>NC_135627.1:31715000-32370000 GCF_053574225.1 Canis aureus | reverse complement strand
CTCCTATATGGTCTTCCATGACCATCCTAATCTTCCCTGTAGTCTGTTCTTCATACTGCAGCCAGAGTGACCTTTTCAAAATCCAAATCACAATATATTACCCTCCTGCTTAAAATACTTTCACATTCTTTTGAAATAAAGGACCAATCATGAATAAGACCTCCCTGGACCTGCATTATCTGATTCATACCTCCTTCTATTTCTGCCACTTGGACTTGTTCAGATCCTTCTACCTCAGAGCCTTTGCACATGATGCTCCCTCTTTCTGAAATGTTCTTCCACTTTCCATATCCTTCAGCTCTTTGCCTAGTTTTCCCTCATTCATCCTTAATTATCACTTCCCCCCAGAGTCAGGTGATACCTAGAACTATCCAGGGATAGGAGTAAGTTTACTGTATGGTCTTTCACAGAATTACTTTATTGCCTTCAAAGCATGTGCATCATTGTACAATTACACAATTATTAGAATAGCTATTGAATTAACTATAGTTATTTACTGTAACTGTAAGCCACATGAAAATAGGCAAAATGTCTATTTTTGTTTCTGTTGTATCCTCAGCTCTTGGTGTAGTACCCAGCTTGTAATAAATGCCCAAGATATTTTTTAAATTTATGATTGATATTCTGATTGCAATCCATTGAGATGTTATCACAAATGACATTGCAAAAATTATTGTAAAAACTGGTAAATATACACCTACCAGACTATCTAACCACTGTGCTTACTGGTAGGTATATTTTCCATAGCATCTTCATTCACAATAGCTAAAAATAAAAGCAAAAAAAAAAAAAAAACTAGAAAAAAAAATCCACTGCATAGCAATGATGAATAAACTATCCATAAAATACTACTCAGCAACAATATATGCTCAAAAATACCTTTTATGCTCAAAAGATTTTTTAAAAGGAATGAACTATTGATTAATATACCTAACAACATAGAGAATCTCAAAATCTTTATGCTTAGTGAAGAAGCGAGATACAAAAAAAGTATGTACTATATTATTCCATTTTCATGAAGTTCTAGAAAATGCAAACCAAACTATAAGGACAGAAAATAGGTCAGTGGTTGCCTGGGGACAGGAGAGAGGAAGAGATATTGCAAAGGGGTACAAGAAAACTTTTGCGGGGCTAACGGAAATGTGTGTTACTTGATTGTGGTGACCAATTCATATATGTATGCATATATCAAAAATAATCAATTGTACACTTTATACACAATTTTTGTTTGTCAATTATAACTTAATAAAGTTGCAAAAATGCTATAAATTCAATAGGAATCTTTAAGAGCTGTCTGCAACTGGTTCAGACTTAACATAAACATAGTATGTACTAAAGACAACAGAGGAAAGGCATCTAAGCCATACATTTCAGCAGTTTGCTATGACTTTGTTATTGAATCATTTGACAAATGTTTTATTTCTAACAGAAACCAGGAAAATAAAACTAAGAAATCCTAGAATTTATAGTTAGAAAATAACTCAAAAAATAATATTCCCTCCTATAAGCTTTTCGGTGAACTAAAGATAGCCAACAAAATATATTTACTTAGATATTTATTTGCTGGAGGTTAATAGAGAATATCATAACTTAAGTCTCTCAATGGGCTTGGAAAATGGTATGACCAGAAATTAAAATAAATTAGGCGAAGTCCAATTTTTCAAAGGCATTTTATTTCTAAACTAACAGTAGTAAACAAGTCGCTCTTTTTAACTTCCTTTCTCGTTAGTTTTCACTGGAGTCTAACAATCTGTGTTTAAATAAAAGCTCTGAGCATTTTTGCCACAGGCAAAATTTTATATTCTCTTAGTTCTGTGATACGGAGGAGTCAGCCATTTCAAATTTTTGCAGACTAAATAGAATATTAATGGCCGTAATGATTTTTAAATACTATTTGCAGGTTGTTTAAAATGACTGTGTCATAGCAATGATCAATAAGATAATAAATGTGAAAATACTCTGTACATGGCAAAGAGCTATCTACTCTGTACATGGCAAAGAGCTATCTAAGCACAAATGAAAAGATGAAAATATTCTCCCAAATTATTTTTCATTGGAAAGAATAGAAGGGATGATAAACAATCACACTTATTCAAATAGAACAAGTATTAAAACCAGACCAGCATAGGTCACTTGAGAAAATGGAAGCTCATAGTCCATTGTTTTAAAAAAGGGAGAAATGATTTACCAAGTAAGAAAATAAACTATTCTGAAAATATAAGACTTTTTTTTATGGTCCAGAACAAAACATTCCTTCATTATCTTCAGTGCAAGAATCCAAAATCTAGAACAATGTTTGCCAAATTATTCTCTTAGAACAGTTCCACAGGAACAGAGAGTTTCACAGTCAAGTCTAGGTCACTCTGAGTTAAACAGGGTTTAAAGGGCTATTAGAGTAATTTTCATAAACTCTAAGATGATTATAATAATGTGAAAGAGAAGATAATATGAAGAGAGAAGCATATTACGCAATCTTTTCCCAACTTACTTGACAAAAGAACTATTTTTTTTTTCTCAAAGCTCATCAGGGGACCGCGAAAGGATTTTAATCTAAATGGAACACAAGGATATGGAATGGAGAATCTCACCCATGCACCCTTAGAAAAACAAAACTTAAAGACTGAGAGACTGATTTCCTGTAAATGTCTGATTTACAGAAAATCGAAACTTCTCTTCAGACCAATGAGCTTCCGCCAAGAATCTCTCCCCATCTTCTAGCCTATGAACTCACTGCATGGACTTTGACTGGACCTCCCCCTCCTCCCTTTGGCACTCCTTGAGCATAAAAACAACCCACCCAAAATCCCCTTGGAGCAGCCTGTAGTTTGCTGGGATTTTCGGGTCCTAAACTACAATTTCTCTGCTATTCCCAAATAAACCTGATTTCTGGAAACTCAAGCTTTCCTCAGTTCACTTCTTTTCTTTCGTTTGACAGGTCTGTCATGGTCAACCTTTAACTAGAAACGCCATGAGTTAATCAGTATAGATAATTAAAGAATTCAGGAAACCTGATAAAGATGAGAATATATGAATCTCACAAAAACGCAGTCTGACTGACTACACTGATGTAAATGCATGAGATTACCGATTACTAAAGCACTGCATAAAAGGAACATTGCAGAAAGCACTTGGTTACATAGAAATATGGGAGAAGCTTGTATTCAAATGAAAGAGTAAACTGTGGGAACAAAAGTTGCTATTGTGTTGGCCAAATAACTTCTGTTTACTAAAATGCCTCTTGTGAAAATTCACAGCACCAATTAAAGCCCAAGATAAAATGAAAACCCAAGAATCCAGTGATAGCTACAGTTAGGTGTTTCTCAAGCTGGTAATCCTGGAGCCCTCGCTCTCTGTGTAACTTCTCTATAAAATCCAACCTTCTCAGTCTCTCGGTGCCTTGTGCAAAGCGGCTGGTCCTCACCCTCTTCAATAGCCTAGGAAATTTAGTCACTTTCAAAACCCCTCTCTGGAATGTGGAGGCTGTGTGAAGTGATTCTCATGCACACGGCTTCTGTGAACAGTTGAGCCACAAGTGCACTGCACAAAGACCTCTGGCCAGGAGAGCAAAATCCAATCTGTGTTATACTCATCAAGCCACGTGCCCTGGCATTGTGCTGCCTTAGTCTGGAGGAAGAGGGTCTTTGATTTTTGCAACGAGTCACTGGTTAACTGGCTAGGTTTGTACCTACCACTCTCACGCCATGCAAAAGTGTTATCTTTTTCTAATTCTCATTAAGCCACCGTACTGGCTTACAGCACCCTGCTCAAGACCATCAACCTTGACCTCTTGTTCAGATATTCTACTCTCCTGCCCAAGAAGTGCCTTGTGGCTCTGATGGCATGAATAATGGCCTCTCGACAGGGCAGAAAACATATACCTGAACCTGAATCTGTTAGCCTGGAAAACCTAGAAGCTTCTCCCTTATCCTAGCCCTTTCCTGAGCAAAAATAGCAGAAAGATTTGAGAAAAAGAAATAAAACCACTGGAAAGTGGAAATATAGGAGGGTGTGTTTCACAAATAAGATCCCTGTTACAGGACCTTTGGCCTAACCCAGTATCTGGATGGAACATTCATTCCTGAGCCAAGTGTCTACCCTTTTGGTCCTTCAACATCACTAGGGAGAGGTAGGTAAGGTTCTATGATGCAAACAAGGCTGGGCTATTGATGGTGGGGAGAGGGGTATCTGTTCTTAGAGAAAGTGAACATGGCCTGGATAGGACACCACAAGAAATCTACTACTATATCTCTCTAGCCTTGAGAGTAATAAATTTTCATATAAGTTAAATAACACTTCTTAACTTTCCACATTGGATTTTACATCTCAGCTCCTTGAACTATAACTTTCACATGCATCTTTTTTAAGTTAAGGGTCTCATTTTAGATGTGAAACTGAGAGTTTCATAAGCACTTTGATAAAGACATAGGTGGGAGAATGATTGGTGATTCTGCATGATTTATGCCTATTTCCAGTTCCTAACAGGAGGCGTACTTTTTAAAATATTTTCACATTGATACTTGCATGGCCCTCCAATAAGAGTCCACAAAGGGAAAAAGAAGCAAACCCTTCAACAAGGAGGCTAGCTTTATGGAGGAATGATTCCCTCTGACCCCTCCCCAAATATCTCTGGCACTTCTTATTCCCACCTGCATCAGGGAATGATCTGGTCAAAACCGTGACTCCCAGAATATTCAGGGAAGGAAAAGCAAAAAAGCAAACAGAAGATTCAGTTAGATACTGACAAAGAATGAACTTTACTCTTTCCCAGGAAAATTAAGGGACTGAGGTGCTCAGTGCCCCCTTTTTATGACATATCCCTAATATGCCTACTTGAGGTAGTACAGAAAGCTCAGGCTGAAGAAAGTCAGAGATCTGAAGGGCAAAAAGGAAAGAAGGGAAAAACATCCTGTGCTCACCAGGAATCCCATGCACCAGGGCCAGAAGTGAATTCCTTCAACTTTGTAAAAATGTGATTTGGTAACAGACACTGGAGGAAAGTGAGACATCACAAGGTGTGACAGTGGAGCTCTGACAACACAAATGAAATCACAAAGGCAGTCAGCCCAGGCTGGCTCCTTTGGAATTCCAAAGAAATCCTGATGATTATTTCATCCATGTTCAAATTAGTTTAAACCTGCTCCCAATGACCTCTCTGTGTACCAGGACATTTTTCACTCATCTCCAGGACGTCCAGCTATTCAGAGAAGGCTTCACTGAAGGAAAGGAAGCACACCCCATGACCCACATAGGGGCCAGATATGGCTGTCCTCATCCTGGTGGAATCCTTAGTAGCTTTCTTCCTACTATTTCTGTGCAAACCATTTACAGCTGGGTATTTCCCTACTTGTGAAACCAGACTGTCTTCCCAGCAGAGCAGGACCTATTTGATGAATGGTGGCAGAGGGCTAAGGTGGAAGCAGATTTTGATTGCCTTGATTGCAAGAATCCAGGCGTTTAAAAGTGACTTAGATGGCTTAACCCCTTCTTCTCTGTGCTACAGTAAATGAAGAACAACAAAAATTGTGTATATACTCTGACACAAAGCAAAAGATAAAACAGGCATTTTGCTCAGTGTGTTTGAAGCACTGTGATGACATTTCTAATTACTCTTTGAAAACTATATTACATAAATAATTCATTAATGTATTTCAACAAAAAAAGAGTCAATATATAAGTATTTGGAGTAAAACGCAAAAGTCCATTTTTTTTTACCTCTCACCCCCTCCCATTTTTCTCCTCAAAGATAACCAAATTTACAGTCGTATGTGTATGACTTTGTCATTTTTCTAAATATTGAGGTAAATAACAGATTTTTCACGAGCAGATTTTTCTGCCTGCTGCTTTTTTCACTAAGAGTACATCTTTCAGGTCCTCCATGTTAGTATATAAAGGTCTGCTTCATCCTCTTTAATGGCTGCAGAGTTGTTGTGGTTTGATATAGTAGAAAATTATCATTGTGTTGTCATGGCTAAAAAGAACTTTGAAAAGGAAGTATATGATTTGCCTGGTTTTATAGTGACATTTTGAAAATTAAATGGTAGCTTCCAAAAGCATATTTAAGCTCTAGTCACTAAAAAAAGTGCTCAACAAAATAAACCACAGAGCTCACTGCTCACAAAGTCAGCCTGGTATGGGTTCCGTCTCGTAATCTGGCTCTAGGGGAGCTCTTTGGGTAGTAACTCTTGGCAATACCTCCCTGAAACCGATCAAGTGCAAGTAATTTCCAATCCTGACTATCCTTTACATATAAGCTGTATTAAAATTTGACCCTGTAATTCCTTAATAGAAAGATACTATTGTTGGAGGAAAAAAATGAAAACAAGAAATAGAAGAAAAGCAAAATTTATTTGTTAGGTTGATTTTCCTGGCAGTGCTAACTTGCTTTCCATAAATTCTGGAATGGTTAAGCAATCACACGTTAAATTATATTGGGCTGATTGCATTACTCACCTTATTACAACACTGGTCTCTATTTTCCCTTGTGAATTATTACTTGGCTTACTCTAAGCAAGTTAAAGATTCTTTAACCTTTTTGGTAACTAAATTTCAGGCATTGCAGCAGAAATAGTCATGAGAAGTTCCCTACTAGTTTCCTTTTCTTTTTAAGAAAGTAAAATGAGCCTGAAGTTTAAGGAAAAAGCAGCCAATTGCATTCTATATAACACCTCTGGATCCTACACTTTTAGGTCAAACTGTATTTTACCTCTCCCCGAGAGAAGAGAAGATAATTATTTCATGTCAGCTTTTAATGATTTAGCACAACTCTTCAATCAATGGAACCGAAGGCTATTGATAGCACCAACAATATAGATGTTAGAAAGTTTTGCATTGATTTAATGCCTGAAATCAATCAGTCTTTCACCATTCCATTTCCCTTCCATTGCTCTTGCAGACTTGGATAACATTCATATCCTGAATCATCAGAACTCCTCTAAAGAGGGGAGTAAGCTCCACTGCAGAGTCTAGTACTCTACAGCTACTGGATTTGAACCCATCAAAAGCAAGAATGGTTTCTTTATTATCAAAAGAAAGTTCTTCCTGCAAGGAAATGTCAAAATTCAAGGGGTCACTGCACTTTGAGATGGCTTTATTTGTAGAACTTCCTAGTTTCCTATCTCCTACAATCTACTGTGGTTACTCAAGGACAATGGTCCATGGTGGCAGCAAGGCTTACAGCCAGGATTTGAGTCTGAATGCGGCTCATGCTCTCCTCCACATTCCATTTGTTCAAGTAACTTTTCCAGGGCTATGGAGTCAGACCAATTATCTTAGAAACAAGTAATTATAACCACATTCACAGCTCCCTAAAAGGGTGAGTGCATTCCAGTAACAATTTCTCATGAAAGAAAACAGTAATTGAAGGATTGGCAAGGCTATTGCAATAGGCCAAGACCTTTGGAAAGACATTTAGTAGCACAAGTGCGTGCCTACACACACACACACACACACACACACACACACAGAAGTCCACTTACTTTCCCACCAGAGAAATTTATCCTTTCCATCTAAATCCACTAGATATTTGGGGAGCAGTGAAGGGAAATACAGGCAATAGGAAACAAAATAGATGAAGCTAAGGTTGACATTTTGAGTTCTGGCCATGCATTCTTCTTTACCACTTGAGTCTTTTCATCTCATGCTTACATATTGTTGAACAGGAGTCACAACATAAAAATATTTACAAAGTTTCTTCCTGAGATAATACATGTGGAAGTACTCTAGAAAAGGTAAATTATTCTAATCATCCTAAGGTAAATTTAATCCTTTTTGTAGTCTAATTCACATTTTCATCAATAGAGTAAGTACCAACTCAACCCAGACGTGGCAACCAAACCACGCCACTTATCTAGATATATTGCTCTAAATTGATAACAGTCCCCAGATTTCAATCTTAACTGAATACAGCACAAACACTAACATACACATGCATATTCAAATCCATCAGCACAATGCTTTGGATCTAATTGTTCACAGGCTATTTTTCTAAGACTAGATAATAAATTATTCGAGGGTAAAAACTTACTTATCTGGGCCTTCTCCACAACACAGACTTTAAGACTTTGTACGTCATCTCAGTCAGTAACTAGTTGTTGAATTAATTAACTATCAGACATTCGTGATAGGTTTTCAGATACCAGACCTCTGAAATGACATGTAAATACATGCTTTGAGTAGACTGGTGACATTTATCGGGAAACCTTTCCTTTTGCCCAGAGGAAAGAATAAATACGTATTTCTTTCCTTTGGGCAGAAATAAAATGTCTGTGGTATACATACATATATACACACACACAAATATATTTGAGCAGCAGAGCTCATTCCACTTGGTTCTAGAAAGCAAGAAAGACAAACCCATGTGGGAGAGAAGGGGATGTCTGACCTTGCTGCTTTGTTTTTCATGCATTCAACCAGAGTATTAGGACCAAGGGGAAACAAAAGGTAATTGAGCTGGGATTCTGGGGAAGCATTTTGTAAGTGAATAAAAGGCCACAGTGATGAGTTCAGTGGCAGAGGGGGCTTCCAAACACATCTCCAGAGAATCTGAAGTGAACCTAAATGGAAAGGCTTTTTTTTTTTTTTTCAAAATGCATAAAATGCTAGGTTTAATATTTGTCTCTTTCCTGTGAGCGGGTTAACACTGGTTTTTGGTTTAGACGGGAAAAGAGCTCAGCCCAAGTTGCCTGGGCTCCTTGGGTGGCTGAGCGGGGAAGGAGCGCCATCTACTGGCCATGGATGCAAGGAGCGCCCCGCACGTCTTCCCCAAGCGGGGCCTCAAAACAAATCATGCATCGTTTTGTTAATGCGGCTTTTGGAACCTGGCAGCTCCAAAGTTAGGATCCAAAAACAAATGACCAAGTACATGTGCTTTCCATCTTCTCTCTAATTCTCCTTCCTCAAATATCCTTGGGAAGTAAACGCAGAGGAAGAAAAAGAAATAGAACCGTTCCCTTAGAAAAGCAAGGAGTGGTGGAATTTGGTTTGTCTGGGAGAGGGGAGCAAACAGGGCTGATTTCTCCCACGCAAAGCAGGCTTTAGGATAGACTTCTACCCATGCTGGACCCCCCTATCTCCTCCACCCCTTGGACCCAGCTAGCTAATGAGGGTGCTGGTTAACTGGGGGCTTAGGGGTGACATGGAACAAAGGGACAGCTGGGTTGCAAGCAGGTCGGCGTGGGGCTGCATTGGGAGCCCTGTCAAACCCTGGACTCGAGGTGCTTTCAGTCCAAAGCAGAGCAAAAAAGCCCCACCTTCTTCTGTGTCCCGGATTTCTGCTGAAGGATATAGCCCTAGTGTTACCAGAACTACAAGGAGCTGACCAGCCCCCATGAGTGTCTCTCAATAGAGAGGTCTGTACCCCTACCCCAGAACAGTTTGATCTTCACCACCTTCCTTGATTTCCAACCCAGGGAAATTTCCCATCACAGGCAAATACACCTTTCCTACTGCTGACTGATGCTCTCTTGTGAAGCCCCCACTTCCAACAAATCCAAAGGACCCCTGAATTCTCTATTTCAAAGGATTGGCATAAGCAAAACCAAAATTCACTGCAAGATCCAAATTAGGAACAGTTTCTTAGCTCTCATATTAAATGAATAGTATAAAGATCCCTTCTGTGAGGTGTCTGATGTGGGACTCTCAAAATAAGGAGCCATTTGCTTACACATACAAAGTACACTGGCATCAAGATAGTGAGTATGACATGAGCAAAACAGTTTACCCATGACTTCAGTCTGCTCTTCTCCAACATTCCTTCCTCCTGTTGGTCCAAAGCCAGCCCCCATCACCCACCCTGATTTTCGGAGAGTTAATCTCAGGGGCTGGCACTTCTTTAACACAGACAGGATAACTACATCAAAAAGATGAGAATCTTTTTTGTTGTTGTTGTTAAAAGACTTTATGAGAAGTAGGCTCCACGGAGGGAGCCCGATGTGGGACTTGATCCCCGGTCTCTGGGATCATGCCCTGAGCCAAAGGCAGACGCCCAACCACTGAGCCACCCAGGCATCCCAAAAAAAGATGAAAATCTTTTAAAGAGAACCAAAATCACATGTTTTTGAAAGATGTGGTGACTGTTTTTCTAAAAATGAGACAAGAGACACTGTATTAGGTTGTCTTCATTTTGCCAAATATTCTTTTTTTAAGATTATATTTATTTATTTGACAGAGAGAGCACATAAGCAGGGGGAGCATCAAAGGGAGAAGGAGTCTCCCCACCAAGCAGGGTGCCCGACCTTGGGCTCGGTCCCAGGGTCCTGGGATCATGACCTTAGCCGAAAGCAGACAATTGACTGAGCTACCTAGGCTCTCTGCCAAATAGTCTAAAAACAAAAAGAATCCCAAGAAATAAAGCAAAGAAGCACTCCACTGATGTATTTTTCAACCTTACAAAACTTAGGAGAGGGAGCGATACAACCTAATTGCTTGAGTTTGACTTTTAAATTACTTATCAGCCAGGAATAAACTCTATGTAAAAGAATTAAGCAGGGATGATTCTTACAATAGTGGTTACAACAGAAAGTTCTAGGATACCTATGACATTAAGAAAGTGAAAGACACCCATTTTTCTTTGTTTTGTGTTTTGTGTTTGTTTTAGGGTTTTTGTTTTTGTTTTTGTTTTGTTTTGTTTTGTTTTAGAGAGAGAGCTTGTGTGCATGGGGAGGAGGGGTAGATGGAGGGAAAAGGAATCTCAAGCAGACCCCATGCTAAATGCAGAGCCCATTGTGGGGCTCAATCCCAGGACCCTGAGATTATGAACTGAGCAGAAACCATAAGCCAGATGCTCAACCCACTGAGCCACCCAGGAACTCCCAAAAAACCCATCTATTCTTTATATGACACCATGTCCCTTCTTTCTTTCAAAACCTCTGAAATATTTAAGGCCCTCTTTGTTTAGGAAACTAAATCTTAGCCATCTCTAACAGAGTCTACTTAATTAAGCAACACCTAAATACTGATGTGTGTGTAGTGATATAGATAAAATGGGGAAGTGGGCCAGCAGGAAGGAGGGAGATGTGCCCCGATGTAGGTACCTATATGTGCTATTTCTGTGTTACCCACACCTCTCTTGTTGAAGCATCAGTTCCTCCTAGGGAGAAAGACTTTATCTTCCGACTCCATGGTTTAGGTTCCTAAAATAGTGCTTTATGGAGGGCAGGTGCTCAGCAATGCCTTATTTTAGCCAGCTCAACTTGCACAATTTCTGAGCAAATCCATACTCAAGGGATAACCATAAAAACAACCCTACTGGTTCAGTGAGGCACTGAAATGACCACCTCAGACTCAGAATAAAGTAGCTCAAGAGAAAGCACAGAACAACTGCTCCCATTTAGGACCTGGATCCCCAGGCAGTTCTTCCTAGTAACCCCAGAATCCCATTACCAATGCCTACTCCCCATGTTGACCTTGCCATAGATGGGATTCTGCAACTCCAGCCTATAGCCCCATCTTTCCTGAGCATGAGGTGTTATCTTGTCCTCTTGGACCACTGAGCTCTGTTCATGAATGATCAGCCATCTCGTTACCTGGACTGCCAAACACTGTATTCTCTTGTCTCTCTGACTCAGACTGCTGACCACCTTCATCTCACCTTGACTTCTAGGTATGTAAATGACTTGCTCATTTTAAGTGATAATCTGTGTTCTCTGAGGATCTTTGTATGCCCACTTGCCTGGCAAATAAAAGAGATACATGTGCAATAAATGTGGAAAATCAAATGAACAAATAAATAAGCAAATGATATTAGTATTACTGAATTGTCATCACCTCTTGGGTGGCTCTTCAGAACCAATTCGTCCCAAAGAGGCACATTGTGTGCTGGTCCCAGGCTCTCCTGTCCCATGTCTTCCTCTTGTAGATACAAATCTAGAGATAAGTTAGTATTCCATGTCTTCCTCTTGTAGATACAAATCTAGAGATAAGTTAGTATTCCATGTCTTCCTTCCCAGAGCCTATGCACAGGTGTTGAACCAGCTTGTGGGTCCTTCAGAAGGGCCATCCAGTCATGAGAATACAGTCCTACCTCTGGTAAATTCCCAAGTTATGGCAGATATGGTAAGAGACAGGTTCAGTCCTAGCATCCTTGCCAACACTTATAAAGTCTCACTACTCTGTGAAAGATATCCACTTAATCCTTATAATAACCCTATGAATATCACCTCATTTGACATAAAACAAACACAACAATGTTAAGCTACCTGCCCAAGATCATACTTTGGCAGGATGGGGCATTGAACTTTGACAGGTTGACTCCAGAGCCCACATTCTTATTCTCTACGTTACACTGATTTTCCATTCTGTGACCACCCAGGCTGTTATAGTCACCCTATCAAGAAAGAAAACAAAGATAATGTTGATGCAAGCCAATTTATGAGAAAACTCAAACTCACACCATATATGAAACCAATCTTTTTGTCTCTTCTCTGCACCAAAGTGCTATTTAATTCAGAAACAGTACTAGGAGATGGCCATCTTTCAGCTAAGAGGTAAGATTAAGACCATAGGGATCCAGAATAAGGGCAGACTGGCTTTAAGAAATAGGATTGAAAGGTTGTGCTGTTTTAATGGGGGGAGTTAAGAAAGAAAGCAGGGCTTAGGATGGCTCCAGTATTCTTAGTGCTATTGAGTGGGTGAGGATGGCACTTTTAGTAGAGGTTACGAATACAGGAGTAAGAGTGAGTTTTGACAGGAAAGGAGTGGATGTAATGACTTACTTTTATATGGGCTAAAAAACACGTAGGTGTTAAGACATGATTTGCCCAAAAAGTACAAACACTATAAAGATAGCACCTTCCCAAAATTGCAAAATAAAAAAAAAAAATTGAAAGCAATTTAGATTCATTGAGATTTCCATTTACTTAAACTTTGATTTTTGTTCTGCACACAGTATCATCCCAATACATCATTGAACATACTGTATTATACATACTTTCATGATTTCACATTTTCAAACTTACACATGGATATGATTATCCCTCCGAAGTTGGGGTCATACTTCTGGCCAGAGTAGTTCAGGAGACAGAGGCCCATCTGCACTGCAGGCTCCTGATTCCCCCCCCCTCCCCCCCGCCCCGGAGGATCCAGGAGACCAGGCCGTGGCAAGGGAATGCCTGCCAGGCAGACCGCAGGTGTGGGAAGTATGCTCAGATGTGGTCTGTACTTCACCCAGGATGGTTTGGGCCAGCTGGGTCCTGCTCAGAGGGATTCAGGATGAAGACCAAAAAACTGATTTAAAGCAAGAGTAAGGAATCACAGGGTCTGATATTAAATGCATAGGATACTCCCTTAAGACTTGAGTTGGCAGTGAGTGGAAGTGATAAATTGTTATAGATACATTAGAAAAATTCTAAGGAGAGGCAATTCAGATAATCCCTATCTTAGAGGAGACATATCAGGCCAGTGCAGTACACAACAAACCCACTTACATGTTTAGTATCATGCTTCACATGCAGCCAGTTGTCTGTGGACTAGCACCCATTTCTTTAGTCACTCCCTCTCTTGCCTTCCCTGGAAGTTCATATGTAGGGATCACCTACAATCCCCATTACAAACAACCACTACATTACATTGTCAGCAGGACATATGCTGCCTTTACTCGAATTTCAGCATAGCTGACCAAAATTGTCTCCCTAATAAGTATTTGGGAGGCTAGAATTAAACTTGAATTTCAAATAAACCATATCTTTTTCCATACAAGAACATCCAACGCAGTATGTGCACTTATATACACCAAAAAATTATTTGTTAATCTGAAATTCAAATTTAAGTGGGCATCCTATATTTTATCTATTTATGCTATATTTAATATAGTATAATTATAGTATAACTTAATATAGACAGTAAGGTCTCCAAATTGTTTGGATTTTGACAGCTTTCAGGTTGGGGGAAAAAAAATTCTACAATGTGCTAGAGCCCAGAGAAGAGGCAAAAAAAATAAATTGCTGTTGAATAGAATTTTATAAAAGATTAGAAAATCATCTCTATTTAAATTCTGCCAGAATCTTCTCCTCCTGTTTTCCTGTTCTTAATGGCACTACCAAATCATCCGATCTGACATTCTAGAACTATCCTTGACCCTGCCTTTGCCCTTAGCCCCTACCTTCACTGGGCCACAAATCCACCTATAAATTAGCTTTCAAATTCACCCCTCTCCTTTGGCTACACTGCTTGAGCCTCTTAGCTGAAATACTGCCATAGTCTCCTGAGAGGATCTCCACCTCCATCTGACCCTATTAAAGTGAGCCTGCAGATGAAGATCCATCTAAAATCCAAATCTAATTGAGGCGCTTTGCTTAGAGCTATTTAACAACCTACTCCTTGCTCCATGTCCAGGCTGTCTGTGATGTGCCTCAGTGTGGTGCCAAAGGCAGCTCCCACAGGCTTAGGACAGCCACCTATGCATGCATCTTCTCAACGCTGCATTTGCTGACAATGTTGGTAACTCAAAACTGAAGATAGGAATATTTACACCATAAGAAATCAGCAAGCACTACAAATCAAGGCCTTTTTTTATTATTATTGGAAAGTTGATTATTAAACATTTACCAGCCCAGGACTGCCTAGGTCCTCTACAGTACATTTGGCTACAAGAAACAGAAAACACAACCAGTAACAGATAAACCACAAGCGATGCTCAAATGTGGTCCCAGGCTGGCAGCAGCAGCAGTAGCATCTGGGAACTTGTTAAAAATACAAATTCTCAGGGCTTACCTTAGATGCTTTGAATCTGAAGTGCAGGGAATAGGTCAGGCAGTCTGTGTTTAAACAAGCACTCAGCTGATTCTGATACCCACCAATATTTGAGAGCTATTGATGTAAACCCATGCTTGCAAATGTTAGTGTTTATATACATTAACTGGAGGGCTTGTTAGAACACAGATCTTGATTCCATGGGTCTGGGGTGGAGCCCCTGGTGATATCGCTGCTGCTGGTTTACCAACTCCATCTTTAACTAGCAAGGGCTTAAACCACAAAGATACTTGTAATTCATTTAACAAGAATACTGGAAGCAGGCCGTTCAAGGCTGTTTCAGTGGCTCAGTGACATCATCACGTACTCTTTCTATCCATTCAAGTAGTGTGCTCATAAATTTTAATAACTGGCTAGGGTTAGGGCAATTCCTGATTGGTAACATTGTGATTTGCAGTATTTGCCAGTTCCCATGGTGTAAATAGTTCATCTTAATCTATCAATGTCATGCTAACCAGTTTGCAAAATTCTTGAAAATTTAACAATTCGATCTCATAAGCCTGTATGAGCTGACTCTAGTAGCTACCGGATATAGACTTGTGATCTCATGGTAAAGGGAAAATACCATTGGCAAGGATGACAGTGCTCTGAGCATGGGAGTCCTCAGCTTTACAGATCCATGGTAATCCAGCTTTGCAGATCAGCAGTTTTTTATCAAAGGCCTCTAGATGAACAGCAAATCTTATTACTAGTTTACTAGTTTAAATCATCCTAGGCAGATAAGGACTATCCCATATTTGGAAATTTTCAGTTACTGTATGAAGAGGTGAGGTGCAAACACCCTGTGGAGGATGAATATGGTCCGTAAATGAATCCACTATACAAATGTATGTTGAGTACCTGGTACCTACTATGTACCAGGTATAAGGCTACATACAGTAAACGAGACGGCCTTTTCTTTAAAGCGCTTATCATCTAGAAGTGGACAGAGCTGATGCTCCACTTAAAAAAAAAAAAAAAAAAGAAGTATTCAATGTAAAAGTATAGCCATAACATAAAGAATAAGAATGTGAATCCCATGAGGGCAGGGATTTTTGTCAATTCCGCTCACAGCTTTTTCTCTGCATTTCCCCTTGCTTGGCAAACAGTAATGCCTAAGAGTTACTTGTAGAAAAGAATAAGAGAGAGCCTCTCTGCTATGCAGCATCATAGACAGCTTCAGTGTTCAGACTGTGAGAGGGCCAGGAAGCTGTGAAAATGCTCTAGAGATGAACATGCTGAAGTCAGATTCCTCTATGCAACCAGAGTCAAGCAATGGTATCTGCGGCCCTGAGAGGCTCTGTGATCCGTTCAGGAAGAAATCCCATCAAACTGATAGTAAGACCTAAGGAGGACAGATCTTAAGAGGCAAGAAATACCCAGAGACTGGCAGAGGGCTGAGTCCCCATGTTTCTTGGCACTTAATCCATAAGAAATCAGCCAGCAGCAAAAGAAAACCCTTTGACCTTCTGGGTGTGGTTCTCCCAGGGTTTTTACTTCCTTTTGTGAGTGAGTTTCTTTCCTTAATGTTTAACTTTTTCCCTCCTATTTTCATGAGCCAGCCCCAAACTACGGTCTTGCACACAGTATTAGTCTGCTAGGGCTGCCATAAGAAAATTTCATAAACTAAGGGGCTTAGAACAACATAATTTATTTTCTAAAAGTTTTAGAGACTGGAATGCCCAAGATCAAGGTGACAGTGGGTGACGTCTGATGAGACCTCTCTCCTTGGGTTGCAGATGACTACCTTCTTGCTATGTACTCTCACGGCCCTTCTCCTGTGTGTACTTGTAGACAGAGTTCTCTCGTGTCTCTTTTTATGAGGACACTACTTCTGTTGGATCAAGGTCCACCTGTATGACTTCACTTAACCTTAATTACCTCCCAAGAGGTCCCATCTCCAAATACAGCCACACTGAGGGTTAGGGCCTCAATATATGAATTTGGGGATGGAGAGAACACAATTTAATCTACAGCACACACCCCTTGTGCAATTTAAACTAGTTGGAGGGAAAAAAGGAAAAAGGTTTCAAGTCTAAATCCTGAGAGTGAATGATGAGCTCTGAAAAGCATAAACAAGGTAGACATAAAACATGAAAACACACGTGGCCCAAGAGGAAACTCATTAGCTAAAAAAGCCTCTATCAGCAAGAAATTCCACCCCACTTGAGATTCTAGGAAAACAGATCTTCTTTCAATTGATAGCACTTTAGGGATGCCTGGGTGGCTCAGTGGTTAAGTGTCTGCCTTCGGCTCAGGTTGTGATCCTGGAGGTCTGGGATCAAGTCCCACATCAGGCTCCCTGCATGGAGCCTGCTTCTTTCTCTGCCTGTGTGGCTTCCTCTCTCTTTGTGTCTCTCATGAATAAATATATAAAATCTTTTTTAAAAAATTGATAACACTTTAAATGAGTCATATTTGTAAATCTTCTTCCTAAATTTAAGAAATAGATTAGGCTAAGGTTCAAGAGAATTTGAGTTACATATGAGGAAAATAACTCTAGGCTACTTAGAGGAAGTGGGCACTTCCTACACTGGACATTGGATATTCCTGAGACAGGTTGCAAAAAGGCCAGGGTAGGAGGCCATCATCATCCTCTTCTCTGCTAGTGACAAAGACCAATGGGAAGAGTTAGGTGTACTCCATTCTTCTCCACACCACCCCAGCTTAGGGGAATTCAGTATGATCACAACAACAGTGCAACTGCATTTTTTTTATCCTGTCCCCATCCTCTATTAAATGAATTTCAGCCTCCTCCAAAGGTCCCTATCTGCCTCCTGCAGAACTATTTCCAAGTGTTCTAGGAGATAACTTGAACTCAGATTTCTTCCTTCTGTATAACACCTTATAGAGAAATGCTAATGAGGTCTCTGACCCTAAAGAAGCCAGGACACCTCAACCACACACTGTATCTTGCCTTTGCTACCCACCTTGTTGCTTTTGAACTGCCCACACTGGCATTTGCTGGGGCTACTATTCTGTAGCTCTCAGAACTGGAGAGAAACAGTACCCACTTGGTCTCTATGCTACAGAATTAAACCACATGGCTTCTCAGTAAATATTGACCTACATCAAGCTGACGGTCTTGATTCTTGCTGCTCTAAGTGTGAGTTCTTTCCATAAAGGCTGCTTGTTCTTCCTAACACACAGGAAACTAGGGATCATCTCTTTGGTTCTTCATGAAAGCCCAACTATATACTCAAGTTAGGTGAACACAAACCGAGTCAAGCTGACTTCCATTCTACCAAGGGAATCCAGAATGAAAGCTTTGGGGTAGGAAATCTAAACTGATATGACAGAGTTAGTTTTTTAGAAAACAAGTTTAAGCAGTGCCTGGGTGGCTCAGTTGATTAAGTGTCTGCCTTCAACTCAGGTCATGATCTCAGAATCCAAAGACAGAGCCCTGCATCAGGCTCCTTGCTCCACAAGAAGTCTGCTTCTCTCTCTCCCTCTGCCCCTCCTCCACCACTTATATACTTGTTCTCTCTCTCTCTCTCTTTCTATCTCAAATAAATAAAATCTTGAAAAGAAAAGAAAAAAAGAAGAGAAGAGAAGAGAAGAGAAGAGAAAAAAGAAAAGAAAAGAAAAGTAAAGAAAGAAAAGAAAAGAAAAGAAAAGAAAAGAAAAGAAAAGAAAAGAAGTTCAAAATAGAGACAAAGAGAGCACTTCCAAAATGTCAAAGTAGGGACATCCAACAATTTACTACTTCCATAAAAGCAACAAGAACACTAGCAAAATTGGTCAAAATCAACTTTTTCAGGACTCTGGAAATTAACCAAAGACTTACAACAATCCAAGGAGCATTTATTACACACACACACACACACACACACACACCTGACTCTCCTATCAACAGCAAGCTTTGTGGCATTCTAACCTTCTATATTTCTACCACACTCTTCCAAGTGTATGGTAACTGAAAATCAGCAGCTCCACAACCATGGAAGCTATGAAGACAATCAGCGTAGCAGCCACTAGTGAAAAATGAATTCCCAAAGAACTGTCACTATTTGACCTGTCTGGAAGTCCACTGGAAAATTAGCATAAAGTTTTTCTTTATTTGTCTTGACTTGAGGCTCACTCAGCAGAAGTTTTATCTTTAACACCTTAAGAATAGAACCGGCAATTATTTAAAATTGCAGCCGCTTAAGTCAGTGGCACCAGTTGACATAAACAAGGATTAGCTCAACAATTTGAAAGGAAAATCTAGGGTATGAGACATCCATAGAGGGCTTTATAACATTCAGGTATATTCCTGGAGATCAAGAAAGCCACATACAGGGATGCCTGGGTGGCTCAGCTGTTGAGTGTCTGCCTTTAGCTCAGGTCATGATCCCAGGGTCCAGGGATCAAGTCCCACATCAGGCTCCCTGCAAGGAGCCTGCTTCTCCCACTGCCTATGTCTCTGCCTCTGTCTGTGTGTTTTTCATGACTAAAATAAACAAAAATCTTTATAAAAAGAAAAAAAAAAGCCATACATAGGTAGGTCTGTGTGCCCACCAGAAAGACCTGAAAAGCCCTAATCTCTTGCAGGCTGCCTGACAGTTATGCACAAGCAGGAAGTGAAGACTAAGGCAGAGCTGGAAACTAGTAAGGATTGAAAGCATTCTGTAATTAGTTTCCTATTGCTGCTATAACAAATTACCACAAGCCTCATGGCTTAAAACAAGACAAATACATTATCTAGTATTTCTGGATGTTAGAAGTTTCACATGGGTGTCACTGGGCTTAAATGAAATGTTGGCATGGCTTTGTTCTTTCTGGAAGTTCTAGGGGAGAATCCATTGCCTTTCCTTTTCTATCTCCTAGAGGCTGCCCATATTCCTTGGCTCATGACCCCCACATGATTCTGACTTATATCTCTGTGGTCACATCTTCTGTGATTCTCCTCTCTTCTTTTTCCCTTTTAAGAACCTTATGAGGTAACTATGAAAAGCTGCATACCAATGAATTAGATAACCTGGATGAAATGAATATACTCATAGAAAACAGAAAATACCAAAATTGACTTCAGAAGAAAAGAATAGGAGTAAAACTCTAACAAGTTAAAGAGTTTGAGTTAGTAATTTAAAACTTTACATAAAGAATAAATCCCAGAACCAGGTTGTTTCACTGGTGAATTCTACCAAACATTTAAAGAATGCCAAGCCTTCATAAATCCTTCCCAAAAAATAATAATAATAAAAGAAAAGAAGGGAAATTTACCCATTTCATTCTATTACACTGATACTAAAACCAGACAAAGGTATCACAAGAAAAGAAAACTACAGACCAATGTTCTTTATGAATACAGATGCAAAAGCTTCAACTAAATACTTGTAAACCAGATCCAGAAACATATAAAAAGCAATATACACTACGACCATGTCCAAGGATTCATTCTAAGAATGCAAGGTTGGTTTGACATGTGAAAATCAATCAATAGAATATACTATATATATAAAATAAAGGACAAAAATCACATAATAATTTCAACAAATGCAGAAAAGTTATTTGACAAAATCCAACACTATTTTATGATTAAAAAAAAAAACATTCAATGAACTAAAATAGAAAAGAACTTCTTTAACTGGATCAGAGATTCTATTTTTTAAAAATCCACAGTTAAGATAGTATTTGAGGTGAGAACCTGAATACCTTCCCCCTAAAACCTGGAAAAGACAAAGATGCCCACTCTCACTCTCTTTAATACTTTCATTCAACATTTTTACCAAAGTTTCTGTCAAGGCAACTAGTCAAGGGAGGGAGAGGCTTCCAGATTGTAAAGGACAAAGTGAAACTATCTCTATACACAAATGAATGATCTTAAAGATAGAAAATCCTAAGGAGTCTGCAAAATATTATTAGAGCTAGTAAACAATTCCAGTGACATTGTAGGATACAAGATCAATACACAAAAATCAATGACAAAAAAAAAATCAATGACAGCAGCATCCAAAATAATAAAATGCTTAGGAATAAATTCATCAAAAGAAGTACAAGACTTGTACACTGAAAACAACAAAAATAGATGACTGCTAATAGAAAAGGAGTTTCTTTTTGGGATTCTGAAAATGTTCTGGGAGGCACCTGGCTGGTTCAGTTTGTAGAGCAAGTGACTCTTGATCTCAGGCTGGTGAGTTCAAGTCCCACATTGGGCAGAGAGATTACTTAAAAAAATAAAATCTTAAAAAAAAAATTCTGGACTTAGCAGTAATGTTTGCACAACTTTTCTAATGTAAAAAGCACCGAACTGTACTTTTTAAAAGGAGAACTTATGGGCGGCCCAGGTGGCTCAGTGGTTTAGCGCCGCCTTCAGCCCAGGGCCTGATCCTGGATACCTGGGATCGAGTCCCACGTCGGGCTCCCTGCGTGGAGCCTGCCTCTTCCTCTGCCTGTGCCTCTGCCGCACTCTCTCTCTCTCTCTCTCTGTCTCTCTCATTAATAAATAAATAAAATCTTAAAAATTAATAAATAAATAAAAGGAGAACTTATGGTATGTGAATTATATCTCAGTAAATGTGTTTAAAAAATAAACCACTATTTTTTTAAATAGGGGCAAAGAAAGCAGTACTCACTATACTCACTCTATGTACATTAAGGAGCACGAAGTAGGTGACAAAGGACTTTTACATAAGAATAGCCTGGGTGTTTAATAAAATGCAGATTCCAAAGAAAAGAGGTACAAAGAGAGACCATAATCTACATTTCAATAGATCATCAAACATTTTTTTTTATGCATACTGCTATTGCAGAGCAATTTATGTGTAGAGAATATAAATGCTAAAGACACAGTCTCTGCCCTCAGGAAAGTTATAAAACAATATTGGATAATGTGTCTCTAGTCCTGGGATGCCATGTCATTAGTTTTGGCCTCTAGAGTCACCAGGGGTAATTTAAGCAAAGATCAAGCCAGGAATTTCAACAATTTAATTATCCTCAAGATGCTCCACAAGAGAAGGCAGCCTAGCTCATAGGGTACATTACTGACCAAAACTTACTTAGGTCACAAGAAACCCTATCCCCCAGGACAATATTTTACACTCCTCTCTGAATTTTTGGACCCTCTACATCATTATAATTGTTGGGGGAAAGGCTATTATCAAAAGAGCAGGATAATTCAAATACACCTAAAATTCAGAAATGACTATCTTCTGCAGTCCCGCTCTACCTTTTCTCTGTGTTTGGAATCTAGTGACCCTTAGCATGCACCCAAAACACTGAACATCTCATGAGGCTCCAAACACATGACATAGGTCCCCTCTTTAATACAGATTCAACGAGGGACGGCCGGGTGGCTCAGCGGTTTGGCACCGCCTTCAGCCCACGGTGTGATCCTGGAGACCCGGGGTCGAGTTCCACATCAGGCTCCCTGAGAGGAGCCTGCTTCTCCCTCTGCCTGTGGCTCTGCTCCTCTCTCTGTCTCTGATGAACAAATAAAATTTAAAAAAAATACAGATTCAATGAGGTAAACAATCTGTGAAGGGAAATTTGCAAGTCTCTAGCATCTATGTATCTGCTAGGATAAGGAATGTCTATATCCTACATGTAACTGAGGTAAAAGTATGTATTCTAAGAAAGTGAGGCGTACAGGCCATCTCCGAATGGCAGAGTTTAACAGATAAAGAGACATGGAGAATTATGGGGTTCCTTAATGCAAAATGACAAGAGGCTCATCAAATGACTAATTTTTAAAGACAAAGAACGAGAACTTCTTCCCAGAGGTTAAGGCCTCTTTAAGTGGTAAGCCCATCATATTGCCCCATTTACAAGAGATGTGTCCTTTGTTTCAATCTTCACAACAGATAAAACATTAAGTATAATTACCAATTCATGGTACCAAATAAAAATGCTCCAAAAGTGCAAGATCTCTTCCAATCTGCAGGGCCAAGTCCACAATGGAGAAAGTGGCCTTGTAGTTAATAGGAGAGATGAATCATGTATCACAGGGAACAGTGCAATGACCACTAGATTTGGATTCTGAAGTCCTGAATTCTAACTCTATTTGCTGGCTCTACTGGGTATTTAACAGCTACATAAATTGCAAAATTCCCCCTAACAGTTCTGGGCCTCCTTTCCTCCTCCACAAAATGAGGATACTCTATTAAGTTTAATCCAAGAATAAGACGGTAGATTCTGTGGTGCACTGCCCTGATCTGCCCCCCCCCTTCCCCATAAGATGGAGGTACTCCTTAGTTCCTTCAGCTGCTGAGACTGTTAGGCACTGACAGCTCACACTGAGTTTCCACTCCAGAGACTGTCCTAGGCTGAAGAGAGTTGCCCTTGCCCAAAGACACAGCTCTTAAATGGAAAATGGGGAGGGAACAACTTGCAACTGATAGGGAGAAACTGTATTCAAGTCCAAGTTCCTGCCCCGACTCCTTGCAACCTTCCAGAGCCATCCCAGCTGCAGAGCTCCTTTCTCTACTCAGGCTTCCTTTCTTTCCTTCCCCAGTTAACTTCCTGCCTGCAAATCTCAGAGCTGATCTCTAGGAATCTGGCAAGTAAGGAGATCTAGGTTTCCCCCATTATCCGGATCTGAAACCTTCCATTAAGCTGAAAAGGCTTGAAGCGAAGAAGCAATTATGATTAATTTATATGAAAAGTTTCTGAGCATTCCCAACAAAATCATTAACCTCTCTTAGGCTTTTCTGATACCTTAGGACCCATCTTGCTAGCAGATGCACAACATAAATCAAGATAGAGCACAGCTGCTCCGAGACACAGCTCAGAGCTCTGGTGACTCAATGCTGAGATGCTAGGTGTGGTTCCCTGGGGAAGGACCCTGGTGGTGCTGCTCTCGATCTTCCTCAGGGTGCATGCTGCCTCTGAAAGATCTCCTGCAGAACAAATGCTGAATACTATTCTTGCTTTTTGCCTTTTTTCATAAAAATGAAAATCTTCGGATTTCTTTTAGTAAGCAAAAAAACAGTGGTCTTTCATAAAACAGAAATGGCAGAAGGCAAACTTTCAAAAAACAGAGGTTACCTATAATGTTAACCAATTGCACTTTGCAAACTGTGAAGTAGTACTCGAATGTTTTACATGGTAACACCAGCCCATGGATGCACTGGGGAGGAAGTCAGTAAGAAAACAGCTACAGTCCACTCCCCCAAACGAAGGGGACCAACTCCCCATCTCTTTACCATCTCACACCAACACTTTCCTCTCTCTAACCACTGAGCTGAGCACACAAACTTCTCAGATGCATGCATCTGCTGCTCCAAGAGCAGTCCAGGCTACTGTAAGCACCTCTTCCTCCAGCTGCTGCCCAACTCCTGCTGTCCTTTGATTTACCAACACCTTATACTCCCTGCTCAGCCTCTGAAGCACTGTTCCTTCCAGCATCTCAGCAAGAAAAGACTCACAAGGCACCTACAGTGTATAGTCAACTCCACCCCCTCCCATGGCCCACAGAGTTCTTTTTTTTTTAAGATTTTATTTATTTATTTATTCATGAGAGACAGAGAGAGAGAGAGAGAAAGAGAGAAGCAGAGACACAGGCAGAGGGAGAAGCAGGGAGCCTGATGTGGGACTCGATCCTGGGACTCCAGGATCACACCCTGGGGGCGAAGGCAGGGGCTAAACTGCTAAGCCATCCAGGGATCCCCAGTTCTTTTAAGCTCCTTTCCTTCTCCCCAGTCCTTGGCAGAGAACTCTCCCAGAAAGCCAAGCTGCCTGGGTCTTGGGTGTAAATCTGTGGATTGTATGCATGGGGCTTTTCATTTTTTTTCACTTTCCCAGGCTAAGCAGCAGACTTTGTCCTCTTCTCCCTCAGCCTTGAAAACAGTGGGGGCTTTCAAGGTTATCAATGATACCAACCTCTCCCCATTCCATAAATCTGCCTTCCCCATTCCCCTTTCATCAGCCACATTCCTCAAAGGATTCCAAGGACAAGTTCAACTGTTTTTCTGTTCCCTTTGGGTCTATGTGGTTCCCTTTAATGATGAGTGAGCTCTCAAGAAGTAGAAGCAGAGTGGATATTGTAGGAAAAAGAAACAGTACAGACAAAAATGAAGAAAGAAGGTGTGTGATTGGTCCTGCAGACTGAAGGAGACTCATGCAAGGAAGTATTGGAAGGCAAGGCTGGAAAAGGACATGGTGGTCAGATTGCTAAGAGAATTACAAGCCAATCCAAGGCATTGAGAATACACATCACAGAACACCAATTTGCAAACTGATATCCCCCCAAATTCATCTCAGGACACCCACTGTGGGAGTGGCAACAAGAGTATTTTATGGCCAGATAAGTATGGGAAATGGGAACCCCACAACCGACATCTGTTATTAAAGGCTCAAAGAAGCATATTAGGGATCCCTGGGTGGCGCAGCAGTTTGGCGCCTGCCTTTGGCCCAGGGCGCGATCCTGGAGATCCGGGATCGAATCCTGCGTCAGGCTCCCAGTGCATGGAGCCTGCTTCTCCCTCTGCAATGTCTCTGCCTCTCTCTCTGTGTGACTATCATAAAAAATAAAATTAAAAAAAAAAGAAGCATATTAAAGGCTCAAAGAAGTTCCATGGTGAAAATTACCACCCTCACAGCTAATTTACTTACCCCAGTGCTTTCAAATCTATGAAGCCTTTATTGTGGCTAAAGGCAATTACCACATTCTACAAGAACATGCTCTGGGAAACGTTGCTATAAGTTAGGGGTTAGTACCTGAAGATATTTGGAAAAGGAAATGACACAACTAAACCAATGCAGTTGGACAATCAAGTTGAAGTTCAGAATGTATTGGAGAAAAGAAGGCAAAGAGAGATAAAGAGGTTTTGGCAAGAGTTGAGATAAAGATGTATAGATCCAGACCATGGGACTGTGCTAAGAATGGAAAAGAAGAGTGAAAATTAATAGAAATTGTTGGCTGGAATTAGTAGAATTTAACTTCCAACCAAAGTTAGGAAGATTCTAAGGAAAGAAAGGAAATAAGTCTTGGACCCTGGTTTCTGGTCAAAAGAATAATTTCAAGACTGAGAGAAATAGGGACAATAGAGGGAAAAGGTAATGGGTTTGATTTCAGATATGGACATTTCATGTCCATGATATCCAGGACTTTGTTTCTCTTGTTCTATTATGAATTCCCACAGCTTAACACATGGTATTTTTTTTAAAGCTTTTATTTATTTATTCATGACAGCAGAGAGAGAGAGAGAAAGGCAGAGACACAGGCAGAGAGAGAAGCAGGCAGGCTCCAAGCAGGGAGCCTGACGTGGGACTGGATCCCAGGCCTCCAGGATCACACCCCGGGCCGAAGGCGGCGCCAAACCACTGGGCCACCCGGGCTGCCCGATACATGGTAAATTCTCAATTAATGTGACTGAATAAGTGAAAAGGACCCCAATAAAAAATAATCATAAAATATGTAACAAAAAACATGGGACTTCTGTGAAAGGGGCTGTAGATAAATCAAAACTGAGTCTTCGGTCTTAGCATATCATCTCATTCCAAATCCACACATAGAAGAAGAAAGTAGGGCTCCTAATATCCAGAAAAAGAAATTATGGAGAATGGAGTATCACTTTCGAAACACTGAGTTATATTTTAAAGAAGATAAATGGGGAAATAGAATCATCAAAGGACACAAAAATAGTAATCAGCAGGGCGTAGAAAAAGCTAAGATAGTGACTGAAATGATGTCAAAGAAAAAAGAAATGACTACAGCAAAAACCCTACACTTATGTAGGTGGGATTATAAAATATATTTTATATGCTTGTATTCTTAAAGGTTGTTATTTTTTAGGTGAAAAAGGCCCTCTACCTCAAGAAAGAAGAGGAGAAAAAGAGAGTTTAAAAATTGCATGCTTTAGGCTCACAGAAATCTATTGTCTGCCAGCATCAGACATGGTATTTACTTCAAACCATATTCAGTCATGTACAGTATTTCAAAACTGCCACCCAATAATTTAAAATGACAAGAAAAATAATATAATGCATGCATGCCTGATTTCTCCTTCTCCCATCCCACAATAAGGGTGAGAGGTCTAAAGGCTCTTGATTATTCTCCCACCAGAAGTAGCAAAGGCTTTGAAAATAGCAAAGTTGGATTTGATTTCTACTTGAATGTTTCCCTGGATGACCTGAAGCTCATTGTTTCATTCTCTGGGAAGGGAAGGAGAACATTATGGAACATTAGCATGGGGCAGGTGGATGGCCTGGTGGTGTTTCTGTTTTCCCCTCCATGGAGTCTCTTCTCTTTCAGGGACTTATGTGCAGGCACTAGCAGAGTACTATAACTAAATCTCAACTTGTCACTGATTAAGAACTTTCAGAAATGTCTTATAACAGGACCTTTCACAGTATGGACACAATCCACATTCTACCCAAGATTATTCCCTTTTCTTTGAAACTATACTCTGCCAAGCACATGGACCTAGTCACAATTTCCTAATGGACTACACCTGTTCATGTCCTCTTGCCTGTGCATCTTCTGAATTCCCTCTGCTTGGAATTCCCTATACCTCCTCTGTAAGAGATTTTAACCTCCTTGGGGAAATCTCTCCACCCATGGCCATGAAACGTATCAAAGGAGAGGTGAAGAAGTAGTCTAGGAGAAAGTGAGGCTGTTATCTATTTAAAATGCAGGGCTTATCCTTTATTTAAAAAATTAAAAATCAACCTAAAATAGTGATAATGTATGGCTGATAACATCACAAAAACAGAGACATCCAGATACTTAAGAATCTTCATGGAAATACACACCACCACCTATGAAGTATTCTTGTCCCTAAAAAAGAAAAAGAAAAATCAAACCTGCATCTAATCAAGACTTTAAACCTAACACCTATTTATAGGAAGCATGGGCAACCACATCACAAAGATGTAATCAACAAAATCCAGGAAACTGTACACAGTGAATGATCATATTTTGTCAACAATGCAATTATGAGCAAAATCAAAAGAGATGTTGGGGAAGAGTTTTAGATTAAAGGAGACTTGAAAGAAATCTCAACCAGGGATCCCTGGGTGGCGCAGCGGTTTGGTGCCTGCCTTTGGCCCAGGGCGCGATCCTGGAGACCCGGGATCGAATCCCACGTCGGGCTCCCGGTACATGGAGCCTGCTTCTCCCTCTGCCTGTGTCTCTGCCTCTCTCTCTCTCTCTCTCTCTGTGTGACTATCATGAGTAAATAAATTTAAAAAGAAAAAAATTAAAAAAAAAAAAGAAATCTCAACCAATTGCCATGTATGTGCCTTATTTGGATTTTAATTCAAACTGTTTAAAAATAGATGAAATATCAGAAATCTGTGAATATTTGTTGATATTAAGCAACTGTTATTAATTTCTAAGGGGTAAATACTGGTGTTTGAAATACGTTTGAAAAAAAAAGATCTCTTAGGGCCTCATCTGACTCAACCTCACCCCTATCTCAAAAGTGAGACCCCCACAATTTAGAGATATCAGTGTAGAACCTGAGAAGAAAGCAAAATGTTCTTGACCCCTAAAAACAAACGTCACCATCTCAGTATAAGACAAGTATTTGAAAGGGAATATAAATAGGTAGCCAAAAGATAGCGTTGGTGTTTTTCTTTTCTGTTTCAGGGACTCCTTACTTGTGCCCCAGGACTTGAAGCCCAATAACAGGGCCCATTAAATAAAGACATCTCTATTTCACAGTCCTCTTCGAGGATTCTTTAAATCATGATTTATGAATATGGCAAAAAACTAGTTTAAAAAGATGAAACTCTTTCTTGTAATGAATTATTTATGAAGCATTTATTGATCCCAATAAACTGATAAATTGGGTTTGCACTTAAGCTCATTTTCAATACCAGTTCTTAGATTTTAAAACATTACCTTTAATTATCAGAACAATGAAGACTCTTAAGACAACCAGTACAAGGGTGGTTATCCTTTTTTTATCACTTTATTCTATCTTGTTTTATTTAATTAATCTATTTATTGAGAAAGAGAGAGATTGCACATGAGTGGGGTAGGGAGGGAGGGGGTGGAAAGAGAGAGAATCCTAAGCAGGCTCCACACCCAGCGCAGGGCCCAAGGTGGAGCTTGATTCCATGGAGATAATGACCTGAGCTGAAATTAAGAATTAGATGCTTAACCAAGCACCCCCAGGCACTCCTTTTTTTTTTTTTTTTTTTTTTTAATCATAAGTGTATTCTTTAATCCCTATCCACTATTTCCTTCATCCTCCCCACCCATCTCCTCTCTGGTAACCATCAGTTTGTTCGCTATAGTTAAGAGTCCATTCATTTATCAATGGACAATTGAACTGCTTCCATAGTTTGGCTATTGTAAACAATGCTAAACATAGAATGCATGTATCATTTTAAATTAGTGTTCTTGTATCTTTTTGGTAAATATCCTGTAGAGTAATTCCTGGATTGTAGGGTAGTTCTATTTTTAATTTTTTGAGGAACTTCCATAATGTTTTCCATAATGGCTGAACCAACCAACAGTGTAAGGGAGTTCTTTTTTCTCCACATCATTGCCAATACCTGTTGTTCCAATGGATAATTTTCAAATATTAGAAACATGACTTTCAAGCCAATATAAAGTTAATGTATCAAAATCTGTTTTCAATTTAGGGTGCTTGGATGGCTCAGTAAGTTAAATGTCAGCCTTCTGCTTGGGTCATAATCCCAAGGTCCTAGATCAAGCCCCACTTTGGGCTACCTGATCACCCAGGAGTCTGCTTCTCCCTCTCCCTTTTCCCCTCCCCCTGGCTCATGTGCGCTCTCTCTCTCTCTCTCAAATATATAAATAAAACCTTTTAAAAATTGTATTCAACTCATTTTTTTAAGGTTTCTTTAATCTATTTATAAGAGAGAGCAAAAGCAGGGGGAGCAGTAGGCAGAGGGAAATGGAGAGGCAGGCTAACCACTGAGCAAGGAGCCCCATGTGGGGCTTGAATTCCAGGACCCCAAGATCATGATCTGAGCAGAAGGCAGATACTTAACCAACTGAGTCACTCAGGTGCCCCCAACTCATTTATTAAAGAAGAAACTAGTAGGGATTTGAAGAACAGATGTGTGTGTATGTTTATATTTACAGGCATTTAGGAATGCTGAAATAAATTTGCTAACAGATGCAAAACTGCTTATTATTACCTTGTAGTAAAATAAAATATAATATCTGGGGTCATGTTTTTTATAAAAGCAAACCAACAGTATCTCTAGTCATCAAAATTCATTTGCATCGCTATGGACAAGAATTACTTGCATTACTAATAGCGTTTTAACAAGTTAACTTCCTCCCTACAGTGATGTAAAATAGTCTAGTCAATAGAAAGGCAATCAAAGAAGTACACACCTATAAACCATATAGTCCTCCTAGGATCCACTAGACCATCATTTCTCAACCTTGGCACCATTGATAGTTGGGGCTAGATAATTATTTGTTGTGAGAGCCTGTTCTGTGCATTGTAGAATGTTTAACAGAATCTTGAGCCTCTACCCACTAGGTGCCAGTGGCACATGCCTCACACATTTCTAACAATCAAAAATGTCTCCAGGTAGATCCTAAGAGTTCTAATCACAAGGAAACTTTTTTTTCTGTATGTATGTGAGATGATCATCATTTCACAATATACAAAAGTGAAGTCATTGTGCTGTACACCTTAAATTTGTACAGTGCTGATGTCAACTATATCTCAATAAAACTAAAATAAAAATGTCTCTAAGACACTGTCAAAATGAGAACCACTCCTCTAGACCATGCCCCAAACACCACAGAAAGGACATCTCCTGGTCCTCTTTGCACACTTTCACATCTTAAATAATGTTTCCTGACAAGCCAGAACCAGTATTTCCCCCCACATCTTCTGTACCCATCCTGTACAATAGAAAAAACCCTCCGAACTGGGTAGAAGTAGAGTTTTTAGAGAAAGCCAGAAATATTCTGAACCTTGGCTCTTTTGAGTGAAGTTCCAGGGCTACAGTGGGGGGAAGTACAGTGGAAACTCTTTTAAATAAATAAAAGGATTCAAGAGGAGACAGAACATGAGTGTCGGCTCTCAGCTATAGTTCAGGAAAATAGCAAGCCACAGAGAAGTTCCCTGCCTATATAGTGAAGAGTAGAATAGCACAGGGCTTACCTAAGCAAGGGAGAGTTAGAGACAATGCTTTGAATTTTATAAGACCTAGGAATTCAAAACCTAAGCAGGACCTAGTTTTTCATGAGAGAGATTAAGCCAGAAGGGCTAAACTAAAGCTAAAACAAGAGGAACCTCCCTCAGAAGGGTGCAGCACAGTTAGTCCTACAGGGGATTAGCTAGAACAAGCTCATGCCAGAAGACTGCTGGCTGAAGGGAGCTGAGGAGAGCCCAGCCAGGATCTATCTCAGCTCAGTACGCATTCAAAGGAATACCCCACATTGCCGGTGCTGAAGGCCCAGAGGAACAGGTCATAAACTGGCATAAGACAGAGGGAGCACAAAGAAGCAACCCTTCTCTCTCCATCACTGTGCTCTGTATTCCATCATAGAGTGTAGGCTGAAGTCCATGGGGAAAGGTGAATAAAACCTAAAATGTCCTAACTGTGACTAGACCCAGTCTGAGGTGACTGAGAAATCACTGAATATGACAGAGGTTCCCGGAGGTTACTAGATTGAATTTTATGCTATGCTCAGATTGGGAGTTCAGGGCCCCAAAATAAAATTTTATAGATTAATAAAGTTATATTTTTGCACACTCAAGTTGATGACTATAAAATATGTGCCAGTGCTGGGATTGGAAAGACGCTGGACTGTCCAGAAGCCTGAGCTTTTCGTACGGGTACACATGGAGCTTGCTGTGGAAAAATAAGAATGAACTAAAGAGAATGAACAACCACCAACAGAAAAAATTCTCCAGGAGCTAGGAATTCAATCATCTGCAAAACTGTAGGAGACAATGGCCTATCCCCACTGCATGGTTGTGCACTTACTACAAAATATCTGCAGCATAAATCTAAGTAACAGATGATTATTTTCAATAGCATAGGTTCTTTCTCGTGCATTTTAGCCACCATATCACAAACAAATGAGTTATAGAAAACAGATATTCAAGATTTCAATATATTGATTGAGTTGCAATCAGAAGAGTAAATCATTTATAAATTCAATAACTGTTCACTGAGTGTCTTATGTGCTTGATACTGATCTAGGCATTGGGGACAGAACAGTGACAAATGAACGAATAACCTGCTCTCCTGATGTTTATGCTCTAGAGAGAAAGACAGGCATAACTCTCCAAAAACCAAATAAATATGTGATGGGTACTATAAGAAAAATAAAGGAGGGTAGGGAGGCACAGGGAGTAACATGTGTTAGGCGAATATTCAGAGAAAGCTTCCCTGATAAACAAAGTCATGAATAAAATGAAGGAACAAATTACTGGCTAGCAGGAAAAGAATGTTCTAGACAGGGAATAATAGGTTTGCAAAACCAGAGGTATGTGTGCTGGGACTGTTCGAAGAACAGCAAGGAAGCCACTGGGGAAGGAGCAAATGAGCAAGAGAAGAAGATGATAGGAGGTAAGGTCAGAAGGGAGGTGGGAACAAGGTTATGTTGGTTAAGGACTTTTGGCCCTGATTTTGATGATAAAAGAATCCACTGGAAAGTTGTTGAACAGAAGCATAAAATAATCTGTAGTACTGCTGCATTGAAAATAGACTCTAAAAAAAAAAAAAAAAAAAAGAAAGAAAATAGACTCTAAAAGTAACAAAATGGAAACAAGGAGACTACCTAGGAGGTTTTGCAACAGATCAAGTGAAATTAGTAGGGTAACAATGAATTCCTAAGAAATTGTCACATTTAGGATACATTAGTAAGGTAGAGTCAGGGGGTCCCTGGGTGGCTCAGAGGTTTGACGTCTGCCTTCAGCCCAGGGCGTGATCCTGGAGACCCAAGATTGAGTCCCACGTTGGGCTCCCTGCATGGAGCCTGCTTCTCCCTCTGCCTGTGTCTCTGCCTCTCTCTCTCTCTCTCTCTCTGTCTCGTGAATAAATAAATTAAAAAAAAAAAAAAAGAAAGAAAGTAAGGTAGAGACAAACAGGAATTGCTGCTAGATTGAATATAAGACATGAAGGAAAGGGACAAGTTAAAAATAACTTCCAAAAAAAAAAAAAACTTCCAATTTCTTTTGGCCAAGAGTTACCATGCATTGAAGACTAGGGAATAAGCAGTTTGGCGGGAGAATTAATAATTTGGAAATGTTAAGTAGATGTTGGATATTCAAGTCTAGAATTCAGGAAAGAGGTTAGGGCTGAACATAATGTTTTTAGAAGTCATCAGCATATGGATGATATTTAAAGCCATATTTCTTTATGAGTTCCCCAAGAGTACTTTTGTCTTGAAGAACTTCCAAATTTATAAAAGAAAAAAAAATGTTGTCAATTTGCAGCCTAAAATCCAAACTCCTAGAAAAGATTTTCTTTTTCATCTTTTACACCTCTCGAATAAGGGTCTCAGCTGCATAGGACAAAATTATTTCTATCATGATAGATGGTATTCCATCTAGGTTAGGTCAAAAACCTGTATTTATTAAAGTCTTAAAACAAGAGACTGACATTTCCCTTCTTATTGCTTTGTTCTTTTGCATAATACATGTTGAAAATATGTATGCTCAGTTTTCTGTAGTGGACTTTACAAAAAGTGTCACAGATACAGTTATTAAAATCATTCAGTAAACATGTGCAACTGATTAATCATTGCCAGTTAATTGAATTATTAAAATAAATAGTAGGCAATAGATTAAAAATTCTTGTAATTAATAATTAATAATTACTAATACCAAGGCTGGTTGTTCAAGTCATGGAATCATTTTACAAAAATTTATTGTACTCTGAACTCCTATTCAGGATTTCTTGAAACAGAATATTTGCCAAATAATAAATAAAGGCAAAAGGGGCAATGTGATCTATGATTTTTATTTTATTTATTTATTTATTTTTTTTTTTAAGATTTATTTTCTTTATTCATTCAGAGAGACCGAAGAGAGAGGCAGAGACACAGGCAGAGGGAGAAGCAGGCTCCATGCAGGGAGCCCGACGTGGGACTCGATCCTGGGTCTCCAAGATCACACCCCAGGCCGCAGGAGGCGCTAAACCGCTGTGCCACCGGGGCTGCCCGATCTATGATTTTTATAGATAGCACACTGAAAATGAATTAAATGTGAAGCAGCAAGGAAATAGATTTTTGTGACTTTAGCTAGACAAGTGCAAAAAATTATATTAATATTGACATTTTCATAATATCTATAAGTAATAATGATTTCACATATTTTCTCATGAGAATCAATGTGCAAAACATGTTAATTATAATTAATAGCATTATATAATTGCCTCTGAGAACTATAAGAAAAACGTGAAGAACACTTTGCTGATATTGATAACCTTAGAACTGCTTTTCAACTTATGCCATACCTCTTTGAATTCAATGTTAACAATACTGAATTGACACCAGAGTTAGTGAATTTACTTAAGCTGGATAGACGTAATTTTCAAATTCATATTTGGCTTCAAAGTCAAATTGATGCTTTTAAAAAAAGATGAACCCTGGGGTGCCTGGATGGCTCAGTCAGTTAAGTGTCTGCCTTCAGTTCAGGTCATGATCTCAGAGTCCTGGGATTGAGCCCGGCATTGGGCTCTCTGTTCAGTGAGAATCTGTTTCTCTCTCTACCTCTGCCGCCCCCCTCCAACTCCTATTCTCTCTTTCTCTCTCTCTAATAAATACATAAAAATCTTAAAAAAAAAAAAAAAGATGAACCCATTTTAACAATGTGCACATAAGAGAACAATTACTTTTCCAGTTTCAATTTAATTATTGGAAAACTTTTAAGTATTTTGGAAAAGCTTGGATATGTGAATCTGCTTTTCAGCTATGTATTTTATCAAATCTGAATGCAGATCAAGTATTCCCAATGAAAAGTCTGTAGTTAACATCCACATTGAGATGTGCTCTAAATGTAAAATACATACCAGATGTCAAAGACTTGGTAGGAAAAACAGAATGTAAAATATTTTATTAATACTTTTTATATAGATCACATGTTGAAATTATAATGTTTTGGCTATATTAGATTAAATAAAATATATTATTAAAATTAATTTTACTTGTTTCTTTTTTTAATATGGTTATAGAATATCTGAAATAACATATATGGCCTACATTTATTTCTGTGGGGCAGTACTAGTCTGAGATAACAGCAGCAGTGAGTGTGCTTTCATATTGGAGGGTACAGGTAGGTCAGAGAGAATGCTGCTATGTAGCCAATACGTACTAGATGCAAAATGTCTAAATAAGAACACCTCCATTCTTTGGTATATTTTACACATGTTATATCAGAAGCATATTTTTTTTAATCCAGTAAGATATTAATTTTCTGTTTAAGACTTTAAGTAGAAAGAGGTTCTTCCCACCCAAAAAGACCAAATTCACCTACTGACATTAAACTCGAAAAATTTGGCAGCGAGGTTGCAGATGACAAAGAACATTGATACCAAATATTCAGATTAAAGAGTCAAACAGCATATTCCCAAAACCTTACAGTAAAGCAGGCAACCAGCCTTTACAAAGCATTTCATAAGGCAATCAATGTACTTGAAATAGATTTAATATGTAGGGATCCCTGGGTGGCGCAGCGGTTTAGCGCCTGCCTTTGGCCCAGGGCGCGATCCTGGAGGCCCGGGATCGAATCCCACATCGGGCTCCCGGTGCATGGAGCCTGCTTCTCCCTCTGCCTGTGTCTCTGCCTCTCTCTCTCTCTCTCTGACTATCATAAATAAAAAAAAAAAAAAAAAAAAAAAAGATTTAATATGTAGATATTATACCTTGAACAAGTACATGAGCAAAGATCAACTCTTATGAGTCCTGAAGCAGCCAGTCCAGCATAGATAGTGATGAATCTGCAGAAAGCATCCACAAAGCCAGAAAGTAAAAGAGGCTGCCCAGACCAGTTATTCTTCCTTCTAGGCACACTAAGTGCTGCAAGCACTGATTTAGTAAGAAAGAATTGTTAGCTAATATTAAAGCTTACTGTAAACTATTCATAGTTGGCGCATATTTTATGCATGTATTATCTGTAAGGTAAAAAGTAAAGAGAACGAAGTCTCAATCAGTAACTTGAGTTCCTGAATTCGCAACTTAATTTTTTAAAAAAATTATTTATTCCTGAAAGACACATAGAGAGAGAGGCAGAGACATAGGCAGAGGGAGAAGCAGGCTCCATGCAGGGAACCCAATGCAGGACTCGATCCCAGGACTCCAGGATCACGCCCTGGGCCAAAGGCAGGCGCTAAACCAGAGCCACCCAGGCGCCCCTCGCAACTTATTTTTTTATTTTTTTACCATTTTTCACAAAATGGTAGGTTTTGTTTTTTTGTGTTTTGGAGTTTTTTGTTTTGTTTTGTTTTGGTTTTTTGTTTGTTTGTTTTGTTTTAACCATGTTTCACAAAAACCTACTTTAAACAATCCATCCAGGGACATTTACAGGAAGATTGAGGGACTGAGTGGACTTTTGCTGACTAGACACTGGTGCTGTATCAAGAACAAACGAAATGAACAGTCCCTGCTGAAGAATTCAGTTTGAGGCCTGCTTCCATCTGGACGGGCTACAGCTCGCCCTAATACCTTCACAACCTCATTACCTCGACACCTGCACTGTAACTCCCCATCCTGAAGAATACATGGGAGAGATTACCTGGACGAGGCGCTGTGAGAAGAGCTCATGGAGAGAAGGGGAGCGCGGGCTGACCTGCGCGCTGGACTTGGACGTTCAGAGGCTCCTCACCTCCCCCGCCGCCTTGCAGGCACGGTCTGCCCCACGCTCGGCCCACGACAAGCCCCCTTCTTCAGTTCCTTTGCGGGTTACACCCGCCGCCTACCGTCCCTTCCTCGAGGCGCTCCTCGGCCATCGGCCTACCGCGGCCAGGTTCACAGGTCGCCTGAGGAACTTCGGAGGGTGCGAAACCAATATGGACGCCGAGAGGGCAGCCCGGCCCATCTGCAGTTTCACTTTCGCAGTTTCATTAAGAGAGCGACCCTCCCCCCCCCCCAAAGGGAAATGATCTTCCCAACGAATCATCCGACTAACGGAACGTCACAGCGCCTGCGTCATTTACCTTACGTCATCTCAGCACGTGGACATTTTATCATTTCCCATCATCCCCAGAAGGCTGAGCGCCATAGAATATTTTGAGACACACCACATTAGGTAACGCTTACTACAGTATATCGTGATAATTGTTCGATGTTATTAGTAGTTATACTTATTACTATCTCATGTGCCTAATATATGCATTAAGTTGTACCTTACGTATGTGTGCTTGGGAGGAAACGTAGAATATATAGTGTTTGGAACTCTGTGGTTGCAGGCATCTGCTGGGGGTCTTGGAACGTATTCCTCGTGTTTAAGGGGGAGTTACTGCGACTAATACCCTCGAAAGGTTTGTTTGTTTTTTCCTTTTTTTTTTTTATTCAAGAGACACACACAGAGAGAGAGGCAGAGACGCAGGCAGAGGGAGAAGCAGGCTCCATGCAGGGAGCCCGACGTGGGACTCGACCCCGGGACTCCAGGATCATGCTCTGAGCTGACGGCAGGTGCTAAACCGCTGGGCCACCCAGGCTGCCCCCTCAACAGGTTTTAAAGAGAAATGACCCGTGAATGAAGTGCCAGCCTTGATGTTACTGCAGATGGATATTACTTTACCTCTCTGCAATTTCTTTCTTTTCTCATTTTTTAGAATGTGAATATAAACTTTTGGTTCTCAGGCAGAGGATCCTATCAGAATCCCCTAAGAAGTTTTTCTAAACAACACATTCCCATCTCTGGGGGATTCTTCTCTGCCAGGACTGAGGGAAGATTAGGGGTGGTCAGGAAAAAGGGATTTGTCGGATCGCTTTTGAGAAAGACTCCACTTTTTTTTTTTTTTTTTTTTGACTTTTGCATCCGGTCCCCAGCCAACTAAAACAATCTCTGATTCTATGACTCATTGAATCATGAAATGATCTAGTAGATACGGCATAATACAAGACATGTCTCACGCACTGAATTCTGTGACATTTGACTGCAAATAGCCTATTGAGAATAATGAAGTTCCTATGACTGAGCACTCCCACGACCCCTCTTCCAAAAAACTCAAGAAAAAAATAAATACAAAAAAAAAAACCCCTTAACACCCTCCCTTTAATTTATTCAAATCAGTTTCACATGCAAACCGAGCCAAATTAGAAAATTAAACCTAGCAGACAGAAATGCACTAAACATTTGCAGAATAAGCACATGGAAAGTACAAAAATCAGTTTTTATTATGAGATTTGTAAAAGCAACTCGCTTCCAATTTGGAATCTTTTTCCTAATGAAATCATTTTTCTCATCCTCCCAGCTGTGCAGTCCCCACTGTTACAACTCCAGTTCCACAGAAGTCAGAGGGACAAATGAGCCGTTCTCACACCATACTGAATGGATATAGGGAATTTTGAATTTTAGTCAACCACAGAACATTATGCATATGCTGTCTGTCTCCAATGTTTGGATGTCAGTTAGCTTATATGCCAGAGTAAATGATGAATGACAAATCAACCAACAAATGGTTTAAAGTGTTCCTTTATTGTACTTTGCATTTAAAGAGTTAAGTCCTGCTCTAAGATTATTTTGTTATAAGGATATATTTTGAGATTAAATCAACTGCTAGAAATTACATTCTAAATAATATGTGAAAGAGATTGCCTGAAAGACTTTGCTAGGCTTCCTGAAAAGATGCCAGTTCATGAGCTATCTTAGAAAATTTTAGTTTGACAGTAAAATGATACGTGAACACAACTGGAGGTAACACCTTTGTTCTCTTTCTGCAATAGATGTTTTAAAAATATTTCTCCATTATATGCTTTTTGAAAAAATAATAAATTGTAATCGGAGGGTGAAATAGTTAAAACTTGAATTTAGAGTGCCATTAAGACAACAACAGAGCAAATGTCACTAAATTGTATGAATGGCTTGTCACTAGCACCTGCATTTCAGAAAGTAAGCAAGTAGCACAGGTAACTACATATTTTTATAAATTCACCTATAATTGAATGTGAATGAAACAGAGGATAAAATCTATTGACAGTGTCATGTTTTATTTTCAAAGATATTTCAGTTCTGGCATATGTAGTTGATAGTGTTTATTCTAAAGTTATGGAATTTTTTGCTTTATATTTATTATACTAACTTTTAATATTTTATTGTTCAAAAATATGTATTTTTGAGAAAAACAAGAAAAAAATGAGTTATGCTTTGCAATCTTATAATCCAGAGATGGTTATTGTTAACACTTTCTGTGGACTCAAGAGTATCTATGTGTACTTATTTATATCTACATGTGTGCATATGCATGTGTGCATTGAAAAGAAATTTTAAAACAGCATTTATTCAGAAAACTCATGCATCTTTAGATGAATATAACAAGCCACCTTAGATCAAATTTTCCTTTTTCAGAAAAGAGTCACTTGACTAACCCTGCTTACACAAAGTAAGGGTAGCAGGTACCTATTGCTTAAAGGAAAGATACAGCAAATTTTCTGGAGCCTGACGAAGTCTCACCTCTGTATCCCTTGAAATTTAGAGTCAGCATTTGTGAAAAAGGTGGACAAATTTGCATAAAGCTCTAGGAGCCTCCTGGGAGTAGAGAAAAGTGAGAGTGATAGTTTCCCTTGTGAAGTTCAATGTTAGTAGACTATTTGGGATGGTACTGACCATGCCCTGATGGTGCAAATGACCACAAAGGCTCCAAATGGAGCTCTCCAGGAAGTAAGAGAATTCTAGGGTAATCCATGATTTCAAAGAGAGGGCCTGAGGTTTATCAAAAGGGCCTACCCCAGCTGTATGACTGAGCCTAAAAGAGCCTTGAGACCCAATCTATTATGTGAGTACAATTAAACACAAAAGAGGTAACCTTGGGATTCTGAGTAAGAGCCCCATGTGAGGTATGTGGATATCTGAAGCAGCCAATAGATTGCTGCCTCACCACATCGGAGGACAGAGACACATGAGATAGTACCCCTAGAACAGTGTGACTTAGAAAGGGAACTCAATAAAGGATCAGAGGAGCATGGCAGGCAAAAAAACAGGACCTGATCAATCAAAGCAATGGCTGCTGAAGACACCGCCCACCACCAAACCAGTCAGACTGTGCCCAGACCCTTCTAAACTGAATAAGCCTCTGAAGTTCTTAAACAATTTGGGGTATAATAGTCCTCAAGTAAGCCATGGGATTTTCTCCTAAAATAAAACTATGGGGCAGCCCCGGTGGCTCAGTGGTTTAGTGCCGCCTGCAGCCCAGGGCGTGATCCTGGAGACCCAGGATCAAGTCCCACGTCAGGCTCCCTGCATGGAGCCTGCTTCTCCCTCTGACTGTGTCTCTGCCTCTGTGTGTGTGTGTCTCTCATGAATAAATAAATAAAAATCTTTAAATAAATAAAAAAATAAAATAAAATAAAATAAAACTATGGAATCCCCAAAGATCCTTGAGGTGAAAGGGACATGACTATATTTGTAACCTACTCTGGCAAAGTGACTATACCAGTAACATGTAAAAATATATATGTGCTTTAAAACAGAGCAACATATGAAATAAAAATTCTTACAAGTTGCCGATTTTTTCTTAGGTTTATTATATATTGTTTCTAATATTCATTCATTCAATAAGTATTTTTGAGACACCTAATTGTGTGAGGCACTATGCATAGTTGTTTGGAAAGGCATTGCCTAGCTCTTGAAGATTTCATAGTTTAATAGGCAAAAATCATAAATTACAACACTAGTTGGTAAGTACTATCATTGAGAAATAAAGCATCATGGAAAGCCAGATTAATAGGATATCAAGGTAGCTTTATTTCCTATTCCTCTACTATCTAATCTTCCTTCTTTTCTTCTCTGAGTGGGCAGGGAAGCCACAGAAGGGAAGAAAGCCAAGTAGGATATCCAGTATGTCAAATGGTCAAGTCAGATGAAGGTGATCACATCATTAGAAGGGCAGTGGTGAATTATTCAAAAAACATTTTTTAAAATACTGCAGTCTTTGCATTTCAGTGAGTTAGGATTCAAAATGAAAGTGCCTTTTGTTAAATTTGATAAAGAAATTTTACTAATCTTTTAGAGTATCATATAAATGGTAGCTATTATTATTCCAATTCTGGATCTCTGTCACCTTCCCTTTGGATTCAGAACAAAGAGAGTAACCTACCCTCTGCTTTTTGGAAATAGCCTCTGTTTCTCAGGACAAAGGTAGGAATGGCCATGCCCCACTTAGAAGATCCCACTTCTCCCATTCTGTGCAGCGTTGGCCCCCTCCTCCCTGGTTTGTATATGTCACATACATGAAGAGGGCTCTATCTATGGAGGTAAAGAGTTAAAAGAGCTCATTCATGAAAAAGACAAAGGGAAATTTTTTTCTGTAATTCATTTTTTAACCCACCTTTCTTCTTTATGTCAGCAAACCACTCTAGACAGTCCTCTCTGGCTTCCCAGATTCAATATGGACTTGTGTACTGAGGATGAGGAAGAGAAAATAATTTGCAATGCTCTTAATTACATGCTTACAAAAGATTCCTTCTGCTCGTCTTCATTATTATCAGCCTCTTTTTTAAAGAGCATTACAGAAATTTACAAGTGGGAAGTTGAGCTTCAGGAACCTGAAGCTTTACAAGCAGATGATACATTTTTTTTAAATGTCACTGAACGGATACATTCACTCACCTAAATCTACCTAGTTGTAATGGCAGCTGCTCACTCAATTTCCCTTTAAAAACTCACAAATGCATATGGCAATAATTGTAGGTCCACTGGCAGCTGATCTGTTTTTACAACATGAAGGAGTCACCATCTAAAACCTATAAACTGTCACAGTCTATCTTCACTGCAAAGATGCAGCCATTATTTAAATTAGACTGTGAATGATTTTTTTTCCTCTGTGATGGCTTTTCAGATGGTGATATGTCATAGGCAAGCCACAGTAAACTGGCCTTAAGCATTCTCAACCCATTAGTCCTGCCTATAATTTGGTGCTTTCAGGAAAGCATGCAAATGATATTAAAAAAAAAGATTTTGCCAGTGTTTATGCCTGCCAGAAAAAAAAAAAAAATCCAAGGAAATGTTTTTGACATAACACCTGAATATAAGCTGAGCATGACTGCTGCAAGTAGAAAAAAATAAATGAGCCTCATTTACTGCTGGCTATGATATATCTTTGGTGAGAAGTTGCTCTTCAAATCAATACAAAAGTAATCTCTCACATTTGTTTAGTGTTCAAGAGTTCATAAAGCCTTAAAGAGACACAATTTTATTTAATTTTCACAATAATGCTGTGCATTGGAAGAGCATGTGGTCTTATCATTATTTTCATTTTACATGTGAGGAAACCAAGACTTAGGAAATATTTGATGACTCACCCAAGGTTACAGCAGAGTTAGTAAATGACAGATCAATCTAAACCCAGGGCTTCTACCTCCAGAGCTCCTCCCCCCTAAAGCCTGCTTTAGTGTTTTCTTGCTTTAACATCTCTTTGCATAATGAATTCATTTTCAAGTGTCTCTAAAACATGAACAGTTAAGTTCAAGAGGCAGAATCTTAGTGCAGTGGTTCTCACACTTCTCAAACTGCAGGTTAGAATCACAGGGATCTTTAAAAAATTCTGATTCCTAAATTAAACCCCAGCACAAATAGATCAGAATATCTGGGGTTGGGATCAGATGTCAGTTTTGAGTTGTTTTTTTTTTTTTAATGTTCAAGAGATTAGAATGTGCAGCCAAATGTACTGTTTCCAAAAATCTCTGGGCTTTAGAATCTCTTGAGAAGTTTGTCAAATAACAGGTAGCCCATCCTATGATGGAAAATGTGATTCATTAAACAAAGGGAGCACTCAAGTGTCCATAGTCCCTGACTTAAGATGGTTCAACTTATGAGTTTTCCACTTTACAATGGTGTAAAAGCAATACACATTCACTAGAAACCACACTTCCAATTTTGAATTTAGATCTTTTCCTGGGTTAGTAATAGGTGATGTGATCCTCTTTTGAGATGCTTGGCAGGGCCAGCAGCCCCTGCTCCCAGTCAGCCACATGATCACGAGGGCCAACAACCAATATGATTACAACCATTCTGTCCCCATATAGCCATTCTGTTTTTCAATTTCAGTACAGTATTCAATACATTACATGAGATATTCCACACTTACTTAAAAATAGACTTTGTGTTAGATGATGTTGCCCAAATGTAGGTTAAAGTAAGTGATCTGAATATGTTTAAGGTAGGCTAAAGTATCAGGTAAGTTATGAGATTTGGTAGGTTAAGTGTATTAAATACATTTTTGACTCAGTATTTTCCACTTATGATGGATTTATCAGGATATAACCCCATCATGAGTCAAGGAAAATCTGTACCTGATGTTTTTTAAAAACTTCTCCAGTGATTCTGATGCATGCAAAGTTCGAGAACCATCATTTTTTAAAAAAGATTTTTATATATTTATTCATGAGAGACACAAAGAGAGTCAGAAACACAGGCAGAGGGAGAAGCAGGCTCCATGCAGGGAGCCTGATGTGGGACTGGATACCGGGTCTCCACGATCACACCCTGGGCTGAAGGCGGCGCTAAACTGCTAAGCCACCCGGGCTGCCCTGAGAACGATCATTATAAGAGTTAGGGAGAGCAACTTTTGAATTAGAAGGACCCGTGTTTGACAGCTGTGCCATTTACTCGGTATATGCCTCTAGACAAGTTAGTGAACTTCTCAAAGCTTTAGTGTCCTCACATATAAGAGGAGATAATAGTAGTATTTATCGATACTTACCTGGCAGGGGAGATACCATGATCACGAAGGTGGTTTTCCCAGGGCGAGGCTTATCCATTGCACTCCGGATGTGCTAACCCCTGCGATTTCCCCAAATGTCGGAAACTCGACTGCACAAAAAAAAAAAAAAGAAAAAAGAAAAAAAGAGTATTTATCTTTTACTATTGTCTTGATGATTAAATGATATAATGCAGAGGCTGTCAAAGTATGGTCCCTGGACCAGCAGCATCACCCAGGATATTGTCAGAAACACAAAAATTATCAGCCCCACCCATGCCTATTAAATCAGAGCTCTGAGAGCAGGGGCCTAGAAGTCTATAACAAAAAGCCCCCCAGGTGATTGTTATGCAAGCTAAAGTTTCATCCTGATACAATGCTTATAAAGGGGCTAACCCAGTGCCTAATGCATAGGAAGTGCTCAACAGGCATTAGGTATTATGTTATTATTATTGACATCATTGTTGTTATCCACATTTGTGTCAAAGACTTCAAAAGCATGGTAAAGTCGCCTCCAAAAGAACAGCTATAAATGAAGTCACAACTGGCCAGGAAGAACAGCTCCATGTCAAGGTTACTACTGTAATGGTCAGCACACATGGTCTTTGTCCTTGTGAACTGTTCACTATTCCTGTTGAATTGTCACCATCTGACCATATCATTTCCCTCTTTAAAAACCTATCCGTAGTTTTAGTTGCCTATAGTGCACAGTCTAAAATCTGGTTTTTCCTTCCTCACTAAACTGGTGGGTGTAACTCTCTCACTCCCCATCTAGGTCCCTGATTTTTTTTTCAGATTTTTGAATAAGCCATGCTCTTATCTACCTCCTGATTCCTGATAATTGCCCTACCAAGAATCATCATATCTCTGGGAAAGAAAAGGATACAAATTAGTTGGAAACTAGTCCTTTAGTCAAAATAGGCCTACTGAGTTCCTACCACGTGCCCACTGGATCTTCAGTAGTATGCTGGACCCATGTGAGTCAAAAAACAACCAAACAAACAAACCTTACCCCCTAACTTAATAGCATCTAATGGGGGGAAAGAACAGACATTAAACAGATGTTTACAAATAATTAAAGGACTATATGTGTGCAAATTTTACAAAAGAGAAGTGCAAGATGTTAAGGGAAAACATGCTGGGATATATGGCAAGGTCTTTGGGGGCAAAAGATACTGCTGGGTTCAGAGAATGATTCCTGAAGAAATGATGTTTAATCTGAGATGGAAGGTGTATATAAACCAGGCGGGAGAAAGGAGCATAGGGTAGGATGTTGCAATCATCCCAGGTACCCGGAATACTAAAGTCTGAAAGTGAACAAGAAGATGGCATATTCAAAATTGTTTTGGCTAGGACAAGGTAGAGTTGATGAACACCTGTCTACCCTAGTATCTATTATCAACATTGGAATGAAGTATGGTGATTTAAACCAATATCAGCTTTATTCTGTGTTTATCTGAGAACCCAAGAAATAATTGTTAGGTCATATTGCTGAAACTTTGGGACAGTAACAAATGAATCAACCATGAATGGAAACCCAAACTCCTTGGAGTATTTTGAATTCAATTTGGATTCTAGATCTCATCAAAAATTAGGTAGAGTGGTAAAAAAAAAAAATGTGATGAAAACTTAAAAGAAATTATATTATTTTAGCCTTAAGGAAAAAAGATGAAAAGCAATTTTATATCAGTCTTCTGTATTTGAAAGACTTTTATATATGAGAAGATGATCTGTTTTTCCTCATCTCCATTGAGAACAGAGAAAGGAAATGTGTTTAAACAGCAGTATCAAAAATATAGGTTTGATATAAAACAATTTCTTGACAATAAAAAGAATTAAGTTTTAGGACCTTACAAGGGAGACTTAAGTAGTTTCCCTGAAGGCATTTCTAAATAAGCTAGATTCTCCTATATTGGGGATATTTTACCTGGAAGCAGAATGGTGAACTATGTAATTTCTTCAAGTAGCTTGCTGTCCTATGAAGTCCCTTCCAGAGAAAGCAAAGGAATGCAAACTAATTGAAACAACAGTGGCATCTAGTGGAAGGTTCTGTAATAACACTCAATATACCAATCTATGATTGAATAAATCCCTATATACTTTTAAGTATTGAAACTAATTAATTTTTTTAAACCTAGATGCAAACCTGTTTCAAGATTATATTTTTCCATTCATGCCTCAGACACATACACTTAAGGGAAAAACAAACCCAAAACCATCAGGCCAACTGATGACTAAGCCCTCCAGAGAATTGGCAGATTATAAGTACTTCGATAGTCACAGTTTAAAAACTAAACCCAACAGAATTGGAACGTTTTAATTAAATTCTTAACAGCCACACTCCCAATGCATATCTTGGATTTCCCAGATTTGAAGTACAAGTTTCTGTTTCTGGGATAAAGGGTATTGCGGATGCATAATCAGCAGAAAGCTAAAATGACTGACAGGCCCTATGGCTATCCTACTAGTCCCTTCCAGATGATCTCTCTCAGACCAGGTCTTTTGGGAAACATTCTACTGTTTTAGGTGATCTTCATCTTAGATCTAAAACCCTTGCTTTGTTAGAAAAACTTAGGTTCTCAAGGTTGGGTTACAGCCCCTCATTTGCTTCAAAACTGTCTTATTACATCTAGCATCATACGTATCCCACTATATTATATTGCTTCTTCTTGTCTGTATTCTCCATCAGGCTGTGTTCTCAGCACTTAGCACACTGGCTGAGATACAGTGTTTTTTAATGAACGTCTTTTGAGTGAATAAAAGAAGTATCTTCCAGTCACCCCTCAACTGGATATGTATGCTGTTTATACAAATAAAAACATGCTTCTTCCCATTGACATGAAGACAGATACAGCCAACACCCATAATGAAGAGGGGGGAAATGATTTATTCATCTCTTTGAAAAAACAAAACAAAACAAGGCTAACCACACAGTTTCAACATGACTTGTACTATGTAGCAAAAGGAAAAACAAAAGAAAGAAAATGGCTGGTAAATATTTACTTGGCTCATTAGTTGTATGATTAAAAAAAAAAAAGCCAACTATGAGATGAAGAGGGATTATGGCAGTTAAAATGAAAGGCAAAACTAAAATTCTCTTTCTGTGTGCCTTACTTAATTTATCTGGAGCTTTGGAAAATCAATTACCCCAGAAATCATATAGCTAAATGGAGCCTTAGAGGTCTAGCTTAAATCCATCATTTGAAAGATAAAAAAATTCAGCTTTAATGAGTTTGGTCACTGGCCTCAGGTCAACAAGCAATAAGTAGAGGAGTCAGAACTCAGTCAAGCTGGCCCACATGTTGACAAACCTGTGCTCCTAACCCTGGGGAGTATGGTCTCCTTGTCCACTCAGGGTTCCCATGAGGAGCCATGGCAGGTTAAATGTTGTGTGTAATGTTACTTAATTTATTGTCTTTCAAACTCATTTGCCCATAGAATATGTTTACCTTTTGGAAGCTTTAACATTCTCTAGGAATAAATTTTAGGGATTTCTGAGGTAGTCCAAGTATCCTGCTACAGGGCCATAACAACTGGATATCACAGATGCTACCAACAATTCATGTGGTTATCAATCAAAAGATGCAATAGATGAAGCCAGTTCTCCCATGTAACTTGCCATGGATACAGATAAGCTTGGGTTGGTGACAACCCAGCTCAATAAAATGCCTACAAAAAGCATGAGACTTTGCTCATGCTGTCTGAGTGTGCCTGTCACAGGAAAAGTTAACCTGCACAGTGAAAAAGTGCACAGCTGTTATCCCTTCAAACAGAAGATTGATACAGTCTCTCAGGAAGCAGTGTTTTGTTTGCGACAGGGAGTCTATCTTGAAAGCAAGGGATTGTGCTCTTAATAACCCTTTTGCCTACTTCCTCCAGGCTCAGGAAGAGCAGAGGAATAGAAAGATACAATTGCAAGCAAATATGTTTTCCAAATTTGCACTAGTATTACATCTTGCAATCCTTTCTTAGCAGTGTGTAAAATGCATTCTTTTGATACTTTGAATATGCGACAACTTATCCAAGGGCATACATGGTTGATAATAAGCTTACCTTCGAAGAAAAGGGAAGAAAATTAAGCATATTAACTCACTTAGGTCATTGATGCATCCTTTCTTGACTTACTCTGTGACTTTAAATATAAGTACTATTAAATTGCCAATGAATGACCTCATTACATAAGCTTTAATGGATTTATTAAACAGTAAATGGTGATCTATCACTATAAGTACCAAATTTACCACAGAATTGCTAAATTAGCAGAGAGGACTCAGAGTAATGTTGACTAGACAAAATAGAACATAAATATATCAGGAAAATTGAATATGCCCAAGGTAATAAAGGTCAACAAAGAATGCCCTCATTTATTTTATAAAGCCCCGTGGGACACGTCCCCTGATACGTTGGCTGTATGTTTAATATGATTCTTTCTGAACAATATTATGTTCTATTAAAAATAGCATTTGTGAATTTGCAATTTAAATCAATTCGAGAAAGGAAACAATTATCAGACCACATAAACTTACTTCACAAAAGAAGACTTGGGTCACCTGGGTGGCTCAAGTGGTTGAGCATCTGCCTTTGGCTCAGGTCATGATCCTGGAATCATGAGATTGAGTCCTGGATTAGGCTCCCCGCAAGAAGCCTGCTTCTCACTCTGCCTCTCTCTGTGTCTCTCATGAATAAATAAATAAATAAAAATCTAAAAAAAAAAAAAAAGAAGAAGACTTGAATATGAGCAACATTTTAGTATCTCTTAGAAAAAATATTCTTCTCCTATGTTTGCAGAGGCAGCATTAAGAAAACCAATTCACCCAACAGGACATCTGTACATTCTAGGTGTATTTCCTTTTTTTTTTTTTTTTTTTTTTAGATTTTATTTATTAACAAGAAACAGAGAGAGAGTCAGAGACATAGGCAGAGGGAGAAGCAGGCCCCATGCAGGGAGCCTGATGTGATACTCGATCCCAGAACTCTGGGATCATGCTCTGAGCCAAAGGCGATGCTCAACTGCTGAGCCACTCAGGCATCCCTCTAGGTGTATTTCCATATAATCCAAAAAAATCACCCAAAACATATCGTTTACTCTGCTAAGTTTGCTCTAGCTCAGGCCTTGAAAACAACAATTTGATTTCTTCAGTAAATGAACCACAGATTCATTTCTCATGAGTGGGCTCACAAAAACCAAGTTCCATGGGAAGCCTGGGTGGCTCAGCAGTTGAGTGCCTGCCTCCGGCTCAGGTCATGATCCCGGAGTCCCGGGATCAAGTCCCACGTTGGGGTTCCCTGCATGGAGCCTGCTTCTCCCTCTCCCTATGTGTCTGCCTCTCTATCGGTGTCTCTGATGAATAAATAAAAAAGAAAAAGAAAAAAACACCAAGCTCCTGTGACTGATGTTTAAAATCAGGATCCCAAAGAGATATTTGTACACATATTACATTATTTGTCTAAACCAAAAGGTAGAAGCAAACCAAGTGTCTACTGATGGATGGATAAACAAAATCTGGTATATACATACAATATAATTAAGCTTTAATTTAAAAAGGAAGGAAATTCTGACATGTACTACAACATGGATGATCCTTGATGACATTATGCTAAGCAAAATAAGCCAGTCACAAAAAGACATGTACAATGTGATTCCACACAGGTGAGGTACTAGAATAGTAAAATTCATTCAGACCAAGAGCAGAATGGTAGTTATCAGTGGTCGGGAGAAGGGAGGATTTAGGAGTTATTAATAGGCATGCATTGGGGTGTGGGGAGGACTCCTGGGTGGCTCAGTGTTTGAGCATCTGCCTTTGGTTCAGGGCCTGATCCCAAGTCCCGGAATCGAGTCGCAGGATCGAGTCCCACATTGGGCTCCCTGCAGGGAGCCTGCTTCTCCCTCTGCCTATGTCTCTGTGTCTTTCATGAATAAATAAATACAATCTTTAAAAAACAATATGCACAGAGGTTCAGGTTTGAAAAATGAAGAGTTCATGGATGGATGTTTGTGACAGTTACACAAGGTGAATATACTTAGTGCCACTGAACTTACACATAAAATGATTAAGATGGTAAATTTTATGTGTATTTTACCACAATTTTTAAAATTCAGAATTCCTGTTTTTGATTTATATAGAAAAACAGGAATGTCACAGGGACTTGAATATTTGCACTTTTATAACTAGCCTAGCCTCTATGACAAAAAAAAAAACCTAAATCATAAACAGAAGGCTACTTTAAAGGCATACATTAAAAAAAAAAAAAAAAGAACAAGGGGACAACGGTAGTACAGTGAATTGGATATTTGCAATGTCTGTCCAACACATATGATACATCAATCTTATAACAAGGACAAACTTGTCAGAGGGGCCAGAGCACTTGGATTTTGGAGGCCAGGACTATCCAAAGACTATCCAAGACTAATTAATTTTCTTCTGAGTTACCTGTTCTTTAGCTATGCCAGTATATTCAATTAGATCACAGCTGAAGTTCTCAGATTCTGGTGCTATTTTATCTAAAGCGACCTAACAGATGAGAATAAAGATTATTGATTTCACAGAATCTCATGTTTCCCTCTTTCTTTTTAAATGAAGTTTTAGGAGCTATCTCATTGGAATGCCCAGGTAATGACATTTATAGACCTTACCTATATGATAGTAAATGAAATGTTTAATTCAAGCCAAACTTCTTTTTTTCTGCTTTATATTGTTCATATCCTGGAAGGTCAACACTGATTCTGTTCTTAGGAGCCACTGATTGTGATATGAAATATTGATGGAAGTTACCAAGGTATCTGAGACAAAATGTGGCTCAGGGAAAAGGGGACTTAAAAGAATATGGGAATTAAGTATGAGATTAAAATAAGAAGGAAAAAGAGAAGAGCATGTATGTTATAGAGTACAGGTGTATAGAATAAAATATATTATCGAATGATAGGTAATCATCATTACCTATCATAAAGGTGTTGGGTATGTCACCCAAAAGTCACTAAAACAACCTGTTGATAAAATAGCACTGAGTTTATTACTTATCATAGTATGAGAGAACACTAACTCTATAGAGCTTTGGTTGTGTCTCAGAAGCTAAGTTTAAGGTGAATATTTCAATGTGGAATTTTTTTTAAAGATTTTATTTATTCATGAGAGATACACACAGAGAGAGGAGAGAGAGAGAGGCAGAGACAAGGCAGAGGGAGAAGCAGGCTCCATGCAGAAAGCCTGACATGGGACTCAATCCTGAGTCTCTAGGATCACGCCCTAGGCTAAAAGCGGCGCTAAACCGCTGAGCCACCTGGGCTGCCCTCAATGTGGAATTTGATTAAGGCTGCATAAAGATCAGGACACTCAAGTGGTTCAATCAGTTGACCATCAGACTCTTGGTTTTCAGCTCAGATCATGATCTCCAGGTCCTGGGATCCAGCCCCGCTTTGGGCTCTACAGCGTGGAGTCTGCTAGAGATTCCCTTTCTCACTTTCCTTCTGCCCCTCTCCCTACTCATGCTCTATAAATATGTATATATATAAATATATGCTCATATATATGTATATATAGTTTTATATATATAATCTTTAAAAAAGACTGGGTAAAGATCATGATATAACAGTTTAAGATTGGTGGAAGAAGGAAGGTGAGAATTTTGGGATGAGGAGTTCAAAGAGTGTTGAGGTATAAACTGTTGAAATGTTTTGAATCTTTTGGGAATTTCCTGTAATGAACAACAGTAAATTAAATTGTCCAGATAGGAGTCTTCCAGAATAGGAACATTAAATAGGAACATTAAGCCAATGAGGACAATGTTAACATGTTTACATTAACATGTAAAACCATGTTAATATAGACCATAAGATGAGATACATGGTCTTAGTTCTCAGTATATGTGTATGTATAAATTTTAGTATGTAATATATTTTATCAGCTCCTATACTACACAGCTCCAGGAGCACCATTCACATTACAGTCTTATAAATAACATTCCTGAATTATGCACTAGCTCCTTATGTGCATAGTACATATTGTATACAGTACAAATTGTATATAGTACATGGCATATAGTATATATTTATGATGAAAGGTAAAAGCACTAGAATTCCTTCACAGTTTACAAAGTATCACTCCATACTTCCTGATTTTTTTTTCATTAAAACTGAATTTATCAGATAAGAACTGACTCAAGATAGTCAAGAGACATTTTTGAGGTCCCAACTTCTAGCAAAACACCTGACCCATACTAGGTCATCAAAAAACAAAATGCTAAATAAAATTACATCTACTTCTCAATTTACTTAAAGTCTATTAGTATGTTTTTTTATTATAGTGTAATGATTAAGTTAGCTTTTAAAATATATTTATGTAATCTCATCTGGGGAACCCTGAGATGTCTGTGAAGCTCAGCAATACCCACTCACACCTTCCCAGGTAACTAATGCTATGACACCACTCCCTGGGTGGTAGTGAGGGTGGTCAGTTTGTCTTACTACACAGACCTAAGGGTGTTCTGAGGGAGTAAGCTCATTGGAATGCAGGAAGGAGCACTCCCAAACTCTCCAGAAAGGGAGCAGGCTGTCCAAAACAAAAAGCTGCTTCAGGAAAAGATAGACTTAAATAATTTGACTAGAGGAAAGGACAAGATGGGGCCACAGGCGGGAGACAAAGATAGGTTATCAAGGACAGGATCGTGGAAGGCCAAATGTGTCATCTTAAAAACTGGATAATCCTGGAAGGAAAGAAGAGCCTTTGAATGGTTTTAAGCTGAAGATACATTTAGGTGAGATTTATATTTTAGGAAGGTCCCTCTGAGGTGAGGAGCAGTGCAGGTAAGAAAGGATAACCTATACTTGAGTAGGCACCCATTGGCATGCCCTCTGGTGATGCTCACCCTGAAGTGGGGTTGGAAGCAAAACAAATCTGGCTCCGTAATGTGGAACCAAGAAAATGACATTGTACTCAACGGCATAGGTAGATGGGAGAATAGGCTTGTTGAGCAACTGGCATGTCTCTCCAGAAAGCCCCACTCATCATCTCTTCTATTGCTTTTTTTCCTACATCCCCAGCTGATTCCCTGTCTATCCTAGATCCTTCTCCTCTTTGACACCACCTTCTGCTTCCATTTCTAAATAAACAAAACAAAAACCAAGTAGTTCAATATCTGTGACTTAGGAGTTTATCCCCAGAAATGGAAATCATCTCAGTTTAACCCACCAGAGCAAGGAGATGAATAAAAGTAGTTGCAGTAGTGAAGGAGGGAAATGCACACATATTTTGCAGATAAAATTAGCAGGTTTCAGTGACTATAACTCTGTCAAAGAGACAGAAGTCCACACTGACTTACTTTTCCAAAGACCTCTACTCTAGATCAGGCTTTTGCTATTTTATTTTGGGGGGCTAGATTATTATGGAAATCACCAAACTGCAGTCTGCCATTTCCTAGTTTCTGTCCAATGCATAAATTGGGTTTAGATCAGAGCAAATCCAATTCTGTCTCTCTTCAGGTTACTGGACTTTACTGGCTCCTATTCTCTCTAGGTAGAGTCTAAATTCTTTCACAAGGTCTATTAAGATCTTCATGATTGAGTCCATGTTTGCCAGAAGACTCATCTCCCACCTCTGCCCTATGGGAGCACAAACTGTACTTCAGGATTAAGAAAGGAGTTGTGGTTTCAGAAATATACCATCCTCTCTCACTCATATCCTGTTTAACACAACCTACCCACTTTCTACTGGCTCTTCCAGGTTCAGGTCAAGCATCACTTCTTCCAAACACTTTTGACACAAACTCCCAGGGCTACTAGTCCCTGCAGTCTAGGCTGAGTGACTGTTTCTCATCTGGATTACTTTATGTACCTGTAATAGTATAAACTCTCTTGCTTCCTAATTATCCTCCTGTCTGTAGACTGGAAGCACATCCACCTCTGAGTACTCAGCATCTAGCTTGGCTTACGGAAACTATTTGTTGAATGAATAAATGAGAGTGGTGAGCCAAAACTCAGATCTAAAACTTCCCACCTTAAATCTAGTTAGTGCTTTCTCAATATATCTCAGCTGATTAAGAGTGAAACATTGTGGTAGCAGACCAAATACCTCACAAGACAGATTTCCTATTCTTAATCTAGCACAGTGAAAACAAATTGGTGAAATGGTCATAAAATGGTAAGTGAACATGGATATTAAAAGACCATACTATGTAACCCTACACTGACATTCGAAGTGTTTACTACCTATAATGCAAAGTATCTAAAACTTTTAGTCCTAAAATTAGCAAGAAGGTCCAGTATCCTTGTATTGGATTACAAACATAACTGAGAATATTCCAAACATATATGTGATATGTAAACACATTCACATCATATCCATCAATAAGTATTTTTAATTATTTGGAAGCTAACCCAGTTTTTAAAAAATTGTATTTTCATATCCTCTTTCTCTCCCTTATTGTCTATGAGGAGGCATAGAAAACAAAAAGAGTAGAACACAAATATGTCAGTGTGGTTATCTTTTTCTTTTTGTATTCATTAGCAAGAGGCTCCACTGGGGGCAGCCCAGGTGGCTCAGCGGTTTAGTGTCCCCTTCAGCCCAGGGTGTGATCCTGGAGACCCGGGATCAAGTCCCACATCAGGCTCCCTGCATGGAGCCTGCTTCTCCCTCTGCCTGTGTCTCTGCCTCTCTCTGTCTCTGTGTCTCTCATGAATAAATAAATAAAATCTTAAAAAAAAAAAAAAGGCTCCATTGGGAAAGAAGTTGAAAACTAGTAACTGACAACGGACTTTCATAAATATTTCTATAAATTATCTTTGTTGTTCTGATTCTATTAAAAAGAATTATTACTGAAGCAATTTTAAGTAACAATAGCTCAGCTCATGCAGATTTTGTAAAGAACTCTAACCAAGAGCATCTTCTTTCCTATTATAAACAAAAAACCAATAAGCCAAGGAAACTATAGCAATGTATTTATTGGAAATGAACTAGACATTACATTAATCAGATGTAACATTAATCAGAAGATGTAACAATGCATAAGCATAACTGGTGCAACACTTTAAAAAAATCACAAAAAAGAAAAAGAAAATTCATTTTCAGAAGAAATACTGTATCCAAGACAACTTAATCTCTGAACACCATAGTATAACTCATAATGCTGACTTTGAATATCCAGAATACAATTTACTTGAAATTGAACCAAAAAAGTTTTCTTTTCCCAACTTAAAGATTCTTTGGCTACCACTTGTATATCACATACGTAAGGTAATTTTCATCACCAGACAGTAATCAGATGATATTTATCATATTCCTCATAGAGAAAACCTCTCCTACAAATAGAGAAATTTGGGGGAATCCAAGAAACAAATTAGTTGGTAACCCCAACTTAACAGGAGGCCTAGAATCAGAATTTCCTAGAACTAGAAATATTAACTTTACTAATAAGACTTTATTTTCTTTAAAAAAAAAAAAACCACCTGGATTAGAGGGCATGCTGATTTGTAACTAGAATCATTACATTTATACTGAGTAATGGTGTAGAGGTGGAGGGTTCAGATGCTTATCATCTGCTCTTCAAGGTTTTCCCAAACCTTGAGAGCGATGCCCTTCTAGTCTATAATACACTGTAGCTAGTGTATAAAAAACTCCCTCTGAAGAAAATTATCCCAAGTGATCCATCTGTGATAAGTACTGCAAAAAGCAGCGATGACAAATATTATTTGGAAAGGCAAAAATGCTGCATCAACTTTCAGAGGCACTATCATAGAATCATCTCTGAAATGGAGAACTGCTTGTGTACTTTGAAAATTACTTTCCTTCCATAATACCCAGCATGCATGAATGTCCTCTGATAAGCTGTAGGCTGAGGAAGCTGGGGGTTCAAACAAAGAATTAGGTCTTAGAAGGGCTTGGAGCCACTTTCCACTTCTCTCCAGTGGATTTCAACAGTTTACTCTTAAACATTACACAGTTCTCACAAACTTTCACATACAAGGAAAGATGATTGAGAGCTTATTAGATTCTGTCAATTGGCCAAAAAAAAAAAAAAAGGTGTCTCAACACAGCATATTATCCTTACAAAACCAATCATATTTTCCCTTTTATTTAAGGTAGAGAGAACTAAATTAGATCCCATAAGTGGAAAAATAACAAGTCCTTGTCACCAACTATGGCACCAAGTAAAAGGGAGTCCACTCAAGATTGTAAGGAGTAATATAAACAAAAAAATAGAAAATTGATCTAGACAATATAGGACCTAAATTAAATTGGGGAGGCCTGATATTTTAGCTTGAATAACAATGCTGGTCTAATTTGCTGGGAAATTAGCAACATTCTTTTTCATCATGAGCTGGGTGGGTAGACTCTGCTACGATGTCTTCTTTCTCCTTATGCACGTCCAAAGTAATGCCTAAACTGACTCAAAATGCATGTAGACACAACATGCTAGTTGGCACAAAGCACGCAGGGGAGGAAGGCCCCTACCTTCCTGAAAAACCCATAGGAGCATGATCAGCAGTCAGTCATTTCCTCAGATATACATAATGTCAGTAGATTTTAAGACAGATATACATAAAGTTACACAAATGTTTCTACCGCTCCACAATTGAGTGAAACATGCTGTTCTTTGGAGAAAAAAATACATTCATTTTTTTCAAGTATATTTTAATATATAAAGATGCTCTAGCTTTGTTTCACTACAAAGACAAAATGATTTCACATGTGTCCAAGGGGAATTTCATTTTAACTTCCCTTTGGTGTGGATTTCATGAAGTTTTGATTTAAAAAATTACTCTAAATATACATCTACTCCTTTGATCTGAAAGCATGAACTTTTCACGTCCATTTTGTGTCTATGTACATAGTCAACAACAAAAAAACCACCAGTCTACATATATACATTGGCTTAGGAACAGCGTACTCTAATGGGAGCGAGGTCCACCCTCTAGGACTAGGGCTCAGCACCAAACTCCAGTGGTTCCGTCAGCTCCTGTGTCCAGCATTGGGCCAGCAGCATGCAGATGCTTCCCTTCTTCACCATTCTAAAAGCATGTTCTGCTGACATGGCGCTCCTTCAGTTATGGCTTGTTTCCTGCCTTAGCTTTGTTGTTAGGGTTGCAGTTGAGGTCTCTTAGCAGTGATTCGCAATTGGCGAGCGCATCAGCTGGCAGCAGCTTCCGAATTTGCTCCACTGTCTTTTGATAAGCCATTTTCTCTTGTTCCAGAGTCCGGATTAAAGACTTCATTTTGGTCTCTCTGGTCAAAAGGTTTTCCAGATTGGATTCCAAGGTCTGGATCTTAGCATGAGCTATCTGTTTGGGAGAAAGAAGAAAAATGCAAATTCCTCCAAATCAAAAATCTGAAGACCCTGGTTCCTCATCAGAACAGTTGCCAGACCTTACATATATTAAGGTATTGTATTATACCTTAATATTGTATTACATAACAAAATCATATTGTATTATATGATCATATTGTATTACATAACAAAATAGTATATGAATCAAATACTTTGAAATCCTCTGTGACATGGAGTTTTTCCAATATCTCAAAAATATAACTGTAAGTACTGACAAAAGACATCTCATTTCACTGACTACAACAAAAATGCAATCTTAAATCAGCCTCCCGCAATGGTGGGGGCATCACCGTATTCTCCTGGAGCGAGTGGCATCTGGCTGAAGGAGAAATGGGAGATTTCTGATGCTGCCCAGAGGTGCTAAAAGAAGCTTTCCACCACCTGACGAGAAATATAGGGTTTTGTAAAAACACATAATTGGGATCCTATTGGTTTCAGTGGCTGCCAGGGGTTCCCACATAACTCGGGAACCAAGACATGATGATGACATTGAACTGTCAATGAAAAAATTTGTAACCATTAGTAAAAGTCATTATAATTAATATAAAGCAAGTGCAAACCCACTTTCCCTAATAAGGAAGAGCTAATGTAAGATAACTAAGGAAGTCAGTGTTCCTATCCTTGGGGAGCAATTACTCTAGAGATCCCTCCTTTCTAAACCTTTCTCTCCTAGCCTCCTTGTCAGGAGACTCATCACATAGAAGCAGAGTTTTAGTATTCTCTGCTTTCGGGACTGGTGTCTTGTCAGGAAGTGGTAGGTAACAGAAACTAAGGAGACATCAGGCTTTTAAGCTCTAACTCAGAACTCATCTCCCTCACCTCCTAGAAGGTTCCCCTTCCAAGCTCCCTTCCACTGATCACTCTTAAGCCCTGCCCTTCAGGGCTTGGATACACAGTACACATCATACAAGTTGCAGGTGCAGAATATTAGCTTATAGTAACCTGCTTATTGCATTTGTAAATGTGCATTTATAAATAAATACATAGTATTTTATATTACCAAGTAATTGTAAACTTCTTGATGGCAGGGACTATGTGTTACATGATTTCATTCAATTCTCTCAAAATGCCTCCTTTTCTTTCTATCTCAGTGAGTTTTATTCTACACAGTTCTCATTGTTCCCAGATTTCTGCAAGTGATTTCCAGCTAGTCTCCATACCTTCTCTGCCATGCAAATCTGTACTCATCAAGGTTTCCAGATTGATCTTTCTACAGTACAACTCAAAAACTCCGAGAGATTTCTCTCTCAACAGAACCAAAACCATGCTCTTCTGCTTGACACTGAAAGTTATCAACAGTTCTGCCTCCATCATATTTATCCCATATCTCCCCAACATAAATCTTCAACTGACCCCAAGCTTACTTTGTTGCTCTGCCCTATCTTCCTTATTTATACCAACCCCCCACTCATTTCTCCCACCAATCCTTCAGAGTCCATCTCAAGCTCCAGGTCTTCCAGAGCTTTCCCAATTTCCCATATTCAGTACCTCCTCCCTTGAACTTTAGCCAAATATGTCTAACACCCTATAGGTATTTAACCAGATTCTGCTTTGAATTGAAATTTAATATTTCGTAAGTGTATATTTTCTTTCCCAAGTGATATTTAAGTTCATATGTGCATTTGTAGCCCCCAGAACACTTGCACACAGTCTGACACACAGACCCTCTGTCAGCAATGGTTCAATCCATGTCACATCTCTATCATTCCTTATAGAATTCTGTGCATGGAGAAGGCAGTCAAGTGCTTTTAATATCAAATCTTTATCTCTTTACCTGTAACTTTTCTAGGAGGTCCATGTTTTGTCTTTTCAGTTGACTATTGGCCCTCTCTAGCTTCTCCATAGGTTCACTATCTTCACAGGCATATGACGATTCCTGAAGCTCATCCTGCAGTACGTGATATTCCACCTCATAGGCATGTAACTGTTTAGAAATATCCATCTCAAAAACCTGCCAGGAAGACACCATGGGTTAGTCTGGCCTTTAGAATGTATATCAAAATACAATTTGTGTATCTGGTGTGCTTCATATAGACTTCCAAATACTTACTAATGAGGAATAGTATGGCATATCAAAAGGAAGAATAACAGGTGTGACTGTCTATATAAGGACAAATAGATGATTTCTACACACTTGAAACATTCTCATAATGAAGTCAAAACACTAGCATAAGTTAATATTCAAGAGTGTTTTGCAACCAAAATATACATAATCTGATAAGTCTCGAAAAATGTAGCATGCCAGATAAATAACGTTATAGTTACTGAGTAATTCTTATCTATGTTAGAGATAATCTTTGCTGATTAGCAAGCAAAATTGCATAGGTTATTTCCATAGTAAAGAAACCAAAAACACTGCTAATAATTTGTCAGTAGGGCAGAGAGGTCTTATGCTAAATATTTTCATCCTGGGCCTCTTAGGAGTAACAACACATTCTACCACACAGAGAATCTTCATAACTGCATAGCCTGAGTACTGTCCAGAGTTGTAGGGTTTCATCAGGGATGCCTCTGCTCTCCCAAATTGCCACCAAGCAGGAAGACAGTTTGCTTATCAGTTGGTGTATAGGTAATGCCTCCTTAGTCTAAACTTGCAAGGGAAGGAGAGGCAACAGCTGCATTTAAGCAATGGTGTCTACACTAATACCATGGGGAGAAAAGAAACCACAACAAACCGACTTATTTATCCTACTACTGTCAGAGGTACTCAAATTTTAGAATATAAATGAATTATCTAGACAAGCTGGACATCCCTCTCCAATAAGCATCACTTTTTCCCTGCCTAGTGGGAAACCATGGACACAATAGACTGTTACCCAACCATTAAAAATGATAGCATGGATCTATATTTATTGCATGAAAAAAATGTCCAATACTCCATGCATATTTTAATTAAAAAATCAGGTTCCATAATAGCATGTATAGTATGATTTCACCTAAGATTTATATGTAAACAAAGAGAGATGTGTAAAGGTAGTTTAGCAGGTTTTCTTTTCTTTCTTGTTTTTTTTTTTTTTACTTTTATTTTCTCCTTTGTGCTTTTATGCATTATTGGCATTTTTCATAGTGACCATATTCATAGTGACCATATTTTAAATAAAGTTCATCAAGGTCTCCTTTAATATCAGCTGTTCATTCCACTAAATCAACTCTTAACTGTTAGAAAAATCTCTCATATCAAGTTCAAATCTACCTGCCTATAAATTCTGTCCATTCATTCTAGCAATAATCTCTAAAGCCAAATGATTCCCTCTTTAATTTTAGAAGGTGAGGTGATCTGACTTCAAATCAGATTATCACTCTCTAAAAGCAAATCTCTGATTGCTTGCCAGTCCAGAAAGATATTTCTGAAGAATTAATAAACAAGTACATATGTAAATAAAAGCTACATCTTTCGGCTTACAGAGTATTTTAACAAATAAAAATTGTCAAAAAAAAATTGTCCACAGATATTTACAGAATCTGCTTACGACTTCGATTTTATAAAAAGAAACTTTTATAGGTCATAGAATAAGAGCTCATGTTATAGTGTGAATTACAGCATATAAAATGCTCCACCCTAATTGGTTAAATTTCCTCCTAAAAACAACATGAAAATGTAACAGGAACATCATTATTATTCTCATTTTGTAGGAGAGAAAGTTGAGACTCAGAGAGCTTGAAACTTACCCACAGTCACACAGCTAGTAGGTAGCAAGGCACCAGAACAAGATGTCAAATTCCCTTTCTCTTGCTCTAAACTCTTTTATCTGTTATCCCAAGTGCCTCTAGGAAAGTGGTAAATTTTATCAATACTCTTAAAGCAGTCATCTATGAATCTTAAGCTTGTTCATGTCATCCAAATAACATGAATATATATAACTACCACTTAACCTAGTCTCTATGAAGAGCCAGGGACTAGATATATGGTGTACTAATTATTCTGTTTTCTTCCCATATCTATTCTCAGCCCTCATCTCTTCTGCTGGATTTGGGAGACAGACCCTTGTGACCTGCATCCCCCTTTCACAATTCCTTTCTTGCTAGCTCTGGTTGGGTACGGCCCAGAAGAACACCCAGCAGATCAGAAAGAAAAGGAGAAAGAGGTTGGTCTTTCTTCCCTGATCCTATCCTGCCTGGTTCATTGCCAGCACAAAAACCTCCAGAAACCCCTCCTGCATATTTCTGGCACTCACTGGGCTTGGTAACACTATTAGATTTCCTCCCTCTGTTACTAGTTCCTGGATATCCACATTTGGTTCTCTTAACCATGCCCAAACCTCTACAAAATGGTACCTTTGTTTGAATCATTGAAGATAGACTGTTTGCTGCAAGGGCCCTTGATTGATATATGAAGTTTCCTCACTTAAGCTTCACAAAACCTCTCAGATCAGTATTGTTCTATTTGGGAGGTGAGAATACTAGGGTTCAGAAGATTAAGGAGATATGTACAAGCCCACCAAATAATAAAAGAGTTAGAACATGATGCAAATCTCATACTAATTCCAAAGCCTAGGCTCTTGGCACGTGTACTCCTTATATATTTTAAAACAGAGTTAGTATCACAAAGGGAAGTGGATCTCATTTTTATTTATTTATTATGTCTTCCTAACTCTGTCGGCCCTGCCTTCAGTCTTATCATTGGTCTAAATTGAAAGATTCATCAAACACTCCTTATGTAGCACTGAACCACTTTTCATGTGTATAGCCATATAGACAATGTCACAAAGTAGAAATTCCATGATAATCTTATTTCCAAATAAAATGTATCTGATCAAATAAAAAAAATCTATCAAACAAAAATGTAAGTTTTTATGCTAATGTATTTAATACATAATTAGTGGAGAAACTGCTAAATGATCTTATATCTTATTATTATCATTTTAATCATACCTGGGTAATAATTTTTTCCATTTCAGATGCATTCATATCAGGTAGTGTGGTTTTAAGAAATTCAACAATACTTTCAAAGTTTTCACATTCCATTATAAGTGTCTCCTGGCTGCTCAGCAGACTGAGTGCAACCTTAAATATAACTTCAGTTCCTTGAAGAAAAATAATATCTAAAGAAAGAGATACAATTTCATGATCAAAATTATGCACTCACTATTGTAAAAAGTGTATTCTGTGCTAATGGCTTTTTGTGTTTCTTGTGGTTGTTTTTAATTACTGCAGTGGAACCATGGAATATTCTGCAAAAGATATGGTCAAAATTGCCTAGATTTAAAATAATAATAATAATATGACTGACACAAATAAACAGATGCTTAAGTATTTTTCTTACTTATTTGGGAATCTCAGATAAAGCCAGGGTAAAAAGAAAAAAGGTTAATTATATATCTGTTTGTCTATGTATTTATATTTTTTAGTGGCAAATTTAACGGAGACTAGGTAATCCTACAGAGGCTTATTCAACTGATACTTATATTTTTCTTCCCAAGGAAAATACAAAAACAAATCAACAGAACCAATTAGTACTATTTAAACTCTCATTACCATAATAAAAAAGTAAATGAACCAGTTAATATGCAATTAAACCTATATCAGAGCAGGAAATTAAAAAGAAAAAAACTTTAAAAGAAAAATCAAAAGCAGTACATAAACTAAATCAGAAGTAAAACAGAGAAAAAAGAAAAGCTACCCTGACTCTGACCTCCACTTCCTAAAGTACAAACAGGCAATAGTTTTGAAAGTACCAAATATTTTTTTTTTTAAAGATTCTATTTATTCATGAGAGACACAGAGAGAGCAAGAGGCAGAGACACAGGCAGAGGGAGAAGCAGGCTCCATGCAGGGAGCCCGACATGGGACTCGATCCCAGGTCTCCAGGATCACACCCTGGGCCGAAGGCAGGTGCCAAACCACTGAGCCACGCAGGGATCCCCATACCAAATATTTCTACGTGAAAGGTTCAATCTTTGCCACTCTAAAATCAGTAATAAGCAACAAGGAGTCTTTAAAAAACAGGAAACTGTGACTTCTGCTCATCCATCTTTCCCTTACCCTTTACTAAATTCAAATAAAAGGACTGAGCAACTACTGTTCTTGATTTTGTTCTTTTGCTGAACTTTTTCTACAGACTACATTACACTAATACAGGGTTTAATTTTTTAAACCACACCCCCCAATAAGAAAGACATCATACATCGTAATCTGTTATTTGTATCCATATTACATACATATTTTGAAAAACGAAGCTTCTCTAAACATTATTCTTTGCTATATGATAGACTCTGATATTTTCATTGTATTCCATTCTAGCTCATTTTTTTTCTAATGCTGGTAATGACCTACAATCGGGCCGATATTCACAACTTGACCAAAAGCTCCAATTTAGCAAAGGCACAGTTACTAATCTTGACTACATTCACCATGGATACCAGATGTAAAAACTGTGGGAGCCCTTTCTGACATCATGGAGGTCCTAAACATTTTTAAGAACAAACCTCTATTAAGAGGTGTTTTGTTTTGTTTTTAAGATTTTATTTATTTCTTCATGAGAGATATAGAGAGATGCAAAGACATAGGCAGAGGGAGAAGAGGGCTCACTGTGGGAAGCCCGATGCGGAACTCGATCCCAGGACCCCGGGTTCATAACCTGAGCCAAAGGCAGACGCTCAACCACCTAAGTGCCTCAAGAGGTGTTTAAAAAAAAATTTGTTTTTTAAATAATGGACTTAGATAAACCTAACCAAAAACTTATGAATAGACTTAAGGACCCCCAAAGAGTATATAAACCATGTCATCAGCTCTTTTTATTCCTGCTGCCTGCCACAGGAACGAAGCAAAACAGGAAATCAGTAACTCAGGCCTTACTGCCAGTGCTCAGTGCTTTTTTCCTCTGAGCCACCCAGCCTTAGAGATTGGTGCCACCACTGCACTGGCATAGAAGGAGAGTCACTTAAGCAATAAAACAGGAATTTTGGTTATGCTATCCTATCCTATCCTTCAGATTTCCTATCCTAGCCTATTAACAAAAGTCAGATTAAAAAGTCATTAGAATTCACATTGATATAGGTACTTCCATGGACTCAACCAGAGAACATATTTGTCTCTGTTCTGAATCAGTATTGAAAAACAAAAGAAAAACAAAAACACAAACTAAGCAAAGAAGGATGTGTATAAAAGTCTGGAAAATTATTCTGATCTTGGGGTATAAATGAAAATAAGAGCTCCATCACAGGGTCCAATTCTTCTTTCCTTTTTAATTTCAATTTCATTTAAGAGCAAATTACTCTCAGAATAGAGCCAGGCACATTTATTAATTTCCATTAGCAATATGCTATTCTGTGTAACATACAATAAAATAATTGGGATACCACACGGCGAGAGAATATTCCTTGGAATAAATGACATTGTTCCATTTGATCACAGGCATCTCTTACCAAAAACTCTGGCTACAAATCCTAACGGAAACTGAGAGGCAAACAATGTAAGGAACCAGGGGGCAGCATAAAGACTGGGGCTGATTTCATTTTCTTCAAGATGATTGTAGAGGTCTCTGTGATAGTCATGAAGGAGCCTGGACAGCTGGTACATTTGAATCTAAAGTTAATTTGGAGAAAAAAAAAACATTATGCATTTATCTGTGCATAAAACACACTGACTTTAATTTTATTACCCTAATATTTAATAACAAATTCACATTTATTTAATGCATGAAAGTAGTATTATCTTATTTTTAATATGTAAAAGTTGATATTAAAGTCCAAGTTCATTTAACTGAGGTCAGAAAGCAAGTCACCAAGAGTCCATCTAAGATGACTGAGCAAGTTTCTCTGACATGTATTTTTTGGTATCACATATATACATGGAAATAGTCATTTTCTCTCATGTAGGCATTACTTGTGGAATTTAATCAGATTTGTCCTCGCCTAGGACTCTCATGGAAGGTCCATTCTAATTTCAACCAATTTCAGAAAAGCCTCCCTTCAAAAGGATCTATCAAACTTAGTTCAGAAGCAAAGGTTGTCTCTACTTGCTGGGCCCAGCATCTGATTTATGATAGAGCTCTGGCTTAGAATTCACCAGGCAATCAGTGCTGCTAGGAGACTCCTGGCTTAGATTGTGACAGAGCCAGAAGCTTGAGATAGGATTTCCAATATCCGAGGTATTCCAGTAGCATATTTTTTTTTATGACAAAGGGGATTAAAGCAAAAAATATAGTCTATCTCTAGTATTAAAAGAATAAATTATTTCATTTTGCTACTGCTTGATTATTGGTATTTCAAAAAAAACATTATAAAGGCAGCATATAGCAGTAAATAATAAATTTGTGAATTGTGCTTTATTTTTTTTTCAAGATTTTATTTATCTATTCATGAGACCCAGAGAGAGAGAGAGAGAGAGAGAGAAGCAGAGACACAGGCAGAGGGAGAAGCAGGCAGAAGAAGAAGCAGGCTCCATGCAGGGAGCCCGACACGGGATCCGACCCGGGGTCTCCAAGATTACGCCATGGGCCAAACGTGGCGCTAAACCGCTGAGCCACCCGGGCTGTCCGTGAACTGTGCTTTAATTTAAATTTTTACCCACACAGTAACATATTGAGTAGTGGTTCCTTGATCAGTTATATCAGTTTAATATTTTGGTATGAAATGTGTATGATATTTTATTAAATCTAGCACAATTTCTTTCACTAGAAGATATCATCAAAATATCATCCTTAAATAGTTTGCTTTATAAAAATGCATGAAAATAACCAATTATATTGTGAATTCAACTGTTGTTTCTATAGCACAAAACTAAAAAAATCAAAGTACTATATATAAATATGGCAAATTATTTGTTTGATCTTTATCTGTAACACATATCTGTGGAAACTAAGTTCCACACATGCTGTAAAAAAAGAAAGAAAGAAAGAAAGAAGAAAGAAAGAAAGAAAGAAAGAAAGAAAGAAAGAAAGAAAGAAAGAAAGAAAGAAAAAGAGCCACAGGAAGTCATAGCTATAAAACAAGAAGTTCAGCTATAGTCAAACATAAAAGTTTAAAAGAATGTGATTGTTATCTCAATCAGTCATGTTGGAAAAATCATATTTTTCCCTTAGGCCATTTACAATTTAGAAATTAAACATACTGGGCTGTATCAACAGAGGAATTAGTATTTTGGTAGCACAGATATCAAAGAAATCTAATTAGCAGAATAAAGAGAAACATATTGTCAAAAGCATTCGGTTCTTATTCCATTATAATTGTGCAAAGAAGGCATACTGCAGTGTTTTATTTTTTTTGAAAGAACCTTTTTCTTTTCTAAACTACATTCTTCTATCAAGGTAGGTTTACATTAAATTTCCTTTGAAAAAGGCAAACAAAAACACAATTTAATCTCCTTCAAAGGAAACTTTAATAACAAAATGCCGTCTGCTAAGAATAAGTAATTTTTCATTTCTACAGTCTAGATAATATAGCAAATCTTCCGTTGGAAGAAGCAGAACCAGAGCAGGGAGATGTAGAGAGAGATGAGAAGGGTAGAGAAGACAGGGAAAAGGGAAGAACAAAGACACAATGCTTTTACACTCAACACGACAACAGCAGCCACAGAACATAAGGAGACAAAGTTAAAAGAGACCTCAAAACCCATGTCACAGATAAAGGAACCTAGGCCAAGACCCAGCAGTGCCCAAGCTCACAACACCCAGGTGATCACAAATTCTATCAAGTGATCCAAACCCACTGCTGCTTCCACTTCTGAAAGTCATACTGATTGGATTGATTGGATAAAAAACACTTTCTGCTCCTGAAAGGGGAAAAGTGTTAAATCTCACTTTACAGAGCAAAAAGTTCTATCATCCTAGAATAAGGTCCCCAATCTTGCAGCCTCTACAAATGCTACCAAAGATAAAAACAACTTCATTGTCATTATAGACATAAAATATTTCTTGGTAGATGCAAGCCATATAAATGTATAATCCAATTTACATCAATTTTTATGATATCAAATTGATGAATTCTTAAAATAGAAGATAACTGCATTTTTAAAGTGATAATTGCATCTATCTTTCTATTTATGGGCCCAAACAAACACAACTCACTGGTACTTTCCATTCTTTAAAAATTCTAATATTAGGTATCAAACTTATTTCTGGTAATTAGAGATACTTAATTCCTTACAAGAACATCAATGATTCCTATCCAACATGAGATATAAACTTTAGAAATAAAGTAAAAAAATAAAACCTTTTATTGTCATTATTTGACTTGTGGAATGTTAACAGACCTATGGATAGGCATCAACTAGGAATCAAATCACTATATTTACATATCCTGGTGAAGACCGTTATGAACTCACATCTGAAAACCCAAAGCTGAGAGAGAAGCTATACCTATCTCCCTAGCAAAAATTTCATCTTAAAGAAAAAAAATGGACCACTTCCTCTCCACTGATCTTCTCAAGAAAATACCATTTACTGTAATATTCACAAGGTAAAAACCCAGTCCTTTTTTGTCTATAGACTGGCACCTAAAATATTAAGTTTAAAAACTGATCCTTGGGAACCAGGAAAAAGAGTATATTTGAAAAGCATTTTTAAAATAGTTTGCTTTCTATCTACAGCATAATATTATGACTAACTGGGCATCTTGCCTACCTCATTTCAAAGGAGGAGAACTCTGACATCCCTCTCTTTGAAGTATTCGTTTATATTTTCACTACTAAAAGCTTTAAATTGGAGTGAGTGACTGTCATATCATCTCTATAGATAAAATTTACACTGCTTATTAGGAACCAATACATTAAGTGGACTTTAAACTATAGAAGGGCAAAATGTATGTACACAGTGTCTAAAATAGGTTGAAGACCACAGTGGCAGGGAATACATTGCTTAAAATGACTAAGACATATTTACAGTGTTTCTTCAGTATGTGCTAAGAAAAGCAGACTGAATAGTGCCACTGACTTTGACACCTATTCCTCTAGAAGGGCCTGACATTATGATAAAGGCAGGAGACATGGTAAGTTCAAGAACTGTGACACAGCTCTCTGCCACTGATGCATTCACAGGAAAAGAAAAAGACATTATATTTTCAGATTAAAAATAAAGATCTAGTATTCTTTTCAATGGATAAGTTGAGGAAAAGAAGAGGACTTGATTCTTTCTCCATCTCCACTTGCTTACTTAGGGGAAGGAGACTTGAGTACCCACCCACCACCTTTCTAGAATTGCTGATTTATTACCTTCAGGAACTTCATGGGAGGGTTTTTCTGCATATAGATGTCGTACACTTACAGGTTTAGCCAAAGCGCAAATCCCACACTAAGATCGTGAACTTAAAACACACTTCTACATTTATACAAATTCCAAGACCAGTGGGTCCAAATTTCGTTAAATCTTTAATGTTGAAGAGGGCTACTGCTACAATTTCTGGTCAGAGCTTTCCGTGTGCCTCACCTGTAATGACATCATGTCAGGCCTGTACTGCTTGCGGAAGCCCTGGTCGTACATGAGGAATTTCAGCATTTCAAAGGCTTGCTCTTCGCTCATGTGCAGAAGCAGGACTCCAGCCACAAAGCTGATCCCTTGACAGTAACCCACTTCTTTGTCCAGCAATGAATAGGCTTTCAAGAGGTTGAAGAGTGAGAGCTGTCCTGCCCCAAGCTGTGCTGAAAAATAAGGATGAGTAGGAAATGTCCTTCCTGCAGAGGACGAGAGAAGAAATATTTTTGAGATACCCTGATGCTTGGGAGACAAAAGTGAAATTGCAATGCAGTGATTTCCAGGAATAAACAAACATTCTTTTCTGAACCAATGAGAGTTTCTTGGATTACCCATCTAAGAGTCTCTCTAGCAAGCCCCAAATTCATACACATATGAAAGGGAAGCAAATATTTGACACTAACAAGCACTTCTTTCTAGGAAATGACAAGAACATCAAAATTCACAAACAAATTAAGGACTCCTCCAGGAGAGATCCCAGGAAAATAGAATATAAAATCTATTTTGGCTATAAATCAAGATAAATTTTAAGTTCACATAAAGACCAACCTTGGGGTGCCAGGGTGGCTTAGTAGGTTAAGCGTTCTGCTGTTGATTTCGGCTCAGGTCATGATCTCAAGGTCATGAGATCGAGCCCTGTGTTGGGCTCTGTTCTAGGTGTAGAGCCTGCTTAAGATTCTCTCTCTCTCTCTCCCTCTGCATATATGCCCCCTCACCTCATTCATGCTCAATCTCTCTCTCCGAAAAAAAAAAAAAAAAAAAGACCACCAAAAAAAAAAAAAAAAAAAAAGACCACCCTCTGACTAAAATCAGAATTCTATAAAAATATATCATATTATTTAAAAGGAAATCTTAGTAGTCCATAAGCAGATTTTGTCCTGATTTTCCTGGAGGGACTTTTTGAGATTGTTTTGTTTTACATTCAGCCTATCTTTCAGGAAATATTTCTTTTTCCAAATATCCTTTGTTCTCTTAAACCACCACTATGAGCCACATAGACCTCTTTTCTTTATTCAGTATATACAAAAAGGACAAGTAAAGCAAGAGTCAAGCTGATTTCACATAAATTCCCCCCTAAAATTCACTTCTGAATATAAAAATTACTATAGAGACAGCCCAGCAAGCAAACAAAATCAGTTCTGGATCACTGACAAGCCGGTACTAAACACCGAAACAAACCCATCTTCATCACCAAAGCTGTGTACACTTGCATGGGGCTTTCCTTATGCCACAGAAATGAAGAGGGTATCAGCTTCCTTGCGAAATGACTATTCATGTCAGTGAGAATGCCAGATCTTTAAATATTTTCCACCACACATGCTTAAAAGTGATCTTGTCTTTTGTTGTTTTACCCCCCAGGAACTGATAAGATTAATTCTGCAGAGCAAGGGGAAGATAGGAGAAATAACACACTGAGGAAACACAGATGGCTACAAGGAGAGTTAAATAAACAATTTTTTAAATTATTATTTTACTTCATTACTTAAAATTTTTGCTAAAGAAAACTATAAATGTACCCTCTATCTAAGACATTAATTCTAGCTCCAGTTTCTCTTGCCCAGCCTTCCCTTATAATCTAATCTCATCATCTCCTTCTCTTTATTAGGACATCTTGATTAGCCCTAAATGAACCATCCTAATTTCTCATCTGGTCATCAGCTTCTAGTCACAGAACCACAGATCTGTAGGCATCCATAGGGATTGCCTCTTTCAAGGTTTTCATTTAAATGAGAGGATTGAGACTCAGAAGCAAAGTAATTTGCCTAAAACCACAGTTTAGTGGTAGAGTCAGATAAGAACTGAAGTCTTGAGTTTCTCTGTAAAATTCCCCTTTTCAAAAAATATTGACTCAAAAAAATATTAACTGAGCTGGGTCCTTTCCCAACAAAACCTGTTTATCATCCAAAGGGAACAGAGATCAAAACTAGGTTTTCACCAGTGATTTTTATATGCCCTAGTAAAAGGTGACCCCAAGTATAAGGTAATCCCTTATTTTCCCAAATGGCTCACATAACATATCTGGCCACTTTAAATATATCATCCTCTAGGAATACAGATGAAATAGTCAAATGCCAACATACAATATTTAATCCATCTGTTACGTATTTTTAAATAATAAGATATATTAAAATATGTTAAATTAGAGAAAAATTAGAGACAATGTAATTTAAAAACTATACCATTTTCCCTTTCCATTAATTATTTGAAATTCAGCATTTAAAAAGATAGCTTTATGATGATGTCACTGGAAACAAGTACCCATTCATATAATATTAGGACACCTCATTTTTCTTTCACCCTATAGGGATATATTCATGATTCCACAGCATAACCACTTATTGTTTTCCTTTTAAAGTGATAGTCAAAGGCTTGTTTAAATTTTTGGTGCCCCTTTTAACCTATATTCTAACATATTTTAAAACCAATGTTGATTGAGAAAATAAATGTCTATCTCAAAAGAAAGTCAGTTGTTCAAAATACAGGAATTGAGAGTACCTGATAATATGACCTTTATAATGATTCAAATATAATACCCCTTTATAAGTTTAGGGACAAGTTTAGGGATGAACACTTCATTCTGTATTCAGGCACTTATGGTATCTTTAACCAAATATAAGGCCAACTTGCCCTCAAGAAAGGGCAAAGTCAGCAGCTCTGCATAATTCAATAAATCTCCTTTAGCAACACCAAAACAAAAAACAACAAAGAAAACTAAGAAACAAAAATCGCAAAATTCCCCCCAAAAAACTCAACAAAACAACCTACTGTCTACTTTTGTACAATAATCAATATAACAAACATACCCAAATCCACAAGAATTGCATGCTGCTGAGCAGTGAGCTGCTTTAAAAGTTCTTTATACGATATGTCAGGAGGTTGTTGTTTATTGGGCAATCTGTGCCTTAAACGATACTGTAAGGCTAGGAACTGCCAAATTTCTCCTCGCCGACTTTTGGGAACACCTGCAAAGATAAAAAAGCAAAGTCTCGAACTCTGGAATGAAGCTACTAAATTGTAGCTGAGGAACTATGTAATGCTTGAAAATAGGCAGCTATACTGTCCTGCGTTGCCACACTCTGATTACACAGTATGATGTACTGACAGAAGTATATTTTGACAAGTTTAATCCTGTATCTGCTGATGTCTTGCAAAAGAAAACACTCAAATAACAATAATAAAGGCAGTGTTAACAGCATCAGGCAACACTTATTCAATGGGCACCCAATACAACATTCATTGAGGGTATCTTACTACTCAGCATTGTACCAGTGCTCAGAAAACCACGCGGTGAGATAGGCAATTAGTATTATCCCCACTTTGCAGATAGCCAAGCTGAGGCAGAAAGAAGCGAGCAACTTGCCCAAGTTTAGGAGTGGAAGTACAGATTTAGAACTCCCCGAGTCTGGCTTCAGAGGCTAAATTCTAAAATCATGAAATGTATCACAGCTTACTCCTACCATTTCTTTGGTTTGAAGCTAATAACAAATGCCAATACTTGTAATTTCTAAATACTTGACATCAACAGGTAACTTTGTAAAAGAGAATAAAATAGCATTTTATAGGGTCAAAAAAGAATGAAATAATAAGAATGGTCAGTACAACATGAAGGCATAACTGGAGTGCTCTAGAACATCCTCTGGGAAGACAATATCCAGCAATATATAATGAAATTTTAACTCCCATTACGCTTGAGAACTTGAGAACCACAGGGTATCATCAGCATTTCAAAGTATGCCAAAACCGTGTTTTGATTTAGTTTTTTCTTTTATTTATTAGAGAGAGAAAGAGCACACAGGAGTGGGAGGGGCAGAGGCAGAGGGAGAGAGAGAATCTGAAGCAGACTCCGTGCTGAGCCGAGAGTCCAATGTAGGACTCAATCTCATGACCCCAAGATCATGAACTGAGCTGAACCCAAGGGGTGAACGCTCAACTCACTGAGTCACCCAGGCATCTGCCCAAAACTTTGTTTTTTAAGTCAAAGAATATGAAGCACTGGGAGGGACAGAACACAATTCTGTACAGTGCAGGTGTCCTACCTCACAAAGTATTTTCAATTCATATAAACTGCATAGGGAATAGGTTTCTGAGTTCCCAGCTGATGAAGGAAGGTTTCATGGCACTAACCTTTTTGAACTTCAGCACCATTATTTGCATAAACCAAAAGTATTATTGTCCAAAAGGTACAACTCAGGCTCACTGACATAATATATAAGGTCCTCCACAATATACCTCCAAACTACCTTCTTCAGGACATTACCTCCCATCCTACACCATATGCTAAGTAAAAGAAGCCTACAGTTATTTTCACACTTCCAGTTTCTTGTTCCTACTGTTGCCTATGGACTTCCAAGTTCCCCCACTTGACTGCATAGTGTATTTCTATCCATCTTTAATGGCTGAGCCTGAATAAAATCCTCTTGCTGAAGTTCTTCCTCACATCTTTAGGAGTAATAATCACTTCCTTTTCACATACTATCTGACACATACTCTAACATCACCATATTTGGATGAGCTAACTCTACATTTCATGTTTGGCCTATCTTCCCCACTCTGATAGCTCCTTGAGAATAGTGAGCAAATGGTCATCTGTATGTGATGAAAATCCTAATGTATCTTGTTTCTTAAATATTCATTGGATAAATGAATGAATGGTCACATGTAAAATGTCAATTTTTGGGGTAACATTCATTAGCCCATTAAATGTATCTCTAATAACATGAGTGGGCTGTTTTATTATCCATCCAATAATATTTCTGCAAGAAGGCAACTCACTACAAAAACAAGTATTTGTTGAACATCTAACATGTAGCAAAGTATAGAGAATGGTACTGAGGATACTTCATTCCTGGTAGATGAATAAATCCATTCTCAGGAATTAGTCTCATTCATTTGTTCATCCATCCATGTACCCGTTTGTTCTTTTTTTAATTTTTATTTATTTATTTATTTATTTATTTATTTATTTATTTATTTATTCATGAGAGACACAGAGAGAGGTGAGAGAGGGAGAGAAGCAGAGACACAGGCAGAGGGAGAAGCAGGCTCCATGCAGGGACCCTGACGTGGGACTCGATCCCAGGTCTCCAGGATCAGGCCCTGGGCTGAAGGTGGCACTAAACCGCTGAGCCACCCAGGCTGCCCCATGTAGCCATTTAGTAAATAATTTGCACAAAATGCTTCTTAGGTGCTAGGTATGTGGGGTGGGGTGAGAAAAACATTAAACAAAATATACATAAATACAAAATTACAAATTATAAGCACAGTTAAAGGGAAAGAATTGTGAGAAAAATAATAGCAGGAAATGAATTTGTTTTAGTGGAAGAAAGGAAAGGGCATGCTATTACTGAAGAGACGGTATTTGAATTGAGAGCGAAAAGATAACAGAATTCTCCAGGCTGGGAGTGTGGGCAGCAATCCCTCAGGAAGAAGAATGTTTGAGTGCCCTTGTAGGCAAGGAATGGGGAGAGAAAGAAAGAGTGGGGGGTGGGGGTGGAAATAAAGGGATGATGGGAAATGGGGAGCAAGTAGAGAGGTAGGGAAGAAGGAATGAATGCAAGGAGAACTGGAGCATTCCATCCAGGAAACAATCTGGGACATACATTGGACCCCAGAGTAGTTCAGCCACTCTGGAGCACATGATACAACAAGCTGAGTCTGCCTGAGATTCTCCCCCTCTGACCCTCCTACTGCTCATGCATGTGCTCTCTCTCAAATAATTTTTTTTTTAAGTTTAAAATGTATTCTATAGAAAGTGGAAAGATGAGCACCTCTAAAAAATCTTTAAAAGTCATACCAACAGGGATCCCTGGGTGGCGCAGTGGTTTGGCGCCTGCCTTTGGCCCAGGGTGCGATCCTGGAGACCCGGGATCGAATCCCACGTCAGGCTCCCGGTGCATGGAGCCTGCTTCTCTCTCTGCCTGTGTCTCTGCCTCTCTCTCTCTCTGTGGGTGACTATCATAAATAAATAAAAATTAAAAAAAAAAAAAGTCATACCAACAAATAGTGTGATCAACCATTCACACACATTCTATTAACCACTACTGTGTCCCAAATAATGCAGTCAATAAGAATCTTTAGGACTTCCATATCTTCAAGGAAAAAAAAAACCCAATATATTAGGCTTGTAAATGTAGCATCTTACAAAATTAATCTCCACTTCATTTAAACTGTGTAATAGTTTCATACATTAATCATAAGCTTTTTTTTTTTTAATTTTTATTTATTTATGATAGGCACACAGTGAGTGAGAGAGAGAGAGCGAGGCAGAGACACAGGCAGAGGGAGAAGCAGGCTCCATGCACCGGGAGCCTGACGTGGGATTCGATCCCGGGTCTCCAGGATCGCACCCTGGGCCAAAGGCAGGCACTAAACCGCTGCGCCACCCAGGGATCCCTAATCATAAGCTTTTAAAACAAAATCCATTATCAGATTTCTTCGGCTATTTCAGGATTTTTATTTTATACTCAGTTTAAGCAGGCCATGGAGATTCACATTTTAATATCTGGATCACAGAAATGCACCTCAAATACATGCTAGTTTTAATGTTAAATTTAAGATGTTTAAATATCAGTCATTTTACATGGCAGAGCAACAATGTAGTTTTAATAGCTAAATGAAAGCATTTTTTTCCAAAATAAAGGAACACACAGATAGAAGGAAAACCCTGATTAATAAAAATATTAATCTGTTTATGTATACATTCGTGTAGGTAAACATATATATACATATAAATATGCACATATTTATATGAACATTTCTGACCAAATGATGGAAATAAGTCAAGTCTGTAAGTCTAAATTATTTTTATGGATATGATCCAAGACCTGTACCAATGCATTCACTCGTTCCTTGGTAATCAACGTAGAGCTAAGAACAGCAGGTTGAAAAAGACAGGAAAATCTATAGAAAAAGTGTCTGCTAACTCCTCAGGGACAGTCTCTCCATTAGCACTTTTTTCCCAATTGAGTCACTGACTGTAGTCAAAGCAAATTACTCCCATTTTTATACGCAAAGCACATAAGCCTGAGCTACACAATCAAAAAATCTCTAAACTTTTTTTTTTTTTTTTAGAAAAGATTACTACATGGGCACCTGAGTGGCTCAGTTGGTTAAGCATCTGCCTTCAACTCAGGTCATGATCCCAGGGTCCAGGGATCGAGCCCCACAGTGGGGCTGAGCAGGGAGCCTGCTTCTCCCTCTCCCTCTGCCCCTCCGCCCTGCTCGTGCTCTTGCTTGTGCACACACACTCTCTTAAATGAATAAAAAATCTTTAAAAAAAAAGATGATTACGATGATCCACCTGAAACTAACGTAACACTGTGGATCAATTATACTCAAATAAAAAAAATATCCAGAATACCTTCTTTAAGAGAAATATGAATATCTTCCATGTCACATCTGATTTTGGCTCTGCAGTTCAACAACTTCTTATCCCAAGTTATTAAGACTTCCTTCTGACATACACCAACTTCTTCATAGTCCAGTTTAACTTTTCTGGACTGGAGTTCATCTCTGCTTGCTAAGAAAAACAAAAGAATTTATGTAAAACCAGTGAGTTCTTAAAACACTCCATTTTTAACATTTTGCTGTATTTGTAAAAATAAATCATACTGAATGAATTTTAGGAATCCACCAATAACATCTACTCAAAAAGTAAACTTAAAAAAATTGAAGATACATGAAAGGTTTCCAAACTTTGAGTCATTTCATGTAAAAAAAAAATATTATGAAGGACTTCCCAAGGAGGGTTTACTCTATATCTTACAGATGGGAACTCTGCTAGGCATTTTACAAACCATGTTTGATAGGCTATACACTAAATTTTTTTTTGACAAATGTAATAGCCTCAGAAGCAAAAACTTGCATCATTTTCAACACCATTAGTATTTTATATATGACATATAGAAGAAAACAATACCTCATACTAACCTTAATTAGAGAAATATTTGACCATGATGACCTGATCAATTTTTATAACTATTTTCAGAGTTACTGATACTGCCTTTAAAAATGCTAAGCCATGTGTCCCTGTTTATTTTTAATAATCTTAAAGAGGAAAATTCACTTTGCTGAAATTAACACTACCACCATTTTAAAAAATAGTACAGAATTCTCTCTCATTTGATGGTCTAAAATATAAGCCTAGAGCTCATTTTTAAAAAGGCCTATAAAAGCCAACTCCTATCTTAATATGTTCTTTATCTTCAGTAATTTACTCCAAAAGGGAAAACAAAGAAAAAACATTTAGCTATTTTTCCTCTCTTTCATTAGGGTCACATTGAACAGGACTTTCTCAGATCAATGTGTATTCATTCAAGCTCACAGTGTTCAACCCCTTACCTTCTGCAACACAAATCTGTCATGCATCCAAAGTCCTCGACAGCACAAAAACAACAGCAGAAGGAGTATTACCCTTTACTTAGTGTGTCTGAAACCATTTCAAAGAATTTAAATATCTTATAATACAGCTATTGAAGTAAGGCACCAAAAATTTCTACTTAAAAGTCCAGACATAATCAAAACCAAGTTTCACTACAGAAATCCTCCTCCCGGATACCACTAGATGGCTTTCTAGCAGAGTTTAGCTTTGCTTCTCAATATTTGCTTTATATTTCTCTATGATAATCATATTTTTTAAAGAAGTGGGTTCATTAAAGCTAATGATTAATATATAGCCTATATCTAACTTTATTAATGATTTTTGTTTACAATGAACAAAGCACATTTCCTTTTCTCCCCTCTGCAACCTTCTCTAGATCATTATTCATTTAAAATAATATTCAAGACCTATATACCAGCCACAGGCCCTGAGAACAAAATGCTGAGTAAGAGCAGTCAACATCTGCCCTCACTGGTTAACTAGGCAAAAAATTAGAAACCATCAATAAGTGATTATCCATTGACTAGCATTTTAATAAGTTCAACTATTTTTTGTCTTTGTTAGTTAAGTAATGAAATATAGACTAATAAAGGTTTCTAATCATATCTGCTAAACGTCACCTCTTGTCTTATCTTGAATATGAATGCAGTTCCTCTCAAAATCTATGTATGCTCGAGTGGGCATACCATTTATCACGTCTAACTTTTAAAATCTGTATCAATAGCAATTCATTGGTTTTTTAATTTGAAAGAAAAGAAGATTAATTTCCTAGGGCTATTTAAAACCTCATATACTTTCCATTCTGCCAATAAAACAGTAATAAAGAAAATACACTGTTCCCCCTGCAAACTAAATATTGTTCAATTTAAAAACCAAACTGAATATTAGGTGTAGTAAGAGGAATCCTAAGATAGGTGATGAACACAGAAACGTGAATGCCTGTACTGAAAAAGTTTTTTGTAGACAACACAATAAAAGCAAGCCAGAGAAAAACCTAGATTGTACATTTTCCAATAATCTTGTAAGTCAAAGGACCTACTTAAGCCGAATCTTTCATTTTACAAATGTGAAAAACAAGCCCCTTTTAGGTAAAGTGAATTGCTAAATATAATAACATTAATACATTTTTTGAGTTTTGGTATCATCTGCACATCTCCTTCTGTGTGGTTCATAGTGGGATAAATATCATTCTTTCAAAGTTGGAGAACACATTCTAAAGGATTTGGTATTTATAAACCAAGCAATAAAGCACAGAAATGGCACAGTACATAGAGTAAATTATCCAATTACAAATTTAATGATTTGAATATGATTTTTTAAATAGAAAATGTATAAAGCAACAATGGAAAAAAATAGGAACTTTGATTTGGTAACAGGTAATTAGATAGTTGAACTGGGTACAAAACAGAATTTATTTGAAATAGGCACATTTCTCCTATTATGAATACAATTAGCCTAAAAGTTGAAAATCAATTTAAAAAGAAGAGAATGTGTTTTTTCATGTTTAAGGGTTTTTCTCCTAAGTAATGCACAATAATATTAAACTTTCAGCCATATCAAATACATTGACTCCACACTACCTACACATCCTGTATTACCCAACTATACTCTAAAGGTATCTGAAGTTTTATCTATTAAACAAAAAGGCAAATATTTTAAGCTGAAAATTCCCATGTCATAGCAACCTCACAAAATAAAACTAAGCAATTATAACCAGTAAAATCCTAGAAGAAGTGTATTTACATTCTGAGAATGAGTGTGGAGGAGCCTGGGGTGGTTTTAACCTCAGCCCTTCAATTCTAGGATCTTATCATTTAGCCCTGTTTGAATGGCTAACCTTCAAGTTTCTGGTTTTCTTTCTCCATTCGAAGCAACAAGATTTGTTGGTGTATGGCTTTTCTCCACAAACTCCTCAGTTCTTCTGCTTTCTTTCTTTCCTCGGATTTCTCTGGGTCATCTTCCCCAGACATGAATATAACCAGCGGTTCCTCCTCCATGGTTGGAGCAAGAGGGGACAATGGCAACAGCTCGCTCCTGTCCAGTCCATCTGCAGAGAAGAAAACAGTGAGAGGCATTCCTGAGTAGTAACCCCGACTACGGGAAGCTTTGTCTAGAATTGGTGTTCTCTCATCCCATCTTCCACCTTTAAAGCTTTTCACAAAGCCACTTTCCCAGTAACTGCATTTCTGGAACTAACGATTTAAGTAAATTCACGAAGCTAAATTCCCCTGCCAGATTTCCCTCTCTCAGTGAAATGAAAGCACATGTAATTTCGCCACTTCTTCTTTCTGCACAAAGTGACCTATAAGATAGGTGCTCTCAAGTGAAATGGCATTCCCCAGAGCCCAACACTTCTGCAATTTATCTTTGTACATTCACCGATTGTGCAAAGCAAAAAGATTTCGTGAGCAGGTAAGGGTGATGTCCTAAAGGTCTCCATCTACCAACAGAAACCGGCAAGAGAAGAGCAGCTGAACAACACTGGGCATGTCTTGGCTCGGCACCTCTGCTTGCTCCTGCAATGTTCTCTTACCCAATTCCTGGACCCCACGCTCTCCCTCTGTTCCAGGACATCTTTTGCACTCCTGCCAATTATTTTCCTATTAACAAACATGATTGTGTCTCTTAAAACATTTCTATGGTTGCTTATATCTAAAAGCACAAAGTCTAAACTACTGCAAATAGCATACAGATGGATTTAGACTCTGGCCTCCTGGAACCTTTCTGGCCTCTGGTTCTACCTCCCACTCTCTGCTCCCATCATGCTAAATTTCTCATAATTCTCTGACCTCCAAAGTTCTCTCCAATGATGTCAGGCCTTTGCTAGTTCCTCTTTCTGAAACATGCTTCGCCCAGCAATGAGTGTAAATATAATATATCCAAAATTTCTGTGAAGCTTTCTCTGGCCACCCTATGCAGAGTTAATTTTTTCTCTAGGAATGTCAGTTGTTTTCTTGTTTTGTTTTTTTTTTTTCTTACTGACTTCTGCCCTTACTCTTATTATTTATCTCCTTAATAAAAAATTTTTTAAAAATTGTACTCTGTAGTTCCTTTTCTAGCTTCTTGAATACTTAGTATATTTGAGTCTTGTCTTTCCTGATTTTAGAAATGCCCTCTAAATATCGTTCAATGTTGATGTGTAAAGCACTGAACATCATATTTTCTTCCTTCTAGTTTCTAGTAGTTTTGTTTCCAAATATGTGAAATATTTTAGTTGTCTTCTCATTCTTGATTCTTTCCTTTTTTCACTGTTATCAGAGAATATAGTACAAATCTTTATGATTGTTTTACTAAATTAAATTGCCTTTGTAGCCAAATACCTAATTAACTTTAAGGAATGTTCCATGTGTGCTAAGAATGAATGAACTTAATCCTATGGGGGCAAGGTTCTATATAAATATCAGATCAAGCTTGTTGAATTGTATTTCTCAAATATTACCTATATTTACCTTCTCTGTATTTAATTTTCAGAGATGAGTATGTTAAAAATATTCCACGAGAGCTACTGATTCATTTCTCCCTAACATTCTATGAAATCTACTTTCTAGCTTTCAAGGCTATCTAATTATGCATGCTCTCATCATTGTTGTATCTTTGTTTATTGTTATATTTACTTTGCCCTTTTGGATGCCTTTGTTTTAATTTCTAAAAGGTCTAATATCTTTTGGTTGACATTTGCCTAGTGTATCTGTATCCATTTCTCTATCATTGAACATTTCTATGTCACTTTTATATGTGACTCTTGTAAAAGTATAGGTTACTTTTCTAATAAAAAGATCTATGCTTTTCTAGCACTATCATAGTGCTCAGTTTGGGAAACTCACTCATTCACTTGCTCATGCAACAAGCATTTACTGAATGTCTAATTATGTTCTCATGATAACTGAGAAGTTAACCACTGTATCAGATATGGAAACAGAAGTTATTTCTCTACTCTAATCACTTAAATCTCTTTGTACCCAAAGCATTGCATTCCTTTCTTTAGTTTATGATACTGGGAAGGAGTAGTTCTTTAGCATGTACCATACAGACCCTGCTGCATTGCTGAGGGAGATTTGTTCATGGGAGAAGCAACCCTGAGGAAAATACGCTGTCGCCAGGAGATTCGACGAGGGGTAACAGGGGTTCCTCCAGCGTTTAGGGACTCATTGCTGCAAGTAGATGAGGTCCTTTTTCTCCCCTCTCCATCACTGTGGAAAGCAAAAAAATACATAACTTGTAAGGAGAACTACATGACATGGTTCTTCACAATGACATGGTGCAGAAGCCATTCACAAGTTCTGCCATTGGCAAGCACAAGCCTCAGGCAACATGGCGTAATGGGTCCCTAGCCACACTAGTCACCCAGGCCACCATATCCTAGGGAAAAATGCAATCCAAGCTACAGCTCATCATGAACAGCTCACCTGTTTCTACTCATTCCATAGAAGCCAACCATTTCAAGTCCTGACCTGAGGAACTGAAGGATATATACAGAGGAGCAAAGGTTGCTGAAGTAATTAACTCATGCTTTGCTAAAAAATTTAAAAGTATATTCTAAACATGTAAATATTCCATAGATGGCTCATAAAGAGCTTTCCTTATACTGTTACAGAATAAGCTGAGAAAGATAGCTTCTCACTGCCTGTGGCTGTTAAGATCTCTCCACAAATTGTTAGCCACCAATATCTGGATCATGGCAGAAAGTAACCTGAAAATCCTTGGGATTATGTTCAGGTGATATATTAAGGAAAAAAAACTGTGGTCAATAAGATTGGCTAGGTTCAGATAAAAAGTATGCAACATTTCTTTACAGCAGGACTTCATAGAGACAGTATTATGCTGGTATGTATTATGACTCTCAAAGAATGAAGTAAATTTCAAAAATTTAAATAAGTGAACTTATTTAAATCATTTGACCCCATAATTTGGGGGGAGTTTCAGGTGTAACATCTTTCTACATTACTGCTTTATGAAACAAACATGTTGGAAACGCCGGTCTGTTTTAAAATTTTCATTTCCGGGAAGCCTGGGTGGCTCAGTGGTTTAGTGCCGCCTTCAGCCCAGGGTGTGATCCTGGAGTCTCGGGATTGAGTTCCACATCGGGCTCCCTGCATGGAGCCTGCTTCTCCCTCTACCTCTGCCTCTCTCTCTCTCTGTGTGTCTCGAATGAATGAATGAATGAATGAATGAATGAATGAATGAATAAATAAATAAATAAGTAAATAAATAAATAAATAAATAAATAAATAGAAATAAAAATAAAAATTTCTTTTCCTAGGAAAGAACATTCTAAGTTATGCTACACCTTTCTGCAGTAAAAGGTCATTATGCCTCAAACTTACTTCTGACACTAATTATGCTAACAGCTGGAACTCCATGCAATGATTGTGACTGCTAGTAGTGGTAATATTAAGTTTCAAAGCCTCTGAGCTTTCCTGAGAAAATGATAAAGATAACAATATTTACAGGTGGTGATACCACCAAGTAAAAATACAGGACTTTCGATGGAGTTAAGAAGAGTCAGTACTTAAGTCAGGAGAGGAATGCAGCACCTGCCTGTCATGGTTTTATTCATTTTACATACTCATAGACATCAGGTAGTCCAGTTATCTCTAATCCTGATCTTCCTGGAAGCATTGCTTCTGGATCAGCTAAACTAAGGTTAAGAAGCTGCTGCACAGGGATGCCCGGGTGGCTTAGTGGTTAAGCATCTGCCTTCAGCTCAGGTCATGATCCCAGGGTCCTGGGATGGAGTACTGCATTAGGCTCCCCGCAGGGAGCCTGCTTCTCCTTCTGCCTGTGTCTCTGTCTCTCTCTCTGTGTCTCTCATGAATAAATAAATAAAATCTTTTTTTTTAAAGCTGTTGTACAGTTAGCAAGTGTCATAATATGATACTTCAGAAAGTAGCTGATAAATACATCTCAATAAAGTCAAACCCCTTTGTTATGTATCCTAGATAAAATTATAGCCCCAATATGTGTCCATGCTTCAAAACTCCCTATAATACTGAATAAATTCATTCATCTTTACTTTCACTTTGGAAAGAATTAACTCAAGTGTTTCCCTTTTGGAAACTGTGATTCAAACGTTCTGTAAATAATAGTCATATCCCGATAAACACTCTTGAAGTACTCTGTATCTTCATTTTTGTAACACTATCTTACCAGCAGTTAGTTGCTAAATGCGCAGTATTCATGGATGTATGTCTAGCTCCTGGTATAGTTACTGGCAAATAATAGTAAGCACTTAACAAATATCCATTGAATAAATTAATATTGTAAAACCACATGAAATATTAACTCAGAAGGCTAAGTAAAATGGACAGAAAAAATCATATTGGCTAGACTAACATGCCAGGAATAAATAAAAGAATACCTTTTAAAAACCCTGTGTTGGTAGCATGATGTTTAAGTCTTTCTGGCTTAAAGTTCTAACAGCTCTCTTTTCCAAAAGTACAGACTGAGCTGTGGATGGCACTGGTAGGTACTGACAATGACAGCAGTGTTAGTAAACAACTTAAGGCATCTTTTTCCAATTAAGTATTATTCCTGTCTTATATAAGGGCATCTAAATTTATAATTTAAGGCTAGAAAGCTTAATGAAAGACTTCTGTAAATGTACCTATTTCAATATGCCTCTTGGAGTAAACATTCCATAATTCCTCTTGACTTTTTTTTAGCAGCCCTAACAAACAAACTAGAGTAAACTAAACCAAAGGATTCTGAAACTTTTATAATTTAATGATGTAATTAAAACATCTTGTAAAAATCACCTTCCAATTAACTAAAAATACAACTGAAAGGACTCCTATCATTATTGTCTCTAAAATATGTGCTTTTGGGGGTAAAGGGTATAAAACAGGACCATACAGTACCCTCACATTAGCCTGTTACATGTTTGAAAGTCTCATAACATCTAAAATTTTATATCCTATAATCTAAATAAATTGCCAATGGACACATTTTCTTCCTATGTCAGGAATTTAAGTCAGAATTTACAAGCCAAAAGTAATAGGCAAAATATAAGATAATAATATACTGAAAAGAACTTATATAACAGACCATTGATCCTTCATCTTGCACTAAAACAGGGCATCCTGAAAAAGCAGGTTGGTGGTTGAGATAAGGCAAAAGCTGCCCTGCTTCATTTAGTTAGAGAAGTCATGTATGCAGAAGTCAGAGTCCAGATAAGGGTTTCACAGTCAGTACATATAAAGCAACTTACCACAGCTTACCTTTTGATTTACATTTGGTCAGCAATCTGACTTTCCTAAGGTGGTGATGCCACTGTCCTAGGCATTTTACAAGTATGAACTCATTTTATCGTCACAAAAACGTTATGGGGTAGGTGTTATTTCTATTCACATTTTTAATGAGAAAACGGAGATCTAGGTAACTTGTTCACAGTTCCACTGATAGTAAATGGGGAGCCAGGATTCAAACCCAGGCACTCCAGAATCCAGACACATAGGCACGGCAGTTCATCATGCCGATGTAAATACCCTGCTTTATTTCAGACAAAGCACTAATTGGACTGTAAAACTAAAGCTGTTAGGAACCTGAGTACCTTGTGTGTGTCTGGTAAAAAAAAATCAGTCTCTAACTAGCATTAAGTCTTTCGGTCAGTATTCCTTTTTCCACTTTTTTTTTTAATAGATAAAGTCATATGTTTCAGCAGAGAAATAACTTCAAAGTATTAGGTGTTTGTTCATTTATGTAAATGTCTCATGTCTTTTTTGTTTCTGAAATAACTCCATTCCAAAATCAAATACTTTTTTTAAATAACAGGATCAAATACAAAACACACTATAATATGGTGGACTATACATATTTGGTGTATTCATTATCTTTATATTTTTTTAAATGACAAGACAAATAATAACCATTTTTTTCATATAGTCTTTTTCCCTCCTACTTTTGCATTTTGGAACATCAACATGCGCATCATTAAACTGCTTCCCAAGAGACATATTCGGGAATAGTATTTTGTGCCAGAATTACCTCTATTGAAAATTTGTGACATTAAAAATGAACAACTAGGAAGGAAATACAATGTAGAGAATTCCCACATATTTTTGTATTGGTGTATTCTATATGTATTTCCTATTACCAGTCTTATCATTCTTCCAATTAAGAACCATAATCGGAAAAGAGTCAATAAGAGCTTTATAAGGGGAGGAAATACCCTCTCTTACGTGTTATCACCCCATAGGCTGGGAGGCATTTCCAAAACCTTCTGGACAAAGCATGCATCCAAAGCTATGATGCTTTGGGAGCTATAACCCTCCCACACAATTTAAGATAATTTTTTGATACATCTTGGCCAAGCCATTGGAACCTTCACCACATCAACTATTAAATTAACATTATACTTCTTGTGTTAATGCAGAATTTTTAATACATACTGGTCTGCTTTCATAACAATTAATTTGCTGGATAGTCTATTAATTAAGGTGTCTTCGTGACCAGTCGCAGGGACTCAACTTTAAGGTTGCAATCATGTTTTATTCCCTCCACCCCTGCCCCACCCCTGGAGGCAACACAGATACACTCTCCCCAAAGCTGAACTCCTAGGCCAGGACCGGTTTTACAGAAGTGTTGTTCTGCTGAGCAGCCCCCCATCCTCCAACCCCTCCAACCCATCTAAAACTACTAGCATCATAAAGTCCAAACAAGTGACTAACACCGACTAAAGCTATATCTAAATCACAACCTTTTACAACTCAAGATAGAAACAAGACTTGATTACTGTGATAGCAACCATGTGACAGAAACCTGAAAAAACTTTCTCTTTGTAAATGCCTCAAGAAAACCTTATGGAACAACATAGTGATCAAACTTTAGCTTTTTCCACAGGATCGATAGTATAATTTAACTCATAATCCCATCAGGTACACTAATAGTTTGTCTAAGTCCTGGCTTTCAACTGGGGATAATTCTATCATTCTATGGAAAATCTTTACTAATTAAATAAAATTGACATTGAACTATTGTAGTGGAAGGCAATATATAGAATCTGAGCTGTGAATCATAGATCAATCAGTGGAACAATGTGTTAAAAAAAAAAAGAATGAGAAAAACAGTGTTTTATTTCCTAAACTCTACAATGAATGGCAAATTTTTAAAAGATCAAGTTCTTTGCATTGGAATTTACACTATCTCTGAACAGCTAGCTCATTTGCTTACTCACATCCTTAAAACCTGAAATGAAGAAAATAATATAAAGCAAGATCTAAAACATCCCTGGGGTTCAATCTAACCATATGTAAAGTAAGGAATTATAGGCCAAATGATCTCTAAGGTAATAAACAGACCTAATTCTAAGCCTGTAGTAGAATCTAGAAGGACATACAGTACAACTAACATTTCAATTAGGCTTTTAAAAGTAGGTAAGAAGTATTATTTAAAGATCTTACACCCAAACATTAAAAAGTATTAGTCAGTTACAAGTCTCAAAAGAAAGTCACTTTTTATCTTTCTTATCAGTGTGGCCAAAATGATTTTCTTTTTTCTCCTTCTTTAATATGTGTTTTCATTCCAGCTAGAAAGAAAGCTAAATGTTAATGGCTCCAAATAGGAAGATGGGTAAGTCTGTTTTTCACTGGATTCCTGATATAAGCTAAGTATAGAACTAGAACAAAGCAAAGAATAATCATTTTCAGTTAAGTTGTTCAGCCATGATTTTGGATGTTTACGAAAAAGCATGCGGGTCAAGAGGAAGAGATGTCACTACAGATGTGGTCAGACTTCCATAATAAGGAAGTAGGTGTTTTCCTTTGTCCAGACCAGTGGGAAGTCTGGCAGGCCTCAGCAGTATCTTAAAGTAACCAACACGTCAAGAATTAAGGTGTACAGAAATAGACTAACAATCTGCTTTGGGTGAAAACCAGATTAGATTTTATGAGTATGTTTCTTTTAGGATGCTCATTTCTGCACCTCCTCGGGATTTGAAATAAACTCCTTATATATACATATGTACCTCTAATGAGCAAATTCATGTCTATTAATTCAAAATTAAAATTGGGCTTTGATTGAAGGCCACAGCACAGTACTGGGGAATTGTCAACATGGAATAGAGTAGAAACAGGATTTCTGTTTGCAATCAACATTTTATATGATCATTTGTGATCTTTGATTATACCAGGCATCACATTTCCCCTACTATATAATCATCATAGCATTGGAACATTGGCATGCATTCAAGAGACAGCCAAAACTGCTTTTTTAAAACTGAGAATGATATTTGGTTGGTAGAATTTATGAATTTTTATAAGAACATATTTAGACCTCTAATCACCTTGATTCTGAAGCAGTGTCCTGTCTAGTACAACAGGAAAAGAAGGAATGACATTAGCACACAGTGAGAGATATATGACAAAATCAGGATTTAGAATCAGAATAAAAAGGCATATCCATTAGTCATCAATAAAGCATAGATAAGGTCATTTCAATATGAACCATGAGCTATGTATGATAGTACCATTTTTATTAGTGAACACAAGAGAACTACATAGAATCAAACTGTAGCATAAAGTACTTCATCAGAAAAAATCTTGTGTTCTCACTGAAAAGTCTTATAAGTAAATAGAAGTAATGACTGTCATTTTACTTTTAACCAATGAACTTCAACATAAATGTTTTTTCAGTTATAGGCTTAAAAACTGAGAAGCAATTATAAGGAGTGACAAAGATGCCTGTTGATAGAAAGGATGGATATATTTGATAAATGAATGTTATATAAATATACTATATCATCACAATTATAATTTAGCTACTAAACAATGAAAAAACATTAAATTTTTAAAATTTAATTCAAAGGTAAAACAAAACTATGCTCATTCCTTTTCCTTTATCATTTTAATGCTGCACAGATAAATCTACTAATCAATAAACCATGATATTAAAACTCTTTTGGCTCCTTTTTCTCAGCCTGCTTAAAAACAGTAACCCAATATGTTTTTATAATTCAGAATAGAGATCCTAGAAAAGGATGCCTAATCTGAGTTTAAAATTTCAAATTAATAGGTTTGTTTAAAAAGTAGTATATGTTAGCCTATATTCTAACCTACTCATACCTTATTTGACTATGCATATTTAAAGATACAACTAATAAGATATGAGCTACTCAAGTGAAAAGAAAAGTGTAATTTAGAGTATTCTGAATTTCCTCCCCTAGTTCCAGATATTACAGTAATTGTGTCTGCATAATGTTCTCTCTGAAAGTAGTGATGACAAATGCAGATACAGAAATCACTGGTTTAAAACCACACCCGCGAATATCCTCATTCTTAGGAAATACATATTAAAGTATTCAGAGTGAAAAAAAAAGTATTCAGAGTAAAGAGACATGATATATGCAACCTATTCACAAATGGCTTAGAATAAGATATATGTATGCATATATGAATGCATGTATATATTCATATGTAAATGGACAGAGGGAATGATTTAAAAATATAGCAATTTCTAAAAGTTGATGAATCTGGATAAAGGGCTTGCAGCTCTCCATAATATTTTTCAGGTTTTCTATAAATCTGAAATTATTTCAAATACAAATTGAAAAAACACCCCCTCCAAGACTATAACTAGTAAATTTCTAAGTGACTTACTAGTTGAAATAAACCTATTAAGAGTGAATTTTGTCCAAAAATTTTACTACTGTGGACATAGTCTTCAATAATGCACAGATATGCACAACTAATAATATTAAGATTTAATTTCTTTAGTAATCTCTCTACCTAACATGAAGGTTGAACTTACAACCCCAAGATCAAGAATCACACACTCTACAAAAAAAAAAAAAAAAGAGAGAGAGAGAGAGAGAATCACACGCTCAACCGACTGAGCAAGCCAGATGCCCCAGCAGTATTCTTTTAATAACCAAAAACTAGGGATTCCTGGGTGTCTCAATCAGTTAAACCTCTGAGTCTTGATTTTGACTCAGGTCATGATCTCATGGTCATGATATCAAGCCCCATGTCAGACTATGTGGTGGGCATAGAGCCTGCTTTAGGATTCTCTCCCTCTCCCTCTGCCCCTCCTACTGCTCATGATCTCTCTCTCTCTCTCTAAATAAAGACAATAATAAAATTAAAAAATAACTTAAAACTAGAAACAATCCACATGTCCACTGGCAAAAGAATATATAAATTGTAACATTAAGAGGAATACTATACAGCAATAAAAATTAATGAATTGAAGTGCACATAAAAATGAGAAGGAATCTTACAAACTAATGTGCAGTGAAAGAACCCAAAACAAAAGAATATATGCTGTATCATTCCATTTATACGAAGTTCAAAACTAGGCAAATAGTGAACTATGGTATTAAGGTCAGGAGAAGGGGAAGTCATTGGGTGGGAAAAGGAGAGGAACTGTGGAAGTGCTGATAGCATTCCATTTATTGACAGAGCTGTGACATAGGGGTATTCACTCTGTGATAATCCATTGTCCACTGTATGCTCATGATCAGTGCACTTTTCTATGAAAATAAAAATTTTAAGTCTCTTTTTGGCCTACTGATTCTACGCTTGTCATATTATTTTTAAAAAAGGTATGCAGAAATTACAGAAAAATGTACAAAGGCTCTCTGATTTTTAGATTTTCTCAGAGCCAAGAAAATATTACAAAGTGCAAAAAACAGTATTATTTTAATACAAATTTAATACAAATTTTTTTGTATTTTAATACAAATTTAAAAGTTCTCCACATATTTAAATATATGACTTCAAGTAAGATAGTTACAAAAAGTGGAAATTTTCAATGCAGAACTAACATACACTTGCCTCTGACTTCAATATCCTACTATTAGAATGAGGTACAAAGGACTAAGAAACTATGAATAAGAATACTGCACACACTTAAGTAAAACTATTAAAGATGAATATGTAATACCCTATACTACAAATAATCTAAACACTATAAATAATCTTTAAAAAAAAGTCACTGTTTTGTGATTCTACATCCTGTTCACAGTTAACCTTTCACCTTCTCAATGGCTCTTCCTAATTGTCACTTCTGGGAATGCTTCTATTTCCAGAAGAAAACTGGGATTGTCCAGATGCTCACTTTCACTAATGTAAGAGTAAGAAACTGCCAATGTGTTTCATTGAAATGCTGCATTCCTAATAATAGATAGTACTATAGAGATAAGGCAAACTGGTGTCTTTATAGAGGTACATTCTTGGTTCTCTCAATTCATGACATATTCTGTATATAATATACTGCTTTTGTAGCTGATTTTTAACTCTTCTCCCACAACGTTGTCCTTGAAAAACCCTTATATATTTTTTAATATTTGTTTTTTTTACATAATCCCTATACCCAACGTGGGGCTCAAACTCACGACCCCAAGATTTAAGAGTCGCATGCTCTAGTGACTGAGTCAGCCAGGCGCACCCTTGAAAGACCCCTTAAAATCAGTTCATCACTAAATTTCTTCACTAGAAACTCAATGGACGTGAATCTGTACTAATTCAGAGGACGTTCAGATTCAAATTGTTTTCAGTCCAATCAATATTAACTATCTTTCTTGGAGTAAAAACAGAGTAGCCCCGGTGGCTTAGTGGTTTAGCGCTGCCTTCAGCCCAGGGTGTGATCCTGGATACCCGGGATTGAGTCCCAACGTCAGGCTCCCTGTGTGGAGCCTGCTTCTCCCTCTGCCTGTGTCTCTGCCTCTCTCTCGCTCTCTCTATCTCTCATAAATAAATAGAATCTTTAAAAAAAAAGAAAAACATTTGGCACACATAGATAAAAGATACTCAGAGGTAATTCGAGGATCAGTATACTTAAACTAGTTACTGAAGGTTACCCATTCAAATGGGATTTCCCAAGTCTGAAAGAAATGAGGCCAAAAGAATATCTAAGAAAATCCTAGTGGCACGCAGGCTGTTTGATAACAGGTATTCCTCTCCTTGACTGCAAGAATTGCCACATATCAAATGACTAGAACCAACCCAATTATTTATCAGCAAGAGAGTGGATAAACTGTGGTGTATTAAATAGAATACTATACAGCAAAAAAAAGAAAAGAAAAAGAATGAATCCAGCTCCATATAAAAACCGGAATGAGGGACCCTGGGTGGGTCAGTGGTTTAGCGCCTGCCTTTGGCCCAGGGCGCGATCCTGGAGTCCTGGGATCAAGTCCCATGTCGGGCTTCCTGCATGGAGCCTGCTTCTCCCTCTGCCTGTGTCTCTGCCTCTCTCTCTCTCTCTCTCTCTGTCTTGCATGAATAAATAAATAAATAAAATCTTAAAAAAAAACTGGAATGAATATCACAAACTTCTAAGCCAGCAACAATCAATGATTTTAAAAGAATTCCCAACTTAACTCACCACTTTCCAAAGGCTGTCAATATCTCACTAATCATGTGAATAATCAGTAAGATTTCATAACTTTAAATTTTTAAAAAGGCAACTCCCCAAAAAAATACTATATTTAATTTTGTGTGGCTAAAAGTGCAAAGAAGAAAATTTTAAAGGCTATATATATATTTTTAATACTGGGAATGAAATAAAATCAAGTATCTACAAGATTCAAGAAATCTTTATGCTTTCTGAAAGTTGACATCAACATGATTCTATACCCATTATGTAATCATACTGAGTTTCAGAAAAGACAGTCTATGTCATTGAAAAATCAAAGAAATGCCTAGGAAATATTCTATATACTTTAAAAACTAAAGATATATTGCATCCATCACTTTAGTACAGCTGTTTAAATCAGTGGCTTTTGGATTCCATATCATATGCCCAGAGAGGCTAAGAAAAAAAAGCATGATTGGGGGAGATTTGTTTAGTAGGTGTTAGCACCAGGTCATGTTGCAAACAATACAAAGCTCAGACTCTGGAGCATACGGCAAAGAATCACACAAACAGTATAAAAAGATGTAATTCATAAAATAAAACAATCATGTTATTAAAAGCTTTGAAACACTGGTTTTAAAAGTTTTCTTGATAAAATTCATTGAAATTGAAACTGATATATTAGAAATAGATTAGAACAAGCACAGCATTCAAATGCATAAATGTCACTCCAAAATTCATCAGCCACTTTTTAGTAACATATCAGTATATCACTGCAGAAAATTTTGCTTTGCAAACAGAGGACACTGATCTCACCTGATTTCATTTTCATACTGTGGGGACAGTCTACCTGAATTCTGGTAAAAGCTTTTCAGGAAAGAGGGGGCAGTGAAGGAAGGGGCAGAGAAGGAAGTGTGTAGACTTGGAAGGCTGGAGGAAGAGTTACTCTCCTTGTGCATGCGCCGACCTGATGGAAGAATGCTGAGTACAGAAAACACAGCAAATTTGTCTTAATTTAGATTTCTGCAAAATCTTCATTCACTATGAAAAAGCATATAAACAGGTTCTTGCTATTAATTTAAGCTTTCCTTTCAAAGCTCAGGGCTGGATCTTCTATGGAAAAAGGGGAGCATGCAGTTGTATGTTTCAATGACCATAAGCTGGCTCACTCTTCACAAACTGAACTCACCTATGCACATGTCCAACCAGAGGTGTTTGTCTCTAAAACATTCCTCATGACTTTAGAACAAAAGGTGTTTGTTTTTACATGCAAAAGATACTTCAAGGGAAAAAAAGTAGGAAAGCAGAAATAATCACAGGAAACACGTTCTTGCAACAGATTATCAGTAGTTCAAAGACTTAGCTATTTTAAAGATATAAACCCTTCTAAAAATTTAGGGACAACTTGTTTGTTGTTGGAAGCCATCATAATATCTCTGGCTTAACAAACATTAATGCCTATGTTCTCTCCTGCAGCCTGTGGCATTGTGTCCACAGTTTTATCTGAATCCCTGAACCTCCTCCATTGCTCTTTTTAGAAGATTCTTCTCCTAGCAAGTTTTCACAATAGCACAAATAGCATCTTTTCATATTGAAAAGAATTATTTGAGCATCTACATTATAAGAAGTAAGGAGGAATAGAGAAATCATTTATAATGTTTTATGTTTTAAATTCTTGATAATTTTTCCTGGAAGAAAACAGACTTATTGCCTTGTGTAAATACAACTGAAGTGGTCATTAAAAAAAAATAAAAGTGATATAAACATGAATACTTAATCTTTTTTAGAAGAGAAAATCTGAGAAAAATTAATTGTTAATCTCTTTTATTTTCATATATCCAAAATATCTATCTTATTTTTAAGTGTCAAATCAGTCAAAACACAACACTGAAGATAAAACAGTAATCTTAAAAGAAATGCTGGCAAATTTGATTACAACTAATATAAAACTAATCTTCCCAGGAGTTCTGGGTTTTTCTCCACTGGGATCACTTATCAGACTCTGCTTCCTGGATCAAATTCACAGGTGAAGAAGAGAAACAAAATTAACTCTAGGATATAAATTCTGATATGTGCTACACAGAAAGAAGTAAAACCATTCTGCAGTTCCAGGTTTACCCCTTTTGTTGTTTGTACCTTACCAAATGCCAAACGATTTTGTTGAATTATTTTTTAAATACCATATAAGATAATTTCTAATGGACACTTCCATCAATTATGGTATGTGTATCCTTCTTTACAGACATAACTTCATTCTAGATAAAATTTTTAATTATTCCCATTTTTGTTTTTAATTTATTATGAGGTATAGCCAAATTTTATCTCAGGTATGAAGGTAACTTAGGTGATTTTTTTTTTAACCCTTGTATTTTATTACAGGCTAACAGGAAGTTGTACTGCTATGTACGTTATTTTCAAATTTGCTATCTCGGTTTCATTTGAGCCATCATCAAGAAGACACTGAGTAACATGTTGTCACCAAGTTTTTCAGACAAAACAATTGCATAGTATCTTGTTTTCTCCATTTTTCTGGGGAAAAGAAAATGTCTTCATCCAAAATGCCTTAACTCTTCTCTTCGGATGGACTTTAAAACTTGCCTTGTCTCTTTTAGTTAACTAAGGTTTTTATCATTCATTTTATCTTTCTGGTCTTTCTAAAGAAAATGTTGGCAGCATTAAGTCACAATAAATCTTGACTCAGTACTGATCAAAATAGGTGACAGGAAAATTTTACTTCACTATCCAAAAAGAGGTTTGGACTCACCTGCACTGTTCGCTGGAGCTCTGCCTCAGAAGAGGAGAGCGAACACCATGAGCTCTCCCATCCTGTAAATTCAGCTTTCTCTTTGTGCTTGAAGGTGGGTGGCTGAACGTGTGTGCCCGTCTTCGAAACTGTGGGGAGTCAGAATCCTCTTCAGGGAATGTCTGCCAAGCTGAGGACAGTGGGGAGGCTGGAGGTGTCCCTGGTGGAGAGTCTCCTGGTGAATAGTCCTGAAAAGGAAGTACAAGTTAAGGTCTTTCTTTCCTACATGGATCCTGGCAGACCTGCTTCAACACACAGCTCAAAAGTGACAGGGTGCCTCTTCTTCCTCCTGAGTCATGACAAAACTTTTTTATTTTTTTCACTCAATCCATGCTGAAGGCTAATCAGTATCACCACAACCCACTTCTTCTGATAAGCAGCTGTAACACAGCATCCGTAAAGATAGGCAGAAAGTGAAAAGAATGATAAGAAAAGGTATTCTTTCCCCTAACATTTTGTGGTAAAATGCTATAGCTACTGTACTTTTCTCATTGTTGCCAGAAAGATGAAAAGGCATCATGAGCACCAGGAGGGTGGGGTCTGTGTTTACATATCTACTGATTTCCGTGACATATCGGCTGCATGCTTCCTGTACTGTCAAAACAGATCACAATGCTCAAGTGTCCAAGTTTCATGGCAAAGCCTTCAGGAAAATAAAATAAAGCCTGTTAAGTATCTTCTTTCACGGTGGATGTTTCTATCCAATGACACGTTCCCTGAGGTAAAAAATTTTTATAAGACATGAAAAACAGGAAATGAATGAAAAGTGAGCTATGCTGGAATGCCTCTCATATTGCATGGGGAGACATCATAAATCTTTCAATTTAGACAGGTATGCTGTTTATACTTTCCAAAACAGGCACCACTGTAGAAATGTTTAGCTTGATAAACATGGAACATGGGGTTAGGGTTAAGAGACTCATAGCGAGACTATGTCCTCAATTCTATCGACACAAAGTTCAGTTAAAAACATTTTAGTATTTTCCATTAAAAAAAAATTGGTTGCATAAACCTCAGGTTACAAATTGCATGATACAGGAAGCAGGAAATCAAACCTACTAACAACTATCTGTGAGATAAAGAGAAGCCTAATGTTACAGTTAAAGTGGAAAAAAAAATAAAAGAGAGAAATGGGGGGGAGTAACAAGGGGACAGAACAAAACATAAAAAGACCACTGTACAAGTGCTGCAATTACACGACTTATTTTTCTGTGGCTTTGGGTCAACAATTGCCCAAATACCATCCTCCCAAGCATCCCTATCTCCAAACAGTAAAAAACCTGATAGAGGACAAGTCACCAGGAACTCTCCCAACACAAAAAGGGGATAGCTGAACAGAGAGCAACATGATACTATCCACAGCCTTCTTATTTCAAATGATAGTATTTTTTTCTTTATTTAAACATTAATCCAATATTTTAAATTTAATTTTAATAATAATTAATATCTGTTAAAAGTCACAAAGGACTCAGAACAAAACAACGAAGTGATATTAACATATCAATGTTGGTTTTTGCCAAATTGCAATTAGTAGTAAAAATGGGAGCTCAGATGGGATACCTTCTCTGAAGCAAGACTGTTGGACCGTTCAAAGCTGTCCATACTCCCAAGCCGACCTCTCATTCTGTTAGCTCCCTGAAAGAAGAGAATAAAATTCAGTTGTTCATATGATTTAAATTTTTGCTTTAAAACTGTAAAGGGCAGTTGCTTCTTTATGTTAACGTTAAATTGGTCCTTTGGTGGTTTGCTCAAATTTGCTGGCAGTATCCCAGCCATGCCTGCATGGTAATAGAACTATGCATAAGCTACCTACTCTGCTTCTAAATCAACTGTTAGATAAATAGATACTCAGACCAAGCTTCTTGAAGTGACTCTGGTTTCAAGGTTAAACATTCTTCATCCATAAGATTGGGAGAACCCCATAAGACCAGGGAGCACCCCATTCACTTTATGTCTCATACAGACAAACACAACCATGGAATACAAAACACACAAACTGCAACAGTTATAAAGAAAATTATTTAATACATCCAACCATCACATAACCTAGATTGCAAATATCAGTTCACATTATAGGATTATAACAAACAGATTTCTAAAAATTGTGCTGTAAAATGTATAGACTTAGCTTCATTCTTCCATAATACAAACTACATCAAGAAAGCATTTCTCAAAAAAAAAAAAAAAAAGAAAGAAAGAAAGAAAGCATTTCTCTCTAGAAGACTATACATCAGTCTGCTTTAATACTGGCTCTTATTTTTCTTTTCATGACTGTTTGTTATGAATTTCATGGATGATCTAAGAAAGAACTGAAACTTCCATCATCTAACCTATTCCATATTCTACTGTTATTACAACTCCCATCTTGTACAATCTATTTTTCATGTATTCAACAAGTGCCTTAGCAATCACTAATTTATTACAAAAGTCACCAACAGAACTTGGTGTGGTCCAACATCACATAATCCATCAACTACATTTTTTTTTCTTTTTCTTTGAGCTACTCATTTCATTACAGAAAGCGGTCTTTCTGTCCTGTTCTAGACAGGTTGCAATTTAGACTTGCCCAGTATCTCCCTTTATTATCAACCTAGACATTTCCTTTAGTATTATCCTATGTTGAAATTTATGTCTTTGACCCCATGTCTTCCTCTTTTTTAGTTTACTTCCTCATTTTGGTGGAGTACACACACCAGGTGCCTTCTGAGAAAGGGAGATTGAGGTATTTTCTCTTTCTGTAATTCCTACCACTTGGCTTTTGGATCTTCAGACTGATCCCTTAAGTTTTTACCTTGTCCTCCGATTTTCCATTTCTTTGTCATTTTGCTTTACTTTCTGGAAGAGATTTTCAACTCTAGTTTCCCAGACTTCTGTTTAATTTTTCTTTTTATGTCTACTGCCAGAAAGTCTTTTTTTTTTTTTTAAAGGTTTTATTTATTATTTATTCATGATAGTCACACAGAGAGAGACAGAGAGGCAGAGACACAGGCAGAGGGAGAAGCAGGCTCCATGCACCGGGAGCCCGACGTGGGATTCGATCCCGGGTCTCCAGGATCAGCCCCGGGCCAAAGGCAGGCGCCAAACCGCTGCGCCACCCAGGGATCCCTACTGCCAGAAAGTTGTAACGGTTCTTTCTTGTTCACCCAACTGACTATTGATTCAATTGTTCACTCCAATGACTCTTATTCTCTCTCAACTGTTTATTTTTTTTAAGATTTTACTTATTTAACAGAGAGAGAGAGAGCACAAGCAGGGGCAGTGGAAAGGGAGAAGGAGATGCAGACTCCCCGCTGAGCAGGAAACCCAATGCAGGGCTCAATCCCAGGACCCTGGGATCATGACCTGAGCTGAAGGCAGCCATCCAGATGCCCCTCAATGACTGTTTTATATTTACGATATCCCACATCTAGTTTTATAGAAGCAATCTTTATTTTTATCTATGTATATTAATATATCTATGTATATTAGTTATAATTTTCTCTTTCTGGTGGTACCCTAAATAACTATGTCAACAGTAAAATTAATAGCTGCTTCAAATATTGAGTTCCTACTGTATGCTATATACCATGTTAAGCATTTTATAATGCATTAACTCATTTAATCCACACAAAAATTCTATGAGGTAGTAAATTTACTTAGCTCAGCTTTATAAGTAAAGAGGCTAAAGTTCTGATAGATTATATTGCCAAAGTTTGCACAGTTAGAGGACAGGGCAGCAATGTGAACCCAGGACTTTGAATTTAACAGTGAAGCTCCTGAGCTAGTACCCACTGTTATCTCCTAGAAATAGGGCTTTGTGAAAAGTGGAATTGCTAATAAAACTAAGTAGCTGATGCTGGTAATTTTGCAAATGTCCTAGAACCTAATAAAGATTCTTTCAGTTCTTCAGTTCGATGTGTAGCAGGAAATACTTCCAGTAAGAAACTATATTTGTGGCTGATAAGTGATTCAGTTCATGTGTATGGCCATGAGGAAAATATTGTAATGACCAGGTTGCTTTTTCCCATTTTCTTAGCTGCTACTTCCACGCCAACCTGCCTGCTTATCTTACAACAGGTTATTTGGTCACAATCAAGAAACTAGTCAGTCAGCTATCAAATCATTTCCGTTATTAGAAATGCACCTAAATCACACATTTTACTCACAGAAGTGTTTTATCCATATGTTTTTATGTGTCTGTGTGAGTGTGCACAAAAAGAAACAAACTTACTTTAAAATTATACTCTATTATGGTCATTAATTCACATATTTCAACAAGGAAGGACAATGGATAGTAAGTACTCTGAGGGAAGCATGAGATGAGGGCTGTTCGCCAATGATGCATACTTTATATTAGCAAGTATTCCTCTTTTGGAAATATTAATTAATATTTTCCTTTTGGAAAACTCTGACTTTAGAAAGAGCAAGACAAACAGCTAGAACATAAGACTCTTTTCACCTTTGAGCAGACAGCTTTTTCAGTTTAACTATATGATGATTTGGTAATACATGTGTCAAGCCTTTTCCCTTGGACCTACTTTTTAATTGTTAATGAGCTGAGCTTCTAAGCATTTTAAAAACAGATCCTATTTCATAAACAACTATAGTCAGTTAAATAAGCCGTCTTGACATTTAAAACTGGCAGCAATTATGAGTCAAACTCTATGACTAGAGTGTCAATTTTCCACTATATAACTCAGAAAGAAAGAGATAAACTAACCAGTTTTAGAAGTACACAAAACTCCTTTTCTATGTAACCTTTAACACAACACGAGTAGCTGCCAACCTTCCCCTTAAGTCCATTCTGTTGCATATGATGCAAGCAAGATCTTGTTAGGTCACATAATTTATGGCACTTGGCAGCACCGCAGGGCATGCAAGCTCCAGTATCTGCCTTGACCAAAATAGATGAGCTGTGCCCTTGCTGAAAGAGTCATCGCAGCCACTCAAGGCTACGCGAGCGGCACTTCAAAGCCAGCCATGCAAGCACTGTACGGAATGCCAAGGTACTAAATGGGGAGAAGGAGAGTAACAGCCTAAGCCCCCTATGGTCATTTTGTAGAGGACAGAGGTTTCAGAGCTTAACACTGTTTGTGCCATGTGGGATATTTTCCTAACAGACTGACAGTTCATCCTCATTGTAATGTGAGGTAAACTCGCTATCGGTGTGCACATTTCACAAATGGGAAAACTAGCTTCAAAAAGGTAAATAATTTGTTCAAGATCATAAATAGGAGATCTATTATGGACAGGTCTTGAATTCTGGTCCCCCAACCACTTACTTAAATGGCCTTTCTACTAAATTCTCACTAAATACTATGGAAGGATGGAGGGGAAGGGGGAAGGAAAGAGTGAGAAAGGAAGGAGAGAGAAAGAAGGAACACAAGTAATTTATACATGCTAAAGAAAAAAAAGGACAGGAAAATTTTATGAAATGTGGCATTAACATACTTCTGATAAATCTCCTAGATTTCTCTTTTCCTATATTCTGTCTTCTGCTGATAATAGTATTCAGAGCTGATGATGCTTCCTACAAGGCTTTGTTAGAGTCAGAAGAATTTCAAACCATTAAGAGAAATACCTATTTTGAGTTCTGGAAAAAAAAAAATAAGAACACCTCTATTCAAAGGTTCTGCTCTAAAGTTCTACTGTACTTAACTTTCTTGACCCTGATATTTCTGAAGACAGCAGGCTAGTTATTTTGTAGACTGTACCTCAAAGTGGGTTTGTGGATGCTACCTCATGATTCAATTCAGGGACTTCCCCTTTGGCAAGAATACCACAGAAGTTCTGTATTCTCTGTTATCAAGTGGCGCAAGATTTCAATTTGTCCCATTGATGAAGATGTCTCATTTGATCACCTGATTGAGGTGGTATCTGTCAGCCTTCTCCATTGTAAAGGTACTACTTTCCTTTTTGTAATTAATAAGTATTAATTAAATCCAGTAAATATCCTGATCATGATCAAACTTTCAAGATATTCATTCATTTTTCATATCAGAGTAGTTTCATCAACTCCTATTTAAATAATAGGTGATAATCCTTTACCATCATTTATCTTGTTTACATTGCCTCGGATGTCAACGATGGAAGCCCTTCAAGGTCTATATGACATACCGCCATCTTTCTCTGCTTCTCTGAGCACTCCCTTACTATCTAGAGCATCAACACGCTCCAAGCTTATACTGTACTTTCCCCTACAGTCTTGGAATCAGTCATTTCTCCCAGGATCCTGGTTCCTTCTTGTGGAATGATATACAGAAACCAAAATCTGGATGCTTGGTGTCATTCAACCAAGCTTAATTTATTCTCTGGTATTTGCAGAAAAGCTGTTCCCAGCTCTTATCAGTGGACAGAGCCAGGGACCATATGCACATTTACACACACACACACACACACACACACATTTTAATATATATACTTAAAAATAAATTTAAATATATTAAAAATAAATTCAAAAGTACGTAGATAGATAATCAGGATTCCATACTGTTACCTCTGAGTTGAATCCAACAACAAAGGATTTTATTATAATTTCTTCCCTCTTCATATTTGTAATTCCCTTTTCCCAAATCCTTAATACAATTACATATTTGACCAGTCCCCTGTGTGTAAAAGTCTCCACAACTGTCACCTCACAGACACTCTTCATCCTACTCAGGTTCCAACATCTCACATTGGGGCTGCCATCCACACAAACAACACCATCCTCACCCTGCTCAAGGACTCTAACTCCTTGTAATAGGCACCTTGAATGCCTTCTCCCCTCCACTCACTGTGGTTTTGACATCCTATGCTGGCCCACCCTTCTGCAGGACTGGCCTCCTTGCTGGCTCACGCTCTGACTTCCTGAACTAGGTTGCCCTCCTAAACAGATCCCCTCCTCATCACAGTCTAGATTTCCCCACACACAGTACCTCATTAAGTTCTGTCTCCCTGCTCTGAGCCACTGTGGGTCCCCCACCCTCCAGCTCTAAGACATCTACCTTGCCTGGTCTCATCTAACAGCTTTATGAGTGAATTATTCAGGAAGAGAGAAATGGAAGGAAAGAGAAATCATCTTGATTCTAAAATAAAATACCCAATAAAATAAATGGAATACATCAATTCCTACTAATTTATACTATTTCCAGAGTTCCTGACAGCTCCTAATAATAGCAAAATGAAAGCTACTTTATGTGGCAAACGATAATAAGATATTATAATATTGGGTATCAATATTCTATTTCCCCTTTCTTATACACATATCTCTACTACTAAATCTCTTGCTTAAACTTAGATACAAGGCACCAGAATAAATCATGAGGTTACTTTAAATAAGCTACCTAATTAAAGTTATCTTAGTAGTTTGTTGTTGGGTTTTAAAAGAAATTTTCTGTGAGCCAGTTAAGAGTGAAGTAGAGTAGTTAGCAAACACAGATGTTAATATCTAATTAAGAGTCTCAGTTTAATCTTACCCTTGAGAAGATATTTTCCAGGGAGCTAGTTAAAGATCTCTTAGCTTTATTTTTCAGAATGTCAAGTTTGAACCTTCCACTGCTTGTTGCATTTTCCGGGATTGTACTATTTGAAATAGTCTATAGAAAGAAAAACAGATAAATTTTAGTTTGGAAACACTCAAGGTTAAATGAGGCTTTAAAAATGGGCTTGACTAAGCCATTAAAAAGCACAAGAATTCTTTTGTAGCTCTATTAAGGAGTAATAATTTAGGTTCCACACTGTGAGCATAGAGATTATAAGGACAGGGGTTTATTTTTTAATATTATAAGTAATAAAAAACACAGAAGTTCCTTTCTTTCTGCCTTTCCTTTCTGCTAATATATTCCTGCTGCATTGAACAAAAATTAAACTCAAGATGTCAATTTTTACTGCTATTTTGATTAACAACTATAACCATCCATCTCCAAGCTGCATATTTTTATCCAAATTACCAAGGAAAACACAGAAAATAAGTACTCACTGATAGTACTAAACTGTATGAGAATCTACAGTATGTCTAATATATTAGGTTCTTTCTCTTTCCTCCTATTGTATTAAAAAGCAACTATGTGTATCAATACATGGTTGGTAGTGCTAGAAAATTTCCAAGAGAGAAAATTTATTATCTGTTTGAGAAGGGAATATATTCACATTAAACGGTAACACAAAACAACATGTATCAAAAAATCTGTAAGCCTAAAACTTGGCTGTGGGTCTCAGGAGTAAAAAGGTTGGTTGTGGGTCTCAGAGGTGAGGAATAAAAAATAGGCAAGATTCCATAGGCATAAAAAATGGGGGTGGAGGGGATCCCTGGGTGGCTCAGCGGTTTGGCGCCTGCCTTTGGCCCAGGGCGTGATCCTGGAGTCCCGGGATCGAGTCCCGCGTCGGACTCCCGGCATGGAGCCTGCTTCTCCCTCCTCCTGTGTCTCTGCCTCTCTCTCTCTATGTCTATCATGAATAAATAAATAAATAAATAAATCTTTTTTTTTTAATCGGGGCGGAGACAGTCTCAGCACTGGGGATGACGTTAGCAAAATAATAAAGACCAATGTTCATGGGAAAGGGAGTAGGTGCAGGTGTGGGACTAAAAGAAAAGTAGTGGATGGTTAACTTGGAAAGTGAGGCTGGAGATGAAACTCTTAAAAGGATGAATCACTGATCAGAATTTATAAGCAGAGGGGTGTCACTGTGAAAGTAATGTTTGGGGGAAGATTTATCTGAAAGGAGTATTCAAAAATCACCTGAAGGATAGGGAAATCAGAAGCTGAGGGACCAGACCAGATAATCAGTACAGTCCACACAGAAGGTAATCAGAGGTCCACATAAGAATTGGTTCCATGGGGCCATCTAAGACGTTACTGATAAAAAGAAATATGACCTCATCAAGAAAGGAAAAAAAGCAATGAACATGGATGTGGGCTGGACTGGGCTCAGCTGTGGATAAAGGATGGGGAGGACATTCTTCTCAGGCTTTCAGGCAAAGAACATGACTAAAACAGGGAAATTGTATTGGTACTTAGCACAATGCTTACAGTGCTTGACACAGTAGCTGCTCAGTAAATATCAGATGAATAAATGAAAGGAAGAAAGGAAGCGGGGAGGGAGGGAAAATCCTACTACTAGCAGGAAAGAAAACTATCTCCCCTAAAACTTCATTCCCACTCCCTCCTCCCAAAAATTTCTTTCTCTTAAATTCTTGAATTCTTCCCTCTATTCTTACTCTGTACTCTAGCTCTAAAGCAAAGATATACCTACTTTTGGGCTCACTGCGCATTCTTTTAAGAAGCCACATTTTTGCCTATTCTATGTGTCCATTTATCTGTTTGCATTTCCCTTTCCAATATTTGAGCTCTTCCCTGGAGGATTCATTCATTTCTTTTTTGTTCACCATTGTCACACAGCTTGGCTCACAGGAGGTTCTCTAGAAGAGCATGTTCAATGAATACAATTCAGGAATCACTAATAAAGTGATATGTAACTTGTTCCTGATTTTGTGTTATCGAGAAGTAACTATGTCATCATCTCCTTACAGGGCTGTTGCTGGTGTCTTGCTTTATCTATATGCAGCTGGAAACATGTTCTCAATCATAGACTCAAAAATATCAGACCTTCCTTTGCAGCTAAAATGGCTGTTTCCAAAATACTACTGCTTCTTTGAGTGTCTGCTGTTTACCGTTCAAGGTTGTGTAAACTTGTAATGAAATAAAATGTACATATGAATTTGAAATAAAATGGACCAATATCACCAAAAAAAAAGTTCATTCCAAATCATGAGCATGTTATTACTGTTTTTATACCAAAAACCCATTTTTTTCACATTTGAAAACTCAATGCTAAAACCCAATGCTAAAACCTCCTATAAAACTAAGATGCTGAAAAATAAATAATAGAACTTTAACCCTAAAGGTGAGAACACAAAGAAAAGAAACTTCTTTCACATCTTCTGTGATATTCTCACTAAATATATAAACAAAACAAAATTAGGTCAAGGAAAAAAAAACATCTTCTCACCGATGGGCCTTCTCCAATGTGAATGTGTGTCCTCTGCTTGGCTTCACACAGCTGCCTCAAATGTAAAATCACAAGCTCATTCTCCTCCTGGTCACTGACTGGCTTCATTTTCTGTCCAACAGTCAAACCAAGAACACAGTATACAACACAGCTTCTCTCATTTTATTGTATTCCCACTTGGTTTTATGCGTCTGGCAGACAGACATAAAAAAAGCTAAGTGTTTCACTGCTCTTAGAAGCAAGAGTAACAGTGGTATTCTAGTTACTATCATATATAGTACAAAAGGATATATATCTTTAACTTCAGAGAGAGGAGTGGGAAAAAAACTTATAAAAATAGGATCCAATTCTCATTTCTTATATCTTATTTGTGAGAACTATAAATCATGTTACCTGAACTCGCTCAAAGATGTCTGCTTGCTCATTATCTGTCAGTGATGAGAGATGCCTCTGTATTACCAGCTTGGCTCTCGGGGGGTAGAGACCTGTAGAAAATGATGGGAATAAGTATTAAAGAGAGTGTAGCTGCAGAGATCAAAATGCATATATCATGTTACAGCTTGTCCCTCTGTCAGCAGACTCTGAAGTTAAATCTTCTCCAGGAGATGTGTCCCTGCCTATAACAAACCTTGGAACGCGACCACAAAATGATTAAAGCCAGAGGGAACCCTTACCAAAACCAACGCCTCCCCACCCCCATCGGTTATCTTGAAGTCAGAATTATTAACCAGAAGTTTCTAAAAGACACCAATCAGCAGCATAACCAGGCACCATTCAGTATTCAAACAAGCATAGACACCGTAGAAACTCATAGGTGAATACTAGCAATCAGCCAAAATCTCTAAGCTTAAAACATGACCTAATACTAATTTACTATTAATATTATCAAAAGACAGAACTACAGTATAAACAGGAATCTCTCTTCCTCATGTAGGTCCTGTTCCATGGTAACAAAATTTGAAAAAATAGCAATAGTACTTAGTGACATAATTAGTGTCATTATTCTACCACAAAATTGTTTACCTCTTTATATCCTGTCATCTTTATATCTATCAAGGTCTTACACATAATTTATATCAAGTCCTTGGGCAAAAAATTTTCCATGAAAATACTTCTGGCTTTATAAAAATTTTTAAAAGCAAAAAGTTATTTTCTTCTAAGATAACACTGTGTGTATGTATTTGCTTTATATTTTATTACCCAAGCAATATAAATCCTATATATTTTTTAATATGAGAATATTATAGATAGAGCTAAATTGGCCTTTGATAGATACTAGAATCAGTGAGCAAAGGCAAAAGAGACAGATTTGTATAGATTCAAAGTATCTTCCCTAAAATATGTGTTGGCTCCAGGGGGAAGAGTAGTAATTTTATAATGGGAAATTGCTGAGACCACCTTGACCAGGTGATAAGGCCAGCATGATCAGTAATACACTCCTCAACACCATGAGCCCCATGACAGGATTCACTGAGAAGAAGCCGCACCATTTCTATAGTGCTCTTGCTGGGGAGGGGTGCCCTTAGGCCAAATGTGAGATAACATCACACAGGCTGAACCGAGAGACATCCAGCAAAGTAACAGAGATGCTCATGGGGGGATGTCAAGGTCATGGAAGACAACGAAAGACTTAGGGGGAGCTACAGACTGCAGGAGACCAGGGTAAAGTAACAATTACACACAAGCTGGAATCCTGCCTAGGATCCTGAAACAATAAAGAACATGAATGAAACAACTGGTGAAGATCAAATGAAATGTTTAGTTTGGATAATAATGGTGTGCCAATACTAATTTCCTATTCTGAACACTGCACTGGGCTATATAGCCCAGTGAGATGTTAACAACTGGGGAGGATGGGGGATGAACATTTGGAAACTCTCTGCAACTTTCCTGTAAATCTAAAAGTAGAACGTATTCAAAGTTCTTTAAAAATGAAATACAGGGGGTACCTGGGTGGCTCAAGTGCCTGCCTTCAGCTCAGGTCATGATCCCAGGGTCCTGGGATCAAGTCCTGCATCAGTCTCCATGCTTGGCGGGGAACCTGCTTCTCCATCTCCCTCTGCCTGCCATCCCCCCTGCTTCTGCTCTCTCTCTCTATTAAATAAATAAAAATCTTTAAAAAAATTAAACATAAGATAGTATTCATTTTTTCCAGATATAGTAAAGTGTATGTATTATTCAGCAAATTATCATTTCACTCAATCATATAATTTTAAGATGTATCCAAGTTGATACACAGTTGAAATCCGTTCCTATTAATTATTCCATTGTAGGAACATACTTCAGTTATGCTATTGAGACACTTGTTTACAATTTTCCCTTATTTTAAAACAATACAACCTTGAAAATGGCACCTTGTAAACCTATATTAAGAGTTTCTGGGGCATCTGGGTGACTCAGTGGTTGAGCGTCTGCCTTTGGCTCAGATCATGATCCCAGAGTCTCAGGATCGAATCCTGCATCAGGCTCCCCATGAGGAGCCTGCTTCTCCCTCTGCCTATGTGTCTGCCTCTCTCTTTGTGTCTCTCCTGTATAAATAAATAAAATCTTAAAAATTAAAAGTTTCTCAAAAAAAAAAAAGAGTTTCTCTTATCATGACAGGGAACTGGTGGGTAATTGTAGGTTAATGAATTTCTATCAACCATCCCTCAAAATGGTGATACCAATTTACACAACAGCCTCACATAAATATATCAATATCCCCACAATTTCATCAAGTTAATATGATGACTATCATATTATTGGTTTCATTTTCATGTCTCTGACATCTAGTGAGTTTGAGAATATTCTCATTTTTATTACTGGACCTTTTAATTTCCTTTTCATATGAGTGTTTTTTAATATGGATTGTGACATTTCCTACTGGTGGTTTTATCTTTCTCTTTCAGACAGTAAGAGTTCTAATAAATCCTGATTACCAATCTGCTATCTCCTCATTTAACTTCCAAGGAAATAGTTATGTAAAAAATATAAATTCTTATGAGGTCAAATCTGTCAATGTCTTCTTTTAACAGTTTTTGCATTTTTGTATCTTAATAAAGGCTTCCTTGTTTATGGACATAACAATATTCTTATATTAGTAACTTTAATATTTTGCTTACAGTGGGGTTTGATACATCTGGAGTACATTTTGAGTAGGATAAGTGGGAAGAATATTTCTCTCTTTGGATAGCAAACTGACCCACACTGATTCCTGAGCAATTCAGCATTTCCTCCACAGACTTCTAATGTTCTCTTTACTGTACACCAAAGAATGTTCCATTTTTGTAAAGGTACAAATGTGCAAATCATGTGCATTCTGTAAATCAGAAATTTTAAAATCTGAATATTACATTTAAATAGTCCTAGTTCACACAGTTGAAAGGATATTCAATAAACCCTGCTGTTCATCAATTTTGCCCTGTGCCTATGATCCTGCTGTCTACTGAACAGAAATCACAATTTGCATTTACAATGAGGAGATCATTCTCTGCTGTGTCCTGCCACTTGCACTCTCCCCATCTATCATAACACCTATCATGCTAAATTGCATTAACCAGCTTATATGCCTGTCTTCCCCTCTAGACGGTAAGCTTCTGAAGGCATAATCCACATCTCAATCATTTGTCTTCCCAGTGACTAGCACACTGCTTGGCACAAAGCAGATGCTTAACAAGTGTTTACTGAATTGTGTTTCTTCTCTTGTGAAGTAGTTTTCAACCTTTTTTGTTAATAATAGACGGGATCCCTGGGTGACGCAGCGGTTTGGCGCCTGCCTTTGGCCCAGGGCACGATCCTGGAGACCCGGGATCGAATCCCACATCGGGCTCCCGGTGCATGGAGCCTGCTTCTCCCTGTGCCTATGTCTCTGCCTCTCTCTCTCTCTCTCTCTATCATAAAAAAAAAAAAAAAAAATAGGTAATGAGAAAGGGAATGTGAGTCACAGAGTCACCTCTTCCTCATTCCCCCTCCTCCCTCCTCAGAACACTTTTTTAAAAACTTGCTTTATGATATCATATCCATTATCTCCGTCATTTTCAAATACTCCTCAAAAGCCTCACGAGGCTCATCCCAGTTCTATACTTTCAGGGAAAAGGAACACATCATCAAGTGAGAGGAGAATAAAAAGAGACTTAAACAGCTGACATTCTGGGATGCTTTTGCCTCTCTTCACCCATTCGACAAATATTTGGTCAGTTCCCACCAAGTACAGAGCAGTCTGAAGAACTGTGGGAAATACAACTCCCTTCCTTGAGTCTGCCTTCAAAAAAATAAATTAAAAATTAAAGAGAAATAAAGAGGAGGGAAAAAGCCAAGTGCCTCAGAGACACTGAGAACACAAATGTGACCAGACCTGAGAAATGATTCTTCAAGCTCTGGTTTCACCTGGAAACAAAGACCCATTCACTGACAGTAATGACTTTCTCACTTCCCAGATGCCAAAGCAAACTCCTCCTCCACCCTCACCAAGTTCTACTGTACCTTCAATCCTTTCACAGAGTTTATGCAAAGAGTGCATAGGGCAGGCCTCGCACAGCTTAATCTGGGTCTTGGCACTCTGCAGGGCAGCTGCGGTGCTGAAGGCCTGTTTCAGAGTCAGCATTACCTCATCAACCTACAAAAAGAAATAAAACTTAGGTCTCTAATAAATGTTTGCCTTCACAGTAAGACATTAAAAGCCCAACAGAAATAAGGAGACTTTGCCGAAACTAACTAAATAATAAATAATGGAATTTGACGACTACAAAGCTAGTAGAGAGAAAATATGAAGTGTAAAGTTAAACCTTCACTTATACTATCATTGAAAGCTGGATAAAGTAAGACCATTTTCATGTGTCTAACACTGATTACTTGAATGCTATTTTTAGATCCCTCTGAGTGCTACACCGCCACTGACAGTTTAACTGACAATCAGATCTTTGTTTCATTAAGTAGTATATCATATTTCTTTGGAAGTTCTGTGTGCAATATATAGAAAGCAACAAAATAGGTTTCATGTTTACTTTTGGTAATAGGTATCCTATTGACTTTATCCTTCTGGATCAGGGGTCCCTGGGTGGCGCAGCGGTTTGGCGCCTGCCTTTGGCCCAGGGCGCGATCCTGGAGACCCGGGATCGAATCCCACGTCGGGCTCCCGGTGCATGGAGCCTGCTTCTCCCTCTGCCTATGTCTCTGCCTCTCTCTCTCTCTCTCTCTCTGTGACTATCATAAATAAATAAAAATTAAAAAAAAAAAACTCATATATATCCTTCTGGATCATTTTTAGTGTAAAAATAAATAAAGCATGGGTTTCAGCAAAGTCCTGGGGGGGTGGCGGGGTGGCAGGGAAAGGAGTTCAATTGAAATAATGTTGAGGGAAGTCTGTGAAGGTTACTGGTCTTCCCTCTACGTCTGCTCATTTATTATCATTTCGCTTCTGATTTGTGATAATAAGTTGTGACATCATATTGTGGAGCACTTAGGTCTCACCATTAGGTCAGCAGTTTGAAAATTACCATGTGGTTTCTCCCTAGTCTTTCCAATGACTCAATCAAGAAGTGTGAATCTAGCAGTCTCATTTCCTGGTTGCTTCTTTGGGGTCAACTATCAGCTCATCCTCCTGCACTGCTAAACTGACTTCAGGCCATGTCTCTGTGATGAAATCATCAATGTAAGTTGTGGTTTTCCCAGACACTGGAGAACTGAGATCAAAGTCTCAAACTGCCATAGAGAGCTGTGGAGGACCCAGGGCCTCACTCAAGCTAGCTTTGATAGTGAATACCACTTTTTAAAGTCTTTGCTTTCCCCCTTTCAGCCTGCTTTAAGAATAAGCTATTATTTAAAGGATTTAATCTAGTGCTCGCTTTGGCAGCACATGTACTAAAAGGATTTAATCTACTTCTGCATTTGAGTGTATAAAGAACCTGAAATGAAACTTTATTCTTCTAATATTACTATAAGGAGAGATCAAACACTAAGCAGCAGCCAGTCATTAATTCAGTAATGTTTTACTGTGTTACCAAGTTTTTAAAAGGCTTATGAATAATTTCACATTGTACCATAAATAAAAATGAGTTATTCATAAAGTCTGTTCTTTTTACTATAATTAAAAAATAAAGATTTCTAGTTCTTGAAAATAAAAGTACAAGTCTAATTTTAATGCCTTTGCAGCTTTATTTCATTTGCCTTGTTATGTATGTATTCAAAAACAATTTCAATTACTTATGCACATGTTTATTTCTATTTTCTTGTTTCTCATTTGTTAAAGGCACTAAAAGGATGAGTTATCTGCTTAGCTTTCATATGGTTTCATTATTTGATTTTAGTAATATTATCTTATAAAGACCTCCAATGGAAATATTGAATTTTCATGTTTTCCTCTCTATTTCTAGATGAAACAAGAGGCCATTTCAATGGTATCTAATATGTGGCTACTAATTTCTTCCAGACACAAATATTATTAAAATATTTATTTGACTTCTAAAATTATAAATGTTTTGTGCAAACAAGAGTTTTCTTAGCATTGCCATCAGGCAAAATTAAATTTCCAGTATAAGTATGAGGTGGGATAAGGAAAGCCAACTTCTAATATTAAGGTGAAAATCCATAATGAAGATAATGCTCATAAACATTTATGCACCAAATTTAGGTATTTTATGGCACTTAGGAATAAGTCTATCAATCACACAATATGTAAGGACTTCACAGGATTACCTAGTTTAATTCCCAGGAAAATGTAAACTATTAAACCCTACACGAATTCTGGGTCTTGGGAGCCTGAGTCTTTTTTCCTTCCTTTTTTTTTTTTTTCACACCTTTCCTGATACTATTGTCTGCATCTGTGGGGTTTTACTTTTTGTCTATCAGTAGCAATTTCCATTTTTTTCCCATATCTTTTAAAACAATTTTGGAGAGTGTAAAAATTTTGTTTTCCACAAATCTCAAGGGTTGGTTAAACAAGATGAAGCCAACCACCTACAGCTATTTTACAAAGGAAGGAAGGAAGGCATACTGAGCATCTAAACTTGGAGTGTAACTCCCCAGACCCTTGGACACACTACACTGTTTATCAATTCACAGCAACTATTACAAAGACAAAAAAGAAAATGCTGGTTATGTATTCTTTTTGCTCAGAGAAGATAAGTCAGCATGTGTAGTTTTGTAGTACTTTGTCTTACACAAAGTAAGATGTTGACATCTTACAAGATGATGACAACTGCCATGCCACATCAATCACTGCTTAGACTATAATATTTAATTAACTGTTCTTGTTTTGTTCTATATGTCATCTGCTTGAACCATATTCTTTTATACAGGAAATCATATCTAATTTTTCTTCTAGCTTGCAATTCTGATGCCCCACTATTCAGTTAAGATGCTTACTGAAAAAAAAAAACTAGAATCAACAAGTTGTTTTTTTTTTTTTTTAGTATTTTACTTATGTATTCATGAGAGATACAGAGAAAGAGAGAGAGAGAGAGAGAGAGAGAGAGAGAGGCAGAGACATTGGCAAAGCAAGAAGCAGGCTCCCCACAAGGAGCCCAATGTAGGACTAGATCCCAGACCCCGGGATCATACCCTGAGCTGAAGGCAGACACCCAACTGCTGAGCGTCCCTAGAATCAAGAAGTTTTAAAAGATTCTAGCAAAGTCCTGTTATTCCTAAAAGTGCCAAAATGGAGATTCTGATACAGCTTCGATGTAAAAGGAAGACATTCTCAGCCACACTGGGCTGTTGCCTTAGTCACAGAGCTTCTTAAGGTGGAAAATACAGCACATTTCCAGAACTTCTACTCTGACTCTGTTTCACAAAGTTATTCTACATGTTTGGGGGGGGGAACCCAACCTACAAACAAAACAAAACCTCTAAGAGTCTGAGAATAAGAAACTTTTATGTAGGGGTATCTGAGTGGCTCAGTGATTAAGCATCTGCCTTTGGCTCAGGTTATGGTCCTGGGGTCCGGGGATCAAGTCCTACATTAGGCTCCCTACAGGGAGCCTGCTTCTCCCTCTATGTCTCTGCCTCTGTGTCTTTCATGAATAAATAAATAAAATCTTAAAAATAAAAAAAGGTTTTATGTGATCTTCCTCTTAGTGCAGGTTATACAGTAATGAAATAAACCAGCACCTAGACAATGATTGCCTTAAGAGTATTGCACTCACTCACTCAAAATACACACTTAAGAAACACTGGGGGGCAGGGATATGACAAGAATAAGAATGGTCCTGACCTTGTGGGATTAGTAATCTAGTGAACTGGAATGCTATGTAAATAAGAGTGGGATTGATAGGAACTTTTGGAGACTTATGAACAATATGGGGCAGGAGCACTGACAACAAAGCAACTAAAAGAAATCAATTCCCACCAAAAAGTAAAAGTCATCCAAAAAGGCTTCACCAGGATTTATACAAAAACAAAATAGAAAAGAAGAAGGGGATTCAAGTCACAGTAAAGCAAGGGCAGACCTGCCTCACATCCAAAGAGGCAGGAGAAAATAGAATGTGAAAAATGGGTAATGAAAACACGACATAATCTCCTTTGTTTTGCAGCAGGGCAGACCATGAAACCCAATGGCCACCTTCTCTGCCTAACAATGTAAAAGTGTGAGCCCTGGCTTTGGCCTCCTCTGACACAGCAGACTCCTCACTCTGTACAACCAACAGTGATCTCAGAACTTTAGCTGTACTTATGTGAGCCTCAGCCACTCATATAAATCCTTGATCCCATGTGTCCCCTGCATGAACCATTTGCTGCTTCAGTAGCAAACCAAACGAAAGCTACATCACACCAATCATCACACCAGCCTCTGCTTTCTGGCCCAGAGACCAGCTAAAGAGATGGGACAGCCTGTGGGAGGACACAGTGATGAAAAGGAGAGGCATTCTGGTGGGGACCAGAGAAGGAGGAAGGTCCTTCTGCCATGCCAGACAATCTAGACTTTGTCTCTTAACAAGGAGGCATTAACTGGTTCCTGGAAATTTTGTGAGAAACATCATATGGCTATAGCATGATGACAGATTAAGCTAGTGGCAGGGAAACTAGTTCGGACACTAGTGTGATAGTCCAAGCAAGGAAGGTGAATGCCCAGAATCAGGCAGAGAGGGGAAAGAATGAGAAATGGATAAGAAACCTTTCTATCTTTATGTTAACAGGATTTGGCAAATAACTGGATATATAGAAGGTGAAGGAGAATGTGTTATGATTTCTAAACTGGGAAGCTGGGGAAATGGAGATGCCAAAATAAAACATGGAATAAAGAACAGGTTTTGGAAAAGTAGAAGAATCAGGGATCCAGAACGTGGAAGAACCAGCCTTAGCGAGGAAGAGGGAAGAAAGAAGGGAGTGAGGGGTGAGCGGGCAGCGGGGCAGCAGTTTCTCCGGACATTATTTTCTTCCTACGTTTTACTCGGTTGGCACTTTCCAGTGATGCATTGCTGCTTCTCTTTGGCTTTCTCTCTCTCCCTGCAGGTGCTCATCTGCTCTCAGGCCTTCAACTACCATTTACATAATGGCAACTCTCAAATTCCTATCTTGAATCCTGAACTGTGCCTGTTATACCATGGTCACCTGGATCTCAACATGTGGATTTATCCTAGGTATGGTTAATTATCTAGCATGAGAATGAAATGCAAATGGAACTCTCTTGAGTAAGAAACTGTTAGTAATGGGAGTGCTATAATCCCCAGAGAAACAAATTGAGGTCCAGAGGGTCCCAGGCAGAAAGTGCTTTTGTACCATTTCACTCTCATTTCTTCATTATTCCTATACCTCAGTATTCCTTCTACACGGGGACTATGGAAGGCCAGAGTTGAGCAGAAATGACAGCAACATGCACCAAAGAAGTGAGAAGAATGCTGCCTGGCTTGTTGTCTATGTCTAAGTGGTGTGTGTTTCCCCAGGAAAAATGCTTACAGGAGGGTTATATGTCTAAGAAAATATTTTTCTTCAAGCTATGGTGATAGACCTAAGGGTTTGTGTTAAAATGGTTAGGAGACATATTACAAGTGGAAGAAAAAGTAAAAAATTTTAAGGAAAAATATCAAAATATGTTTTGTCATTCACATGCTTTTCTAAATTTGCCTTAAATTTTTCTTTAACTCCAACTGCTGCCATAAAGAGGCAGGTGGAGGGAGTAGAGGGAGGGTGTTTGAAAGAAGAATCAACTTTCACATTCCAAAGAGAGAAAATGAAAGCAAAAACAAGACCATTAAAAAATAAAGTTTTTTAAAAAATAAGAACAGTGGCTAATGAAATAAAGAAAGAAAACAAAATCCTTCTCTGCTCTGCTGATGTAAACATTACCTCCTCTGAGATGTTATAATAATTCAGAGAATAAGAGATCAGTAATCTTCCTTATTATCTGACATGAGCAATGGAAAAAATAACAGTTCTTCTCCTATCATTAGTCTTTTCCTACCTTTTAAAAACAGTCCTGATGACATGACTTGATTTATTAAACTCAAGAAAGTATCTGGGTTTAAAAATTACCATGACAAAAAAAATAAAAAATAATAATGATTACCATGACAATTTTTGTTTTTCTACTGCTGCTTTAATGAACAGAAATCTGTTTCTAGATGCCCTCTTCTTTTTCCACTGGTGGCAGTTCTGTGAGGCTTGGGTTCATAAGAGACAAGTCTCCTGTCAACCGGATGTGTGGGCAGGAGCATGAAGACAAGAATCATACCACTTACCAGAGATTCGCTGGCACACTGGAACACATAACAGATATAAAGGCTCAGTCCAGGCTCTGGTGACTCCCGACAGATAAAGCCAAAATGATCCACATGCTTTATACCCTACAAGGGGAAAAGAAGTGCAGTCTTTACTCATTAACACTATGAAAATTGGCATGAGCTCTATGCTTTCACACTTCCATGAATTTGTCCTTCTCAGCCCAGTGATAGGGGACATAATGGCATAGGAAATGTATGCAGTGATCTTTTGACACATAAAATAAAGTGAAAGAGGAATTCACATTGTTTTGTTTCAAACACTCTTGCACACTGTGACTCTGGGCCACAGGGAAAAAAAAGATGATGACATGAGTCATTGTCTCCTGTAATAAAATTGCTACTTAGTATTTGCAAGTAATGGCGTTTTCAATTTATTAGTCTTCTTAGAACAAGCAGCCCGATGGTTTATCATAAACTGCATTCTTGTCTATATGAAGCTAAGAATCAGAAAAACTACAACTAACCATGCTTTAATTAAATGGCATGCAATTCCCTAAAGTATGCATTCAACATACTAGAGTCTCTGTCCACATATAGACATGTAAGGAGCCACAGCTGTTAAAAAACCAATACAATGGAGATATTACTGCAGGTGTCAACTATCCAAATTTACAAACCACTATACTTCCCAAACCCGCACAAAATAAGCTCAGCTATACTTAATAAAATATTCTGAATCATTTGTGAACTTCAGCCAGGCTGAATACATACATAGCAATTAGTACGCAGCACCTTGTTATTTTAATAGCAAACACAATACTTTAGAAAGCAGGGTAGACAAGAAATGTACAGTTGTCCTGATGTAACCTAAATCCCAGTGAAAAGAAAGTAGGCTTTGGATTCTGACAGATTTGTGCTTCATTCTTGGTTCAACCCACCTACAGGGTATGAGACATTGTGCTAGGCTTCTAGTAACGATCTCTGAGGCTCCATTTCTCATTAGAAAAGAATAGTAATGGCACCTATCTCAGCAATTTTTGAAATGTACACCTAAGAATTCCCTGTTATAGTTACTGGCACATAACTTTGATAAATGGTAACCACTTTTCTGGCAGTATTCAATGGATATGGATCCATTGAATGGTATCAATCCAATGGATACAAATAAAGGAAATCCATTTCAACCAAAAGAAAAAAGTAAGGAGGGGTGAGGTTACCATTCATGAGCTGGAAGTTAGCTCCATCTGGTACAACTCCTTAGTGACAACAAAATCTCTTTCACTAGCTTATAGTACTAAATGGGAAAAACTTATAGGACCTCACTAACTCAGGGAGTCTTTGAGCAGTGGCAATGTTTCCAGGAAAGAAAACCACTCCCTATTCCTCATGCTTGCCATGGACACAGTCCTATAGATTTTGTGGAAAGAACTGTTTGTAGGGGTGCATGTGTTAAAAAGCAGGTCTGTTGCTGAATTTGACCGCAGTCTATCAGTTCAAGTCTGTGGAAAGAAGTAATAAGAGCAGGGCTATTCAGTGAGGAGCAGAGGTTAACTAAACAATTATTCTGATCAAAGGCCTTTACACAAATATATAAGTCTTTTTCTGAACCAGAAGATTGGGATATAAAGCTTGCTTTTTCTTTTTATTTCAAGTTTTTATTTAAATTCTGGTTAGTTAAAATAAATGGTAAAATTGGTTTCAGGTATAGAAATCAGTGATTCATCACTTACATACAACACCCAGTGCTCATCACAAGTGCCTTCCTTAATACCCTTCACCCATTTAGCCAAGCCCCCACCACCCACCTCCCCTTCCAGCAGCACTCAGTTTGTTCTCTATTATTAAGAGTCTCTTACGGTTTGCTTCTCTGTGTCTTTCTTCCCCCTTCTCCTATGTTCATCTGTATTGTTTCTTAAATTCTACATATGAGTGAAATCATACAGTATTTGTGTTTCTCTGATTCACTTATTTCGCTTAGCAAAATATACTCTAGCTCCATCCTTATCATTGCAAATGGCCAGATTTCATTTTTTGATGGCTGAGTAATATTCCAGTGTGTGTGTGTGTGTGTGCACTCGCGCACACCACATCTTCTTTATCCATTCATCAGCCAATGGACATTTGGGTTCTTTCCATAATTTGGCTACTGTTGATAATGCTGCTATAAACATTGGAGTGCATGTGCCCTTTCACGCCTGTACTTTTGTACCCTTTGGGTAAATACCTAGAAGTGCAATTGCTGGTGACAGGTAGCTCTATTTTTAACTTTTGAGGATCCTCCATACTGTTTTCCAGAGTGGCTGTACCAGTTTGCATTTGCACCAACAGTGCAAGAGGTTCCCCCTTCTCCACATCCTCACTTTATTTTTTATTTTTATTTTTTTAGATTTTATTTATTCATTCATGAGAGACACAGAGAGAGAGGCAGAGACATAAGCAAAAGGAGAAGCAGGCTCCCCATGAGGAGCCCAATTGGAACTTGCTCCTAGGACTCCAGGATCATGCCCCAAGCCAAAGGCAGATGCTCAACCACTGAGCCACCCAGGCGTCCCCCCACATCCTCACTTTAAAAAGAGAGGACAGGGGGATCCCTGGGTGGCTCAGCAGTTTGGCACCTGCCTTTGGCCCAGGGCGCGATCCTGGAGTCCCAGGATCAAGTCCCACGTCGGGCTCCTGGCATGGAGCCTGCTTCTCCCTCCTCCTGTGTCTCTGCCTCTTTCTCTCTCTCTATCATAAATAAAAATAAATAAATAAATCTTTAAAAAAAAAAAGAGAGAGAGAGGACAAAGCAAAAATCATTTTTGAACCAGTTTTATATATTTGGTTTGGTTGGTTCTTTTTTCCCCCCTCTATTTTCCCCTCCTCTGAATGTTCGATGAGCATTGCTGTTTTCTTACTGGGAGGCTTGAGGAATGTATGGGTGAGAGGCACAAGTTTTTAGGATAACTCTTTCATTCTGAGCAGCAGGAACTACACTGGACAGTGTATCACTTTATCCTCTGTACTTGCCACAAGGTCCCACTCGCAGAAATGTTCATTGAACATTTACTGAACATCTAAGTACTAAGCTCTATCTTAACATTTTATTCTGATGCCCTACAGAATGAGACACCATGAAATAAGACACCTGCCCTCACAAAACTGATCCTGCGGGGACTCCCCAGTAAACAGGTAATTACACAAAGACTTAATAACTACTTTTTCAGTTCAAGTGAATATAATCTTCCTACCCAATTTTTGGTATTTTAAACCAGAATTTAGAAAATTGCCATTTTTTATTCCTATAATTAGACACTGCTGCTCTCTCAGTTATTTCAGTAGAAAGTTTTTATCTTCGTGCCATAATTTTAGGTCACTAGTAACAAAACATTAAAATATTAGAAGTGTGGGACACCTGGGTGGCTCAGCAGTTGAGCATCAGCCTTCAGTTCAGGTCATGATCCTGGGCTCCAGGATCGAGTCCTGCATCGAGCTCCTTGAGGGGAGCCTGCTTCTTCCTCTGCCTATGTCTCTGACTCTCTTTATGTGTCTCTCATGAATAAATAAAATCTTTAAATGAATAAACAAATAAAATGTTAGAAGTGAAACAGCACTAGCGGAGCCCAAGGCAAATAATTAACAAGAGGTACAAAAGTTTATCATTTTTGAAAGGCAGAACATCTGAATATTAAACCCACAGCTACACTAATTCTGAAATTTAAAAATAAATAGGTAGTCTTGATTTTTCAACGTTAAAATACAAAAGAGGGCCTTGGCAAGACCTGAGTCCCTAGAGGTGCATCTAAGTCATCCTGCTGGGAAAGAAGTTAACCCCTCTCTATTCCAGAAACCTCCACAGATGTATCCTTGCATTCTTCACCTTCCTATATTTAGATCTAGATACTCTCTCTACTCTAGTATCTTCGAAAATTGTTTCTATGTTTACAATACATTTAGGTGGCTTCAACTTTGGGATAGACATCCTAAATTATTACTGTGGGACTTAGGACACTGGTTTATGCCTCTATGGCCTTGTACATGTTTAGCTGTATCAGTTATTTCAAAGGGTTCAAATACAATTTATGATTTAAAAATACACAAAAGGACAAAAATACACCAAAACTTTCTTTTCAAACTTTGGCCTTTACATGAAAAGAAGTGGAAAGTGCTAGTTCTCCTTTTACTATCTACTACGATAATATGACTCAGTGACACCCACAAGTCCCACTGCCCAAGACTCTGAAAAACACTAGCTGTGAAGGTATTTTCAAAAGAACTCACCACCACAAAAATTCCACCTGAGGATGAAATTTGATGAAGTGACATTATGAGGAGAAAGGGGTGATAAAAATGAGAACCAACTATTATGATACAGAGGGACGTGGACAGGATTTTGTTTTTAGTAGAGACACAAACACAGGAGCACTCTTATTTAAGACAAATCCACTTAAAAATTAAAATTAAAAAAAAAACAGTAAAATTTGAGTTTAAGTCTAGTTGTTTGGTGGTTAATTTAAAAACAAGATTTAAGTTGGTTTTGCCAAATATATGACATACTTTAATACGTACCTGAGAACAAGAAGAGATATCTTTAAAATTCTTCTCAAGCACAACTGATTTAGTGTCTGGACTGATAAGGTTAATCTCAAACCGTCCAACCTTAAAAATAAAAACATGCCAGTTAATTTCAACTCACAAGGACCTAATATCTTACTTTACAATGACATATGTAACTAGTGATACAGATTCAATTGTTATATATATCCCTCAACATCCAATCAGTATTTCAACTCCAAATATCAGCTCCCTCAACATATTTCCTCCTTTTGTCTAAAAATCATGAAAATTAAGTTGGTCTTAATTTACAAGATACAAGAAACCATTTTTTTTCATTAAAAATGATTGTCTTTTTAAAAACATGCAACCCTTCTTCACTTCATGATTTCTAAAAACACGAATTATTTTACCATGATTTATAATCATACAAATCATATAATCATTTTGTTGACCAAGTGGTCAACAAAAAGATAATATCTGCAGCTGAGCAGATTAGTTAAAATGTATGAAAATCGCCAACCAAAGAAATTGACATCAATAACTGTGGCTAAGAAAATGAATAAATCTGATAGTCCCAAAAAGAGAGGAAGCTCAGTCAACATATCACCCAAAAAAAGACTGTGGATACTTTCATTACATGCCTAGAGTTATCAAAAGCAAAACAGGACAAAACAAAAGAACCCATGAACTTCTGATAAGCAAGTATTACACACTGGGACTGTTTACCAAGGTACGCTGTGGAATTTCCTACTCAAGGGAGAAGAGTTGCTCATTTTTTTTTCAAGAAAACTCACATCTTACAAGCTTAACCTTGTCAAGAGGACTTAACCTCTCCAGGGCATTGTTTTGACTCAAGTTCTTTTAGGTGGAACTTGACATTTTCTATATCCTGTAGAAATTCAAAAACTACCTTTTAATTAAGGTGTATCTTTTACACCCATAATACAGCTTGCACATTATTTTAGCAACGAATCCAGGAAGTTGTCAGACCCGCGGCGTTTCTTTAACTCTCCTTTTTTGTGCAACATCATCTGAAAATACACCTGTGAGTCTCTAGGCTTTTCCTTCTCTAAGGAAAACTTCCCCCTTCGCCTCCATGCCTATCACACTTGCCCAAATTCACATCTTTAAATCCTCTGTAAGGCACAACATCTATTTAAGAATCAACCTAAGGGGGGGATCCCTGGGTGGCTCAGCGGTTTAGCGCCTGCCTTTGGCCCAAGGCGCGATCCTGGAGTCCCGGGATTGAGTCCCACATCGAGCTCCCTGCATGGAGCCTGCGTCTCCCTCTGCCTGTGTCTCTGCCTCTCTCTCTCTCTCTCTCATGAATAAATAAAAAAATAAATAAATCTTAAAAAAAAAATCAACCTAAGGCAAATGCTGGTGATATGAAGGGTAATCTGTTGAATTGCTTCTTCCTCTCTCCATGCCCTGCTCCCTCACTTCCTAAAATCCATATTCCACGTCGGCCTCTGAGCCCTACTCTATTCCTCTGCTCCTCTGTCCACCTGCTTTCCCTGCTTGCAGGATGGAGTGGAAGCTGAGTGGACCACTGCGGAGCGCGGAATGGGGCGGGGCCAGCTGCCCCTGCGCGCTGAGGCCCCGCCCCCGCCGGCGCCCCGCCCCCGCCCCGCCCCCGCCCCCGCCGGCGCCCCGCCCCGCCCCGCCGGCGCCCCGCCTGGCAGCACCTGGAACAGCATCGTCCTGTTCTTCTCAGAATCCGAGGGCTGTACGTGACTCGGGGCGCTGGCGTGTCTCCTTCGCGGCTGTGGTTTCTGGCTGTTCTCGTGAACTTTCCTTTGCAGGGCTCCGGTAACGCTGCTGCACCGAGAGCGGAACTCCTGCTGTTCATCAAGGCCAGAATCTTCCAGGATGCGCTCGGGGAAGCCCCCCCGGGCGCTGGGCGGCCCCGGCAGGCCGGCCGCGGCCGGTGAGGCAGGCGGGGCGTCGGGGAGCGCGTCCCCTTCCTCGGGCAGGACGTCGGCGGCCGCGCCCGGCGCCGGGGCCTCGAAGACCGCGGGGTCGGCGCCCGCCTCGGTGCCGCGCGGCTCGCCCTGCAGCCTCAGGCGCTGCTGCTCGTGCAGGCTGAACTGCTCCATGCAGTCGTCGATGAGGCTCGACGGCGCCTTCTTGTGGGTCACCGTCACCTTCCCGCAGTACAGGACTTCGAACTTCTGGGAGTTGTAAAAGGCATCCTCGTTGTCTTTGCTGGCTTTGGCATCCTCTTTCATGGCAGCTTTGGATAACTGCCTTATGCTGCTGATAACATCAGGAACCTGGAAAGGAATTTAAAATCCGCGTTTCAGTTGAATATTTAGGGACAATTTATGTTTACCCAGAATTGTTCCTATCACATGCAATGCATTCTCATCCTAAATGGTAACACATAAAAAGTAATAGTCGGACCCTGTATAGGATAACGGGGAAAATTAAATTACACTGTCAGACACAAATAAAGGTAAAATAGATAATTTAATGTCAGTATTATACTTTCCCGTTTTTTTAAAGTCAATTTGTTTATACTATTTCCCATCATCAGCTTTAACTTTTTTTTTTTAAGATTTTATTTATTTATGCATGAGAGACATAGGGAGAGAGTGAGAGAGAGAGAGAGAGAGGCAGAGACTCAGGCAGAGGGAGGAGCAGGCTCCATGCACCGGGAGCCCGACGTGGGACTCGATCCTGGGTCTCCTGGGCTGAAGGCGGCACTAAACCGCCGAGCCACAGGGCTGCTCTACTTTCCCGTTTTAAATGCATTGGCTTCCCAAAACCAAAACTGTGAGACCAAACAGGGTCTGCCAACTTTCAATTTTTTTTTAATTTATTTATGATAGTCACAGAGAGAGAGAGAGAGAGAGAGAGAGGCAGAGACACAGGCAGAGGGAGAAGCAGGCTCCATGCACCGGGAGCCCGACGTGGGATTCGATCCCGGGTCTCCAGGATCGCGCCCTGGGCCAAAGGCAGGCGCTAAACCGCTGCGCCACCCAGGGATCCCCACTGTCAACTTTTAATGAATCATAATATATCCTTTAAGTACGTTGGAAAGTTATTATGAAGGGTCAGAGGTTTAAAAAGTAAAATTGAAAAACGTACACACTAACACATATTAACTGGACATGCAAAAAATAAATGCAAAAAATAAATAAAAGTTATTATAAGTCTCAGCTGAAAGAAACCAAAGTTTCAACAATGAGGATAAAATAAACTTTCTGGGGAATCCCTGGGTGGCACAGCAGTTTAGCGCCTGCCTTCGGCCCAGGGCGCGATCCTGGAGACCCGGGATCGAATCCCACATCGGGCTCCCGGTGCATGGAGCCTGATTCTCCCTCTGCCTATGTCTCTGCCTCTCTCTCTCTCTCTCTCTCTCTCTCTCTCTCTCTCTGACTATCATAAATAAATAAAAATTAATAAAAATAAAAAAAATAAACTTTCTGGATGAAGAGATTAAGATCCCGACACTCATCAATATTAGCCATCAGAAAAAATGCAAATTAAAACCACAGTAAGATAACATTACACACACCTATTAGAATGGCTAACATCAAAAAGACAAAGTGCCTGCTGGGATGTGGAGCAACTGGAACTCTCATACATTGTATGCAGAGATGTAAAATGGCAAAACTGCTTTAGAAAATCTTTTGGGAGTTTCTCAGGAGGTAAACATAGACCTATCTCAGGACCCAGTAATCCTACTCCTAGAGATTTGCTAACAGCCCTGAAAATATGCCCACACAAAAGCTTGTCCACAAATATTCATAGAAGCCTTAGTCTCAACCAATCGTGATGTTCATCACGTGAACACTCACTAACCATCAGGGAAATGTAAATCAAAACCAGAATGAGATATATCCTCTTACCAAGTGGTTATCATCAAAAAAGACCAAAGATAAGCACTGGCAATGATGTGGAGGAAGGGAATCTCCACGTTGTTTTAGTGGGAACATAAACTGAGGCAGTTAAAATGGCAAACAGTATGGGGATTCCTCAAGATAAAAACAGAACCATCATATGATCCAGTAATTCTACTTCTGGGTATATAACCAAAGGAAACAAAATAACTTTCTCAAAGAATATATCTGTACCCCCATATTCACTACAACATTATTAACAATAGCCAAGACATACAAACCACCTCAGGGTCTATCCATAATGAATAAATATAATATACAGATATAAATATAAGTGTATAAATGGAATATTATTTAGCCATAAAATAGGAATCCTGCCATTTGCAACAACATGAATGGACCTCAAGAGCATCATGCTAATTGAAATAAGCTAGACAGAGAAATAGAAATACTGGGTGATCTCAATTATATGTGGCATTTTTAAAAACTGAACTCATAGATAAGGAAAATAGATTGGTGGTTGCCAGGGGCAAAGGAGGTGATGGAGGTGCTGGAATAGTCAAAAGGTACAAACTTCTAGTTACAAGGTAAGTTCTGGGATATCACATACAGCATGGTGATTATTACTAGTAATACTACATTATATATTTGAAAGTTGCTAATCAAGTAGATCTTAAAAGCTCTACTTTTAAGAAAAGGAAAAACAAACCTGCAACTATGTGAGATGAATGATGCTAAACTGATTATGGCAATCATTTCCCAATATGTACATGTATCAAATCACTAAATTATCCACCTTGACCTAATACAACCTTGTATGTCAATTATATCTCAATAAAACTGAAAAAATAAAAGCAAACAGATAAAATGTGGTACAGTCATATAACAGAATACAAATCATCATCTCTTACTTGTTTACCCACTAATCTTTTAACCGGTGTCCGTCCCTTGCCCCCTTCAATCTGCTCTCAAAAGCCAGAGGATCCTTTTTAAACTGAAGTTAGAATCCTTCTGAAACAAATGCCATGTTACTCACCTGTAAATCCTCCAAGCTGTCCATTTCATTAAGAATAAAAGACAAGGGATCCCTGGATGGCACAGCGGTTTGGCGCCTGCCTTTGGCCCAGGGTGCAATCCTGGAGACCCGGGATTTAATCCCACATTGGGCTCCCGGTGCATGGAGCCTGCTTCTCCCTCTGCCTGTGTCTCTGCCTCTCTGTCTGTCTGCCTGTCTCTCTCTCTCTCTGTGTGACTATCATAAATCAATAAAAATTAAAAAAAAATTAAAAAAAAAAGAATAAAAGACAAGATCCTTACAATGCCCTAAGGGCCCATGCCATCTGCATATGACATACGTATATTAAATATGACCTGCGGCTACATGTCTTCCATGACCTCTAATCAACCTATATTTTCAGCTTTTCATCTTAACTGCATTCACTATGACCTTACTCCTAAACTCCCTCTCACACAGTTGAAGCCAAACAGACCTTTTAGCTATTCCCAGAACATGCCCCCCCACTCCTCCCTCAAGAGCTCTGAGCTCCATGCTCCTCTCCCAGTTCACTGCATGGCTCACTCCCTCATTTCATTAAATCCATGCTCTAATGCCACCCCGTGAGACAGCACCTGCCCCCCCCCCCCAAAAACACACACATACACTGACACAGCCAGCAATCCCTGGGTTTTTTTTCCCCCCTACTTCTCTATAGTACTTATCTCTTTTAACATCCTGTATAATTTATTTGCCAGAATGCAGACCCTAGGAGGGCAGTGATTTCTGTCTTTTCTGGGGTTTTTGTTTGTGTTTGTTTGTTTTTTCATTTTTTCCCTCATATCCCAGAACCTAAAATGCTTTCTGGTACAAAGTACATGCTTATGTTGGCCAAAGGTGGGGGGGGGAGAAGAAAGAAGAAAGAACAAAGAAGAAAGAAGAAGAAGAAGAGGAGGAGGAGGAGGAGGAAACTGGGGGGAGGGTAGTTTTTATCTTTGGAAAAGAAGATTATTTTATATTCAGGGTTGTTCTACATTTAGACACATATCTTCAAATCTTCTAGCACCAATTCTGAAACCAGAACTTCTCTTTGACGTAATTATTTGGGATTCAATGCCAGAACACTCACAGTTCAAAATCATAAGGATTTCAGCTTGCTGGTCAAATACTTCCTATGAAAGAATCAAGTCCAAATGCTATAGTTTCGATGACTACCCTGAACACCTGACCTGACTCAGGAAAGAAGTCAGGTGTTTTGTACTAACACATGACCAGCAACCTTAACCCTCTGTCATTTTCTTTTTGCCTTAGTATCTTACCAGGGACAAAGCTAAGGAGAGTGAGCTAGATATTCAACCCTACAAAAAGCAAAATGATTCTAGCGGCTGCTAGGTAAAACTTTAAGATAGTTGGATGCTTTCTTCCTTGTTAACCATATTTCAGGAAATACTTTTCATCTAATTTTGCAAGCCAAGTGTTCATAAATTTCCAAAATGTCTTTGTAAAGTACAGAAGAAATATTATCTGTAGGATTTTTTTTGGACCTGCAGGATTTTGATCTTGCTACAAATATGTAAACTATTTTTAGAGTTATATTCTACGATTGAGACTACAAATAAAGTTAATTCAAACTAAGGTGCCTCAATTCTTCTGTATTACACATTTATACCTTTTCTCTTCCATTAAATTGAGAGCTCTCATATGTGAAGAACTGATTAGGGGCTGAATTTCTATAGTCTTATTGACACTTCTTTGCAACCACAGGCAAAGGCTCAGAACCTAAATGTAATTCAGTTAATGACCCAGTTTATATAAGCAAAGCTTATCAACTTGACTAAACTGAATTGGAACTTCATCTTCCCATAATCTGAGTTCTTGACTGTGCCATAATACCCTCCCCCTCAGGTCATGACCAACAACAGCTTTCAATGACCCGGGATGCAGAGGCTCCACCTGACCTATCAACAGCCAGCTCTGTTTTTGCTTATCATTACACAGAAAACATACATTAAACATTGTACAGCCCCTGCCAACCCACTCAGAGCCCACACCAGGAGAGAGACACTGATAAAGGTCAGTAAAATGTCCATAGTGGGAAAATGACTTATTAGAGAAATATGAAAACCTATGAGGCATTTAATGTGAAGGGTCAATCAGAAGCAGCACAAGAGAAATAAATAGCCCAGTCCTTGCACATACTACTGATATTTTGGAGAAACAACATTCTCTTCTAGGACAGCATTTACTGATATATTTATATGTACATTTTTATGTTTTTGAATGACTTTAATTCTTCATATGTATCATATCTTTCAACATCTCTTTTTTTCCCTGTCTACTATTGTACTGTAAACTCTTAACAGGAAGACTGAGTGGTGGTGATTTTGTTCTTTCTAGAGCTCTTCCATGTGACTGCTAGGAAAGTATTCCATGCTCAGAAGAAACTGAGTAACTACTGTCAGGAAACTGAAGTATAAATAGTAGTGAACAACTTCCTAGAATCCTGATAAAAGTTCTCTAGGATTTATATAGGTTTAGTAAATTCCTTTTGCTAACTCGAGATCTGGCACTCCCAAATATAGAAAGCCATAACTTTTCACTCTGCTTAGTGCTCACTCAAGTGGGAAGTGAATGTACATGTCAAGAATGTCTCCAGTGCCATAGAGCACCTCAAACTACACGCTCCAGGTGCATAATCTAGTTATTCATACTCTAGCTATGAATAGTTCCATTGCTCAGAATCTGACTATGTCACATGGAACGTGATGAGGATTTAATGCCAACTAAAGGCAAGGGGTTTTTTTTGTTTGTTTTTGTTTTTGTTTTTGTTTTTATGATAGTCACACAGAGAGAGAGAGAGGCAGAGACATAAGCAGAGGGAGAAGCAGGCTCCATACACCGGGAGCCCGACATGGGACTCGATCCCGGGTCTCCAGGATCGCGCCCTGGGCCGAAGGCAGGCGCCAAACCGCTGCGCCACCCAGGGATCCCTAAAGGCAAGGTTTTTATTCTGTAGCATGTAATCTTTAACACAAAACAACAATAATGAAAAAGACTCTACACAACAGGGCCTGAGAGATTTGTATTCTATCCCCAGCTCTACCAGGAGTTTGTGCTATTCCGCATCCTAGTGTTTCCTCACCAGTGAAAGAGGGTAGGGGGACTAGATAGTCCGTAAGACCTGATCCAGATCCATATTTCTGTGAGCTTATTTTTGCACCAATGTCAATACAGGAGCAAGGAGATGAAAATTTACTCTACTGTTAAACCAGAAATAGCATAAGTCATTGAAATTATTCATTTTCATTAACACACAATAGTCAATTCAACAAACAATAAATCAACAGGGCTTTTTTCAAATGTCTCATAATATTAAGAAAAAGCACAGTGCCACCTTAAGCCAGTATGTTGTTGTTACACCTTCAGTGACCTCACAAAAGAATTTAGATTCAAATATCAAAAATCAGACAACAGCAATTCCTCATTCTAGAGGGGAAAAAAAATTTCCACTAGATCCCTGGATGTCATGCTGTGGTTTCTCATTAATTATCATAATTAGTTACCACACTCCAAGAAATCCAGGGGTATTATAAAAATTACACTCTACCGGACTTCAAAAGAAAACAAATTCTAAAAGAACCACAATGGATGTTTAAAGGTCTAAGCAAACACTGGAGAAAAATCTGAATTGTAAAAAGCACTAGGGAAAGATACCTTTGGTCAGGAAGCAGGTTGAAAGTCGTTCTCCAAGAGCACTAAATATGCCAACTTGATGCAGTCCTCAATAATTAGCCTTTTGTCACTCTTAAGAAGTTCTTTTCCTTTTTAAGTAAGCCAGCAGTAATTCCGCTGTATTTGTTAACGTCCACGTTATCACTATGCAGCCAATTATAAAAGTTCCCAGGAATAACCGTTATTGCTTCAAAAGTAAAGTATTTCCTGTCTCTGCAATCAGGAAACACACTGATTGTTCAGGACTAAAGAGCAGAAGTTTTAGCTCTCTTTAGAAAGAAACATTTTAAGTTTGATAACCATTGTCTTTTTTTATGCTGCTTAAATAATCACAAGTGTCTAAGGCTTATTAACTATGAAGTCAAGAAAAGATTATAGTATGAAGTCTTTTCCACACAAAAAAAGTGAACAGATGAACTTCAGTAAATGTTTAAACATGGATACAAATATGAATATGAAAATAAGCTTAGGGCAGCCCCTGTGGCACAGCAGTTTAGTGCCACCTGCAGCTCAGGGCATGATCCTGGAGACCCTGGATCAAGTCCCACGTCAGGCTCTCTGCATGGAGCCTGCTTCTCCCTCTGCCTGTGTCTCTGCCTCTCATTCTCTGTCTGTGTCTCTATGAATAAATAAATAAAAAATCTTTAAAAAAAATAAGCTTAAGACATGAAGCAAAAACAATAACTGGATAAATTCTTTTACAATTGGTATGAGCTTAACTGCTTGATTCATTATTAATCATTTTATAATAATTCTAGTAGCCACAGAAAAATTTAGACAAGTACAAAAATGAGAGGGAAAGTATTTTTTTAAAGTTAAGAAAAAATACTAGCAAGCATTTCAAGTAAACTGAAAAAGCTACCTAATGAGAAGAATTAACAATTTAAACTAGTCTCAGTTCAAGAGAGACAATATGAAAAGAAATACATTTGCTTTGAAAGTAATACATGCCTTTAGGAGGAGGGCAGATTTCCCTTCCAAGTATGATTTACTTAAACTAATAAGGGGCACCTGGCTGGCTCAGTGGGAAGGACATGCCACTCTTGACCTCAGAGTCATGAGTTCAAGGCCGACATTGGATGTAGACATGACTCAAATAAATAAAAATTTAGAGGATCCCTGGGTGGCTCAGTGGTTTAGCGCCTGCCTTGGGCCCAGGGTGTGATCCTGGAGACACGGGATTGAGTCCCGCATCAGGCTCCGTTACATGCAGCCTGCTTCTCTCCCTGCCTCTCTCTCTCTCTCTCTCTCTCTCTCTTTCTCTCTCTCTCTGTCTTTCATGAATAAATAAATAAAATCTTTTAAAACTTTTTTAAAAGATCACTCTGCATTTTGAAAAAAACCATTTTGGTCATTTAATGTTATAATTTCTATTTGGCTTTCAAAATCTCCTCTTCAGTGAAAAGTAATCAGAAGGTATGTCTGAGCCATGAAATCCTTCACTTATGTTAAAGAAACGCTACCCATTACCTGATGGCACAGAAGGTTTTTCCAGCCCCCAGTTATTTGGAAGCATAGTCTATGTCGTCATTTTTAAGGTGATGCTGTCTGACAATCTCAATAAAAACACTGATTTTTGGGCAGCCCGGGTGGCTCAGCGGTTTAGCGCCGCCTTCAGCCCAGGGCGTGATCCCGGAGTCCCGGGATCGAGTCCCGCGTGGGGCTCCCTGCATGGAGCCTGCTTCTCCCTCTGCCGGAGTCTCTGCCTCGCTCTCTGCATGTCTAAAAAAAACACTGATTTTTAAAAACCATCTTAACTTTTAACTGAAAGTACTGCAGATAATTCTTTGTATCTGGTTAAAAATATAAATAATAATTTATATTTTAGGGGAAATTTTGCACAGTAAAAAGAGGTCTGATTATCACTAGGTCTAGATTCAGAATCACTAAAGTAATGCAGAATTTTGAAATCACATCATTTTCACACTAAAGGTGCCCTAATGAAATCACCAATCCCCACTATCTTGTTTTACAGATATGAAAACAAACTTCACATCAAAAGTTACACCAATGAAGAAAAACAGGATGAGATTACAGAATGGAGACTATTTAGAGCCAAAGAAAGCAGAGTATCTCCTGACTTAACCCTACAGTCATCCCAGTTGGTTTCTGAGCCACACAGGCTTGAGTCTCAAGACAGTTTCCTCTCAGACCAGACTTTACTCTTTAGATATTTTCAGCCACTTTGCTCCAAAGTCATTTCTGGCTCAGCTCCTCTTTAACTGAGGTTTCTTGGTAGCTTCTAGTTAGCTCAAGCATCAGAGAGGGAAGTTCTTAAAGCCCTTCTGCTAAATTCTCCCCTCCCATTCTGTCTCCCTGCTCCTGTCACTGAATACTGTTGCTGGAAGATAGGACTTGTGCATTTATGACTGTTTCAAATTTACAAGTGTTCTCACTAGTTGAGTTTGGTGCTGGAGAGAAATGGCATGACAAGACAAAAGATGGGGTAGGGGATAAGAATTTAGATGGTGAAGGACCAACAAGAGCAGTTTTTTTCAAATTCCCTTTCCAGGGACGTCTGGGTGGCTCAGTGGTTGAGCATTTGCCTTTGGCTCAGGTCATGATCCCCAGGTCCTGGGATCGAGTCCTGCATCAGGCTCCCCACGAGGAGCCTGCTTCTCCCTCTGCCTATGTCTTTGTCTCTCTCTATGTCTCTCATAAATAAATAAATAAAATCTTTAAAAAAGAAAATCCCTTTCTGGGAGTTATTCTGTATGTTGGCAAATTGAACACCAATAAAAAATAAATTTATTATTAAAAAAATTCCCTTTCAAAAAAGTAAAATCATTATTATAAAAAGTGGATTTGGGGATCCCTGGGTGGTGCAGCGGTTTAGTGCCCGCCTTTGGCCCAGGGCGCGATCCTGGAGACCCGGGATCGAATCCCACATCGGGCTCCCGGTGCCTGGAGCCTGCTTCTCCCTCTGCCTGTGTCTCTGCCTCTCTCTCTCTCACTGTGTGCCTATCATAAATAAATAAAATTAAATTAAAAAATTTATAAAAAGTGGATTTGTCCCTAGTGTGGTATATTAGAAAAGTATATGACGTGATGTGAGAGGCCTGAGTTAACAGCCCCATTCCAGTATCTATTATTATCTGTGGTAAAGACACTGCACATTTTTCCCAGTCTCTAGTTTTTCATTCATCACATAGGAATTACACTGTTAATTTCAGAGACAAAGTGGGAAAATTAAATTAAGTGTGTAAATGTGCCTGACGCAGTGTTGGAACAGTGAAAACATTCTATAATGTTTTAATTAAATCTACAGTATAAGCAGGATTTATACTGTAAAGAGATGGAGGAATTGAGGAGCCGCTGACAAATAAAATATATCTATACTGCCTTCATAAAAATTAAATTGCAGTGAAGGGGGGGATATAATAAATAAGTAAAATATAAAGGATTCTAGATAGTAAAATTGCCAAGGAGAAAAATGGTGCAGGGAAGGGGGGTAAAAAATTTGGAGGGAGTGGCATAATAGCTGCAATTTTAGAGAAAGAACTCTCATGGAATATTTGAGTAAAAACCTAAAGTCAGCAAGGAGGTGAGCCATACAGACATTTAGGGGAGGAACATTCCAGGCAGACAGAACACCAAGAACAAAGGCCCTGAAGCAGAAACTTGCCTGGTGTATTCAGGGACCAGAGAGGAGCCAGTGTAGCTGGATGTGAGGGAGATTATCAAAGAGGCCTCTGTGGGGACCAGGAGGCATGTCAATCACACAGGGCCCTGGAAAGACTTTGGCTTTTACTCTTGGTGAGAGACAATGCCCCTGTAGGGTGCTGAGTCAGATACTTAAAGGCCTCCATTGCCTGTTGTGTGAAGAAGAGACGGCAAGGGTAAGGAGCAGGAGCCACTGCCCCCAACCAGGGGGAGCTAACAGGGGCTCACAGAGGAGTTACAGCAAGGAAGCTGTGAGAAACTGAAGGTTTCTGAATATAATTTTAAAGACACAGTCAAGATGACCTGCTGATGGATCTAATGTGGCATGTAAGAGAAGGAAAGGAGGCACGGATGAATTTAATGGGTTTTGGCCAGAGGAACCAGAAAAATAGAGTGGCGGTAAAATAGGCTGTGAGGAGGGGAGGCTTCAGAGAGCAGGGGCTTAGTTTTAGACACATTAATTCTGAGAAGCTTATAGGTATCTAAGGGGAGATATATACATGAATATATATGTCTAGAACTCAGGGAAGAGGAGAAAGCACAGAAAGAAAAATTGGAAGGCATTAATATATGGATGGTATTCAAAGCCTTGAGATGAGCTTATAGGAGAGTAGGTATGATGACAGAGAGAGGCATAGAGAGCCAGGCAAAGAGAATGTCTTTAAAGACAAAGCCCTGAGGCACCCATGTTTATAGTCCAGGAAATGCAGAGATGTGAGTAAAGGAAAATACAAGACCCAGGGACAAAACCAGGTGAATATGATATTCTGAAGCCAAGTAAGAAAGGTTTCCAAGAAGGAAGGATGGAGTAAGCAACATGAGAGGACAAGGTGACTTTGACAATAAAAGTGTTAGTGGGGACTTAGAGCAAAGTCCTTACAGGAGTAAGAAAAAAGAAAATTCTCCAAAGAAAATTCTGGGAACAATATCCAAAACAAGAGGTCCAGGAAGCCTATTAGGGTGGCAGCTGTAGGTACAAGTGAATCAAAAGAGGCTTCTCTCCTAGATGTAAGAAATGATAGCCTCAATAGAAAATATCCAATGGTAAAGGGGAAATTGATGATCTGAAGGAAGAAGACAGTATTGCTGGAAATATCCTTAAGTAGGCAAGAGGAAGCAGCATCTAGGGCACACTGGAAGAGTCTGAACTGACCCACGGACATGGACAGTTAAAGGAAAGGAAAAGGCAAAATATAAAATACAGACGCAGGAAGATGAAATGGAGGGCATAGAGAATTTCTCCTCTAACTCCTTTAATTTCCTAAGTAAAATAAAAAGCATGACCATCAGCTGAGGTGAGGATGGGCAAGAAGATAAACACAGTATGGAACACTGAACGATGCAATTCAAAGCTGACTATAGGCAAAATTGTGAGGTGAAATGATCTTTAGACCTCTTAAGCTACCCTTTTTTATGTTCTGACGATGTTGAATGTGACCCCTAAAACCCCTTCATGGGAAAATGTGCATTTTAATCTAAGGTTGAACTTGAGAACACATGGACCACGTGAAATTCAGGAATGAGCCAGCAATTAAGGAGAGATTTTGTGCTCTAAATGAAATCATGTAGGTAAACTGCTTTTTCTGCCTAGGATGAGATTTGAAGCTATCCTATATAAGTAATATTTATATAAGAATACATTTTGGGGTGGGGGCGCCTGGTTGGCTCAATCAGTTAAGTGTCTGCTTTCATCTCAGGTCATGATCCCAGGATCCAGGGATGGTGCCTCACTGCATTGTCCAGCTCCATGCTCAGTGGGGAGTCTGCTTCTCCCTCTCCCTCTGCTGCTCCTCCCCACTTCCCAAGTGCATGTGTGGGCTCTCTCTTTCTCATTCTCCCTCTCAAATAAATAAATAAAATCTTAAAAAAAAAAAAAAAGAATACATTTTGGAAAAAGTTTGCATACATTTAAACAAAAAAGAAATACAATTCTTTACCTTACCAAATAAGAGGTACACAGTTGGGTTATAAAGTATTTGTATTGCTTATAAAAAATAATTCCATATTTCTTTTATTGGATATGGATATTTATATAAATATTACCAATAAGATAAAATAAGCAAAGTCATTAACACAAGAAAGTTAAGTTGGTCTTCTATTTCTTAACTGTAATAACATAGAATAGGGGCATCTGAGAAGCACCCCTGAAATGAAGTTATTTATTTTTTTAAGCTGGCACTATGAGACCCACAGTTTCTTTTTTTTTTTTTTTTTTTAACAGGATGGTCTTTTTTTTTTAATTTTTTATTTATTTATGATAGTCACAGAGAGAGAGAGAGAGAGGCAGAGACATAGGCAGAGGGAGAAGCAGGCTCCATGCACCGGGAGCCCGACGTGGGATTCGATCCCGGGTCTCCAGGATCGCGCCCTGGGCCAAAGGCAGGCGCCAAACCACTGCGCCACCCAGGGATCCCGAGACCCACAGTTTCAAATGCAGCATAGCCCTTTACTGAACCACAGATCACTTTCAATGTGAGATCAACCTGTTACCTGCTTATTCAACTGGATGTCTTCTAGTCATCAAATTAGTCCTATTATTTACTTCATGCTCACATTTTTTTAAGTATACAGTTCAAAACTGATAAACCTCTAGCCAGCCTATCTAAAAAAAAAGAGAGGACACAAATTATTATCAGATATCAAAGAAGGGACATCACTACAGATCCCATGGAAATTAAAAGGATAATAAAAGAATATTATGAATCACCTCACTCTCAAATATTTGATATCTTAAATAGGCCAAATCTGGACAAAACTCATACAAGAAGAAATAGGTGTTCTAAGTAGGTCTATTTCTATTAAAGAAATTATATCAATGATTAATAATTTTCCAAACCACTGATCTTCAAGCCCTGATAGGCTCACTGGCGAATTCTATAAAACATTTAGGAAAGAAATTATACCAATTCTGTACAATCTCTTTCAGAGGGAAGAAACAGAGAAAATTCTTCTAGCATTAACCTAATACCAAAACTAGACAAAGATGTTACAAGAAAAAAAGAACTATAGACCAATATATCTCATGAACATAGACAGATGTAAAAATTCTTTTTTTTTTTTTTAAAGATTTTATTTACTTATTCATGAGACAGAGAGAGAGAGAGAGAGAGAGGCAGAGACACAGGCAGAGGGAGAAGCAGGCTCCATGCAGGGAGCCCGATGTGGGATTCGATCCCGGGTCTCCAGAATCAGGCCCTGGGCTGAAGGCGGTGCTAAACCACTGAGCCACCCGGGCTGCCCAGATGTAAAAATTCTTAACAAAATACTAACAAATGAAATCCAAAAATGTATAAAAATAATTATACACCAAGACCATGTGGGATTTGCCTAAAGTATGCAAGACTAGTTCAACATTTGAAAATCAATTAATGCAATCCATCATATCAACCAACTAAAAAAGGAAAATCACCTGATCATATTAACAGATGCAGAAAAGGCACTTGACAAAATCCAACACCTATTCATTATAAAAAAAAAAACTCTCAGCAAACTAGCAACAGAGGGAAACTTTCTCACTTGATAAAATTTTTTCTACAAAAAAACTAAAGCTGGGATCCCTGGGTGGCGCAGCGGTTTGGCGTCTGCCTTTGGCCCAGGGCGTGATCCTGGAGATCCAGGATCGAGTCCCACGTCGGGCTCCCGGTGCATGGAGCCTGCTTCTCTCTCTCTCTCTCTCTCTCTGTGTGTGACTATCATAAATAAATAAAAAATTAAAAAAAAAAAACCTAAAAAAAAAAAAACTAAAGCTAACATCATAGATAATGGTGAGTATCTCAAAACATTCCTACTAAGATCAAGTATAAGGCAAGGATGTACCCCCTCACCACTCCTCTTTTTAATGTCGTACTCGAAGTCCTTGCCAATGCCATAGGCAAGAAAAAGAAACAAAAGGTATAAATTTGGGGCAGGAAGAAATAAAACTGTCCTTGACCTCAGTCGACATAACTGTCAATGTAGAAGATCTGAAAGAATCAGAGACAGAACAAAGTAAAACAACAAGAAAAAAAACCTCACTCTCCCAGAATAAGTAATTACAGCAAAGTTACAGGATATAAAGTTAATATACAAAAGTCATTTGCTTTCCTATAAGCTAGGAATAAAGAAGAGAATTTGAATTTTTTTTTCTTTTTTTTTTTTAATTTTTATTTATTTATGATAGTCACAGAGAGAGAGGCGCAGAGACACAGGCAGAGGGAGAAGCAGGCTCCATGCACCGGGAGCCCAATGTGGGATTCGATCCCGGGTCTCCAGGATCGCGCCCTGGGCCAAAGGCAGGCGCCAAACTGCTGCGCCACCCAGGGATCCCGAGAATTTGAAATTAAAAGCAAAATACTATCTACATTAGCACCCTCCAAATTAAACACTTAGGTATAAATATAACAAGATATGTGTAAAGTTTATATGAGAAAAACTACAAAACTCTGATGAATCTAATGAAAGAAAAACTAAACAAATGGGGAGATAGTCCAAGTTTATGATTAGGAAGACTCAACATTGTCCAAAGGTCAGTTCTGCCCAACTTGATCTATAGATTCAATTCAATTCCAATCAAAATCCTAGAAACTTATTTTATGGATAAACTGATTCTAAAGTTTATATGGAGAAGCAAACTCAGAGTAGCCAAGACAATACTGAAACAGAGCAAAGTTGGAAGATCAACACTATCCAACTTCAAGACTTACTATATAGCTACAGTAATAAAGGCTGTGTGGTGTTAGTGAAAGAACAGACAAGTAGATCAATGGGACAGAATAGACAGCCTAGAAATAAACCCACATAAATACAGTTAGCTGATCTCTGACAAAGTAATAAAGACAATAGGGCAAAGATGGTCTCTTTAACAAGTGGTACTGAATGACCAGACATGCAAAAAAAAAAAAAAAATTCCTCTAGACACAGAGTACACTCTTCGCAAACTCAATTATTAACTCAAAATGGATTACAGACCTATATGCAAAATGCAAACACATAAAACTCCAATAAGATAGCATAAGAGAATATTTAGATGACCTTGGGTATAGTGATACCCTTTTAGTACATGAAAGGCATGATCCATGAAATAAATAATAAATAAGCTAGACTTTACTAAAATTAAAACTTCTATTCTACAAAAAAAAAAAATTCTATTCTACAGAAGACATTATCAAGAGAGCTATAGACTGAGACAAAATATTTGCCAAAGACACTTCGGCTAAAGGACTATCATCCAAAATATACAAAGAACTCTAAAACTTAACTACAAGAAACAAACAACCTCATTAAAAAATTGGTCAAAGACTTTGACACCTTGCACCAAAAAAGATAAATAGATGGCTAATAAGGATATAGAAAGATATTCCACATATATCACTAAGGAAATGCAAATTAAACAACAGTGAGATATGACTACATAGTTATTAGAATGGCTGAAATCTGGAACACTATCAACATCAAATGCTGGGGAGAATGTGGAGGCAAAAGAAAGTCTCACATACTGATGGTAAGAATGCAAAATGGTACATAGCCACTTTGGAAGAGTTTGGTGATTTTTTTTTTTACAAAACTAAAAATACTGGTTTCTTAGAAAACTAAACATACCCTTATCCTACAATATAGCAATCACTCTCCTTAGCATTTACTCAAAGGAACTGAAAACACCTGTTCACACAAAAACCTGCACATAGATATTTATAGAAGCTTTATTCATAATCGAACTTGGAAGCAACCAAGATGTCCTTCAGGACGTGAATGGATAAAATGTTGTACATCCAGACAATGGAATATTACTCATTGCCAGAAAGAAATGAGCTATTAAGACATGAGAAGACAGGGAGGAATCTTAAATACATATTCATAAGTGAAAGAAACCAATCTGAAAAGGCTTGTGCTGTATGATTCCAACTATATGACATTCTGGAAAAGGAAAAAAACTATGGAAACAATAAAAAGGGTGAGGGGGAGAGGGAAGGATTACTGGGCACAGAGGATATTTTAGGGCACTGAAAATACTCTGTATGGTATGATAGTGATGGATAGAAGTCATTATAAATTTGTTCAAAGAATATACCACAGCAAAAATGAACCCTAAAATCAACTACTTACTGTGAGTGATCACAATGTGTCAATGAAGGTTCATCTTTGGTAACAAACACAATTCTCATGAATCATGCTGATAATGAGGGTAACTATACACGTAAGGGAGCAAGGGTATCTGGAGAATCTCTGTTCTTTCCTCTCAATTTTATTGTGAACCTCAAATTGCTTAAAAAAATTAAGTCTTCTAAAAAAATAATAGTCCAATACCATTTGTATTTGCTCTAAGAAACACTAGAGGGAGCTTTCCTACATGAACTAGTTTAACTAAGGCGGGGAAATTAAGCATTTTCTAATACTGAAAAAAAATAAATGCCACTGTTTGTAAATTATTACTACTGCTCCCATTCTGACTTATAAAATTAAACACTGGCAAGAAATTTTTTTTTTTTACTGGCAAGTAAATTAACTGATATTTTAACTCATTAGTTTGGCAATAAATTTAATAAGCCTTCGAATAAAGTTAGACTGAAAAACTTGGAATACATCAAAATTAGCACTTGATAATCTTGATTCTGTTACATATTTTCAAACAGGACCCAATAAACTTGGTAAGAAAGATCAGTCTCAGTCCTTTATCATGATACACGAAAGTACAAAGCCATCTAAACAAAATGCTAAAACCAGACACTTATCAAGTAGTTTCAGGCATTTCATAGTCTGAACTAATAAGAGGAGGACTTTTTGAGCAAAGCTTAATTGGGAAATAGAATGGGCCTGGGGAAAAGAGTGAAGGGAGCAAAAGCTAAACCCAGAGAGACCTGGACATAACAAGCTCTGGCTAAGATCAGTAGATAAAGCTGTAATATTATCAGGAAGGGAAAATTAAAAACCACCATGCCTTTCTCAGAAGCCTATTTTTGTCCTGGCCTTCTGTATGACTTCAGATATTTACACCACCACAACAGAATTTTTCGCCTTGCAAATGAAAATAATATGACATTCTTGAACTTTTTTTCAGAGTCATCAGTTATCTATATACATTAGCTACTAAATGGGCATATGTCTCCCTTCTTCAAAGAAGAAAAGTCCTAACTGCTGGCTACTCCAGAATAAAAAGGAAAAGATATATTCACTTCTTTCCAATATTAGGCTGGAAAAAAGGGCAATACTAAGCAACCAGAAGCCTAATCTCTGACCTGGATTAGCACTTCCATGGGTGAAAGAAAGGTACTGTCTCCACTGCTCATGCTGGAGCTCTATACTGCACTATCTCCAACCCCAGAGTAGAATTAAACTCCTGCCAACAACGTAAGTCATTACGGAGTATGCCTGATACAGCTGTCCCTAGTAGAATGAAAAATACGTGTGTACGATAATATCTTACAGTACAACTTGCATTTCTTGCCCTCATTCTTTCTTCTTATTGTTGACTATGGTGAACATCACCTAGAAAAGTTTCTGATCAGAAAATACTTTTTTCAGAGCTGATACTAGCTTTTCAAAGGTATTCTTCTTTCTTCATTAAATATCAAAGACCCCCTCCCCACCCCCATCCCATGTGCCTTGTGTGGACTGGGAAAATGATACCAAAGGAGAGCTTATAATGATTTAGGTGACTCAATCCCATTTTTGACCAATTACAGAAACAATAGGATGTTTGAGCCTTTGAGAGTCCTAAAGAAAATATCCCTTCTATGACCCTCATAGGCATTTGATACTGAACCAGATTAATGAATATAGTACTTCCAAAGCAATAAACCTCTACCTTTGAAGTCTCTAAAATGTCACCATGTTGCCTGAAAGCCACCTGGAAGAGTGCCCCGTCATAACTAGGTCTTTGTCCTAAAATGTGCCCTGTAGTCAGAAATCTCCTATCCCTATCAACACAACTCAATTGCATGACACCATTACCTTTCAATTAATTGACCTTCCATGATTTTGTTATGATTTCAAGTAAACTTTGGTAACACAGTGTATCAAATCTCCCCCACCTCCCACCAAAAAAAAAAAAAAAAAGTATTTTTACTTATTGAATTTCATGTATGTCAAACATTACACTGTCAAATTTTAATTCCTTGAAGAAAACTCTCATTTTAGAATTTTATATAGAATAAGTGACACTGAAATATTTTTCATGATTTAATAGGCTTAATTTTCTAATACTCAAAATGCTTCCTCCTCTCTATTAAATGAAATCATGATTACAGCAATGCTTCACTACTGACATTACAATCAACATAACTGAAGATAAAAGAAATTCAGGAAATCTGTTCAGTGGCTACTAAATAATTTGCCTGTATATAGTATGATAATATGGCCAGAATTTATTTTCACAAAAATTCCAAAAGAAATCTGAGCTGTGTCTTTCCAAAATTCACAACTTCAAAGTCAGAAAGCAAATTTAGTATATATGCTGCTGAAGAAAGCACCAAAAAGCAAATTTAAAGCAAACTAGTAGTCCTTGTTTTTTTACATACATGGACTACTTTCAAGAAAGAATAAGATGACTCTCACCATAAATTATTTATGAATGGCTTATCAGAATTAGGCACTGTTTTATGTAAATAGCACCAACCTGAATTTAGAACAAAGAGTTCTAGAGGATGCCAGCAATTCTTGTACCCTTCTCTCCATCCCCCACAAAGTAGATCACAATGAAGGGCATGTAATCTAAGCTGGACCAGTGACAGATACTGGCACAGGTATGTGACCCAAGACAGATCAATCTGAGTCACTCCTCAATATTTTTCAAACAGAAGACAAGACCATTTTCAATCTCATTTTCAATCTGCATTTTCAAGGTATTGAGGAAGTTGGTCTGATACTACAAGGGACTATATATATATATATATATATCCCTTTGATGGAGAAGGCCAGTCTAGAGTAACACAAAATGAAACATAGAGGAAAAGAGAATTAAAACCAAGAGATGAAGAGAAAGAGTTCCATGGGGTCAGGTTCCTGGTTGTAGACCTCGAAAGTTTGGCTAACGAGCTCTGGGTCACCTCCAATTCTAGGAGTCACTCAGGATCTTTTCATATGGGTAGTGGTTTTCACCCTCTCCCCAAGAGTCCTACTAATATGAATGTCTATATGGATTGATAGGATTGGATTCATCTACTATGATGAAACCCATAACAACAACTGGTTACAGAAAACAGTTTATTTGCCTCTCACATTAAAGTCCAGGGTACAGTACTAGGCTTGTTTTGGTACTTCATCATGTTACTAGATATCAAAGATGCAGGTTCCTTCTTTCTTCTTGTTCTGAATTTGGGGGGCCTGTACCACATGGTCCAAAATAGTGGCAAATGAATTCCAGGCAGCAGGACAAGAAGAAAGAATGAATAGGGAAAAAGAGAAAGCAAGGGGTATGGCCCCTACAAAACACACACACACACACACAAACATTTTCTTTAAAAAGTCACCACACAAAAATCCTACTTGCATCCCAGTGGTCAAAAATAGAGGAATTGCTAGCAACAAGAGAGGCTAAGAAATGTAGTCCTGACTCTGAATGTCTATGTACCAAGAGTAGAATTTTGTTACTAAGGGAGAACAGGAACAACCTACATTCCTGCCACAATTGTCAATGATCCATCAGAGAAAAGGCGTCAGAGCTCTTCAACAAAGAAAAACTAGGGATAGATATGTCAGGGTATTTAAATCATGTAATCACTCTGAAAAGACAGGGCTCGTGTCACAGCTACAGAAATATGTCCTTAATAAAGATAAGACTGATCTCATTGTTCCAAAATTTTCCCAAATTGAAGCCAAAAACTTTCTTATCAATCCTCAAAGACAGTTGAGACTATAATTTCTTACTCAAAGATAATAAAGCACTCTATGATAATAGTATCACTAAGCTGCATCTACAGTCATTACTGAAATTTATAAGTATTTTTTCTAAATAGAGTCATGTTAGTCTGGTGGTCGTTATGTAAACTTTTATGTGTCTATAAAGACAGCAGTGGGACAACAATCCTCAACCACCTAAAACCAATTTAAAACTGTGATAGGTTCCTGCGTATATTATTCTGGTGAAATCACAAAGCAATGAGACCAATTAATAAATACAATTAATACAAATTAAATTCTTCATTATGTTTCATCTTGGAAATTACAGTCAATTCATTCTAGTAGGACAAACACAGGGAGCAGTAGCCTTTTAAACCAGCATTTATCTCATTACAAGAATTTACTGACCAAGTGGGAGTTACTGTGTTGCCTGTAACTTTCCAATTTAATCTTTTGGAGTATGTAGTATATAGATGTCTGACTTCATAAGCAGTCTATAGTAGGTGTAATATAAACGTTTGTGACTGATTTAAAGCGTGAAAATTATACCCTCCATGTAACACAGTAGGGTCCTATGTTCTTAGCCAGCTGCTAAATATCAAAAACTACTCTCAGAGTAGAGTAGAGAACCTTCAACTTCAAACAGAGTGAGGTCACTCAATGTCAAATATGCCCCACATCGTCTCTGGGAAATACATCACTTATGAGAGCTGAAGCCCTACAAGAATAACTGCTATGGCCATCTGCTTTCATACTTTGTTCTCCAACACCACAGAAGAAGGGGTCTCTACAAGTGCTGCTATACCTACAAAAGCATTCTTTTCAATCATTTAGAACTATCTAGTCCAATTGGTTATCTCCTAGTCACAAGTGGCTACTGGGTACTTGAGATGAGCCTAATATGACCAAGATAAGAATTTTAAATTTTTAAGCAATTTTAATTAATTTACATGCAAATTTTAAAACAGATTCCCTATTCAGGTACAAGAAAATTTTAAAGTATGATAGGAACAAATTGTGTATGTCAATCTTCTTTTCCAACTGTTAAGTTTAATGAACTCTAAATATAGATCCAGTATTTCCAGTGCAAATTTAGCTTCTGAATTGAGATGAGTTAGAAATGTAACACACCTAGTGAATTTCAAGGACTTACTACCAAAATGTAATATATATCATTAAAAATTTTTTATTCTAGTTACATGTCCAAATTATAATATTTTGGACATGATGGGTTAAATAAAGTATACTAGAATTAATTTAACCTGTTTCTTTTTGCTTCTTTTAATATGGTTACTAGAACGTTTTAATTTATATTTATGGCTTACATTATATTTCAACTAAACAGCATTGCTTTAGAATTTTATTCTTTATGTATCTTTCATGGTCAAGTTAAATGAAATGAACTCTATGCAAGTCCTATCCTCAATTCCTTAGGTAGAAATGATTTCCCTCCGACCCACAGCACACAGTAAGCACTAAATAAATATTTATTCAATGAACAATGTGTTAGCATTGTTTCTATCTTCATGGTACTTACTCCATTCTGACTTGTATACAATCCATCTTCTTGCCTTGTGTCTCCTATAAGATTCTAAATTCCTTGCCTAGTACGCTTTCTCATCTCATTGTGTATTTACTGGGCACACAGTCTGTCAGCTTCCCTGAACTATTCTTTCTCATCTACTGCTCTCCATAATTTAAACCATTTCTAAACATGTCACCAGTGAACTAACATACTCCTTTCTGGACAGCCCTGCAACATTGCATCAGATCAACCTGACAGTAACTTTCCAGAGTCTCAAATACTCGGCTTCAATTTGGCAAAATGAAAAGATGAAGAAAAAAATAATAACAACAACAAAAGCAGAAACAAAACCCATTGCAAAAGATGCAAATATAGGCCCAAAGATTTGAAAATTTGATTATAATAAAAGACTTCTTTATACAGATAGCAGTTAAATGGTTTTCTTATGATTCACCTACAAGCTTCTAGGTTGACTCAGAAAAAAGAATTTAAGAAAGAGTATTCCTTCAATATTTGTGAAGTAAACGAACAAAAATAATGTTTAAATTTAAGAACAAAAAATTCCAGTATGGTTAAAAGAATCTATGGAAAAATCTTTTGAAACTTCTTTGCCTTTATTAAATACTCCTAAAAATTTTGATGACCTATAAATAATGGATAAACACATATGCTCTCTTTTAGCCTAATGAATAGAATGTAAAGAACATAAATAAAAAATCACTAATAAATCCTCCATGCAAACTGCCTCTCAAGTATATCAGCAGGTGATAAGAGGTCCTGAGAGAACAAGGAGCAAGGGAGAAGAATAAAGCCACACTGCTCTTCAGCCTGGGAGCCCTTTTGCCCTCAGTTCCCCCTGACTAACACAATTTCCCCTCAGAAAAATTTCCCTCCCTCACCCTTTCCAACTGGTGCTTGACCCCAGAGCCCAATAGCAGCAACACACCCCTCCAAATCATCCATAGCACTTAGCACTTCCCCCCAGAAGAACAATTAACATGCTATAGTTAGCCCCCCCCAAATCTCTCCCCACAGCTGCTTCTCACACCTTTTTTCTCTATCCCCAACAGGAGGCTTATCACATATGGCTCATATTCAATATATGTTTGCAAAATGAATGAACAAATGGATAAGCAAACAAATAATAAAAGAGAAAGTGGTAATTCTGCTCACCTTCCTAAATCAGAATACTACACAAGTTCTTGCCTGAACTCAGTGTTTTCACTTGGGAAACAGTACTTACCAAATTATGAAGGCCACCTGAAAAGCAGGTGCCCACTCCAAAACAAAAGGTGCTATGAGTCTTTGCATGACTATTGCTAATTTAAATACATGAACAATTTGTAACTGAATATTCGGGTAAGTTAGCTTTTTATAAATAATATTTGCTATGGACTTACGTTGTACACTTTCTGGTTAAAAATAGCTAACATTTATCAAGTACTTGTTATATGCCAGGAACTGTTCTAAATGCTTTATATATTTTATCCTCTTTAATCCTCAGGACCATCCTTGGAGATAATTCTATTATTATCCTCATTTTACTGCCCTAGATTCTGCAGATTTACTTAACCCACACACTAAATCATCTTAACTGAATCAAGAAAGTGAAGATGACAATTTTCAATATTGAGAGAAGGAGGAGATCAAAGACTGTGATTATACTAAAAACTAGATAGCAAAATTGTCACATCTGTGATAGGCTGGCTTGTTATTAACTGCATATATCATAAGGCCACCATAGCCTGCTATGATCTTCAACAATTTACACTATTTTTATAAACATCACTGTAATTCCATCTTCCAAGGCTTATTCATAAATACCAGGTAGAAAACAAAAGGATTAGTAAAGTTGTTCATGTATGGCTGCATTATCAAATGTCTAATATCGGTATCTACTCAGTCCTTTTTTAACAAGTAGGACTGAATTACCACATTAAAGCATTTGGCACTAAATTTAAATAATAAATCATAACTATCATTTAGCATCTCTAAAAAGAATGTACTATAAGAAAAGTTTTAAGAACACATTATATGCTACTTATATAGTCTCATGTTATAAAAATAACAATGCTGTAAAATAATAATATATGGATTTTACATAGCATTGTTTTCTTTATACCCTAAGCTATAAAAGAATAAAGTCATAAAGACAAGTACAAATAAGATAATACTAAAAAAAAAAAAAAGAAAAAGAAAATATTCATGCAGAGATTACCACTACTGAAATTTTAGTGAACACCGCTAGACATCTCATATGCATATGTAGTTAGTATAGATATAAAATTTTTTTAATTTGTTTTTAACTGTGAACTCTTGGTCAGGTGAAGGATATAGTGACCACCAGTAGAATTTGGAGCCACTACATTGATTCATAGTAAGGCATGAATGGTTTTATCTACCACCACTTCTGTACCAGCTGTGTAAATGTCAACATAGTACATAGTGAGAAGAACATACAACATCTTCACGTTATGAAGAAAATAGTTTGGTGACCCACTGAAAGTATGTCAGGGAGCCCCACAGTTCTGCAAGCACAGTTAAGAACCGTGATAATAGAGTATTCCACTATGCCCACAGTAATAAAGTATTTAGCACTGACCTAATCTCCACTCAATTGTCTACTAAATTTATGGATATGTAGATCATAATCAAAATATAATGCCTTCCAAAATTGTTCAGACAGGCTCCAATATCTGCTCTCCAATTTGCTGGCTGAATAACCTTATTCAAATGTATATTCTCTACAAATGTAGGTTTCTTTCATGTATAGAATGGTTTAATGACACCTATTCAAGTGATTGTAAGGATTAGAGAGTACATATGCTTGGTGCATAATAAGTGCTCACCAAATGGTAGCCATTGTTGCTTACCATCTATTCTGGATGCAAATATTTTGGCTTTTTTTTTTTTTTTAATTGACAGACAGACTGCAATATGGCAGACTCTTCTTCTCCTACTTAAAATAGGGCAGTGATATGCTTATTTGAATTCTATCTTTATGACAACTAGAACCATATGATATATTGCCACGAATATCCCCCACACACACACACACAGCCTGGACCTGCTTCTGTCAGTTATCTACCCTGCAGCCAAAATGAATTTTACAAAACCTTGAAAGGAGATTTAGAAAAAAAAGACAGAAACATTAATCATAGTATTTACATTTCATATTAAAGTCACAACCCCATCTCTTTCCTATATACTTGTATTAATTTCAGAGACTACTATTAGGGGTTTTCTCTTTTTTGCTTCTTCAGAAAAAGCACAGTCTATAACATACTAGTTCGTAGAAAAGCTTAGCTTTACTATTGTATTTCCAGAGTTTGTTTTCAGTTTTTATTTATCATAGCTATCTAATTTATTTTTGAGTTTTAAAATTTAAATTTTAGTTGATGGTTTTAATTTCTTTAATATTGTAGATGATGAGACACCCTTAAGCAAACTAAATAAATACTGTAGAATAAAAAAACGCAAGTAGACTAAATCATTCCAAATTTTTGAGAAATCATTTAATCAATTCAGCATGTATTATAATTTATAAACCCAATTTTAAAACTCCAATCAATTATGTTATAGTCTGATTAGTTACTGAACACCAATTCTAGGCATCAAGACAATTGAGATAGTCAGATGGAGATAAGGGACAGCAGAAAATGTGGGCAGAAAAGGTCTGAGAGTTAACAAATTAAAACAGGAGACTGCAGAAAATTATCAGCATATCAGAAACCCGAGGTCCCAGAAGTCACAGAAGGAATAAATCTAGAACATGGGTAATTAAGCCAAAAAGTTAAAATGAATATGTCCAAGCAGAGATTAAATGGAAAGTCAAGTGTCAATGGTCAGAAGGTTCAGTATCCAGGAGATGAGAAACAAGTCTATATCCAGAGAGATCAGAATGTGGAATTGATTGAGACAAGGCTTTCTCTCACTAACGCAGCACCAGGGATCCACAATGTTTATAAGATGCTACCCATCTGACACCAGGAGACTCTTTCCCTGCCACCTTCAGCAATCTGCATTCACCTTTGGGACTTCCATCTCATTTACCAATGTCCCAGAGTTAAAATGCAATCAGTGAACATGAACTAGAATCTAACTCTAATATTATACCTTACCAACAGTAATCCCTCAAAGCTTGGAGTGAAAGCTTAAGGATGCTGCATGTGAACTTCAAAGAGATTAGCTAAGGCCACCCTCTCCCAACACACACACACAGACACACATACACACACCTTGAACTTCAAGATGCCATTGCCTCTTACTTAAGGACAGTGATGTAACAATTCTCTCCCCTTCTCCTGCATCAAATGTTTTCTTCTCTACTTTATCTTCCCTATTGGTTTACAAACATGCTTCTTTTTCTCTCATCCCCAAAGAATTCTCTTGACCCCACTTCTCTAGAGATCAATGCCAGTTCTCTCTTCCAGTCACAGCTGAACTCCTTAGAAGTTCAGGTGCTTAGAAGCAGCCACCCTTCATTATCTCTTCTCCCTTCTTGAACTCACATCAGCTGGACAACTGCTCCCATCATTCCATCAGAACAGATATTGTGGCTGCGACACTGCTAAATCTAATAGTTAATTCTTAGTCCTTCTCTTTCAAGGCTCCTGGTCAAGTCTCCCCTTTTGGAACACTTTCTTCCCTTGGCTTCCAGGTACTACACAGTCCTTGTTTCCCTCCACTTCCCTGGCTCTCCTATTCCAGTCCCCTTTGCTGATTCCTCTCATCTCTCAGAACTCTAAATCTTGGAGCTTCAGGGAGCTATGTGACTGGCCCTCTTTTCTTCCTACACTCACTCCACTTAGTAATTTCATCTGGTCTCGTGGCCCACAAGACTCCACAGTACCTGATTCCTACTCCCCTCTGAGCTCATCTCCTACTACTCCCCATTCAGTCAGCTCCAGCCAAATGCCTCCATAAGGCACCTTCAACAGCCTGTCCCACACCTCCTTTAGATCATTCCTCTTCTGTTGTCTTCTCTGTAAGAACTTCAATGACCACACTTCCTAAAACCAACTCTCTCATTCTCTCTCATCCTTTCTTCATTCCTTCTTCCTCATCCCCATCCTACATAATTTTTATCCTTAACAATTATTACTATTTAACTATTACTATTTAACATACTATGTGTTTTGCTTCTTAGTTTTATTTTACTGTTGTATTTTGTATCTGCCTTTCTACACTAAAATATAAGTCCCATGAAGCCAAAGATTTTCAACAAATACGTATTTATTGAATAAACAAAAGGCCCTATTTTAAAATGCACACCTAATGACCACAAAATTGCTATATTTAAAAATCTAAACAGTGTGTTCCAAATAGTACCATAAATATCACCATATCCTCCCTTCATACTTTATTCCACTTCATCACCAAAATTCATTATCACAACCTTCAAATGATCACTTCCTGTAGTTTCATTTATTCTCTGGCAATCTTAATCCAAAAACAGAAGAGAAGGTTCCCTGCAGCAAACAATCCATTTTTAATTGAATGGTACTTATGAGACCACCTGGCATAAATTCATAAATGTGCTTCTATTCCATTTCAGTATCTCACTGTCCCTGCATTTATCTTCTCATACTTTCCTCTAGATACTAAAGACATTTCTATCCTCTTCTCTAGAGTTAATCTTTCATTTTTACAGATCTCTTAATCCATTTTTACTTTGCTGGGACTCCAAATTTTAAAATATATACGCTTCAAGACTTCCAATCATTTCAGGCACCTGGATGGCTCAGTGGTTGAGCGTCTGCCTTCCGCCCAGGGCGTGATCCCAGGGTCCTGGGATCACATTGGGCTCCCCACAGGGAGCCTGTTTGTCCCTCTGCCTTTGTCTCTGCCTCTCTCTGTGTGTCTCTCATTAGTAAATAAATAAAATATTTTAAAAAAAGACTTCCAATCATTTCTTCCCTGTGGCCTTCATCTCTTTTGTAATCATAAAATATACAAAAACTTGTATTTAAAAAATATACACAAACAAACATACACATAGCCTTTGTTTGATGTTACTACTCAATTTTGGTTTTACTTCCCTTTGTTGCCAAGCTCTGAACTCTAAGTGGACAGTCACTTTTCAGACACTGCTCAAACACTTGCCTCTTGCCATTGACCTCCACTCTACTCCGTTTGTCTCCATTATGTTCAACTTAACCACCTTTTTACTATAACGATACTTTCTTGGCTTTTAATATTTTTTTTTAAAGAATTTTATTTTATTTTTTTTTATTTTTTTTTTTAATTTTTATTTATTTATGATAGTCACACGGAGAGAGAGAGAGAGAGGCAGAGACATAGGCAGAAGGAGAAGCAGGCTCCATGCCCCGGAGCCCAACGTGGGATTCAATCCCGGGTCTCCAGGATCGCGCCCTGGGCCAAAGGCAGGCGCCAAACCGCTGCGCCACCCAGGGATCCCCTTGGCTTTTAATATTATCTAATAATATTAGATAGGATTTATTGTGTACAAGGCCCTGTTCCAAACATTTTACAAGTATGAATTGATGGATCTTCTTTGCTGTACTAGATCTACCAGATAATTACTACCCACTATTGGCCACTTGGCTTGCTACACACAGGCTATGTCTACAAAAAGCAGACTTCCAGTGCAACAACACAGCAGACTGGGGTAACCCAGACCTGTCCCAGTCCTTACTCCCAAAGCTATCCATGTGTATGATGTGAAAAGGTTGGCAAGCTGTGTTGTCAGCAGTGGTTTGATGATTTGGGGCGGGGGGGGGTGGCTGGCAGCGGGTGTTATTAATGTTTAAATCTGAAAAATGTCTTGGAAACATTAGGTCAAATATTAGAATAAACCTTTTGATACAAAGAGGGAACAGATTGGGGCAGCCCGGGTGGCTCAGTGGTTTAGCGCCGCCTTCAGCCCAGGGCCTGATCCTGGAGAACCGGGATCGAGTCCTACATCAGGCTCCCTGCATGGAACCTGCTTCTCCCTCTGCCTGTCTTTCTCTCTCTCTCTGTCTCTCATGAATAAATAAATAAAATCTTAAAAAAAAAAAGAGGGAACAGATTGGCGGAGAAATTTATAGGTTCTTGGGTAAAGTCTTTAAATGGCATAAATAAGAGTCTACTTGCCTAGAAGACGAGTTAGTTTACTGAATGAAAGGGAAACAATAGGAATGGAACCATATATAATTAATTTCATTTAACAAACATTTATTGAGCAATTATATGTGCAGAACCCTTGTTCAATTTGGCAGTAGGGGGAAAAAACACTGCCTTCAAAAAGCTCACAGAAAGTATAGAAGTTACCAAGTATACTATCATTTACAGTCAGAGTGTAGTCACTAAATACAGAGAGTTTGTCTGTAGAAGTGTGTGAATTAAAAAATAAGTTCATCAAATTTTAATATGCTTTCTGAAAAGAATACTGCCATTCCTTTAAGTTTTAAAGTAGTTTTGTGAGGCAAGTTTAAGGACAAAAGTAGAAGTTCCCTGAAATTCAAAGAAATTGGAACCCTGCAGGTGCATGTACTGGTCTGTATCTACTCAGCAGTGAGTTAGAGCTGAAAAGGATACATCTACTCCTACTCCTTCCCATGGTGTCCTCACCATAAAGGCTCTTAACTGGAGTATCTCAAGAGGAATGATGTGTAAAAAGCTGACTTCAAACTAAAAAAACCTTTTCACATATATTTTTTTTTAAGTAAGTGATGAAGTTTACAGGTCACAATAAGAAATACATCCTTCCAACATTTAAGTATCTGTATACTAGCAAAGACCATTTATAAAGATTTCTTGTATCACTTGATAGGTTACTATATATAGCAAACCCATAAACAGTTTATGAAGTTTACAACTCACTAGAGAAAAAAAAATGACACACTGGTATGTACTGTGGCTCCAGAATTAGTTAATTTTTGTATTTTTCCATTTTAATTGGTTGGTTTATATAAGCCTCCTCATTTATATACAGGATCAGGTTGTTTTTGCAACCAACTGACTGGACTTCCCGACAGAGCACCTCGTTGGTCTCATGATCTGCTATTAATGTGGTTCCTGCTTCCAAGCAATGTTTTCCACAGGGTTATTTCACATGCTTCTAATTTATGTAAAAGGTGAATGCTTAATCCAGTCTCCTTCATTAAAAATTACCAGTGTCAAATCTCACACCTTCAGAGGTGTAGGAAAAAACTCAGTAAAGCCTCACAGACAATTTCATTCATTATACTAAAATAATAAAGCACCTTTTTCTTCCAGGCATGACTGCAGTTAATGGAGTTTATAGCTCAACCTTTTATTATCTCAACAGCTGCTTCAAAGGAGGGGTGATAGAACTGACTTAAGAGTACCACTGCTCTTATTGACTATGTTTCAAAAAGATAAAGCTCAAGTTCACCTGCACATACAAACCTTCCTGAAACAAGAGTTTTAGCAATCTGACCATATCTCACCAGGAAAAAAGCAAAGAGAATCTTGAACAAAAACTAAATGAGGATACTCCAAACATTTTTTGTGGGTTTTTCTTTTCCTAGAAGAGGATTACCTATTTGTTTCACAATAATGATTTCCAGTTAGGGAAAACCTCACAAGTTTGTCATCCAGTGTAATTATCAATACATAAACCCAATAACTAATGTCTGATTTCAATTTCTACAACTCAAAACTATGGATACCAAAAAGAAAAAATTAAACAATAATCATGGAACAGACAAAAGGGGGATCATGACATAGATTTTGGGCAGGGACCAAAAAAACAAGTAATCACATTTCTTACATGCATTTATGATGTAATTAGGAGATAATGCTCTGAGTACTTAGGTATTTCTTTTCCTACAATGTTTAAAAAAAATTGTGGCCACAGAATAGATACATTTTCAGAGAAGAAAAGATTCAGAAGATTTACCCATATAAGGATTTTGGAGAAGTTATTTAAAGATATACTTGAGCAAAACAAGAGTAAAATAAGAAACAGGAAGTCATAAGATGGAGGAAACAGTGAATCCACCCTGGAGGGCTGTGCCACAGACAACAGCGCCACGGGTCCCAGCTGAAATAGGTAAACAGGCTCGACCTGAAGGATTTCTAGAAAACCAAAGGGCTTCAAGATTAGTTAGTATGCCTAAGATATAAAAGGAATTTAAGGATAGAATTAAAGCAGAAAAGGTTGAAAAAAGAAAGAAAAAAAAAAAGAAAACATTGGTAGGGACTTAAAATTTTAAATGGTCACATTTTAAAATTAACCTATGATCATGGAATTAATTACAGACACTTCACAATGTAATGATCAATTTTAACTCTTTTTTTTAAAGTAGAGGAAGTGGAAGTAGAAGAAAAGTGGTAAAGCCAAAGGTGTCAGAGCAGACATAAAAATGTGAAGAGGTGCTGCCAACTGCTGATAGAAAATGGTGACAATGTAAAAGACATGAATATAGTAACAGATCATACATGGGAAGGCGCGAGGACAGGGAGAGTAAGGCAGTACGTCTTTGGCAGGGCCAGTTTCTTTTCCTTTTGCTTTCTTTCTTTTATTTTTGTTTTCTCTTGTTTTGGACTTGATCTCTTTGAAATTTAGAGTTGCTTTTTTTTTTTTTTTTTAGAGTTGCTTTATTTGAAACATGCCTGTAAGTCAACGATGATCTTTCCCGGAAAACTTGATCTAATGAATAGTAGCATAATCTACCAGGTACCCAAACCAGAAACACCCAGGAATTATCCAGTGCAGTGGATTTGAGAGTGCCTCAAATTCATGGTCATTCTTTCATTGGGAGGGGAAAGCTATTTGCCTCCTTTCAATCCAGGCTTGCCCTTTGACACACAAAATGCAACTGGTGCAGCACCCCAGGATGTCTGAACTCAGGCCCAAAGAAGAAGGCCTGGCTTCATCTGCTTTCACTCTCTGGGGAAAGAAAAAAGGCCAGCAGCTGTGTAAGAAGCCAGAGAGCCATGAGACACCATGCTATTAGGAAGCCCAAGCCAGCCACATGAAGACACCAGGTGGAGGGCAGATAAGCTGTCCTCACCAAAGAGAACCCAAACTGCAGGATAGTGAGTAGATACATGTTGTTATTTGAAGCCACTAAGTTTGAGAGTGGTTCATTATGCAATGAGCAATACCACATCAATATCTGGAATGGAGTGGTGCCGAAACAAAAATCTTAAATATGTGACATTGGCTTTGGGAGTGGGCATTGGAGAGTGGCATCAAGCAAACTGCTAACAGGAGCTAGGACAGTGAGATAATTGCTGTTGAAAGGTGGAAAAAAGAGGACAGGAGTTGTGTATCAACAAAATGCAGTAAAACGTGTTTGCAGTAAAGTGTACAGTGGAGAGAATATCTAATGAACTTGTAGGTTAAGTTGAAGAGATTCCAGGAAAAAAGTTAAAAGTACAACTGGCTTCTTTTAGCTGCCTGTAATAAACTATGGGGAAACAAGATAAACTTAGAAGAAACTGTTTGGTTTTCAAGCAGAAATTAGAGGAAATTTAAAGAACCTAGGACTTCACAGATCCAACAGTAAAACTGCTTCTCATCTGCAATCTTCCTCAGCAAAAGACTCTCAAAGTGAAAAACAGCCTCATAATCTCTGGGCAAAGACCTGAATAGGAGTCTGCCAGTATATATGGCCTCAGGATATATATCAAGAAAGTAAGACCTCTTTTTTTAAAACCCCAAAGATCTGAGGGCCTGCCTCCTAGACTCTCTCAGCTAGGCAAAGGGTCTTCTGAGATCTTAAGGTGCTATCCCAGGCCAACCTAACAGCCAGTCTGACATAGAGAAGGGCCAATTCATCGCAAAGGTATTTCTAGGTGTGACTTTTGTCCAACAGAGCAGGATATAATTTGATATACAGGAAACCCTTAAAAATTTTGGAAGCTATATCAGCTTGGACTAAAATGAAATGAAACAGTCCAAAATGCAAAGAGCCCTCTGGGCCGCCCAACTACTCTAGCTAGGAAGCAGGCTGAAAAACCTATCCACATCATATTAGAGAGAAGGATGACAAAGAGGGTGGAGCCGAGAATTACAGAAAACCATTCCCAGTGAGAACGGGCCCTATCCAGAGTACGCTCTCTGCCCCCCAGGACAGGAGGAACTGATTGGACTTCAGAATTGCCGTAGACCACATTCTGAAATCTAGATGCACATATGGTGCCACGAATTAACCATGTGAGCTTGGATCAGTCACTTTGAACATGCTTCGATTTCCTTTCCATACAACATTAGTGTTATGCAAGAACTAGATAATGTCTTGATCTCTCATTCACCTTTAATAGGCTATAATTCTCAAAATGCTCCTTAAAAATTAGGCAGAAAAGAAGGAAAATATGTTTCAAAGGAAAAGTTGCCAACACCAACCGTCTCCCTGATCCTCATGCTTGCTGACAGCAGTCTCCACATCACCTGGCCTCTTCTTGTCACAATCTGCCCCCTTTCTTCCTCACAGGTGGCATTACCTTCACAAATTCCAAGCTTCCTTCCCGTGATGGCTCCCAGGATGGTGGGGGTGAGCAGTGTGGGGCAGGATACCTGCCGTGGTTTGTATTCATGAGCTATTTATGAGTCAGGGACTTCACAGACAAGGACAAACTCTCTAATATTTTCAATCAGTATAGAATCCTAAATGGCTTCTGCATCAGGCAGCTTTTTTCAGTAGCTAAAAGTGTGATTAGAAAGAACACAGTACTTCACCTTCAAAGGTACAATCAATTCTTTTCCCATCAAGAATTACATAGAAAATCTAAACATACAATACTCTGGCAATGAGAAATTCTTGTCTTATCAATAATTAAACAGAATTTACAGATTAATAAACATTTTCTCACCCATGGAATGCAACAGGGTTATCTTCCAGATAATGAAGGTTTATTTATTTATTTTTTTGGTTTGGACTTGAAGTTTTTTTAGCTACTGAGAAATAAAACGAACAAGTTCAAACTAGCTTTAGAATGTGTCTATCAAATTGGAAGCCATAAGAAAGAGTACACTGTAATCTCCATGAAGACAGACACTTTTTAAGTCCCGGAGACTAGAATATCTGTCAAATTAGTAGACGAATTAATAAGAAGCAAACATTAAGCCCTGAAGCATTACTCATATCATGAAAATCTGTGGACTTTTGCTCAAATGAACACTTCAAAGAAAACTTCTGATTAGCATCTCCTAAAACATGGAGATCTTGAACTGCTCCTTCTCCATCTATTACAAGCTATTTAAATGAGACTATGTGTACTCTGTAGGATGTGGAATTGTCAGCCAAGGATGTCCCAAAGTCAAGCTTATACACAGCTTGCATTCCAGCAGAATCATTCTTACTTACAGATTGGAGAGAAGGAGTTAAATAATTTTACTAATGAACAATTTTTTAAATTTATTTATTTATAGAGATGCAGATTGAGAGAGAGAGAGAGAGAGGCAGAAACACAGGCAGAGGGAGAAGCAGGCTCCATGCCGGAAGCCTGATGTGGGACTCGATCCAGGGTCTCCAGGATCACGCCCCGGGCTGCAGGCGGGGCTAAACTGCTGCGCCACCGGGGCTGCCTACTAATGAACAATTTTAAACATTTTTCTATCAAAATAAACAAGATGTACTACAGAATAAATTAAAATCTGCAATCATTCTTAATATACAACAGAGGCTTCAAAGTAATTTAGAGCTTGTGGTAGACTGCAAAAATGTCAATCCCATTCTCTCCAGGTGTACACCTTCATTTTTCTCTCCCTTAAGCTTTGTTGAAAAATTCAAAAGAAATGAATAGAACATTTCACAGAACATTTCACTATTCTTTCCCTACAAGAACCAACCATTTATATAATGATTGCAGTATAATTGCAGAATAATTCCATTCTCAGGCAAGAGCTTCAAGGAAAACATACTATTTAAAGTTGAACTTTCTGATTACACTCCCCATTTAAAAGGCCATTTGCTTACCTGACTCCACATATTTCATTTGGTACATAAAACTTCCTTTTTATTTTTTTTATTTTTAACTTTTTAAAATATTTTTAGTTATAAGAGACATAGAGAGAAGCAGAGGCGTAGGCAGAGGGAGAAGCAGGCTCCCTGCAGGACTTGATCCCAGGATCCCAACCTGAGCCAAAGGCAGACACTCAACCATTGAGCCACCCAGGTGCCCCAAAACTTCCTTTTTAAAAACTACTTTCCATGTGATCTTCCACCCTCACTACACACACACACACACACACACACACACACACACACAGAGGTATCATGATCTGGGATGAAAAGATTTCTAATAAATTATTTGGTATATGAATTTTAATTCAGGTAAGCACAGAATAAAAGGAAAAATTTACAAAGAACGTAAAAGTGAGAGAGATACAGAAGAGTATTAAAATAGAGTTGACAGGGATCCCTGGGTGGTGCAGCGGTTTGGCGCCTGCCTTTGGCCCAGAGCGCGATCCTGGAGACCCGGGATCGAATCCCACGTCGGGCTCCCGGTGCATGGAGCCTGCTTCTCCCTCTGCCTGTGTCTCTGCCTCTCTCTCTCTGTGACTATCATAAACAAATAAAAATTAAAAAAAAAAAATAGAGTTGACACACAATGTTACATTAGTTTCAGGTGTACAACATAGTGACTGGACAATTCTGTACACTACACTATGCTCAACACCATTTATGTGTAGTTACCATCTGTCACTACACAATGCTGTATTATTGAGTAGATTCCCCATGCTGTACTTCTCATCCCCATCCCCATGACTTATTTATTTTATATTTGGAAGTTTGTACCTTTTAATCCCCATATACTGCATAAGCACCCAAGGGGAAAATGGAACTCAGAGTTACACACACAAAGCATGTGAATTTCTGTCACTGACCAAAGTAAGAGGAAGCTGTGAAGCATGCCAGCCATCAGGCCCTGGGGGAATGAGGTCCACAGTCTGGTTCACAGTATGTGTGGCATTTGTAGTCATGGGGAAAGGACACACAGCCCCCATGCTCCAGGGCCCTTCTATTAAGGTCTTTTCCAAGCATGCAGGTCCCAAAATAAACCAAACCAGGACACTGAGCTGCCTTTCACCCATGGGTGATGACCTAGTCCTGGTACATGGCCAGGTATCACAGATCCAAGGTCAATGAACTTTTAATTCCACCTCTTCACCACAGGAGCCTTACAATCTTATTCATTTTACTTTTCAGAGAAAAGTTTGTGGGTTCTTCCATTGGGGAGAAAGCATTAAAATAATTTTTGGTTCTAATTTCATAGAAGTAATAAAAATCATTTGTTAACAACTAGTTTCTCATTACTAAAGAAAATATTATTATAAGCTCAATTATGTTGTTTAAACTACACTGTAAATACTTCTGTCTTTTTCTGCACATTGTCATAGGGTTACAAAACTAATTTTGATCTCGTAGATAGATTAATGAATACAGGCAAGAAATATAAATAATTTTGTTAAACACTCCAACATTTCCACAATTCGCATGCTGCTCCAAAAAAATTAACACATATACAAAGAAAGTGATGTACTACTTGCTATTATTTGTTTCTTTCCCAGTTTTATTGAAGTATATTTGAAATATATTATTATATTAGTTTTAGGTTTACAATATGATAATCTGATTACCTACTATTATTTCTGTATTTCTTTTGATACAAATTTTAATTACATTAAATTTTATTATAAATTCTTTTTCCTTTTTCTATTGTCAATACAGCATTATTATAAAAGAGTATATATAAAATCCAATATTTCATCTCTTCTTATGTTTATTATAAAGGGTTAGTGTTACTACTTAAAGAACTCAAGCAAGCAGGCAGCATTAACAGATTCCAGTGGGACAAAGAATGTAATTCTTAAATAATTCTTATGATAATTCTTAAGAAAAGTAATAAAGACAAGTTAGAAGTATTTAAGTTAAAAAAAATAATTAAACACAAATTATATCAAGAAGATGTCAACTTTGGAAAAGATTATAAAACAAAAGATTATACAGATAAAAAAGGTCCAGTGAAAACAGGCATCTAAATATAAAATATAGTGACAGGGAATAAAGGGGAAAGGAGAAAAAATGAGTGGGAAATATCAGAAAGAGAGACAGAACATGAGAGACTCCTAACTCTGGGAAACCAACTAGGGGTGGGGGAAGGGGAGGTGGGCGGGGGGTGGGGGCGACTGGGTGACGGGCACTGAGGGGGGCACTTGATGGGATGAGCACTGGGTGTTATTCTATATGTTGACAAATTGAACACCAATAAAAAATAAATTTACAAAAAAAAAAAAAAAACAACCAGGCATCTATAGATACTGGTGGTATGATTGCAAATTAGAATAGGCTTTCAGTAAAACAATTGGGCAAAATGCTTCATACAACTCAACCAGTAAGTTTACTTTTAGGAAACTATTCCCCCCTACACTACAACAAAATAAATATAGAAATATACTTCTTAAAATTATTATTATTGAAAATAAATTTTTTTAAAATTCTTTTTGAATTTATTTTTTAAGTCCCTTCCCTTTTATAGAAAGAGAGAGGGGAGGAGAAAGAATACCAAGCAGGCTCCACACCCAGTGCAGAGCCAACATGGGGCTTAACGCTATAACCCCAAGATCACAACCTGAGCCAAAAGTTAGACACTTAACCAATGGAGCCACTCAGGTGCCCCTAAAAATCTCTTTAAAACAGAGATACAACTAAATGATATAGCTGTTCATCAGAGCATTATCAATTATTAGAAACAATTTATATGATATGTGTATGTCAGAGTATATATATATATATATAATTCATGAAACTAGTTGTTTTCATATATGAAAGAAATAGTTTCATGAATAATATATATGTATTTCTTTCATATATGAAAAGAACTAGTTTCATGAATTATACAGCATATTCATTCTGAAAAGTAGTAAATAATCCCTAATTTTTTTAATATTTTATTTATTTATTCATGAGAGATAGAGAGAAAGAGAGGCAGAAACTTAGGCAGAGGAAAAAGCAGGCTCCATGCAGGGAGCCCAATATGGGACTATATCCCAGGATTCCAGGATCATGCCCTGAGCCAGAAGGCAGATGCTTAACTGCTGAGCCACCCAGGCGTTCCAATCACTAATTTTTTAAAAATTAAAAAGTAAGAAGAAAACAGTAAGAAAAAAGTAAGAAACAGAACACAGAACTGTATACATAGTATTATTACAACACTTCAACATTTTTTATTTTTGGATAGTTTTAGATTTACCAAAAAGATGTGAAGATAATATACAGAGTTTCTATATAACCCAAACCAGTTTCTCCTACTGTTAACATCTTTCTTTGGTATGGTACATCAATTAGTGAACCCATATTGATATATTATTTTTAACTAAAGTTTGTGCCTTATTCAGATGTTCTGAACTTTTCCCAAATGTCCTTTTTTGTTACAGGGTCTCATCTGGGATGCCACATTACACTTAGCCATCTTGTCTCCTTAAGCTACCCCAGGCTATGACAATTTCTCAGATTTCCCTTGTTACTGATGGCCTTGACAATTCTGAGGCATACTGGTCAGGCATTTTGTAGAATGTTCCATAACTGGGACTTTTCTAATGCTTTTCTCATGATTACACTAGAATGATAGGTTTGGGGGAGGAAGATCACAGAAGTAAAGTGCTATTTCTAACAGTTCATTTAATAGAAAGCATGGAAAAAAGAAATAAAATGTTAATAATTAACTCAGGTAATAAGAGCCTATGGATGATTTTTCTTCTCCACAATTTTTTAAATCACCTTTTAAAATATGTCATTAAAACCATTTTTTTACTGTACAAGGAAAACACCTAAAAAGAAACCATGTAGTTAAAAATAGAACAATAGTAGAAATATGTCCATCTGCTGCCCTGCCTCCCATGCTCAGAAACAGAGTGGCTACACTTGTCTACCAGCTGCTGTTTCTCCTCCAGGTCACCAGCAGCGTGCAATTGGCTTGACAGCTGTTGAATGACTTCTAGGTACTGGCACATGTATTTAGGCTACAGCTAGAGCAGGGGAAAATGTTTGGGGAGGGCTGTCATTCTCCCTGACATCTTTCTTACATATCGGCCAACATTTAATACCCTTATGGATACAAAAGGGGGAATTCAGCTCATTAAATTCTCATCTAGATGAAGGACAGACCATGGACTATTAGGTGAAACAATAAAGCTGCAGAACAGCATAAACAGTATGATGTAATTTTTAGAAAAAGATACAATACATGCATCTCCAATAAATCATATGTATGTATTTTTTTAAGTCTAGAAAGTATGCACTGGTCTATAATTTCCTGAGGGGAAGGAGAATCAAAAGGGAAGTTGTTTTTTGCGGGTTTTTTATTTTTTATACATTCACAGTACATAAACTGTACCATAAGCATCTTTTAATATTATAAGACTTTTAAAGTATAGAAAAACTTTAATCCAAAAATTCACCTCTTTAAAGAGTTAAATTGACCACTCTATACAAAAGAAGGCACAGTTCCAAAGGGTAAACCAAAACAAGGAAGTTTCAATAAATTTCAAGTATGACATACCAAGATTACAATTCCTCATCTATTTTTTAAAAACATATTTGTGTTGTTCCTTTTTTAAGCTGAAATCAAGTATCGCTGCCTATATGCCTTATACCTCTCTCTCTCCCTCACTATCATTTTGAGAAGGATGTTCATGACAAGCACTAACATCAGGGAGATAGGTTTCTCAGGCATAAATGAATTAGTTCACTCAGGCCTTTCAAACAGCTGCAGTGTCTAAAAGCATCCAACCATGAGGGCAATATGCCTACATGCTCCTTTGCTTTTTGACAAGCTGTCTTGAATACAAATCTTCAAGAGAAACTGTTAAGAAAATCATCGAAGAGTCCAAGCAGAAATGTAACACCAATCATTTTCACAGAGGCTCACAGAGTGAATATCGTGTTCCTTAAAATTTTATTCACAACTCTTTCTTATTTCCAAGATGATGGCTGGGCATCAGCTGGATTTGCAAACTGCCAAAGGTGTTCAAATTTCTATACAGCTTAACTTCTTTGACTTAAAGCACTGCAGGCCTTTGTTCAAATACAAATAAATATGCTGACAGAGTATTTTATCCCCTTGTCTTTCATTTTTGTCTCAGCACAATTTTATGAAACTAAATGTAGCAAAAAAAAAAAAAAGAGTACCAAGGAAATTATACACTGGAGGGTAAGTGTTGATGAGGATAAGAGGATCAGGAAGGATTCAGCACACTGCAGTGGCTAGCCCAAGGCAACTCAGAAGCAATTTCAGAATACAGGGCCTTGAGGGAAGTCGTTTTTGTAAGATATATAGTTCTATTTACTAACTTTTTTATGGTTCCTGGAAGAGTAGAATAAACGAAAGTGATTTATGAGAGAAACAAGAAAGCTCAGGAAAGATCGGACAGTTTTCTCCGTATCAGACTGGAAGGTCCGCATGGCAAGATAGTATCTCATGAGATAGGATGCATTTGCCCATAAGAAGGGTTTACGGCAGTTTAGGGTCAGAAAAAGAATCTAAGGCCATGGACTTCTGGGTGTATGACGTATGAGTCAATAACGGGTCTAGCACATGCTCAGGTACATGCAGAATCAAAGAAACTTAGATCATCAATTTCCTAAGGAAACCGAACATGAGAGTTGTGAATCATTTCACATTTCACAAGTTCTTGATAAACTGAGCCAGGTAAAACAACTGAATAGCTGACCAAAGCTTCAGAAGTATTTCTGATCTACATGTGCAAGGAGATTTGAAAACTATTCATCCAGGCCTCTTGGATGTCAATGCTGGTAGGTACATACTAGCTCTAAATTCCAGTTCACTCTCCTTCATCTCTCTGCACTTCTGTTTATTCAACCAATGTTCATCTGGGTGTTATCTGATGCCAGGGCCAATGCTGAGTGCTGGATTTAGTAAGATTAATAAGCCATGGGCTCTTCTTTTAAAGATATTAACATCTCTCAGAGGATATCCTCTGTTTTTGCAAGACTAATGCCTTTCAAATCTCTTCCTCAAATTGTCTGAAAGACTACACTTCTGGATTCTACAAAACTGGCAGCAGTGATGGAAGCACAGTTTTTAATCTTCCTAAATCTTCCCATAAAAACAGAACAATGGATTAAAAAACCAAAATTCATGAACAACATCCACAACAAAATGAGGTGAGAAAGCAACCTCTTGAATCCCAAAATGCTTGTTTGATTTGTACCAACTTGTTTGGTACAAATCACATAGAGCTACAAGACATGCATGGTCTCTGTATCACTGGGGAAAGAAAAGGAAAGCAATGGGATGAGTAAGGAGCCTGAGAACCAGAGTAGCCAACAGGTACTCCCTAGAGTCTGGCTGGCCACTCTGAGAAAAGCAGCTGACATTAGCAGGTTTCTGTTACCCCAAAAGCAGGTAAATGAGAGGGGCCCACTGCAAAGTCTAAAGGAAACTGCTCCCCCAGGGCTCACATTCAAGATAGGAACTCAATCTGATAAGAAACTGCTGTCCATAAAAATTAAACTTAAGCAAGATAGGAAAAGAAAATAGAAGGTCAAATAAAAGAGAAATAGGGAACCCGGCAGAAAATCTTGGAAAATAAGCCACTACATTTTCTAACAGCTTTATGACTATATAACTTATATAAATTCACTTTTTTTTATTTTTTATTTATTTATGATAGTCACACAGAGAGAGAGAGAGAGAGAGAGAGAGAGGCAGAGACACAGGCAGAGGGAGAAGCAGGCTCCATGCACTGGGAGCCCGACGTGGGACTCGATCCCGGGTCTCCAGGATCGCGCCCTGGGCCAAAGGCAGGCACTAAACTGCTGCGCCACCCAGGGATCCCTAAACTCACTTTTTTAAAGGCGTACAATTCACTAGTTTTTAGTATATTTCCAAAGTCGTGCAACATCACCATTATCCAATTTGGGAACATTTCCAATACCCCCCAAGAAAACTTTGTACCTACCTATTACCAGTCATACCTCCATATCTCCATCTCCTTCAGCCTCAGGAACCACTAATCTATTTTCTGTCCATATATTTTCGACTATGGTGAACATGTTTACACAAATGATGTTCCATAACATGTTGTCTTTTGTGACCGACTTCTTTCATGTTGCACTTTTTGAGGTTCATCTATGTTGTAAGATATATTAATAATTCCTAAACTCCATTATTATTATTATTATTTGCCAAATAAGACTCCATTGCATGGATATACCACTTTTTTAACTGTTCATCACCTGATGGACTCTCAGGTTGTTTCTACTTTACTGGCAATTATGAATAATGCTGCTATAACATTCATGTGCAAGTTTTGTACGCAGTATGTTTTCATTTCTCTCGGGAGTGAAACTGTTGGGTGATATGATAAACTCTATGTTTAACCTTTGAGGAATTCCCAACTGTTTTCCATAGTGGCTGCACCATTTTACACTCCCACTAACAGTGCATGAGACTTCCAATTAGTCTCCTTCTTTATCAACACTTGTTATTGTCTGTCTTTTTTATTATAGATGTTCTCTGGTAGGTGTCAGATAATATCTCATGGTTTTGATATGTATTTCTTTAATGGCAAATGATATTGAACATTTCTAATATGCTTATTGGCCATTTGCATGTCGTTTGGGAAAAATGTCACTCTGTGCATTTTTTAATTGGATGATCTGTCTTTATTTATTATTGAGTTATAAAAATTCTTTAGATACTCAGACAATGAGTATCTTTAAATATATGATTTACAGGAGCTCCTGGCTGGCTCAGTCAGTGGAGTATGCGTCTCGATCTCAGGCTTGTGAGTTCAAGCCCCATGTTGGTTGTAGAGATTAATTAAAAAATAAAATAAAATTTTTAAATATAATTCACAAATATTTTCTCTGCATCTGTAAGCCATCCCTTCACTTTCTTTTCTATTTTTTTTTTTATCCCTTCACTTTCTTGATGGTAAAAGTACACAAGGTTTTTAATTTTGATGAAGTCCAACTTAACCTTCCTGTTTGTTTGACATTTGTATTTTGAGGGTCATATATAAAATCCATTGACTAAGCCATTTAAGATCTGATCCAGGGATCCCTGGGTGGCGCAGCGGTTTGGCGCCTGCCTTTGGCCCAGGGCACGATCCTGGAGACCCGGGATCGAATCCCACATCGGGTTCCCAGTGCATGGAGCCTGCTTCTCCCTCTGCCTATGTCTCTGACTCTCTCTCTCTCTCTGTGACTATCATAAATAAATAAAAATTAAAAAAAAAATTTTAAAAAAAAAGATCTGATCCAAAGTTTTCTTCTAAGAATTTATAGTTTTAACTCTTATATTTATCTATGGATCACTTTAAGTTAATGCTGGGGAATGGTGTGAAACAGGGTGCAAATTCATCCTTCTGCACATGGATATACAGTTTTCTGAGCACCATTTATTAGAAAGATAATTATTTCCCCACTAAATTTTTTTGGCATCCTATTCAAAAAGTCATTTCACTATAAATGTAGGGATTTTTTTTTCAATTTTATTTTACGTATTTATTTATTTAAGATTTTATTTATTCATGAAAGACACAGAGAGAGAGTAGGGGTTTGTTTCTTGACTCAGAATTTGTTCCATGGATCTATAGGTCTATCTTTATGTGAGTACCACACTGTCTTATTTACTGCAGTTTTGTAATAAATCTTGAAACTGGTAAGTATGAGTCTTCCAACTTTGCATTTTTCAAGATTGCTTTAAGTATTCTGTCTCTTGCCTTTCCACATGAATTTTAGGATCAGCTTGTCAATTTCTGCAAAAAAGTCAGGTAGGATTCTGATAAGAATTGAATCTGTAGATCACCTTGAGGATATTATAACAATATTAATACTTCCATGAATATGAATGGCTTGCCATTTCTTAGGACTTTTTTATTGTTTTTCTATGACATCTTGTAGTTTTCAGTGTACCTGCCTTATACGTCTCTCATTGAGTTTATGCCTAATTATTCTAGTCTTTTTGATGCTATTGGAAATGCAATTGTTTTCTTAACATCATTTTTGGCTTGTTTATTGCCAGATAGAAATTTTAGGTCTTAGTCATTTCACTCAGGGCAAAGCCAACACACACACACACACACACACACACACACAAATATATTAAAACGTCTGTTTTTTCAGAAAGAGCTAGAGCTGTTATCTGTCTTAACCTCTAGAAAACATTTTTTTGAAAGTTATACTTTGAGTACATAAATGTGTGTGCATATAATTATATATATGTATAATTATGCATGCTAGGAATGTATATACAAAATACATATACATTTTTTAATGCTAGGAATGTACATGCATAATCTTACCATTGTTCATATCGCAGTGATGACTAATTTGGGGCATTTTTTTCCCTCTTTACTCAATTTGTTTTTAATTTTTTTCTGTAATAAACATGTACAATTTCATTCCCAATTTTAAATGTTTTATTCATTTTTAAACAGTATGTTTTCACTTCTGTCCAGGAAGTTCATCAACTGTCTCAATTTAAGGCTAGGGACATAAAGGCTGAGTTCACAATTATGGGGTTATTCCAATTTAGGAGTCTTAGCAAATCCTGATTCTTTTCCAGTGTGGATTTATTAAAAAATACTCATTAAGGGTTTTTTTCCCCCTTTCAAATACTATAGCTGATAGGTAATTTTTTTTATTTTTTATTTATTTATGATAGACACAGAGAGAGAGAGAAGCAGAGACACAGGCAGAGGGAGAAGCAGGCTCCATGCACCGGGAGCCCAACGTGGGATTCGATCCCGGGTCTCCAGGATCGCGCCCTGGGCCAAAGGCAGGCGCCAAACCGCTGCGCCACCCAGGGTTCCCTGACAGGTAATTTAAAGTAGTCAGGCCCCCCTAGAATTTTCACAAGTTAGTTTAGTTCACTCCAGTCTGAAGTATGCAGTTTGATTCAATCATCTTTGATGAAGTTTCGTAGAAAACAAACAAAATCCTACAAATAATTTTAAAAGTTCTGCTGCCTACAAAGACCCTCAAAGAGATCATGAATATTCTCTGCCATCTCAGCTTCTCTTTAGACATTTATGCAACCTCAATTAATAAATTTTGCAAACCCTTTTCCAGAGAGCTATAAAAGTTCCTTCTAATCTTAGGACGTTAAATACTAGCGTTGATTTATACTTGTCCTGCTCTATCCTACTTGGAGGAAATGAATCCAATGGAAAACTTAAATGTTCTGATCTACTTCACAGAAGTTATAAAGAACTTACTCAGCTTCAGGATTTTTAAATTTGTTCACCAAATCCATGCTCATTTATTCTATCCTGATTTGCCACAGACCTGAAACCCCGTTGCCTACTTTGTACAAAGAGAGTAACAATCCTTTTAGAGTACTGTTGTGAGGTTTAGTAAGCTAATATATAAAATGTTCTTAACACAGTGCATGCTCCTAAGAATAACTCAGTAAATGGTAGCTCCAATGAGTAATATTTAATACATGTTAAAGCTTTTCTATATCATGCCTCTCTCCCCCTTTCATACTAAAAGCTCCTAAGCTTTTGATCTGTCCTTTTCCATGGCTTACCTAAACCACATACACCATGATGTGTATAGTAGCCCAGGTGTGATCACATCTCAGTATTACATGATAGGACAATGTGTCTTTTGTCTTTCTCCTTCTCCTCAGCTTATCCTTAAACACCGCAATCCATAACCCTAGTGAATTATGCACCAAATAAACTAAGAGCCAATGAAGACTAGAGATCAAAACTATAAATAAACTCCACACATGCTATTTGCCTAAGAAGACGGGTCATGGCACACTGCACAGAAAAATGCCCCTACATGATGTGCAGATCTATATTTAGTTACCAAAAAATTAAACACATGCCTGTTTGTTTGTTTTTCAGAGATAACACACAGAAATGAACAGTGAAAATAACTACCTTAGAAATATTGGAGGGAAAAAAAAGAAATACTGAAAGAGGAAATTCACAACCTACATTCTAAGCATAGATATAAAATATTTTAACCAATTTCAAAAGCCAGACACTTCACACCGGACAATGAATCCAAGTGGCAAAAGCTATATCAAGCTATAAAGATAAAGAAGCCAAAAATACCCTAACACTGTGCCACATACTTTATAACAAATGATTTAAATTGTCTACTCCACAACTGTTCCTTTGCTTTATTGAACCTAAAAGGCAAGCATATGGCAAACACAAGTCGAATTCTAATGCAGATCATTAGAATGAAATGACATACACAATACCATTCTTTCCACCTTTACAAGCCTGCTTCTCTCCCTCTGCCTGTGTCTCTGCCTCTCTCTGTCTTATTGTCTCTCTGTCTCTCCACTCATTGAGCCAAGTGACCACAGGATGCTTAATAAGTTTATTTAATCCTATAAATTTTCAGAAGTATAAGAATGAACCAGTCAGTTTGCCTGGAGAATATACTCAGTTTCTTATGCGAGAGGAGGAGGATTCTAGGCCTAGGCCAATAGACAATCCCAACTGAGTTCTGAATAATGCCACAAAAATATCTGACTTTATTAAACAAAGACTAGTAGAAAGCCTCTGTAGAAAATCTCAATAAGGGGCACATATATCTTTTTCTACATATAGAAATCCAGGGGCATAGCAGAAGAAGAGCTCTCAATAAAGGTGAACAAAAAAGTGCATTGCCTACAAAGTCAGACTGAGAAGTCCAGATCACAATCTATAAGAACTAGGAACTACCCACTCAAAGTATTTTAGTAGGTTGAAATGATGAAGTCCTTTAGTAACATTAATCTGATCATGAGCTAGATCAACTAAACTCTGTGTGTGTGTGTGTGTGTGTGTGTGTCCACGCCCACAGGCAGAATATAGGGAGGGGAGGGTGTTGTTGTGACAGCATTGTCTCTGTGGGTGTGGAAGTGTGCTGTGTCTTAGGAAAGAGAAAATAGAAGTCAGACCAGTTAGGGTGCTATGTCAATAATGCAGATATGAAGTGATCCAACGTTGAACTAACAACTCAGAGGTGGAAATGAAGAAACGCATACAGAGGCCATTCAATATAAACAATGAAAGATTATATGAATACAGGGATGGAAAGAAGATCAAAGGCCAAGTGTGAAACCTGAGGTAGGTCACTGAATGATTACCATAATTTGAAAAGAGGATGTCAAAAAAAAAAATGAAAAGAGGATGTCAGGAGAAACAATCATGACTTTAAAAGATGAGCTGGTTTTAAAGATTTCATTCATTCATTCATTCATTCATTCATTCAGTTTTGAAGGTTGAGAAGAGCAGCAGAGGGAGAAGGATAAGAAGACTCCACACTTTGGGTGGAGGTTGATGCAGAGCTGGATCTCACGACCTGAGATCATGATCTGAGCTGATATCAAGAGTCAGGTGCTTAGCCTATTGAGCCACCCAGAGGCCCCTAGAAGATGAACTGGTTTTACACATACCTAGTTTGGAGTTGTATAAGACATTGAATCACCAGCACTGGGAGCAGGTGTGATGTAAAGAGTCCCAGGAACTACAGTACTGCTAAGAATGGCTGACACTCAAAAAAGTTAGTAGATGATATTTCCATTACAAATGATTAAGCTGCCTCAAAAACAAGTTTATCAAGCCATTTTTGCATAGGTATACCATTTGAGAGTACAGCTGACCCTTGAAAAACACAGGTTTGAACAGTGTTGGGTCCATTTATACCCCAATTTTTTATAGGACAGTACTGCAAACATGTTTTCCATTCCTGAGGGTTTTCTTAACAACATTTTCTTTTCTCTAGCTTACTTTATGGTAGGAATACAGTAGAGAAGAAACATAACATACAAAATATGTGTTAATCGACTTTTTATGTTATTGGTAAGGCTTCTGGTTAACAATAGGCTGCCAATAAAGATTTGGGGAAGTCAAAAATCACATGTGGATTTTTAAACGTGCGAGCGTCAGTGTTCCTAACCCCCATATTGTACACAGGTCAAGTATACTTCTAACCTCATCATTATTTACTTTAATGCTTTAAACTATACTTGTGAATACATAAATATTAAATAAGAGATCACCAAATGTGACTCTGGCAAACAGTGATAAAGTATATGCCACATTATTAACACAAAATCTATTCTGTTGCTTGAATTTAGGTAGGACTTTTGGCTTTTCAAGTATTTTTCGTACATTAACGTTTTCTTTTCAATTATTCTGTGAGGAAGACCGCACACTTTGTCTGGATCAAGAATATAAAAGCTGGGCTGTGCAGGAAGCAAAATTTCTCAGATTAAAAAATTTTACTTGGTCACCTCCTGATACTTTATGGTTTTATACAAAACCACCTGAATCAAAAATAATCTTAACTTTTAATCCGTGTTACTTCTGGCAATAACAGGAAGCACTCCACCATGGAATAAAGATGTTAACTCACATAAATATCAATTCCCTCCTGAACGATTTTAAAGAAAAGCTTAACTGCTTTGTGACATTCCAAGGTCAAAGGGCTTAGTGATAGGATTCTGTGGGAATTTTGCCATATACTTTGATTTATAACTGAAATTAGGAAGCATATCACTTGTAGAACGCAAATTCATGAAGAACTTTAACAAATACTACAAAACCTTGATCCAGACATTAAAATGGCCATTCATTGGAATAAATAGTGTGGCATGGTTTCCTTTACTATCCCATACTAATATTTACAGATTAAAAAGTAATCACCAGTTCATTAGCAGTGACAAATACACCATGCTAAAGTAAAATTTTAACAATAGAGGAGTCTGGGCATGAAGTATGTTGAAACTCTCTATAATATCTCTGTCACTTTTCTGTAAATCTATAACTAAAAGGCTTCTTTTAGTTACTGTACTTTTTTTTTTACTTTTTAAAGATCACATTTTGCCTAATCTCATAAGCAAATCTCAATACATATGTATCAAACAAATGGATGTTTAGCTCTGTATGATTCCCAGAGATGACTAAGAAATCAGCTCTCTCAAGTTGCCACTCTCCCACACACAAAGAGCTCAATGTCTAGGAGAAAAGAAATAAGAGTCAGGATACTGAAAGAGCAAGACACAAAAACCATAATGCAACTTTTTTCCCCTTCTCAAGCACCCCTATAAATCCTTTCCACTGGTCTAAATCTTCTTTGGGCCCTGGATTAAATCTAAGGTAGGCCCCACAGTAGAGTGTCAGGTGTTGGATAATAAAAAGTCCCTAAAATAGTCTCAGTTCAGGCATTAAATACCCAGTTCATGTAAAAACCAAACTCCGGACTTGATTTAAAACTAGAGCATTGGGGATTCCTGGGTGGCGCAGCGGTTTGGTGCCTGCCTTTGGCCCAGAGCGCGATCCTGGAGACCCGGGGTCGAATCCCACATCGGGCTCCCGGTGCATGGAGCCTGCTTCTCCCTCTGCCTGTGTCTCTGCCTCTCTCTCTCTCTCTGTGACTATCATAAATAAATAAAAAATTAAAAAGAATTAAAAAAAAAAAAAAAAAAAAAACTAGAGCATTGCCATCCTCAGGTCTGCTGCCTCTCACTTGGCGAGCAGATCTCCCTAACCCCCTACTGGCTGGTGAGCAGTTGCTCCTGACCCCATTGGGAAGGTAAAGGGGCAGAGAATGTTATAAATGTCCTGCGAGTATCTGCAGTGGTTTGCTGTGCAGATGCTCAAAAGCTGCCTGTTCCACCCATGGGTGGGCCCCCTGCTCCATCCTTGACAACCATGAATGCACCTTCTCTCAATGGTCATCTATAAATTCCTCTGGCCCACTGTCCAGTGGAGAAGGGGTTACTTCCCATCCACTGTGTATTCTCTGCCACTAGCTGCATCATACAGCTTCTTCCCCTTTAGTTCTCTGGCATAACTGACACATGGTCCCCTCTGTTCCTCAAGCTCCAGGATACAAACATCAGGTTCTCCTTGCCACCCTATTGCTGAGATGGGGCTCACAACACACTAGCCACATAACCTCCCTCTAATTTCCAGATCTCCTACCATCCTGGCCAGCCTCATTGACAGGCTGAAGGTGGATGTTGAGCTGGGATTCCCAAACCTGTGTTCCATACTGTCACCCTCAGCAAGCCCTGTTTTGGAAGTACAGCTCTGGACCATAAGAGTAATGGGCACATAGGAACTCAAACTGAGTTCCCATTTTATCATCCTGTTGAAACTAAGACACTAGAGAGAAATTAAGAACTATAAAAACAAAAACACGGGATCCCTGGGTGGCGCAGCGGTTTGGCGCCTGCCTTTGGCCCAGGGCGTGATCCTGGAGACCCAGGATCGAATCCCATGTCGGGCTCCCGGTGCATGGGGCCTGCTTCTCCCTCTGCCTGTGTCTCTGCCTCTCTCTCTCTGTGTGACTATCATAAATAAATAAAAAAATTAAAAAAAAAAAAAAACACTCCATGGTTTCCAAACAAGATGGCTGATACTAGCTTAGGGAACCGAGAAAGACTTGACCAAAGGCCTGACTTTGAGGACTAGACCTTAAACTCATGGAGAATAGGAGTAGGTGTAGAGGAGTCAGAAGATAGGGTGCATCCAATGAAAGATATGGCCTCCTCTGAGGCGTAATTGTGACTTTTTTTTCCAGAAAGGTAAGAATTAATATATGGAAAAATATTTTAGCTGATGGTATTTATTCTTATTCCAGTGATTCATATGTTACTAGCCTTTGTAAATAAATACCCCAGAAGGCTGCTTGGTTTGTTCACCTTTTAGTTCCAATTCTGACTGACAAATAAGCTCAGGAATCATATCTAGGCTCAAATCTTGCCAACTACTAGTTATGTGACCTTGAATAAATTACATAATCTCTTGTCAACCATCTGTCAATATGATAATAATATTAACGACACCGTAGGGTGGATGCCAAAATTAAATAGGCATATGTGTGAATCACCATCCCATGTATTTGGGATATACATAAGATTATACAGGATATAATCAATTGCTTTGCTAATATCGCCTACTGTGTTTTGTTATTATTATTACCATCATTATTGTTAAATATACTAAAAATTACATATTCCTTCTGGAATCATAAAATGTTAGACCTGCCAAGGACTAACTTGAAAATAATAACTTAATCTAATTTCTAATTTTAAAAATCCAATAAAAAATAAATAAAAATAAGTGTTTGAGCACTCGCTTTTTGTCACTGTTAATACTGAGCCCAAGACACAATGTTGAAAATATCATAATTTTATCCTTACAGTCTACTGGGAAGTCAAAATCTGAAAAAAAAAAAAAAAATTGTAATGAAATTGTGAAAAAAGCAGCTTAAATGAGAATCTAGATGGAAGGCCAATTACTATTCTTAATCTCATCATTGCTCGAAAGCCGATAGATTTGGGAGCAAGTGGTATCTGAGATGGGCCACAAAGGACAAGTAGGAATTTACCAGGGGAGAGAGAACTGAATCCCTAGCAAAGGAAAACTCAGAAGCAATGAAAGACATGTGTTTAGCTATTAGGCCAAAATTCTTGTTAATTAATCCAAGAAATGACCCTTTTCTGTTTCAAAGAAATCTATATTTTTTAAATATAGTACATGCATGGTTGCCAGAAGCGGGGGTAGGGAGGTGGGCAAAATGGATGAAGGTGGTCAAAAGGTAAAAACTTCCAGTTATAAAATAAATAACTTATGAGATGTAAAGTACAGCATGGCAACCATAGCTAATAATAATGTATTGCATATCTGAAAGTTGCCAAGAAAGCAAATCTTAAAGGTTCCAACTAAAGAGAAAAATGATTTATATATAGTGCTGGATGCTAACTAGATTTATTGTGGTGATCACTTCATAATACATACAAATATCCTATCATGTTGTACATCTGAAACTAATATAATGCTATACATCAATTATACTTCGACAAAAATAGAATACTTGCTATCTAAATAGATATTTACTGACTCTTTCAAGCTTTGTTAAAGTGAAAAATATAGGGACCATGATTACTTGACTATTTCAAGCACTGTTAATGTGAAAAATGCAAGGAACACAAATACATAGTACTAGATCAAAATTACTAAAAATTTGTCTCTGAAGGGTCAGCCTGTATTAACACTTCCTTTCAAAAGCTCATCCTTCCTCCATTTTTCAACTCCCAGATGTTCTAAAAATTCCAAGTGCTGTATTCAAATCCTTTTCTTTATGGACTCCCTATCCCTTACACACCCCCATATTAAAACACGCATTTACCCTGTTTCTATCACAGCAGCAGATCTAGTAGAGCCATAGGTGGCTGGAAGTCTGGGGCAAAATAAGAGGAGCCACTTACTTGTGGAGTCATTTGGGTGGCATAATTCCAAAAAGCCTGGAGCTCCCTGACCTGAAAACTTGTTTCTGAGAGCTGCTCATTCTCTTTCCCTGTGTCTCTCTCTGACCCTCTCTCCCATGCATGAACAGATATTGCAACTGTAAATAACTCAAGGCACTTTTATGGGAATCCAAGTTTGAATATGACCTTTACTTCGGAAGCCCCTTTCCTATGCAATTAACTTTACAATTCCCTCAGATAATTGCTTAAGAAAGTTTTGCTAGAGCTAAGTCAAGTTGTGTCGCAATCTAAGAAATGATTTTAAGCAATCATCTGACCTCTTCACAGTTCTGCCCGCTTCCCATTCCAATGCTGTCACTAAAAAAAAAAAAAAAGCTGTTGGAAGTTTTGTGCAACATTCTTACACCCTATTCCTTGGATACTTCCTAAAAATGTACTTATCTACTTCAGATCACAGATTTTACTGCCTTTTTAGTGTTCGTAGTCTCTTGCCAGCTACCAACCAAAAGAAGGCAAGTATCTTAGTTCAGATTAAGCATACCTCCAAAAAAAACAAACAAAAAAAAAAGCATACCTCCAAGTTATATGGGAAAAGCTACTAAAAATAATACTGAGGAAAGATACACTTCCAAATATTTTAATAGGTGTATTTCTTATATCACAATAGGAAATGAATGATCGTAAAAGGGTTTATAAACAATTTACAGTCTTCCAAGGGTCTGACACAGGTATCATACTTGAATTTGGTCTCCTAGCCAAGACCACCTTTTATTAAAGTACATTTGGGACTCACAAATTTCATTAAATGCAAAAATCTTTACTGAGTATTTACCATGTGCATGATACTGCTACATGCTATAGGGAAAATAAAAAAATAAATGAAATTATATACTGTCTCTCAAGAGTAATAAGATACATACAAATAATCACATATCAAATATGATAAGCACTAAAAGAATATTATGCCACTGGCAGAAATTTCTGGAAGAATGAGAAGACCTCATAGCAGGAAAAGCATCTAAGCTAGATTTTAAAGGAAGAGCAGGATTTCACTGGGCAAAACAGGAAAGAAAACTGCATTAACAAATAGGAAGAAAGAGGAGAGTAAAGAATGTATTTGAAGAATGGCAAGTAACACATTTTGGCAGACAAAAGAGGCCAGGGAAGGTCAAGGGGTTTGGATCTGGAAATTCTTCAGGAAGGGGTGGGAAGAGCAGTGGAAACCAGAATGGAGAAGAGAATTCTCTTGTGTGAGAGACACTTGACCCCAGAGAAGTTCCAGTGAATGAGGCTGTCATTCCTTACCAGCTGTAGCTAGCTTTCTAATTATGTGGCCTTAACAAGTTCAGAGAGTAGAAGTGATCAAATATATGGGTTGATTTATACACATAATGCATAAATATGGAGTCAGAACAAGTTTTAGATTTTTAAAGGTTTTAATTTCTTTTAGAGTATCACTTTAGTAAGTACTTGACAAGATCTACCTGCACATCCTTCCCTCAATAGTTTGAAACTACCTGGGTCTCAAGTGGGGATTTGGTGAGGCAAACAAGCAGGAAATTTGCATGTCCTGAAAGCAACCTGAAACGCAGATACCTCTATTTTCAAGAAGTTAAGCAGGAATCATAATCAGATTGCTGTTAAAGCTTCTTGGAATAAAATCAGAAGTAACAAAGATTTTCAAATAACCCCACACAACTAAACCTTGTGAGATCGATGTGAATTCTACTCAATAATAATTTAACAAATTACACCTGATAGAGTTGAGTATGCAAGATGCCATGGGGGGCAGGAAGACAATAGTCCAAAAAAACATAAAAGCAGGAAATTGTTCAGAAGAATAAGGGAACAGATTCTACAGAAAAAATATAGCATAAGTAAGAGTTGAATGAAGACTCCAGAAAATGGACCTTGAGTGAATACAACATGCAAGGAAGTTATGAAAATTAGTAATGATTTAAGCAGATTTACCCTGGTTATCAAGAGCCCAATCTTATACATTTCCAAAGTCAACATGTAAAAACATCTTTCTTCATTCAAAATCTAGATGTTGGGATCCCTGGGTGGCGCAGCGGTTTGGTGCCTGCCTTTGGCCCAGGGCGCGATCCTGGAGACCCGGGATCAAATCCCACGTCGGGCTCCCGGTGCATGGAGCCTGCTTCTCCCTCTGCCTGTGTCTCTGCCTCTCTCTCTCTCTGTGTGACTATCATAAATAAATAAAAAATTAAAAAAAAAAAAGAAAAGAAAATCTAGATGTTTACTTAACAGAAACCATACCCATGTATACAAAACAAAGCACTAATAAAATCCTGGGACTCCGCCATTTGATTTCCAAGTTTCTTTCAGAGCAGTGACAGAGTGGGAGAACAACTGGATGGCATGCCCACACTCAGGTATTTGAGCTGCTTCTGCAAATCTCTGGTGACACAAATGGTGTCTCAGAACAGTTATAATAAGATGATCCAATTTTTTCACAAAGCCTCTTCTGATGTGTTTGGCCAGCCACATATCTCTCCATACTCAGGAACACTTCTGTAGTTGGTTTGGCCTCTCTTACCCTATTTCCAATCTCTCTGTGTAATCTTATTTCCCAACTGGTTCGCAAAAATCTTTGAGGACAGAAGTTGGGTCACACTCACCTCGGCAACCTGTAAGGGCCTAGTATAGAGTTCTTAGGAATTTCTTATTGAATTGGAAGCCCTGTTACTAAATTTTTCTTTGGAGTATATTTATGCATGCTTTCCTGTTACAAAATGTCCTGTAACAAGGACTCCAGAATAATTATTTTTGCTAAGAACAATGACACTTCAAAGGAACGGTAGTGGTAACTCTACTGGTTGGGTGTACAGTCTTGCAAGAAAAACATGATATGAATCAGTATATCATAGACCAGTCAAAGATAATTTCTCTAAAAAACCTTATTTTCAATAAAAGAATTTTGAGCTTAAACATGCATCTCATTTCCTTCAATATTAAAAACAAGTAAGGGAGTACTTTGAAAGTGACAACTGTCTCAGCAAAAGACAACCATATTCTAATTCTATAAAAGATATTTGTTTTTTCTAATGTTAATTATTAAAGCTTAGCATAATTACTGACATACGGATGAATCAATCATGTTCTTTGTTCTTCCATTTATCCAATGTTCTACTAAGGTATTCTCTTCCCCCTCATAGGTACATGGGGTGAAAGATTGTGCACTAACATGCATACACAGGGAACTAAATGCTGTTTTCAATGTCACCCATTGTAATCTACATGGACCTGATACCTAGACATTAATGTTCCTGCTTCATATTGTGAAATATTGTGCAAAGATGAGTACATGTGTCCCCTGACCTGATGGAGTTCCTTGGGATACAGTCTGAAAAAGTCTTAAGAAAAAAAAAATCAAAATAATTCCAGCCTGAACTTGGAAGACCACTGCTTCTGTGATAGCCACACGATGACATTAGAGTATCCAGTACCCTTTCTTTCTCATAACCAAGATGAGACATTGTAACAAATAATTCTAGACATGATCTCATCTATCTCCAATTTACAATACTCTTTGATAAGCACATTGTCTTTTTGTTAAGCAAAGATTCATTTATCACTTCAAATGGAAAATTAATTATTTTGCTATCAGAAAAAAATCTTGAGAATTCCTACTATATGTTTTTCACTATCAAAGAAAATTCTTTTAAAAATTCAATCTTTTACAACATTTAAATCCATCTTTTTAAAAAGTGCTGTATTTCGATTACACATGTATTGAATCACCTTTTACACTGGGCCAGAAAGACTGTGCAAAGAATTACGTTAAAAGTAACACGAGGGACGCCTGGGTGGCTCAGCGGCTGAGCATCTGTCTTTGGCCCTGGGCGTGATCCCAGAATTCCCAGATGGAGTCCCACATCAGGCTCCTTACCTGGAGCCTGCTTCTTCCTCTATGTCTCACCTTCTCTGTGTGTGTGTGTGTGTCTCTCATGGATAAATAAATAAAATCTTAAAAAAAAAAAAAAAGGTAACATCAATGCAGTGTGTCTCCTAATAAAAATAGTAACAAGCAAAAATTACTTTTTCTAATAAAATGGGGACTGGAGAACCCTCATTGTATTTCTAAATGTCACAGAATATTTAGCAGATCTTTACTCTGATCATTTGTTTATACATGCAAAATAGAGAATCCAATCAAGTATTCAAATACTTTTGGATTTTAAAATGGTTTTTTGCCATAGTTTTCCACTAGTTTGTATGTCTAGCCACCATCTGTTTACCAATTCTCTGTTAATTTACCTTACAGTTTTTATTCAACTTAAACTTTAAAAGAACCAGGCCAATTTTAGAACTGCATTCTTAATTAGTTAGGCTAAATGACCCAGTTGACAAAGAAAACATACCATAATGGGATTATACAAGAGCTGGTCTTGGTAGTGGGGTTGGGCAAACATTTCAAAAAGAAACAAAACATCAACCCAAAGTAATCATAAACTCAGTCTAAATAAAAAGCTGGTATTTACCCTCTGTCAATTGCTATGGCTTTATTGTCATACACCCACATCAATGTTGAATTTATATGAATATCTACATATTTGTTTATCTCTGTTTAAAACTAATTGGTAAGTTTTAGGGAAATACCTCAGTGAATTTCTATGTATTTCCTAAAGAAATAATAACATGTGCAGGCTTCCCCCTCTCTCTGAAAGTAGAACGTTCCTATAAAAGCTTTCATCAGTCAAAACGGTGTACAGCGAAGAAGCAATTACCATCAATTTAATTATTAGGAAAAAGTATTTGAGCGCTCCCAGACCAAATAATTAATCTCTCTTAGGTTTTCCTGATACCCTGGGACACATCTTGCAAGTGGATGCACGCAACAGATCACGATAAAGCACAGATGTTCACAGACACAAATCAAAGGTGTAGCATCTTGATGCTGAGATGCGGAGTGTGGTTTTCTGGGAAGGGGCCTGGTGGAATCACTTTCAGCTCAGGGTGTGTGCTGCCTCTGTCAGGGCTTGCTGCAAGACAAGGGTCAACACTATTTTCACTTTTTGCCTTTTTCCATGAAAACAAAAATCCTCTTTGGCTTTCTTTCAGTTGGCAAAACAGATGCCAATGTAGGTCTCTCATAAAAGCAAAGTGGCACAACAAGAACCTTCAAAAAGTGATCAATACTTCATATTTCCCCCCTTAATACATTAGTAAAAACACAAAAAGTGCTGTTTAACAAGAGACAGCTTGTTAGCAGTAATACCTTGCTATCGAAGTTACAATTGAATGAATAGAGAGTTTTCTCCTAATATTGAAGGAGAGGATAGGCAGTAAAGCTATAAAAGGCAAGGAGAAGATTGAGTAACCAAGGTGGAGACAGAACAAATCCAAGCAGGTGAACACATCAATCAATTCCAGACATTAATTACTCTACTGATTCAAAGTACTAAAGGCTGAGCAAGGAAGTGTTCTCGGTGAGACTATACAGTAACTACAAAGCTATTGTTTCTGTTTAGTCTCCATTTGAAGGCCATTCTGGTATAACTCCTTTTAGGGGAGATGCCTTCTCTGCCCTATTCTTTTTTTTTTTTTTTTTTTTTTATTTGTGATAGTCACAGAGAGAGAGAGAGAGAGAGAGAGAGGCAGAGACACAGGCAGAGGGAGAAGCAGGCTCCATGCCTGCAGCCTGATTCAGGACTCGATCCCGGGACTCCAGGATCGCGCCCTGGGCCAAAGGCAGGCGCCAAACCGCTGCGCCACCCAGGGATCCCTCTCTGCCCTATTCTTATACCACACATTAGTTTTATGGTTGAAATCATGCTGCAAGGAAACATTTAATAAATTTTAAAACTTTTTATTATATTATTCTTAAGTGCTTTTTAAAAAATCATTTTTGATAATGCTTAAGTCAAATAATGTTTTCAAAACCGTTATTGTGAGTGATTCCTATTATTTAATGATTTCACAGGAAGCATGCAGACAGCTAATAGCTGGGAGGCGGTTAAACTTTTCATTATAAATGGCCAGTGTAATCCTGTGATTCTAGACATATTAGGATAAATGCCTAAATACAATAACCGTTTTCTTATTCACTTCCAATTTAAACCCATTTCTTGGCAACACTGGTACGAGATTCTAGGAACCACTCTCAGCTTCTTACCTGGTAAGGCAAACATGCACACAGGCTTGGAAGCAATTTTGAACAACCCAATGTCTGGTGATAAACAAAAAGGCTTTTGTTGTCTAAAAACTACAGGAAAGGAAAACATCCTCAAATCAAAAATCTTTAAACAAAAGTAAAAAGAGTGATGGGGTGCCTGGGTGGCCCCCTGCTCAGTTGGGAGTCTGCTTCTCCCTCTGCCTCTGCCCACACCCCGTGCTCATGCTGTGTCTCTCAAATGTATAAATAAAATCTTAAAAAAAAAAATTGAAAGAGTGAATATCTACAAAGCACTGACTCATAAGTATTATGTGTATCAACATTATCAAAAGCAACTTCAGAGCAGCTGATCAATCTCATACTACCTTGGAGCTAGAGGTTGGCTACTCTATATTTAGACCTCAGTCCCACGTTCACCCTAATTATTCACACGCATTGTTTTCCTTCACAACCTTTATAGTATCAATCCTTGTAAGGGTTGGGACCACTGGTCTCCCTTATCTTTGCATCTGCCACAGTATTTACAACAATTCTTTATTCACTCTTTAAGTGAAAAATATACACTTCTGTTCTCTTTTGTTCTGTGTTGCTCAGGGAGCAAAAATAAAATGCTAAACTATTTTTCCCATTATAATTGTGTGAACTATTATTAATCAATTTCTGTACACTGTGGGAAATACTGCTCTACACTTTATCAACAGGAAAAGGGCTAAAATAAAGAATAGACTGTAAGTGTATGAGCCATAAAAATAAAGTCAGGAGGGGCAACCTGGATGGCTCAGTTGGTTAAGCGTCCAACTCGTGATTTTGGATCAGGTCATGATCTCAGAGTCGGGAGATCAAACCTCAGAGTGAGCTCCACACTGGGCGTGGAGCCTGCTGAAGATCCAATCTCTCTCCTGCTCTCTCTGATTCCCCTCCCTCGCTCCCTCTCTAAAAAAAGTAAATTAAATTAAATTTAAAAATTAAAGTCATGAAACAAGTATTTAATACTTGGTATGAAATAATAGAAGACTTAGTTTTTATACCTTGTACAAAAACTTACAGGAGATACAAAAATGTAGTCTTTACATATGAAGTGCTTCAGTACTGTGGGATTTGTTTGCTTATTATGGCTTGGGAGGAGTTATGGGGGAGGACAGCAACAAAGTAAGCAAAGCTGGCACATTACAGTATACATGCTTCAACTCAAGAGACACATCTAAAACATCTATCTGCTTCATACCATTCTATACTAAGCCCTGATGTTAACTACCAAATCAAACTTTCAAGGGAAAAAAAAAATCTGAAAATTTACCTAGAAAACGGTCATGTTTTGCATACCCCTCCAGTACATTTCTACCCCATCCTTCCTTTTTTTAATCATATATAAAATCATTAAGTATAGGGAAAACTGGCATACTGTTTGCTGATCTGAATCTATATTGGACTTTTCTAGAAAAATAAGGAATTAATGTAAAATGGTTTCCTTTAGCTCTTGTGAATAAAAACAATATTTCTATAAGCTAAATCTTTCCAAGTATAGCATCGGGGGACTAAACACAACAGAAGTGAAAACATATGGGCAAATAAAGAACAATTTTCCTCCAAAGTGGATGCTGGTGACATCATCCCCAAGACTAGCTGATTCGTCCATTTTGAAATGGAACCACATGAGTCTGAGGCAATATTACAAAAGTCTTTGCCTTCTTGGACAAAGCTTGCCACAAACATCTTCAGGGAGGTTGAGGGAGGGGTAAATAGGTAAATAGGTAAATGGGGGTTGTCACTGAGACTCCCATCATCCCACACTTCCTATGGCTCCCACACTTCCAACCATTGCAGCTTTGGTCTTTAGTGGCTAACTACCAGCGAAGTAATGATGAGGGGACTCCCAATGCCTACCAGCCACACATCCTTGAGATAATAATAAGTTAACTATTGAAACTGCCACCTGCTAAGCGACCCAACATCACAATACCACATGTCCAGATTATCATTACAGAGAACCACAAGTGGTGACAATTCTAGCTTTGAATGACAAAGTTTTCATTTTTTATTTTTAAGCATGAGTGAGAAATTAAAACCATCACATTATGTTTTTTATATCATAAAACTACCTGCCAGAAAAAGAATGAAGCCTGTAACAGACACCAGGCCCCATTAATAGTGTATAAGTATCAAGAAATATCACAATAGCAATTTGCCCAAACTTAGCATTTTATGCTTGTGCATGTGTGGATGCATACTTAGATACAGGCATGTTTGCATAAATGCATTCAGACATAGAAGGAAACAATGCAAACAGACATAAGACATTTACTCATATTAGAAGTCATGTCCATTACCAATAACCGTGGATTTAAAAAAGCAGATATGCATGCATCTTTGTATTCTTTATCATTTACCATCACACAGAATGAAAGACAAATACCAACTATTTGACTATACAAATCTGTTCAGTTTCTGGGTCTGGATTAAGTACATTTAGAAAACTAGGGATACTTACATTCCAGACTGCTGAAAAAAGACTCATCAACTTCAAATACAAGGCTCTCCATTGGAAGGCTCCCTCCTGCTACCAGCTTTAAATTTCCTGTCTTGTTTTTCTCATCTTATGAAAAATAGGCTCTACTTCACTGTGCCAGAGAATTTAGGCTGGCTTCTATAAACTGTACATAAAACATAAAATATAATATGTATTATTCTGTTTAATGGCCAATGCTCATTTTCCAATCCCATTTTTCATTTTAATAAAAAGCATAGCATGCAGAATCATGCTATATCAGAAGCTATAATAATGCAAAAACAAAGCAAACAGAAGTTTGGGACAATTTTGATTCAGTATTACTTTTGTTTAAATTATTTGTCTGGTTATAAATAAAACCTCAACTCTCAAAACTGAGGTATTATATGACTTTTGCAAGAGGGCCCAGTAACCATAAATTTGATGTTCACAGTTGTGAATTTTAATTACTGTAATAGTAATCTAAGCGTATTTTGAGCAACCTGAAATACTATTTTGTTGTATATCTTCTAGGGGAACTATTTCATAACTGAAAAGGATGATCTCAAGAGAAGATTATCATATCAAAATAAAAAACATGAGCCTAAAGAAAATATTAAATAGACTGGAGGAATTATCAGATAAAAAACTAAGTGCTTTTTAAGGGGATCAATAAATGAATGAATAAACTTCAGAGGGAGCTCTTTTAAAATGGAACAATGCGATTCTGCACCTATAGGGAAGTGCCAGATGCCACACCAGAACTCTGACCATTCTCTCTTGGCCACTGCTCTCATTAAGCAACAATCTTAAAAGCTAGATCAAGTGTGGAGGGACACAAAACCAGAGGGACACATTTTCACTCGAACCCCAAGACTGACAGTACCATCAACACGGCCTTCTAAAACTCCAATATGAAATTGGTTATACCGCCCTTTTATTTTTTTTTTAAGATTTATTTATTTATTTGAGAGAGAGAATACAAGTTGGGGGAGAGCAGAGGAAGAGGAGGAGAGAGAATCTCCAGCAGACTCCCCGCTGAGCATGGAGCCCTACACAGAGCTTGATCCCCAAACCCCAAGATCATAATCTGAGCCAAAATCAAGAGTCTGACACTCAACTAACCCAGCCGCCCAGGTGCCCCTGTACTGCCCTTTTAATCAAACATCAATAAATCAAGTTGTCAATGTTTATGGAAACTGGTCTAAAGAAGTCCTCTACTGCAATTTATCTTTAATATTTGCAATTATATCTAATATTGTTTAATATCTTCTATAAAAGTAATAGTTTCCATCACAGAGGGAACATCACTGACTGAAAACAAAGAATCCTGTGTTACAATCCTAATTCTGTCAGTAAAGCTACTATACGAGCTTCAACATGATACTTAACACTCTGTCAAAAGCTTATTTTCATATCTGTAAAACACAGATAAAAACATTTGTCATGACTACTTACCCAGACAGTTGTGAGATTCAAATGATATGATTTATGCTTTAAAAATCATATCCAAATATATTAGCTACTACTTTCTTTTCCTTCTGGATTTAGAGCAGACTAAGACAGATTGTCAAATAGAAATACTCTAATTTTAATGATGACTCAGTAAATACTAAATGATTATCCCATGCCCATCCCTAAGGAAAATCACAGAAGAGTAGAGCAAACAGATTCAGAAATACTACATTCCTGAAGGATGCATAAAGTCAGTAAAGTATATTGATGAAAAATTTTTTAACATTTTACATTGTATGTTTTAAGTTATTTATCATGAATATTTCATATCCATGACATCTTTATTCTTGATGATCTTTTCTTTCAGGAAACATCACAAACAAAATGAAATGTGTATTAATGTCTTATACAACTTTCTAAACTAAGTCTGTGTGAAAACAAACATGGAGAAGATGAAACAAACTTCCCTCTACATAATCTCTATCACCAAAAGCAAATCTAATTTTCATCTAGTCATAAGGAAGAGTCCAGTTCCACAGTCCAGCCCAGTTCCTAATATGAAACAGAACTTCTGGGGTATGTTTATAAAACAGAGTGATCCAGGCCTGACATAATAGCCCTTTTAGGATCTTCTGGTTTGACCTTACCCATCCACCTAAGGCTTCAGGGCTTGACAAGTGTGATATTATTTTCCAGGACCTCCATGCCAAGGCATTCATATCTCTATCAGATAAGAAAATTACACAATTTTTCTTCCAAAAAATCATTGGAAATACAATACAATACAATACAATACAATACAATACAATAAAATATAAAAAAATAAAATAAAATAATAAAATAAAATAACATAAAATAAAATAAAATAAAATAAATAAAATAAAATAAAATAAAATAAATAAAATAAAATGTATTCATTTAAATGGTCCCAAAAGAGGTGTCTGGGTGGCTCAATCAGTTGACCATGTGACTCTTGGTTTTGGCTCAGTTCATGATCTCGGGGTTGTGAGATCAACCCCATGTCAGGCTCCACAGTCAGAGGGCAGTCTGCTTGAGATTTTCTCTTTCTTCTTCACTTTTTGTCCCTCCCCCACTCTCTCGTTCTTTCTCTGTCAAATAAATCTTTAAAAAAAATTTTTTTTTAATGATCCCAAAATGCTTTACAGATTTATCTGCAGAAAGTGACACTAAAAAGAAAAAGGAGGGATACCTGGGGGGCTCAGTCAGTTAAGCAACTGATTTTGGCTCAGATCATGATCTTGAGGTCCCAGGATCGAGCCCCATGTGTGGCTCCTCTCTCAATGGGGAGTCTGCTTGTCCCTCTGTCCCTCTCCCCATTTGTGCACTCTCTCTCTCTCTCAAGTGAATAAGTAAAAGCTTTAAAAAAGAAGAAAAGAAAAAAGAAAACACCTGAGGCAAATCAGAAAAGAAAAAACAAAAACAAAAACAAAAACAAAACTCAAGATACTTGCTATAGACTGACTGGTATTTGTGCCCACACACCCCAAAAACTCGTATGTTGAAACCTATTCCCTCAAATGTGCTGGCATCAAAAGGTGAGACTTTTGGGAGATGATTAGGTCTTGAGGGTGCAACCTTCAGGAATGGAATTAGTACCCTAAGAGTCTCCTGAGACCCCTCACCCCTCAGACCAAGTGAGGCTGCCTAGGAACCAGAAAGCTGGTCCTCTTCAGACAAATAATCTACCTGCCCCTTGATCTCAGATTTCCCAGCCTCCAGACGGTGAGGAAAAAATTTCAGTTGTTTATAAGCCACCTACTCAATGATATTTTTGTTATAGCAACTGGTACAGATTCAGACAACACAGAAATGCAAAGAGGAATTCAGAAAAACTTAATCTGAGAACCCACAGGACTTCAGAGCAAACAGTAGTTCCAGAGTAGAGAGTTTAGATTAATTTTGTAATCTATATAATAAAGTATTCCAAAATATATCCATATGAAAAAGGAGGAAAACTAGAGTTAGTCCACTATGAGGAAGATTGGATAAAAGTATTTCACGCTTTTTTTTTAGATTTTTTTTTTTTTTAAATTAGAGACAGAGAGAGTAGGAGAGGGGCAAAGGGAGAGGGAGAGAAAGAATCTCAAGCAGAATCCCCAGTGAGGGAGGAGCCCTATGCAGGGCTTGATCTCACAACCCTGAGATCACAACCTGAGCTGAAATCAAGAGGTGGATGCTCAACCAACTGAGCCACCAAGGTGCCCCTAAAAGTATTTCACTCTTAATCTCTAAACAACTGGGCAGAATAATGTGTTTGTTTACTATAGCAAGCACCCCAGTGAACATGATAAAAGAAAATTATGACAAACACATATGACAGCTGAGAATCCAAGTTTTTATAAAAAATATAGTGTCCGCAGCTCTCTCTCCCCATTGAATTAGTCTATAATTGGAAATTACAAAATTTACTCTGTAATCTGGATAAAGAGATGACAAAAATTACACTTAAAGTTTAAAGATGCTCCCTTCTCACTGCAAAACATACATGTTTTTAAAGACTGACACCTGTCTACTCTGAAAAAGGAAGTGCATTTAGTATTGTTTCACTGTTTAAAACTGAGTAAGTAGGATTTTCTGAATTCTAAATTAAATAGGCCACTCTTGGGCAGCCCGGGTGGCTCAGCGGTTTAGCACCGCCTTTGGTCCAGGGCATGATCCCAGAGACCCAGGATCAAGTCCCACATCCGGCTCCCTGTATGGAGCCTGCTTCTCCTTCTGTCTGTGTCTTTGCCTCTCTCTCTCTCTCCTCTGTCTCTATGAATAAATAAATAAAATCTAAATAAATAAATAAATAAATAAATAAATAAATAAATAAATAAGCAAGCCACTCTTCAAAACAGTTTACACTGCTTCCTCACCGTGCCCCCTCCAAGCACAGATTCTAAAAATCTCTTTTCTTTCAAATAGTCCCATCTTCTTTCCAGACATAACCAAAGGGACACCACCAAAATCTAGGATGCTAAAAGAGAAATTGTATTAATTAGGAAAGAGGTCATTACAAGGGCTTCTCTTGTTAAGAGTTGTTGCTTTACACCAGCTTAGTACTCCCACTCATCAGGAGACAGATGGAGAAATCATAACTTACCAAATGTTTATTATATGTGCAGATGGCTGTTTCTGTTTTGATTCTTCCATTCTTTTAGTTCCCATTTGATCTGTGTGGATATGAACACTTGCTCCCCCCAGGCTTTTTCCTGTGCAGTGAGGGCTCTTCTGGCATAGCACCCACCTCCTTCACCACCCTCCCACCTTTGATATAGGCCCCACGGCTCCATCCTGGCTCTGTTTGCTCATGCTTGCTTTCCCACATGATTCCACACAGACCTGCCATCGTAACTGGAAAATCCGTGCCGATTCTCATTCAATGATAAGGTGAACCAAAGCTTTGTGGGTTAAAATGAACTGGACTCAAACTCAGGTCCCGAGGGAACCAGAGCAAACGAACACCCACAGCAAGCTTAAATGAAGCTATTTCTGGAGGTGTCCCACAGAGACTAAAAGGGAAACGAGGCTGTAATGGGCTTTATAACAGCTTTTCTAAATGTTCTAAACTATCAATTATAGAAGGTGATCTAGAAACTATAACTGATAGAATTTGCTAATTGATTTGTAGAGGCTAGTAATAATATATACCAATTATTATGAGCAACTGTTAGCTTTGTTTCTGTACAATTTTCAGTCTTAAGAACTCTGAGGAAACAGATGTCATAACTCTACAAGCATATGGGTGGTAGGATTATAGCAAAATTTTTGTACATTTTCTCAATTTTCTAAATGATCTTCATTACTCTAAAGACCAGAGTTAGGCAACAAGTATAATGATGAAAATAAATAAAAGGAATTTTATACTTCATTCTTGTTACCAAATATCTTTATTAAGGAACTATTTGCATATAGTTAGAGGAGGCAAATCCTTGCCTTGTCATTCAGAAATTAAATAAGCAATTATTGTGTGTCTACAATGTACCTGAGTCTGTACTCATTCTAAGGGTTCTATCTTTATTCCAGAAACAAAATATAGTAGAAGACAGAAGACATAGGTTTGTGCATATAGAAATTTCAAAAGAATGTGTTAAGTGTCAAGAAAGCAGTACTGAGGGACACCTGGGTGGCTCAGCGGTTGAGCATCTGCCTTCAGCCCAGGGCGTGATCCTGGAGTCCCGGGATCGAGTTCCGCGTCAGGCTCCCTGCATGGAGCCTGCTTCTCCCTCTGCCTGTGTCTCTGCCTCTCTCTGTGTGTCTCTCATGAAGAAATAAATAAAATCTTAAAAAAAAAAAAAAAAAGGACCAGTACTGAGAGGAACTAGGAAAAGCAAAAGGCAACTCAGTTGAGGCTAATGGTTCAGAATAGAACTTTAAGAAGAACCGAATTTGCTTGAACTGAGCATAAGCCTACACGATGAATAAAATTTAGTCAAATGAAGTGGGAGAGAGGATTCCAAACAAACCACTATTCTCTGGTGAAAAGTGGCAGAAACCCAACTCACACTAGCTCAAGCAAATAAAGACAATTCCTTTTTTGTGTGTAACCAGAAAGAGCCACAGCAAAACTTGTTTTACCAATAGGTGGAACCAGGGACTCTTCACCATTTCCCTCCCCATGGGTTAGCTTCATTCTCTCTTGGCTACAGAAGCATCCTCCCAGCTTTGTCATAGAAGAGGATAGGCTCATATGTGAAATATCCAAAGAAGGGCTTTGCCTGGTCTAGCTCACCCCGTAACAAGTACTGTGGCCAAGGTGTAAATGGTGCCAACTGCCCAGAAGGGTGGGTCTACTGCTTCAGTGACCAGGAGGGACTAGGATGGAGCTTCACTAAAACCACAAGGTCTGAAGCACTGGTTTCCCATAGTTTACTGTGGCCCCAAACAGACCAAACAGTAATGCCATGACACCACAGGAATGTAAACAATCATGGAGAGAAATGAAACTTCTTGGGCGAGGCTGAGAAAAGTATGAGGAATGATAACCAGGACTCTGCTGGCACTATGTGGGAAGCTAAAGTTTGGCTGGGAAGTGTGGACATTTATAGTCTCTTTTAGATAAAAATTAAAATGGCACAGAGCAAGCAATTCAGAATGTGTACTTAATACTTAAACAGAATAACTATTTACAGGTCAGAAAGCAGAAAAGGGTAACTAATTCTTAAGTCTGATATACTGCCTATATCCTTCTGACCTTACCATGCGGTAAAGTACTATCATCTTCATTTTATGTTTGAGGAAACAGATTCAACACTTAAACAGCCTATAGAGGACACACACACACAGCAAGAAGTGGAGTCAGTAGTAAAAACCTCACCTGTCTTACTACCATAGTGCATAGTAGTAAAAACCACACTTGTCTTACCATAGTGCATAGTGCAGAGTCAGGAGTAAAAACCACGCCTGTTTGCATGCTGCCCTCATGAAGATGAGCACAAATAACTGAAAAAAATACAACACACTTACACTTAATTGCCTCACACCTCATGTGCCACTGCATGCCATTCAATAAATACTGAACACCTTCTATGTGTGAATTGCCTTCACTGCCATTCACAGTGACCTACTTTTTGCCACCTATTCACTTCATTCATCTCAGGTGCCAGTGGCATTCCTTAGCCCTTATACTCTTTGAGGGAACACGGGAAGCTACTCCTATCCACTTACCCAAAACAGTCTCTGAACCATACTGCCCTACTAAGTAGTATTTCAGGTATGCATGGAAGTGGGATTTTTGAAAGAACTTATAGATTCTTTACACAATCTATTTCCACTTCTGCCCTAATATTTCACACAAAGCATGAAAATGCACACAGTATAAGTCATAAAGTAAGAACAACTGGGATGCCTGGGTGGCTCAGTTGGTTAGGCAACCGACCCCTGGTTCCAGCTCAGGTCATGATCTCTGGGTCGTGAGATCCAGCCCAAGTGTTGTGCTCCATGCTCAGTAGGGAGTCTCCTTGAGTTCCTCTTCCTCTCCCTTACCCTCCACCCCTCCCGCCCCTCACCCCTGCTCACAAACACACATGTACATTCTCTCTCTCTCTCTCTCTAAGTAAATAAATAAATCTTTAAAAAAAGATCTACTTTCTCTTATTAGGAAATGAAAATACAAAATTCTCTTGTACAAACATTAAAGTATATAAGATAAAGGCAACAAATGTTCTTTAATCTAGTCACAAATTAACTGCAGAAGAGTCAGATCTTTCCTAATATAGTTGATTCATTGAAGAAAAATCAGTCAATTGAGAGACATCCTAGAGAGTAACTGCCCTCTTTGAAAAGTAATTGGTATTCTTTAAAAAAGTCAATAATGATCAAGTAACTATTCCAAACTGAAGGAGACTAGAGACACTAGTAGATACGGATCCTGGACCTATGAAAGGTATTATGGATATCACTGACAAAATCTGAATGTGATCTGTGGATTAAATGGTAATAACAGAGCAATGCTAATTTCTTGTTTCAATGATAGCATTGTCATTATATAACAGTGTCTTTGCTTTTAGGAAAAACACTCTTAAGTATTAATGGGGTAGTGGGGCATCACAGATGCAGTGTACCCTGAAATCATTTCAAAAACTCATAAAAATATGTTAAAGATATATGGAGAGAATTATAAGGCAAATTTGGCAAAAAAAAAAAAATCTGTGCAAAGGGAATATGATAATTCTTTGTAATGCTCCTTCAGTGTTTCTGTAAGTCTGAAATTATTTCCAAATAAATAATATAAAATAAAAATTTTAAATCTACTTCAGTTGACTACAATATACCCACCCATTCCTTGAGTCCAGTAGGAAAATTATTCTCTTGGAGTAAATTCCTTGAAGTAATACTGTCACTACAGATAATTAAATATGTGGAGCTGTCACTAGCTCCTCCACAAAACACACCATACAACTTTTCAGACTGGATCCAGTCTGTATCAGCTACATCAGTAGCTGATGTCTTAAAAAGTCTGGCAGTTCTCCAGTGGATAACAGACTTTCCGAGAACAGCTAACGCACTAGCAACAGCTAATTCCTCTATAAAACTGAGCAGGCTGTTAAGTGTCCTGACCTTCTCAGTGAGAAGTTGCTGTTATTTGTCGTGAAGTATCTGAAAATGATTTAACTCTTTCTGGTTGCTGGTAAAAGGCTGCCTAAAGAGTAGGGTTGTGCTCAAATTTTTTAATAAACCCGTTTTTAAAAGCTCTTTCTAAAAAATTTTAGAGAAAATGCACCTGCAATTATTGTAATTTGGAGGAAATGCTGTAAGCCTAGCAGATAGTCAAGAAGCTAAAGAAAATTTGCAGATTCTGCCATTACTCCCCTGTCAGTATCCCAAGGTCATAAACTTCTTTGTTTTTTAAGATTTTATTTATTCATGAGAGACCGGGGGCGGGGGGGGGGGGGGGGGGGGGGCAGAGACATAAGCAGAAGGAGAAGCAGGCTCCATGCAGGGAGCCCGATGTGGGACTTGATCCCGGGACCTCGAGGATCACATGCTGGGCTGTAGGCAGTTCAACCACTGAGCCACCCAGGGTCCCAGGTCATAAACTTTTTTTGTGTCCCTCTGCTCTCTTCAAAAATCAAAATTATAGTAAGTTGCTCTTTCAAAAGACAAGTTTCATCCTTTGAATTTTCAAAGATGCTTTCCTCGTGAAGTTGTTTCATTAATTAGATTTTTCTAGGACCTACTGGGAACTTTTTAACTGACAAAGAATAAAGCAAATGAGCATCTCTTAATCTGACCGATTTTTTAAAAAATCCAAATAATTCATTTGAGTAATGTTTATGTTCAGTTTTCTTTAGAAACATTTCATTAACTATGCCTTTGAATATTAACTCTTCCTAAAATACCTACTTAACAAAAGCCCATTCAATTGTAAATGCCTACAGAAGGAAAAATGAAAGCACTCCATCCTGGATATACAAAAAGAAGCAAATCCAATCAATGTCCTCCAAAGTACCTGTCATTTTAGGAAGCACAGGCAACAAACTTGTAGCTGAGTTCTATAACAGTAGATCTAAAGGCAAAAACACGGCCATTGCTGAAGATTTAAGTTACAAACAGCAAAACATTATTAAAAATTTTTTAAAGATTTTATTTATTTACTTGAGACAGAGAGAGAGAACAAGTAGGGGGGAAGGGCGGAGGGAGAGGGAGAAGCAGGCTCCTTGCTGAGCAGGGAGCCCAATGCGGGGTTCAATCCCAGGACCCTGGGACCATGACGTGAGCAGAAGGCAGACACTTAACCAACTGAGCTACCCAGGCACTTGGAAAATTTTATAATACCAAGATTTTCATTCAGAAACATAGTGTCTCTTCATCTATTCTTTGTAGCAATTTAATGTCAACTTCACCTGCTACAGGTAAAGAGTGGCTAACTCAATTGCCTTACACTCATATTTTAAAAAACGCGAAAATAGTTTCCTACCTCTACAGTAAAAAAGACCTATGATAGTAGAAGAAAGTATTTATGGTTTAAGGTAATGTAAGTAAAGAGTTACTTTTTTTTTTTTTTTTTTACAAAATCTTTAATACTTTACTGTATAGTATTATGTGTACCACATTATTTTTAGAGCAAAAGCTTTGGTTGCAGCTGAAGATAAGCTCACGTAACATGACTAATGATGCCTTTCTCTGAAAGTTCTATAAATATGTTTGCCGTAGAGAAAATCTCCAAAAAAAAATTGCCTTGTTCCTTATCCAAGAGGTATTTCCAGTTTTTTTGATGGAAACTTTAAGTAAAATTTGCCTCATCTAAACATCTTTATGCTGAACTTTATATATAAATTTTAGCTCTTACAGTATTTATGCTGATTTTTATTCATTTAAGCTCAAGTATTGTGATAAAACTTACTATTTTTTATTTTCAACAGTTCATACTTAATACTTTGCCATCAGCCTAAATATGTTACTTAAAACTCCGGAAGCCTAATATGCTTGATCTTTCAACCTTGTATTCTTTCTCCAATTAAAATCATAAGGCTCGCTCAAAAGGATTTATTAATTATACAAAATAATAAGGTTGTTTGGTATGGAGAGTAATAAAAATTATAAACTACTGACTATATGTAAATCTTGGTACAAATAAATACTTCATTTGTGGTTGCTTAGAACACATTCCTTATCTATTCTTCTTCCTGTCAATTACCATATTTGCTTTGCTCACTGTGTAGGAAAACAATTAAGTTTTTAAGAGTTTTAATCAAAGTGGTAGGGTGAATAATGCCCCCTCTCAAAGATGTCCATATCCTAATCCTTAACACTTTACAGGGCAAAGGTAATTTTGCCCATGTGATTAAATCAAGGATCTTGAGATGCAGAGATTATCCTGGATTATCCCAGTAGGATCCCAATGTAATCACAAGGGTCCTTATAAGGGAAAGAGAAAGGTGAAGGAGTCAGAGAAGGAGATATAGGCCTGAAACAGATATCAGAGTGATGCAATTGCTGGAAAGCAGCCACAAGCCAAGGAATGTGTGGCTGAAAAAGGCAAGGAACACCTTGCTAGCCTTCCCTAGGGCCTACAGAAGTAAAGCAGAGCTGCCAATATGCTGATTTTATTCCCATAATACCTATTTCCCAGACTTCTGACTTCCAGAACTGTCAGATAATAAATTTGACTTGTTTTAAGCCACTAAATTTGTGGCGATTTGTTACAACAGCAGTCAGAAACTAATACAGTGCATTTATATTAATCATTAGTATAAGTTGTGTCAGTATGAAAATAAACTGATATATACATAATATTCAAAACTCCTTCATAAATGGTATATACTAGGAATGCTTGGGTGGCTCAGCGGCTGAGAGTATGCCTACGGCTCATGGTGTAATCCCCTGGTCCAGGAATCGAGTTCCGCATCCAGCTCCTGCAGAAAGCCTGCTTCTCCCTCTGCCTACATCTCTGCCTTTCTCTCTCTGTCTCTCATGAATAAATAAATAAAATCTTTAAAAGAAATGGTATACTAAATGTTAAATTTCACATGACTTTAAAGTGTTTCTTATACTAAAGAATTCTTGTATAATGAGCATAATAATTATGCAGGATGGTGCACAGTTATTAGACCAGCATTTTTTATATACTATATGTCAGACACTGGTATTTAAAAGATGAATATGAATATATCAAGGCAGAAATCCTCATCTTCTAGTAGTTCCAAAGAGTCATATAAGTGAAGAGTATTTGGTAAAGGCTTGAATTGAGAACAAAGAGAAGATCATTTCAATAGTGGGCGGAAGATACAAAAGTGAAATGGCTAACTCTTCAAGGGGGAATAGGTCCCTTGGAGAAGTCTGAGGCTAAGCTGAGCCAGGTCACATCATGAATCAAGCAGTAAGCGACGCACAAAACTGGACTTCATCTCTCAAATAACGAGAAACCAGATGGAGGCTTTAGGTAGTAGAGTGATTGACACAATTAAATCTTAGAAGAAAAAAACACTGTGATGTGAAGGACATGAAGACTAACTGAAGAAAGAAATACATATTGAAGACTGACTCGATGTTTATATGCCACCACATTTTAATATTACTTCACAAACATTCAGTGATCATTTATTTACTTTCCATCAGGCAGGTGCTTTGCTAAATGCGAGGTGATAAAAAAGAGAGTAAGATATGATTACTGTCTTTGAGATACAGAAAATCTGAGCTTTGCATATGTAAATACTACACAAAATGTGTAAAATGAAAGCAGCTATCTCTACTTGAGGGTACTCATCTAGAAACCACATTTTCAAGAGTAGGAATCAAATCCATAGCACAAAAACTCACAAATTAACATGAAAAAATCATTGTTATGTGGGTAATTTTCAAAAATGCAATCTAATTGATCTCAAAAATAAAAACTGAGGATATTGCACTTACAAAAAAAAAATTTGAACAGTTCCTACCTCCCACAAGTACCTTTAAAGCATTATATATATATATATATATATACACACACACACACATACACACACACACACATACATAAAAGCATTATATATACATAATCTCTGTAAGGAGATTAAAACTATAATTTATTTGCCATAGCCCAGGAAGGTCTACATACCACATACACAGAAGGCATACAACGCCTACTTTTTTGGAAAAGTAGGTAGTCATGACAATTTGAACTAATTTAAAATTGCAAGTTTTAAAAAAATAAAAATAAGTAAAATGGCATATTTTAACAAGATCAGTTAAATTGAGAAACAGAGTGACAACTCTGTAGCCTGCCCCAATCCAGCCAATAAAAACCAAATATGAATTCTTCCCCAGTGCACTTTCTCCACTGAATTATAGCAGCCATCACTATTGAAGCTAATATTAGGGTTTGATTGTACACATGTCTATTTCACGCATAAGAAAACTAAACTCTCCTCCACATCTTTGTACCTAATGGTATGGTGTAGTCAATACTGACTATAAGCTTAATCAATGTGTTGAAGAAAATTGAGCTAAATGTATTTAATAATGATTAGTCATAAATTCTGTTTTAGGTCGAATCAAATAATGATTTCAGAAAATATCTGAATAACTTATAAACATCATTCTATATTCTACTTATGTACTTTTTTCTTACTTCCTCAATTATATAATTAATAACCTCAAAACAAAAATATCAGGTCTCAAAAAGGAGTAAGTGGTATTTATTTTTTGGCAAATGTCATTTTACATTTAATCTCCTAAAAACTTCAGTTTCTTCACTGGTGAAACAGGGCTAATAATAAAACTTGTCCACGGAATCATCTTAGAGCTGAATAAAATAAAATGTCCAGTAAAGAATCTAGCACATAATCAGTGTTGGAAAAATAATAGTCATTCTATGGACGCCTGGGTGGCTCAACGGCTGAACATCTGCCTTCCACTCACGGTGTGATCTCGGGATCTGGGATAGAGTCCCACATCGGGCTCCTTTCGGAGACCCTGATTCTCCCTCTGCCTGTGTCTTTGCCTCTCTCTCTCTCTCATGAATAAATAAAATCTTTAAAGAAAATAGCCATTGTAGTTGTTATAACTAATGTTATTATTAAGATCCTAATGATCAACAGTAATAAGTACACCAAAGCTAGAGTATCTCTAAACAGAACACAAGTGTAAAATCACTTACATTTGATTCTGGAGTATAATCTAAAACCAACATTTAAATATGAGTGTGACCGATGTGGGGAAAAAAATCAGAAAAGATACTGAAAAGTAACAGAAAACAAACAAAAGAAACAAAAACAAAAAAATTACAGGCTCTCTATCTTGCACAGGCTAAGAACTCTTCTCTGGATCCTGGTCTATGCTAAAAATAGCATCACCATTCAACCTGATAAAAAGGACCATTGCCAATAAACTGCTACATATATCATTGCCCTGTTTATTTTATGAAGTTTATCATAGCTCCTCTGGGCTTATGTGAGTAATTAGCTACTTGAGTTTAGAGGCCCCTAGTTGGATGCCGGCAGATGGAAAAGTGAATACAAACAGTAGCCAGGGTTTGTTACTGACAAATAACTGTGTAATTGTGTTTGTTCCCTCTTGAATTTAAACATGAAGAAATTAAAAAGCAAGATTTGTCACAGCCTTTCTAAAGTTTACTAAAAGAACACAAAAATTAAAATTATATACACAAAGGTGGCTAGATCTGCAGATACCTGGTTTCTAACCAGACAATGTTTAAGCTTTCTATATGAATATATGAATCTATCAAGTATTTCCATATTTTGGTGATAATCATGGGAAAGTTTTAAACACAGAATTACACAAAACAATAACAAAATTATATGTGAATCACAGCAGCACCAGGAGGATTCATGCCACCTTCCCTTTCTCTATATCTGTAATTCTCAATAAAAGGAAATGAAGAATGTTCATTGGAATCCCCAAAGAAGCTTTTTCCTCCATCCTGCAAAAAACAAGATACTCCATCCTCTCTTCCATACCTGAGAGCACCATTTTGTATCTGCCAGGGAGCCCTGTATCTGCTTAGAATCACAGCCATCAGCAATAATAGAGACCAGGAAAAATGAGGCTGAAAGTATGACATGTCTTCACCTGCCTCTCTAACCACTTCAGACTACCAACAACTTTGAAATCCAAGTAGTGGAAATTAGAACATAGAGACATGACAACGAGGTACCTTTCATACTTTGCTTAAAGGATTTTATAAGCAAAAAGCAAAAGACCTGAGACAGACTGTAGCTACTAGAGTAACTGAGAACAAAGGCTCAGTAACCACTGATAGTAGACATTCCCAAATGCTCAAGAAAATATATTTAGTCGTTGGGGGTAATGTGAGAGGCTACATCTGTATAAATCAAATGATGCTCTTCAGTTTAAAAAAAAAAAACCCTCCCGTGATCATCAATTTAGATAAGCAAACAGTAACGTTGAATAGAAAAAAGTGAGGCAACAGTTTAATCATTTCACACTGTAGATAAGAAATCAATGTTTGTTCTTGTCTTAGGTCTTTGTTTTACTGAACACCTTGATGAAACTTGTAATGTGGGTTTAAATCAGGTATGGTATACTCCTGAACTTTTCTATGAGCCACCCTAGGACTTATAAAACAACTCAAAAGAGAAAGAATAAATAAAATAAAATACCTCTGGCTCTAGGGTTGATCATTTATCCCTATAATCTGGATAACTGTTTATAAACCCAATTTCAACTTTTGTGTTGGGGGTTGTATTAATACATTAATATGTAACATAAATTAATTATGATTTACAAATTTTCACTTCTCTATATTTCAAGATTGGAAGGATATGATATCACTGACTACAATTTAGTGATTGCTTACCATAAGTCAGGCAATCTTCATATGCAATCTCATTTCACCTTCATAAAATTTCTCTGAATAGATATAATCATTCTCTATTTTCCAAACAACACCCTAAAAGAAGTCGCCAGAGTGCCTGGGTGGCTCAGTCAATTGAGTGGCTGACTCTTGATTTCGGCTCAGGTCAATCTCAGGATCCTGGAATGGAGTCCCACATCAGGCTCCACACTCAATGACGAGGAGTCTCCTTGAGGATTCTCTCTCCCCCTCGTCCCCCCCAAAATAAATAAATAAATCTTAAAGAAGTCACTTGCCCAAGGTCACAAACACTTAACCAATGGAAGTGCTAAGTGTTGGCACCAGGACTCTGTGAACATCAAAGTCCACGCTTTTTCCTGGTGCCATATTGAAACTAGTATATTCTACTAATATTATACAGACATCAAGGAACATAATGACATAGATAATCGTCATTTCTCAACTTTACATCTTTTTAGGATTTGTAAGAATCTACAGGTGGATATTGCAGATCTCTGTATTTCATACAGCATATAGAACAATGCATGGCACTGTTCTTGAAAATGCTCAACTTGTTCTTGAATAATTAATTTCTGCAAATGTGTAGAACAAAATACTTCTTTGTCTACATGACCCACTGGACTTCTTGCGGAGATGTGAATATGAACTAGCCATGGACCTTGTGCATATTATTTTCTCATTTACCAAAAGGCATAATAATGTCTATTGTTCTATTTTCCTCAGAAACCATTGTGAGTATCCAATGAGAACATATATTCAAAATGCTTTCTCAAGTGAAGTATTAGAAACTGGTTTCCCTGTGACTCTTGATCTCATAGTTGTAAGTTTGAGTCCCACAACAGGTGTAGGGATTACTTAAAAATAAAAATAAAAAAATCTTAGAAAAAAATTAAAAACAGAAACTGCTTTCTAATTTTTGTGAAAGCTTCTATAAACATAAATACTGAAATCAGTTACTCACATGGTCCATCACCTAGAGTAACATTTAGTAATGGTAATATAATCTCATCTAATTTGTGATCCATGACAGGTACAAAAGCAAGGGAAAAAATGTAAATTTAAAAAATTTTTAAAGTTAAACTTATAATTTACCAGATGATAACAAAATTTTTCAAGGGTGAATGGAATTTAACACTATTTCCCAGAAAGTGTGAAGAGATAAAAAGTTGTGGAAGACTACTGCCTTTTTACCATCATATTTATAATCTATTTCCATAAGCCTCATTCAAAGCCTAAAACTTTTGTTGTTAAAAAATTATTTCAAATAATTCTGTTAGTTGAAGACCACTTCTGTAGACTCTCCTTCATATCATCACTGTCCTTAACCAAATCTAAGATGCTATAGATTATAAGACACATCCAGACTGCAGAGATTTATTAAAAAGTGAGGTGAAAATATGCATTTTAGGATTAATGAAATATAGGTAAATTGAAAACCTTTGTCTTTATTTTTGGATATCCCAAACACTAGAGGGCACCCAATTCAGCAGCACTACAACTCTACCTGTGCGTTCTATATACCTCTGAATGTCCCTAGTTTAAAAAAAATCAGAAATAAACTTTGTTTGTATTTTTTATAATCAGATTAGGTTGCTGTAACAATCTTTGGAAAAATACAGTACATTATATTGATTGCACTGATCTTTATTGTTACAAAAATAAATAATCCTTTATAATATCAGAACCAGTTGGTTGGGCTTTGAAAGATCCTTTTCTATATTCAAATTGTTTTTGGTCCAAGTCTTATTATGTAACATTGAGAAAATCATCACACTTAGGTGATTGTTGTTTCATCTAGGAAGAGAGGGGATTAGGGTAGGTTATTTTGAAAATTCTTTCCAAATATAAAATTCTGTTTGTTTTTTTTAAGATTTTATTTATTCAGGAGAGCACAGAGAGAGGCAGAGACACAGGCAGAGAGAGAAGCAGGATCCATGCAGGGAGCCCGACGTGGAACTTGATCCTGGGACCCCAGGATCATGCCCTGAGCCAAAAGCAGACGCTCACCCGCTGAGTCACTCAGGCATCCCTAAAATTCTGTTTCTATGTCACTGTTCTTAAATTGTTTCTCACATGTAATCTTTATTCCTCAAGGAGACAATTAATTCCCTAATGATGATGAACTTAAATAACTTTCTCGGGGAGCCCGGGTGGCTCAGCGGTTTAGCGCCTGCCTTCAGACCAGGGCCTGATCCTAGAGCCCCGGGATCAAGTCTCACATCAGGCTCCCTGCATGGAGCCTGCTTCTCCCTCTGCCTGTGTCTCTGCCTCCCTCTCTCTCTCTCTCTCTCTCTCTCTCTCTTATGAATAAATAAATATAATCTTTAAAAAAATATATATATATATCTAAGGTGTACATGTGTATACACACACACACACACACACACACACACACACACACACACCAAGTGCCTGGTATAATCCTGGGCTGTAGCCCTGACTGGCAAGCACTTGCCTTTTCTTTTCCTACTACCTGCTCTGCCACCTGGGATCTTGTCCTGTTGGGACATGGAAGTGCATATGCACCTTCCCTGCCCATGCAGAATTTTCTAGAACTCTTGATCAGAACAACAGTGGTGAGACAACAAATGCAAACATCTAGTGCTAGCCCCTGATTTCTCCTCTTCTAGGTCTTTTGACAATAAAAGTGTTGAGAATACTGGATATTCACATGCAAAAAATGGATCAGACCCCTATTTACACCACTCACAAAAATTAGCTCAAAATGGATTAAAGACTTAAATGTAAGACTTGAAACTATAAAACTCCTAGAATAAAACATAGGGAGAAAGCTCCTTGACATTGGTCTTGACAAGGATTATTTGGATATAACATTGAAAACATAGGCAATAAAAGCAAAAATAAACAACTGGCACCACATCAAACAAAAAAGCTTGAACACAGCCAAGGAACAATCAACAAAATTAAAAGGCAACCTACAGAATGGGAGAAAAATTTTGCAAACCATATATTTGATAAGGGATTAATATCTAAAGTATATAAGGAACTCAGACAACTCAAGAAAAAAAATGATCTTAGTAAAAAAGGGGCAGAGAATGTGAATAGACATTTTCCCAAAGAAGACATACGAGGACCCAAAGATAAAGTGCTCAATATTAGTAATTAACAGGAAACCACATGAGAGATCACCTCATACCTGTCAGAATGCCTATTATCAAAAAGACAAGAGATGACAAATGTTGACAAAGATGTGGAAAAACGGGAACCCTTTTACACTGTTAGTAGGCATGTAAGTTGTTACAGCTATTATGGAAAACAGTATGGAGGTTCCTCAAAAATTGAAAACAGAACTACCAAATGATTCAGCAATCCTACTTCTTGGTATACATCCAAAGGAAATGAAATCAGTATCTCAAAGAGAGGCTGCACTTCCATGTTCATTACAGCATTTTTCTCAATAGCCAAGATACAGAAGCAATGTAAGTGTCCATCGACAGATGAAAAAAGAGAATGTGATACATACATACACAATGAAATGCTATTCAGCCACAAAACAGAAAGAAATCCTGTCATTTGCAACAACATGGATGTTGCATGGAGGGCATTATGCTAAGTGAAATAAGCCAGACAGAGAAGACAAATACTTTGTGGTATTTATACATGGATCTGAGGGGGAAAAGAAGAAAACAAAGGAAAGGAAAGGAAAGGAAAGGAAAGGAAAGGAAAGGAAAGGAAAGGAAAGGAAAGGAAAGGAAAAAGAGAAAAGTTGAACTCATAGAAAAAGAGCATAGAATGGTAGCTACCAGAGGAGTAAAGGGAATAGGGAGATGTTGATTTATAAGTTTTGAAGATTTAATATACAGCTGAGCCACCCAGGTGTATACAACTATAGTTAGTAACATTGAATTGTGTACTTGAACTTTGTGAAAGAGTAGATCTTAAGCATTCTCACCACACACACACAAAATTAACACAAAATTAACTATGTAAGGTGACTAATGTATTAATTAACTTGACTGAGGTATTCATTCCACAATGCATGCATATATTTATTAAATCACCACACTGTATACTTCAAATATATACAACTTATATTTGTCAACTATACTTCAATAAAGCTGGAAAAAATAAAAGCTAGGAAATACATTTTCACATAAAGTAAATAAATCTAACATTGAATTTGATTTGAAAGAAAGAAATCTGTGTCCCAGGTCATTCATCCACTTATTCAATACACTTTTCTTATGCATTTACTCCATGCCAAGCCCTGTACCAGGTGGTGTGAACACAACAATGACTAAAATAGTCAAAACAAATAGTCAAAACAAATATTCCTGAAGAGAATATTCACATACTCTCAAAGTATCATTCCATAGCTCTTTATTAATTACAAAGGAGAAAAATTACCTTGAGATGGAAAGATCTGGCAATACACCTTAACCTACTTCTCAAATACAGCATTACCAAAAACAGAACAAATGACATACATGCTTCTTGATATGACAAAATGGGAAGAACTAAATAAATAAATAAATAAATAAATAAATAAATAAATAAATAAATAAAAATGGGAAGAACATAATCTCCCCTAGATAACATTTCTTGCCATAATGTTTAACTTGAATCTAACAGGAAATATAATCAAACAAAACCAGACTGTGGGGCACTGTATAAGAAAAGGACCTGTACTCTTCAGAACTATCAGCATTAAAAAAAAAAAAAAGAGAGAGAGAACTATCAGCATTATGAAAGATACACTGCATGCCAACCAAATGTGCCTTGATTGATAAAAGACTTGTTCCTTGACTGAATCCCAGATTGGGGAAAAAAGAAAAACAGTTACAAAGGGTATCTCTGGGAAAACTGGGAAAATCAGAAGGTAGATTTTACCAGATTACTGCATCAATGTTCAATGTCTTGGCTGTAATAATAGTAGCCTGGTTATGGAATGAATGGAAATGTCCTTATTTTTATTTTTTTAAAGACTTATGTATTAATTTGAGAGAGACAGAGAGAGAGCACATGTGCGTGAGAACCAGGGGAGAAGGAAAAAAATCCTCAAGCAGATTGCTCACTGTGCCCAGAGCCAAAGTAGGCCTCGATCTCACAGCCCTAAAATCATGACTTGAGCTGAAATCAAGAGTCAGATGCATAACAAACTGAGCTACTCAAGTGCCCCAAAAATGTCCTTATTTTTAAAAGATATGTTCTCAATATCATGTCTATAACTCACTTTCAAATAGTTCAGGGGTGACTGGATGGCTCAGTGGCTTGAGTGTCAGACTCTCAATTTCTGCTCAGGTCATGGTGTCAGGTTGTGAGCTCAAGCCTGTATTAGGCTCCACACTTAACATGGAGTCTGCTTGAGATTCTCTCTCTCTCCCTCTCCCTCTCCCCTTCCATCACTCCCTCTCTCTCTCCCTCTCAAATAAATAAATAATAAATAATCTTTAAAAGAACAACAACAGATAGTTCAGCATTTAGCAAAGGAGATAATACAAATACCCCAAATGTTAACAACGATTGAATCTACATGAAGGGAATACTATGTCCGTAGACATTTTATAGTCTTAAAATTATGTGAAAAAAAAATTATCTGAAATAAAGTTTGGGATAAAAAATATACGAACCATGCCCACCAGCTTACGCTCTGATGTCACTATGTCATCATGATCTTTCGTTTCCACCTCTATGAAAATAAAGTAACAATAACAATCCCTTTTTTATATTATATTGAGGGAAAAAGTGTGAATGATTACACCTAGAGTTTACAAATATGCAATGAAACTGGAACTCCCTCAAACTGCTAGTTTCACCATAAACTAGCGAAAGCTTTAGGAAAATCAACTTGAGAGCAAATATACTGAACCAACAAAATCTACTTTAATTCTTCCATACTTCCACCATTGATGATAAATTTACCAAATCTAAATAACAAAATGTTTGCCTATAAATATCCCCCAATTATTTGGATATTATACCAAGTCCACTGACTAAAATAAGCAATTTCTGTAACCATGTACAACAGTTATGTATCTTTGTATACAGTAAGGCTTAAAATTTGTATCACCTACAACTCCTTTCATAAGCACATAATAAAGATTTTAGCCTTCAAACTCTATTTTACTATTAACTGCAAAACATACCCCAGGCCCAACCAACCAGGCTCCCACTCCTTGGGACCTGATGACAAAGGTCTTCTTAGGACTTCCTGCCTCACATTCTGTCTCTTTCTCGTTAAAAAAAATTATCTGAACTAATTTGAGATCAAGCAAGGAGGCGTCAAATATTTGTGGTGGTTTTGCTATATCTAAAAGTCCTATCATTGCCTCACAGAATAATATTGTGCCTTTAGCTTTTATCAGAGGTTATTACAGAAAGAGCCATATTAAAAATGTTCCAGTACCAAGTGTAAAACTGCAGTCACTCAATGTGACATCAAGTCTCAAATGAGAAATTTCATTTAGAACTAAGTTGTAAGAAAAAAATGTTTCCTCTGAGGAGCTAGTATTCTCTGCCTTTAGATTCCTTATCAGATGTACTTTCCTGCTCGGTTGCTGGGAAGCCTAAGAGTCAACCCTGACATTAAGTAAAAATGACATTAATACTTGTAGATTACAAAATAGTTTCATTCTCCTTTCCCTAGTTCTAATCTTTCATTTCTATTTCATTAATTGACTTTATTAGAAGCTACTTCCAAGCTCTTTTTAGAAAGAAGTCTGTATAAATATATTTAGTAGATAAAATATAACACAATGATGAAAATTTTGAACCAGACAGAAGTGATGGCTGCACAACATTATGAATGTACTAAATGCTACTGAATTCTACATTTTATCTAAAATAGTTACTGTCTGGGCCCCCTGGGTAGCTCAGTCAGTTGATGGTCTGACTCTTAATTTCAGCTCAGGTCATGATCTCAGCTCAGGGTCCTGAGGTAGAGCCCTGCATCAGGCTCCTAGCTCAGCAAGGAGTCTGCTATAGTTTCGCTCTCCATCTCTCTCTCAAATCTTTCAAAAAAAAAAAAAAAAAGTTAGGAATGCCTGGGTGGCTCAGCGGTTTAGCGCCTGCCTTTGGCTCAGGGTGTGATCCTAGAGTCCCCAAATTGAGTCAAGATTGAGTCCCGCATCAGGCTCCCTGCACGGAGCCTGCTTCCCCTTTGCCTGTGTCTCTGCCTCTCTCTGTCTCTCTCTCTCTCTCTGTCTTTCATGAATAAATAAATATTTCTTTAAATAGTTAACTTCATATTCTACAATTTTTCCCTCCATAACAGAGAAAGTAGCATATTCCCAATAAGTAGCATATGTTTAACAGCCAAATAATCCTATTACATTCTTCCCATTTTCACTGTGGTGTGTGGATAGACACCCAATCTGTTCTCTGCCATCTGTATTGTTTCCCCCTTGTTTCTCTATGTTCTAGTATTATTTTCAACTGCTCACTTTATGTTAAAAATCCTAAATATTAAAAAAAAAAATCCTAAATATTTTCTTAGGCCAGCAGTTTCTAAACTAGCCTGGTTTTTGACTCAAGAGAATTTTTTTTTTCAAAAGACATCTTTCATAGACTCCCAGTATATAAATTGAACAAAACCAGCTGCACTGCTTGCAGACTTTGAGTGAGAGGTCTCAGACTTCCAGACACTGCTACCCCGGGGTTCCCCTCAGATCTCCCCAGCACACCAACAGGCCACACATAAAGCTGGAAACAGACACTTTTACAAAGAGAAAAAAACACTTTCATATGCCATTTCTAGATAGCCACAATTAAAATGTTATCTTATCTTCTGTGATCCAGATAATTACTTCCCTCCTCCACTTCACTCACATATGAGGGATTAAAGTGTTTTAAGATAGAGATTAATCTCCACCAGTCTCTATGGTGAAAATTAGTTGTGGCTTTTTGTAACAACTTTTATGAAATAGTTATGCAATAAAACGTGGGTTAATATTTCATCATAAAAATTGACAAGTTCTTAGAAAACCATGAAATAAAAATGATTTTTCCACAAACCACTTACTCATTTTTATTGGTTTTATTATGACAGTTAATAAATATTTCAAATTCTGTTTTCCCCATTTTTAGTTGGTGTCTTAATTCAGCTTCATCAACCAGTATTACAAATTCATCATCCTTTCCATTTGTAATTTCCTAGGGGGTGGGGAAACCATGTGACACATACGTGTCTGTTAAATAAGTATCAAAGATGCTATTAAAAGGCTTAACACCAAGGAGCTTGACACTCCTTTCTGAAATTTAAAGTAAATAAATAGGAAAAGGCAGTACTAAAATGTGATACACACATATTTTCAGGAATGCTACTATTACATTAAATGAAGTGTAACTCTAGAAAAATGAAAATTCTGACAGTACATAATAATGATGGAACACAATGCAAAAGAAATGAAGGGCAACTCTGCCCACAATGATGTAAGCTGAGTGGAAATAAATACAGGTAGAATGAACCCATAAAATGACAATTATGAAAGTACTGGTATGGTAAATTTTTTAAAATTAGCTAAATTTCAAGGACATTATTTTCAAGTGTATTAAAACTCTTATTGACTTGCACAAGTTTTATTCTTAGGTCCAATGTAGCTACAAATCAGTCACAGTAAACAACATCTAAATTATTTAAATCTAATGATATATTGCTTTATAAATAGTGTAAATAGGATTTCTAGGTGGAATGTTTTTGCTTCCAAGTATCCCCAAGCATTCAGAAGCACACTTAGGAGTTAAGCTGGTTACAAGGTTTTCTTAGCTGTTCAAATACAAATTCCCTAAGGATCTCTCTCTAACAAGCAATACATTTCATACATAATCACCTTTAGAAAAAAAAAAAAAAATCACCTTTAGTTTCGATATAAAAATTAAGTTATACAATTAAAACTTAAATTTTGATTTTTTACCAATTCATATTTTCTTCTCCAAATATTGTGAAATAATTGAGTCCCATTTAGATATATTTAAACAAAATTATTCAATTTTCTTAAAACAATACTTATTATAAGAATAGTAAATCATATGTTCCCACTGGGGAGAAAAATATTTTCTACTTTAAAATATTCTCATTCAATAATGTTGAATAAGAAAAATTATTTGTGGATCCTGATGCCTAAAACTGTCAACAACAAATAAAGCAAAAGTAAAAATAAAGGACTATTTTGTGAAATACCACTATTTCTAATAATGCATCATGGAATAAATCTCAATTGTGATTTTTTATAAAGTATATAGTCTACCTTTCTTAAACATACCTTAAACCATCTACTCATATCTACTGACAATTGTTTAACAAGAGTCTTTTCAGGTTTAAAAAAAAAAAAAGACTGAGACAAATATTAGCACAGATGTTTTATTTTGAATTTACAAGACTTCCTCTAAGTGTATAAAACTATTACTCACGTGGCATTAAAAACTGCATGCAAAAGCTGCTTCCAACTAACTTTTAACTCAAATATTTTAAGTAAAAGATAGTATCACTTCCAAAATTAAACACAGATTCTATCTTCAACTTCTACAAAAAACATATAGGAGCTGCTAGACTTCAGTAAGCACTAGGCAACTTCAAATTGGCAGACTGCTTTAGAAAAGAATTTACAGGGTGGAATTTGGCATGTTAGGACAAGGCTGACTCCAGATACAGAGAAGCAAGACCAAACAAGAGCCTGTAAGTCCCCAGTCCCTCTTCTCCGGATTTATATTGATCTGCAATAAAGGTATATATACATTGGAAAGGTTTTCAAATATCACCTTCTACAGTTATCATGTTCCTCTAATTCCATAATATTATTTTGATTATGAAAGTTAGGCACTCTAGGAAAAATGTAAACACGAACATATGTTTTCCCTGATTAGATATACAACTATTCTTTTATCTACTTCTGATTCTTCTCAGAAAATATGAATCAATAAAAAAATCCGAATTTAAGTTTTAATTGTGTGATTTAGAAAAGTTAAAGAAAATAGAGACCGTTTCTATGTAACTCATTAAAAAGACCAAAATACTCTAGTTTTCCCTCCTTCCCATCCTGTTCTTTCAAACTATACATCTCAGTAAGAACTGCAGAAGCTTTCTTAATCAACCACCTCTTAAATGAGTTGATGAATTAACCCTCACTCTCCACTGCCTCTGTGAGACATGCATGTCCCAGGTGTCTGCAGTCTGCTGGCCCTAGCTGCTAGGGGCACCACTCTCCATACAGAAAGCTTATCTGTCCCCTACTGGAATCCTATGCTTATTAGTCTACTGAGTTTTGCCCAAGTCCTCTTAGTACTTACTACATAACTAATGTAATAACATTCATGTAAAATGAATATAATGTAAGTTGATACAATATGAATTTCCAAATGAAAAAAAAAAAAAAAAAGATGAGGTCTTATAAGACTAAGGCAAGGCACTAAAACAAAAAACTTGTCAAGACAGATATAACAGCCATACAGGAAAATGAGAAAAATGTTGTAAAATGTAGGATGACTTTATATTCAAATCAATTCACAAGTATCTTTTTATTCTGACTCCACATTAAAGAAACCTTTAAAAAGTATGATTTTAGTGGAAAGACTCCACTCTCTCTAACATACCATCTATAAACAAAGGTCCTTGACCTGGACCTACCTCAGAAAACTAGTAAATGGTTGGCTTAAAATATTTAAGAAATGGGTCCTCTCTGATACTCTGCTTTAAGCAAAATATTAACCCCCCCAACTGTCCATCCCAACTTGTTAAGTAAAATTAATATATATGTATTAACATTATGTAATATTATAGTAGTCAGTATTATTATATTATTGTACTTATTAATATTAATATAATATATATTATCAGCCTGCTACTCATATGAGCTTTTCTTAGACTATCCAATTTAAGCCAACTACATTATAAATATATCAACCTACAAATCATTAGTAAAAAAAAAGGGGGGAGGGGAATTTTAATGGGCAAAAGACTTGAACCCTGCACTTCAAAAGAGAATATCCAAATAGCCAGTTAGGTTACATGAAAAGGTGCTTTATACCTCATTATTCATCTTGGAAATGCAAATTCAAACCTCCAAGAGATAACACTCCCACAGAAATGGCTAAAATGAAAAAACTGACATCATCAGGCACTAGGAAGGAAGCAGAAGTATTAGAAAGATCATCCATAGCTGGTGGGGTCTGACAATCTGGAAACCTGTTTGGCAGTATCTGCTAAAACCAAACTCTATCTTACGATCCAACACTTCCATTCCTAGGAATACACACATGATACATGGTGGCCTATGTTATCCAAAAAAACATCTACAAAAATATCCACAGATGCTTTAATCATAATAGCTCCAAACTGGACACAATACACAGCTACCCATAGTAAAATGGATAACTAAATTGTAGTATACATACTGCAGCAATACAAAAAGGACAAACTTCTGCCCTATGCAACAAGAATTATCTCCAGGATGTAATGCTGAACAAAAGAAGACAGACACAGGAGTACATACTGTATGATTCTATTTATATTAAGTTTAGGCACAAACAAAACTCATCTATGGAGACAGAAATCAGAATAATTATTTCTGGAGGGGGAATAAATATCTACTAGAAGAGGACACAAGACACCATCCTGAGTGTTAGAAATGTTCTCCATCTTGGGGCGCCTGGCTGGCTCAGTTCAAAGAACATATGACTCTTGATCTCGGGGTCATGAGTTCAAGCCCCACATTGGCTGGGTGTAGAGATGACTACAAAAACAAGCTTAAAAAAATGTTCTACATCTTAAAATGGCTGGTGGTCTTGTGTGGTAGATATTATACTTCAATTTAAGACTTAGTTAGAAAAAAGACTTAGTTAATAAACTATTTATTAATTAATACAGACAAAAATACCTAGTTTATAAATAACCACGTTTTCTCAACCTTGATACTACTGATAATTGTTTGTGGAAAGTTGTTCTGTGCACTACAGAATATTTCACATTATCAGGGCACCTGGTTGGCTTAGTCGGTTAAGCATCCTACTCTTGATTTTGGCTCAGGTAGTGATCTTGGGGGTCCTGCATTGTATTCTGTCCTCAGCAAAGAGTCGGCTTAAGGAGTCTCTCTTTGCCTCTCCCCCTGTATGAGTACTCTCTTTCTCTCTCCCTCTCTAAAATAAATAAACAAATCTTTAAAAAAAAAAAAAAAGAATATTTTGCCGGTATATGGACTCTTTACCCACTAGATGCTTGTAATACCCACAGCACCAGTATGGCAGCCAAAAAAGTCTCCAAATAATGCCGAATTTCCCCTGGAGATAAAATCCACAACCCACACCATTTGAGAACCAAGGGTTAAATTCCTGGTCTAACAAGAATACAGTAAACACTGTGCATGACTTCTCAAAGTCTGAATCAGAATATAATCAGACCATAACTTAGAAATTAAATACTAGTATCCTTGACCTACAAGGATAGAAGGATTTAGAAGTCTTTCATTTGACACAAGCAATACTTATCCAAGTTGCCTGAGCATAAGAAATACCTGGGATGTTTACAAACATAATTCCCAGTTGCTTTCTATAGAAATTCAGTAGGTCTGGGGTGAAGTCTAGAAATATATTTTGTCTAACAAGCACCTGAGGGGATTTGTATAAGCATGTAAGTCTGAGAACAGCACTCTAACTAAGACCACTAAATTTAATGTATACACCTTAGGTAGAAAATCTTTTGGCTATATTGATGACAAAACCCTCAATGCTTCCATAAAGCATAACAAACAAGGCCTTCTTTTTTTCCTCATGCTTACAAAAGGATACAATAAGATAAAAATCTACATAAGTGGAGACACTGAAGATAGGGACTATCTAATATTTCGAGAAAGAAGGGTCAAGCAAATGACTGTGGACTCCTCTAAGGGCTTATGAGACTGACACCATCTCCGGATTGTATGACCTTGCCTTTCAAACCTAGAAGTACAAAGAGAAAGCAGGACATCAATTTAAATTGGAATCTTGTTTCCCATAAACCTTTCAGCCATTTTTTTAGTTCAACAATCTCCTTACCGACCTCCACCACTACCCTATCTCCTGTCACAATCTGTCCCTACTGCAATTCCCCACTTTCTACAAGTCCTCATAATTACCAGCTTACCCACTCAGCACACCTGTCCTTGCCAGCAGGTCCCCAGGTTGGTCACACTCAGTGATCACTCCAGACCCAGCAGGAAGCAAATCAGTTTTGTTTTGTTTTCAACCAGCCTAGGGTAAGCACTGCCTTAGCTTCAAGGTCATCTTCATTTCCCTAGTTCTCTGCATTCTGCTCTCAAATACAAACCTCTCTGCCTTTCTTTCCTGTCCCCCAACACTGATCTGATACCAGTTCATTCCCAATTTCCTTTTGGCTAAGCTGATACCTGATTCCTTATCTTTATCTTCTCCAAATACATTTTTGGTTGTTTGGCTTCTCTTTCTATGGTTCCTTCATAAAAGTGTGTTTATGCCTGACCACTACAATGTAATGACAACAACTTAATAATAAATAAATCACTACCATGTGCTTCCTTTGTTTGCATTATCTCACTTCTTTTTCATAATCCTGTGAGATAGGTACTAACATTATCCCTACTTTATAGAAGAGAGGAAGAGACTTAGATTAAGTAATTTGCAAATTCTCCCAATTCCAGTTAGTCTCTATAGTCTGGCACAAGTCTTTTTCTTGCTTTTCCTCCTCCAAAATACATGCATATACTCTACCCCACTTCCTTTCTATATAAATACAGCATTTTTGGGATCCCTGGGTGGCGCAGCGGTTTGGCGCCTGCCTTTGGCCCAGGGCGCGATCCTGGAGACCCGGGATCGAATCCCACGTCTGGCTCCCGGTGCATGGAGCCTGCTTCTCCCTCTGCCTGTGTCTCTGCCTCTCTCTCTCTGTCTGGGACTATCAAAAAAAAAAAAAAAAAAATATATATATATATATATATATATATATAAATACAGCATTTTTTACCCAGTTCTGTTCTGAGGACCTATATCCTTTCTCTGCATTCTTTGTCTTAAAAAAGTGGTAGAACCATTCCCCGCCTTTAATTATTTAACATTTTCCCTGTATGTCTTTTCTCTTCCAACTGCAGTATAAAGCTCTTTAAGGTACAGGTCAAATGTCACACTTCTTATATCCCTGGACACATGGTACAGACCCACTCAGGAAGAAAACACTCCAAAAGAATCAACAACAACAACAAATATATATTCTATATATGTGTGTGTATGAAATTATTTCAACAAAACACATAATGAATGCTCCATACATATCAGTCATTGTGCTAGATGCTCAAGATACAAAAATGCCACTGTCTCTACTTTCAATGAGCATACAAACCAGTGGAGAGAGGCTTGAAAATAAACAATAAGAATACTAGAGAACTGCTGTAATAAAGTTATAAATAAGTATGGGAGTGTAGCAGAAAACTCCACTTTCAAATAGGGGGCGGGGATTTTATAGAAAAGGAAGTGACATGGGGCGCCTGGGTGGCTCAGTTGGTAGCATCTGCCTTGGGCTCAGGTCATGATTTCGGGGTCCTGAGATCCAGTTCCCTGCTCAGTGGGGAGTCGGTTTCTCCCTCTCCATCTGCCCCTCCCTGCCACTCGTGTGCGCTCCTTCTCTCTCTCTCTCTTTCTGCTCTCTCTCTCTCCCTCAAATAAATAAAATCTAAAAAGAAAAAAGGAAGGAAAAAGAAAAAGGAGGTGACTTTTGAGGAGTGTGTGTAAAGATCAGGACACCACATTCCCAGGATGCTGGATAAAAGGACATTCCCAACAAAAAGACCAGGTATGTGAATGTAAAGATGTGAAAGGCCAAGTGAGCATGACAAATGATGGCCAAGTTCAGAGAAGCCTGGAAGACAAAGGTGGGATGGAGGAAGGGACATTGGGTAGAACTGTAGCCATGTTAAAAAGTTTGGGTAGAGCCAAATTCACCCCTTCAGTGACTAGTCTTACAGACTGGACACTAGCACTATGCAATATTAAGCTGCACAGATTCATGTTTCCATGAATTCATGGAATTCATGTTTCCAACATGGTTTTTCATCATCATTTTCAATACCACAATAATTAGTTAAGCCACTAGCTTACAAGTATGCATCTAATATTGTGCTGGATATTTGGGAGACAAGTAGGTGTCTGTACCACAGGAAATAAGCAGCAAAGCAATCAGGAGCTCATATTCAGTTTACCACATTTTTTTTAAAGATTTTATTTATTTATTCATGAGAGACACTGAGAGAAAGAGGCAGAGACACAGGCAGAGGGAGAAGCAGGTTCTCTGCAGGAAACCCAATGCAGGACTTGATCCCAGGTCCCCAGAATCATGACCTGAGCTGAAGGCAGATGCTCAACCACTGAGCCACCCAGGCGCCCAGTTTACCACTTTTTAAAACTTATTTTCATGCTTCATAGAATCTACAATACATAATGGCATAAAGAAATTTGAGTAATGGCTTAAAAGAAGAAAGATTTAAAGACTGTTTTTTACCATATTCCAGAAGGGCTCCAAGTGAAGGACTGTGGATTTCAATTACCATAAGATCTCAAGCTCCTATTTCCATATATAATGGAGCTATTAATTTCTTTAATACTATAGCTTCCAAAATTACTAGGTGGTATAAACTGACAGCCCTACCAAGATGTTCTTTCAAAGTGGCATTATCTTTCTGAGCAATTCAGAAATCACCATGAAGTCTTTTATTTTTCTTATTTAACTTGGCTAAATCCATAAATGCTACGTCCTTCATAGAAATTTTAGAATGACAGAAAAACCATTAAAATGTCCTAATCACTAAGTTCTTTATCTCCTACATACAAGTGGATGTATTGATTTTTAAAAGTCAACAGATTAAGAGTGACGCTTCATTAAAGAACAAAAACCTACCAAAAAAAAAAAAAAAAAACAACCCTTAAGTGTTAATTATGTCATTTTTCTTTAAATTCTAGCACCAGGCCCCGAAGCTTCCACATTCCTGGACACTAAGTGCACATGTCATGTTAGGGAATATGAAGCGCTGCACAAATGCCCGGCCAACAGCCTCCCCTCATAATCAATGCAAGCACATGCTACTCCTACTATTTACCTGTTTCTGTAGAAATGACTTAAACCTCTTTCTTCCCAGCTGCTAACTTGCTAATCTTACACTTGACTGACCTCAACCAATATTTGTTAATGGCCATGGTGGAGCTGATAACAATGGTGGTACCAAGGAAATTCAAATACTCTAACAACTGCAAGATAGTCGTGGCTTCCACCGTATAACACTTAACCAAAAATCATCCTCTACAAATCCTACACTGACACCATTATATTTTTTCTCAGATGAACTAATTTTTAAATATAAAATCCACTTCAATTAATGGACAGCAAACTGAATCAAAGGAACAAATGCAAATGTGGCCAGTGTTCTAAAGCATAATATGATACCTAAGATAACTACCCAAGTATGTATTACCTCAAAAATAAGTTAAGCAAAGAGAAGAACTCTATTTAACCTTGCTTTATTTCTGGGGATGTCAAATCCGAAACCTATGTCTTACTAAGTAGAAGAGTTAATAGGTTGCCTCCTTCCAGGACTAAATGTTTTCCGTCCCCCACTCATAAAGCTATGAAGGCAGAGATTAGGGGAGAGGGGGAACATGAGATGAAGCAAAGCTAAATTTCCCTCAAAATGCCTGAAGCATCATTTTCCAAAGCTGAGAGCATCATTACCACCTAGGGCCAATTGCCTGGCTGCCAATGCAACCACAAATGACCATAAATAAAGCCTTAATTACATTAATTAGAGCAATTGCTTCCTGCTGAGCATCTCATTATTCAGGGGCCCTGTCTCAGACTTGGAGCCAGTTCCTCCTTGGCTCACCCAATCCCAGACATCTCACTTCCCCATTGCTTTTAACACTGCTCCTAATTATGCTTCAGTGTCCTTGACCCATTTCTTCTCCAAGACCCCTCTCACTATCTGACAACAGATGTCTACTACTATTATCTAGCTTTGACAGAGCAGGGGTAGTAATGTCCATGCAACAACTCTAGAACATGATCTATGACTAGAGGCTGGTCTACCACCCGATTTCTTATGGAACTTACCCAGCTACTGATATGTAAAGTGAAATTTTAACAGCTGTTCAAGTAACAAATATTCTAATAACCATCAAACACGTAAATATTGTGTAAACTATTAAGACACTCTCAATATTGCCAATACGCCTTCAATCACAGACAGTGTGTGACTATCACTGTAGAAAGAAAACATGTAACAGTGTGACCAGAGGTAGTGTCATGATGGCAGCTGAGGAGTTTTAACAACACTGTGCTGTGTCCTGAGCTTAAGTTAACTGAAATTGGTTCCTGGAATTGTAATCAAAAGCCTGGCAGGGTAAGGGGCCCAGCATCCCTGATAGCAGTGGTTTCCCAAATTAGCTACATGCAAGTGCCAAGCTGGGTACAACCTGGTTACTGGTTCTTAAACAGATCCCTACATCTCACCCTAGAGATTCTGATTCAACATATCTAGGGAAAGGCCCAAGAATCTAGTAGACATGTATACTTCTCTTAAGCTCTGCAGGACATTCTTATGTCCAATCAGGTTGAAAAACACCGAAGTAGCACCCTCCCCACTCCTGCTGAGTCTAGTTTCACTGGCCCCGATGTTGGTGAAAATGGTTAGCAATGCTTTGGAAATCATAATTGCTGATGGAAGGATGCCATTTCTCTCAGGTATCTTTAGTCAGAAAAAGTGTGCAAATCATTGCTGAGATCCAGCCCTCTCATTTTACAAATGAGCACTCCTGATTTTACTCCTGAAACCTATTTCTTCTCCACTCCTCCTACCAGCTTTCCTCACATCTATAAATGGTATCAAACCCACCCATAAAGAAAGAAAGAAAGAACGAAAGAAAGAAAGTCAGCAAACTTGGTAATCATCCTTAATTGTAATGTCCACAAGGGGCCTTCCCTGACTCATCTCTTGCTTTTGGCTATATGTAGCAAAAAGCCCAACTCAACTCACATAAACTGAAAAAGTCTGCAGGCAGGTGCTAATCTGGCTTGTTCCTATCAGAGTTCAGATGCAGTTTTCCAGTCCTCTACAGACTACCCAGCTCATTTTCATCATCACTCTCACGGTGAAATAACAGTTTCATGTTTTTTTTGGGGGGGGGGTCGGTAATAGAATTTTTTTAAGATTTTTATTTATTTATTCATAGAGACAGAGACAAAGACACAGTCAGAGACAGAGACACAGGCAGAGGGAGAAGCAGCTCCATGCAGAGAGCCCGACGTGGGACTCGATCCCCGGTCTCCAGGATCACACCCCGGGCTGCAGGCGGCGCTAAACCGCTGCGCCACTGGGGCTGCCCAGTTTCAGGTTTTAAATCTATACACAACAGCCAAAGAGAAAACTTTCTTAGGAGCCCCAAGCAAATTTCTTCCTCTTGCTTTGGCACAAACTGATACATTCCCTGGGACCACTGGAGCTCCATGTACAAACTCATCAATTGGCTTGGGCCTGGATTTCTGGACAAATCAATGGCATTTCCCACATTGGGGCTGCTGCTGGGGCCAGCTTTCCTGTATGTAGCACTTGGACTGACTGGCAGAAGGAGAGAGAGCTAGAAAAACATAAGATGTTATTAAGAGAGCTAGAGAATCTACCTACCACATGACCCAATCTAGAGTAAGTTTTCTCCTCTTATTCTCTCAACAGCACCATATTTCTTTACTTCACAGCATTCTTTACAATTTGATATTGGATACTTATGGATATGTAGATAACATTTACACACTAGTTAGTACATGACACTGTTCTAAATGCTTTGAATGGATTCACTTCATCCTTACCACAACGCTATCATTCTCATATTACAGATGAGGAGTTCAAGGTACAGAGAGGTGTGAGAACTTGCCCAGGACTATGGAGCCCACTCACGGTGGAGCCTTGGGTCCCAGCAATCAGACTATAGAACCCAGGCATTTAGCAATTACATTACACAGTTCTTTTTACTTAGTTCTGCCTCAATCCTCCACAAAACTATAAGATCCATGAAGCAGGGAATGCATCCGTTTAACAAACCACTCCATATCTGTAATACCAGGCACACAGGAAACATTCAATGCACCTAATAACTGAACAAATGAATAGACAGTTGAAAGAATGAGTGAATGCATGAATGAATGGATGAGCAAAGGAACAACTAGAAAAACCATGATCCATATTAACATTGTTCATATTATATGATTATTTATGGAAGAGTGGGATCTAGAGCTTCAACTTCCTGTGTCAGGTCTGGCTTCTGTAGCTGAAGGCCTGTTATCTCTGTTCCATTTGGTCACACCTGCATAGTCAATAATAAATGGTCTTTTCTCCTTTGCAAATGAAAATTCAAGCAGGAGTCAGTCACTTCTTTTGAGACAGATTATACATGAACATGTTCAAAAGAGAGAATGATAAAAGAATGGGATTTTCCTGCAATTACCCTAATTGCAGTAGACAAATAAACATTTTGTTCATTGCAAACAAGACTCAAAACTGAAAATATGGGACACCTGGGTGGCTCAGCAATTGAGCAGTTGCCTCAGCTCAAGTCATGATCCCAGGTTCCGGGATCGCGTCCTGCATCGGGTTCCCTGCAGGGGACCTGCTTCTCCCTCTGCCTATGTCTCTGCCTCTCTCTCTCTCTCTCTCTGTCTCTCATGAATAAATAAATAAGTCTTTTTAAAAAAACTGAAAATATGTACAAAGCCCTTTGCAGTATCAGGTACTGAGGAAATTAAACAAACATTTTTTAAATCAACAATTTTTAGTAAACTCATAGGTTTAAAGTCTCCACTTGATTCATGGCAATCTAAGTATACATAAAGTGTTGCTGTTAATTCTCTTTCATGGTGGCAGCATGACTTTTAAATATGAATCATCTGGAAAATGTAAGCAGCTAAGAAAAAATTACAGGGCATACATATGTCATTTCCCACCATCAAAGTCCAGAATTAATTCTGCTCTCCCAAGAGGAATCATAGCGAAATCACAGCAAACAAGGTTTCCAGAGAAACTATTAATTGGCATAATCACATGCACACAAAAGCTGTTAACCTGACTGGTTCCTAGGTAAATGGGGTAATGTATTATGACTCAAATCCAGTACTAACAAATATCCATTCCCATTCCCAGTGTGTACAGTACAGCTTCTCCCTCTACAGAAGTGACTTGAGTTTGTTCTCCAATTCAAGAGAAAAGAAAACCACCTCACTAAATGGGCAAACACGTTAGGAAACTATGTATGTTTATCTTTTGCCTTAATAAGCAGCTATATTTACTGTTTCAAATAATGTACAATTAGCAATGTCTACATCTTCAAATGGGCATACTAATGGAAAGCAGGTTTCTTTTTATTTTTTTAAGATTTAATTGATTTATTCATGAGAGACATAGAGAGGCAGAAGGAGAAGCAGGCTCCCTGCAGGGAGCCTGATGTGGGACTCATCGTTGGACCCAGGATCATGCCCTGAGATGAACGCAGACACTCAACCACTAAGATGCTCTGGAAAGCAGGTTTTAAAGATCAATTTAAGCATTAATAAAGGACAAGGACAAACTCTTGAGAAACTCATTTAGAAAACACACTGCCTCACCAAAGGAGCAAAATGGAATCTCCTACCCCATGCAAGGCACCAAAAGTTGAAAAAAATCTGGAGGTAAGTAATGCTCAAAGACATACCTAAAGATAATGAAGGAGTAAGGAGGAAATACCCCTTCTGAGGAAGAGGCAAGTGCCTATATTTATAAAGCAAATGACTGTGGCACTTTTTACTTTTTTTTGGAAAAATACAGCCATCTTTCCTTGTGTTGTTTTCTTTAAAGTGGAACCTACAGGAACACTGCAGAACATGGATACCATCATACTGGTAGCCTGGCTCATACCAAATGGTCACTGAAAACTATCATCAATCTAGTTAATTGTTCTTATTAGAAACATTACATAGGGATCCCTGGGTGGCGCAGCGGTTTGGCGCCTGCCTTTGGCCCAGGGCACGATCCTGGAGTCCCGGGATCGAGTCCCGCGTCAGGCTCCTGGCATGGAGCCTGCTTCTTCCTCTCCCTGTGTCTCTGCCTCTCTCTCTCTCTCTCTGTGACTGTCATAAATAAATACAAAATTTAAAAAAAAAAAAAGAAACATTACATAAAATGAATACAAGGACATAATTACCCTGTCACAAGGGCACACTCTTTAAGCAAATAAAGAAATCCAGAATATAATCCTACATCTTATTATCGATCAATAGTTTATTATAAACATGGGTCATGGTTTTGTCCTTTCTCACCCCTGGCCACACCCTGGTGATCTCCTTTCTAGCCCTATCTTTCCCTTTTTGATTAAAAGTTCTGAATACCTATTAGGCCTTCCCTGCCCTTTCTAGGCTTAAAAACCAGGGCCTAAAAAAAAAAAAACCAGGGCCTTAGGAATTGGTTAATTTAGGTTTGGGAATAAAAACTTACAGAAGCCATCCAAAGCATTGTGTAATTAAATAGTTTTCCAAATGAGATCATACTTCCATTGAGAAGCTTAAATAACTGAACCGTACTGAAACTGAAGAATAATCCAATTATTGCAAGCATATATTCATAATACCACTCTTGCTGATCATCTTCCAGATGCCCAAATGCTTGACTCATGTGCAACGAAAAGACCATGAAGACACTTGTTCTCATGTTGGCAGCTTCAGTATACTTCCCGTGGTTTGATGGGGAAAAAACAGTCCATCTTAAACTAGTCTAGAAATTAAACTAAAGTGACACAATTTACTTATGTTTTTTTAAAAAATGCCTTCATTATAATGCCACTTAATATTATAAGCAGTATGATGTATCTAAAATATAGACATTCAAACAAAAAATAGAACTGCAAATGATACAATTAACCCTTGTTAAAGTTAACAATTAAAGGTAACAAATATGAGAACATATACACACACATCCCTGCAAACAGACTTTAAACTCTTGGGAGTAGATTTAAATTCTTGGAGGGCAGGTACTGATTCTTTTTTTTTTTTTATAAATATAAAAAATAGTAAAAGGGAATAAAGGGGAAAGGAGAAAAATGAGTGGGAAATATCAGAAAGGGAGACAGAACATGAGAGACTCCTAACTCTGGGAAACGAACTAGGGGTGTTGGAAGGGGAGGTGGGTGGGAGGTGGTGATGAGTGGGTGGCGGGCACTGAGGGGGGCACTGGATGAGATGAGCACTGGGTGTTATTCCAAATGTTGGCAAATTGAACACCAATAAAAAATAAATTTATAAAAAAATTCCTGGAGGGCAGGTACTGATTCTTAATTTCAATCTGTCAGAATGAATCTCTACTACAGAACTAGGTCCCAGGCATACAGCCATGAGCAGACAAGAAGAGCTCTCTCCCTAAGAAGCTTACATTCTAGATGGTGACGTACCCCCAGAAAGTGTTTTTAAAAATTAATCTTAGGGGCACCTACTAGGCTCAGTGGGTAGAGTGTGCGACTCTTGATCTCAGGGTCGTGAGTTCAAGCCCACATTGGGCGTAGAGCTTCCTTTAAAAATAATAATAATTTTAAATGTGTTAGTGTCAAAAGGAAAACAAATAAATGGTTGAGAGAGAAGTGAAAAACTGGGATACCTATCTACTTTAGATAGTCACTGGAGGCCAATCTGAGTAAAGGACATTTGTGACTTAGGCAAAGAACTGAGATCTGAAAAGAAAAAAAAAAAAAAAAAAAAACAAGAAAGAAATGAAATGTATGTATTATTCTGAGTGCAAAGGAAACCTCATCTGGTTTGTGTTTCACAAGCACCACTCCCGAGGCTCCATGAAGAAGTGTCAGACAAGAGGGCAAGAGCTGAGCAGGGAAAACAGCTGAGAGAACAGTCCCAGTACGACATCACAGCGGTTACATGTATGGTGGCTGTAGTGGTGGAGAGATGTGACATGTTAAAACTAAGTTTTGGAGGCTGAATCAACACAATGTCCCTCCAGAACTGCAACTGGATAGTGAAAAGTAGGACTCACATATAAACCCTTGGCTTACCAGCATCAGCAACTACATAGTCAAGTAAGCTTTTAGAAACTGAAAAAAGCTGGAGTTCAGAGAAAAGAGTTGGGCTATCTCAATAAATGTAGGGGCCATCAAAAAAATTTACAATTTAGAAAATGCATGGGGTTTGGAATCCCAGATCTGCTGCTTGCTAGCTTGTGTCCTTAGGAAAATTACAGATTTTGTTTTCTCACGTATAAAATGGAGACAAAAAAAAAAAGAAAAAAAAAAAAACTATTTCAAAAGTATTGTCTAGAGCAGAAGTCCGCAAACTGCAAAGGGCCAAATGATAAAGATCTTAAGCTTGGTGGCCATGGAGTATCTGTCCAAAGTACTCAATCCTGCCATTATAGAAAGCAGCCACAGACAATACATAAATAAATGAGTGCAGCTGTGTTAAAATAAAACTGTATTTCAAAAATAAAGGCCATAGTTTGCCAACCCCTGTTCTAGAGCAGTAGTTGTCAAGGGTAATCCTGGACCAACAGTATCAGCAGCACCTGGAACTTGTCACAAACACAAATTCTGGACCTCACCCAAGACTTACCAAATCAGAAATTCTAGGGGTGGGGTCCAGCAATCGGTTATCATCACAAACCTCCCAGGTGATACATGCTTAAAGTTTGAGACCTCATGATCAAGAAAATAAATACAGAGTGGTTAGAGCTATTATTATTATTACTAGCATTACTGTTACTAACCTAGCTCCTAGAAGTTTAGAATATAATTCCCAAAGACATAACCAAATGCTGGATAATTATGGTAGATCAAGAAAAAGAAAGAAAACAAACTGTTAAAAATATAAGGTGGATTAGGTAAGAATACTTGAGAAATTAAAAATTATTTTTTAGGCTCTTTATTCTGAAGAACTCCAATATTTTCTTATATATTAATTAAGACAGATTTTATTTAGTCTTGTTCACAATCCTCTTGTCAAAGTAAATAATACAATTTCAAATATATATCCCCAATCTGACTTCTATGAGAAACAAACGTATAATGCCAATTAACTCCCAGATCCCTAAAAGCATATTATTCTCTGTTGCGAATATTCTAGTCTCTATCCTTACAACTAACACAACTGTACTTACACGAACACAGAATAAGCAAATTTATCAAATGCCATTTATTATTTCAACCAAATAATCTGACCTCTGGAAAAGTTTTAGAATCAATGGGAAGTTAAAATATAAAGGGCAATGTCAAAAAATAGCATATAATATCCATTTTCATATTGCTTTTAATACTAGCATTAGAAACCAGAGATCTGCCTATTGAAAATGCCTCAAAATAAATAGAATTACAGATGAGTGGTGCCTAGCTCGCTCAGTTGGTAGAGCATGGGACTCTTGATCTTAGGGTTGTGAGTGCAAGCCCACATTAGGTGTCGATTACTAAAAAAAATAATAAACTTAAAAAAAAAGAATTATGGATGAACATAGAGGGATCATCCCCACTATTACCACTAGGCTATGCCCATGTCATCAGGCCTTTGCAAAATTTCACATGAAAACTAAAATAAAATCAATACACAATCGTTAATAGCCTAGGAAGAAGCCAACAGGAAATGGCAAGGACTAGCTTCCAGAACCAGAAAACAATTCAATCAAGCAAACAGTGCATAATATTTAAAGAGCTAGGCAACAGGCACTGGCTCATCTTCAGAGTGAACAGCAGGATCGAGGAAGTCCAGCACAGAGTAATGAGGTATCCCAACAGGCACAGAGCATGCTACTGGAGACTTAATGGAAAGAAATATTTAGAAAACCAAGCAGGAAGGCCATCAGCATAATATTAGGTAAACTCAGGAAAATCTCCCAGGCTGCCCAGCTAATGAGAATGAAGTGCCTGAAACCAGGGCAAGAGGTTAATTGAAAAAGTTAGGAGCCATCTAGGGCCTGAAAACAAATTTGCTTCTTGGTTTGTAAAAGCCCTAGGTCATAAATGTATTTGTCCAAATTGTATAACCTACTACTGAAAATGTTTATGAGGATACAACGGTGAGATGCAAAAGAATGCCTGATTTTGTTAAACTGGAAGTACAGTTTGACTTAGAAACTAAAATTGATAAACTCCTCAAAAGTTATTTAATATTGATAGTAAAAAGTCCCATGGTTCTAACTGTGAGAATTTTAGAAATTCATGTAAAAACTCACAACCGTTTCAGAGTGGAAACTATTGCACTATTAAGGGAAGCCACAAAGTAAAAGAACTGGAGCAGCAAATTTAGGCTACTATATTTAGCTGGGAAAATCCCATTACTTGGAGATCCTCTTTCCAAACCAACCTCTTAACAAGATATAAAACTTGGAAGGGATCAGTAACTTAAAAAACAGTAACTCCCATATCCTTTTGGTGGGGCTGCAGAAACCCATGTTAAGATGATCTGAAATTAAACTGGCCAAAATTTTAATCCCACATTTTTTCACTTTCTATCATATGATTATAGATTATCAGGGATACATTAAATAACACCTGAAAATTTAAACCCAGAGTTTTCCAAACTTATGGGTTGTTCAGTATCTTTTCAAAGGTAACTTGGGACTTACATTATTATTTCATTGTTAGTTTATTTAAATATGTTCAAAAAACCTAGATAAAAATTTCATATGTTTATAGCTGTAGTTTTTAAACAACTCTGAAGCCAAAATCAATTTACAAAATACCCACATACACAAGTATAAAATCAGTAACATGTATATTAACAACCTAAATTCAATGTGATAAAAGATGTTATTTTTCAAAACAACAGGACTATGGCACAGCACAAGGTTAGCATGCCAGTGTTACTATGGACTTTGTGATTTTTTTCTAAACCACTTTTCTCTACTGGAACTCCTGCAAAATCATACATTTGCCCATCAAGTCACTAGGCTTTATTTGACTTTAAATTTTACATATTCTTGGGGTGCCTGGTTGGCTCAGTCCATTAAGCATCTGCCTTTAGATCAGAGGAATCAATCCTGGATCCTGGAGTCCGGCTCCCTGCTCAGTACCACTTCTCCCTCTGCCCTTCCCTGCCTCTCTCTTCCCTCCTCTCTCTCTCAAATAAATAAATAAATAAAATCTTTTTTTAAATCTATGTATTCTTTTCTCTTTAACCTAAGGTAATTATGATAGCACAACTCGCTTGATTGCATATGTTTTATAATGATGTAAGTGCATTATTTTTATATCTTATGATTTTATACTTTATACTACATAATTGAATACTTTCATATTATAATACAGTTTAATAGTTCATATTTTATACCTTCTTATACTTTAGAGTGTTTATATACTTTATGATTCTATAAAATATATTCAAATGTGTAGTTGTACCTGTTTTTAAATACATATCTTAACAACTATATTATTTTCTAAACTTATTCTAAATTTTTATTCTAAACTGTACTTACAGAAGTTACAAAGAGGCTACCACAGTTTACTTCCCCACTTTCCTAAGGACACCACGTAAAAGATATACCAGTTCTGGGCACCTGGGTGGCTCAGTAGGTTAAGCATCTGCCTTTGGCTCAGGTGATGATCCCAGGATCCTGAGATCAAGCCACACATGGGGCTCCCTGCTTAGCGGGGAGTCTGCTTCTGCCTCTGCTCCTCCCTTCTGCTCGTGCTCTCTCTCTGGCACACTCTCTCTCTCAAATAAAATCTTAAAAAAAAAAAAAGATATATCAGAGTTCAACTTCTCTAGCCTAACAAATCATGTACACCTTTTACTTCCCATTAAAACAAAAAAACATATTAGCATAACTATAACCAAGCAGGCACTGAGCATTAATTATTATTTTATAAATTTAACAAGCATATTTAACTGTGGATATTTTTAATATAAAAGTGGAGAAAAAGTAGACAAATACTGCATGATCTCACATATGGAACCTAAAAAGTCAAACTCATAAATGCAGAGAGTAGAATAGTGGTTGCCAGAGGCTGGGGGATGGCAGAAATGGAAAGATGTTGGTCAAGGGTATGAACTTTTAGTTATGCAGGATGAATAAGTTCTGAAGGTCTAATGTACAGACTATAGTTCATAATATTACATTATATACCTGAAATTTGCTAAAAGTAGGTTTTAAATGTTCTCACCACACACACGCAAAAGATAGCCATATGAGGTGATGGATACACTAATCAGCTTGATTGTGGTAATCATTTCATTTGACATATATGTTGAAATATCACACTGTCCCTTTAAATATATTTTTTTATTTTTAAATTATACTTAAAGCTGGAAAACAAAATAACACTACTATATTAAAAAAAAGAGGGGAAAAGTGATTGTAGAAAAGTTTATAACACTAAAAGCTCATTTTTCAACAACTGCATTCTACGAAAGACAAGAAAACAAGCTTTATTTTTTTTCTTAAAAGATTTTATTTGACAGAGAGAGAGAGCGAGCACAAGCTAGAGGAGAGGCATGAAGAAGGAGAAGCAGGCTCCCTGCAGAGCAGGGAGCTCGATGTGAGGCTCAATCCCTGGACCTCGGGATCATGACTTGAGCCGAAAGGCAGAAGCTTAACCAACTGAGCCACCCAGGTGCCCCAGAAAACAGACTTCAGAATCTGTCTGCCTGAACTGGAAACTGCTTCTACTATTACAAATAGTGTGTCCTTAGGGTAACAATGTAACCTTTCTATACCTCAGTTTTCTCATCTATAAAACAAGAGGAATACTGGTACATACTTGGCACAGTTACTATAAAGATAAAATGTGATAACCTAGGAAAAGCACTAACGGCAGTACCCTCACCCAGCAAAAGCTCCATAAACATTTGCTTTGAAGGAAATGCATGGAAAAGCTACTCAGATAGACATACTATGGTGTATGGTATCACATTATAACCTTAAAATTAACAAGACATTGACATCCTTCCTTAGTTGATGCTTCCAATTGAGTTATTAATAAGTCATGTTGACCATATTTCCTGCTCAGTAATTCTGAATATACTACTAAATTAAATTATAACTGATCTGTCCCTCATTTTACAAGGGGCTACATCTAAGTAGCTACATATCATCTTGGTTCAGACAAGCCAACATAGCCCAAATGAAATGAAATAGCCTGAGTGGCTTAGCTGGGTAAGTGTCTGCCTTTGGCTCAGGTCATGATCCCGGGGTGCTGGGATCAAGCCCTGTATAGGGCTTCCTGCTCAGTGGGGAGTCTTTTTGTCCTTCTGTCTTTCCCCTGCTTATGTGTGCTCACTTTCTCTCTCAAATAAATAAAACAGCCATCTAGATGATTTTAACAAAACAAATACCTGGGACTGAAAAAAAAAAAAAATGAGCAAACATTGTTTGCAATAATTATTCAGAGTGGCCATCATCTTATTCCCCAAATTGTCAACTATTTCTTTTAGCCTGATTTTTTTTTTTTTAAGATTTTATTTCTTTAGATTGAGAGAAAGTGTGAGCAGAGGGAGGGGCAGAGGGAGAGGGAGAGAGAGAATCCCAAGCAGTCCCCATGCTGAGCACAGAGCCCTGTGCAGGGCTCAATCCCCAGCCCCTGAGAGACCCTTGCCTGATTTTCTTAACAGCCAGTATATCAAACATGCTAAATGCTGTTATTTCTGGATATGAATATATAAATTTTTAATTTTTACAAAATCTTATCATAATTTAACACTGGGACATACTCTGAAAAAAATATTTATTCCGGCAGCCCAGGTGGCTCAGCCATTTAGCACTGCCTTCAGCCCAGGGCATGATCCTGGAGACCCAGGATTGAGTCCCACATCGGGCTCCCTGCATGGAGCCTGTTTCTCCCTCTGCCTCTCTCTCTCTCTCTCTTTCTCTCTCTCTCTCTCTGTGTTCTCATGAATAAATAAATAAAATCTTAAAAAAAAAAAAAGAAAGTGGGGGGGAGAAGGAGTCTGTTGTGTGTTTCAACAAGCCTTTACAGGTAATTCTGATGCCTACTCAAGTTTGAGAACCAGATACTGAACAGTTTCAATCTTCATTATAACTAACACTCCTTCACAACTGGAAGGCTCTGGGCACACATTTTTTACCTTTCCCCCAGATATCAAGGTCAAGATTCTATCACAGAGTGGAGCCCGGACAAATCAACCTCCAAATCAAATGAGGATTGGGGGGCGGGGGGGTAGGCAGAGAACACAAAAGTGACTACAGCAAACAGGAAGTTAGAGAGATCTACCTGTCTAGAATGGCATATACTACTCAGAAAGCAGAGATAAAAATGTCAAAACTTCCAGATTTCTATTTCTCTAGTTTTCTGACCAGCATATCCCCATCAACAGTGAGTAAGAACTTCTGAGAATGACCTTTTGAAAATTATCAACAGAATTGAAAATTGGTTATCTGAAAAAAGCTCAGAAAATACTAGTTTAAGAGGAGAGAAAAAAACTAAAAAGTTAGAGAAGTCAGAGCTCAAATATCCTGATGTCAAATTCATTCTTAAGAATTTTAAGAACAGGGGATCCCTGGGTGGCTCAGTGATTTAGTGCTTGCCATTGGCTCAGGGCGTGATCCTGGAGTCCCAGGACTGAGTCCCACGTTGAGCTCCCTGCATGGAGCCTGCTTCTCCCTCTACCTGTGTCTCTGCCTCTCTCTCTGTGTGTCTCTCATGAATAAATAAATAAATAAAATCTTAAAAAAAAAAAAAAAAAGGATTTTAAGAACACAATTTGTAAAATCTCTTTGAAATTACATTCTTGCAAGCTTCAAGAAATATAAACAAAATCAACAAAAATTATAGCAATCATGTTTTTGTTTTTTAAATGATTGCTCATTCTATAATCTTGAAATATAATTTTCATGCAGAGTCTCATGCAAATGATAATTAACACCTTTAATCTCTAACAATATTTATAAACACTAACAACTTTTTTTCATAAGGTAAAACAGACATGAGATAATTTCTGGTTTTTAATTGGGAAATTGAGATAATGCTATATAGTCTCTTCCTGAAAGTAGATAAAGATCAAAATTCTAAGCATATCAGTGACCTACCCTAGATTTTAGATAGAGGATCTATTCTTGGTTCCTCAACCAGTTTTAAGTCTATAATTCAATTTATGCCAGTGGGATTTTTTAAATTACGTACAGTTAAGTACTTTTACTAATTCAAATATGCAAGTTCGGCTGAAATGTGCTAAGGCTGACATTCCTTCTGTGCAGGACCACACAGGCTTGAATAAATGGGAAACAATCTGCACAGGTATATATTTGATCTGGAACAGGTTAATTTGTGCCTGATCCCCACCTTTCTTTGCCCCTGGGAGAAATAGCTCTTCATTAGGCCATTCTGGCTGAGTGCTCCTTCAGACTCACAAGGTTAGGTTGACTCTGACCCCCCCCCCCCAGGAGTGGGGGAGCCAGAGGGCACATTACTATGGCAACTCCCCACAACAGTCCCAAGCTATTAGCACAGCACTCCCATCTCAGAGGTCACATGTAAATCCAGCCCCCAAAAGATATGAGCAGATAATTCTGCAAAACCTTATCATTTCATATATGGAAACTATAATATCCATCTCAGTGGCTGGGCATGAACACAAATTTTGCCATTTAGCTGAGGTCACTGTATATCCTGGTGTGACCTACGCAGTCCAGGTTTATACTTGTCGTGTCTGTGTAACTATTAGTTGTGCCCCTGTTCTCAATAAAAGTCACCCTAGATTAGGGGCACCTAGGTGGCTCAGTCAGTTAAGTGTCAGACTCTTGATTTTGGCTCAGGTGGTGATCTCAGAGTTGTGGAATCCAGCCCTGAGTTGAGCTCCCCGCTCAGATGGAAGGCTGCTTAAGATTCTCTCTCTTTCCCTCTGCCCCTCCCCTCACTCATTCTCTCTTTCTCAAATAAATAAATCTTAAAAAAAAAAAAAAAAAAAACACCCCAGACTAAACAATGAATTATATGGCCATCCTACAGAAAGCCCTGTTTCAGAAAAGGGACAAGCATAAGAGAGAAACCAGAGGCAAATTTATTCACGGATGTTTGCAGGCCTACTGCTCTATGCTACCTTCCATACTTTGTTTAGTGACCAGAGACTCTTTTAACAATGATCTTAAAGTCCAACTAAATAATTCTCTCCTTCAAATTTAGAACTCAGGGGTAAAGCAAACAGTAGGTCTTTTCTCTTCTTATTTCAAAGGTGCCAAGAACCATCCAGACCCTACTCTATAGGTTTCTATAGGCTACTCACACCCCTAGATGGTAACAATGTGAGGAATCCATACCTTTAACAACTTCAGCTATACAATTATCACTTCTGAGAATATAACTTACAAATTCTTCCCCCAAAATGGCCCTAACTCTCCCTACCATGACGGCCATGTCAAATGAATCCAGATGCTCAAATGGAAAAGTGGCAAAAAGCACAGAGTGTCTGATGACTGCACTTGTCCATTCAACAAATATTTATGAAAACAAAGTGGTAGCCCTTAAATCTCTGAACGCCAAACCTCAGATGTGTTTTGTTTCGTCCAGATAGGAATCTTAAATGTTTAAAATGTTTGCTAATACTTTAAAACATGAAGTCATACATAAAAATCCACTTCCACTCTTGGGAAATCAGAAGCTCTGGCAACACCATGCTTGTATCTTGTTAATGCAATTTGCAATTGGCGCTGAAGAACTCCCTGGAGAAATGACCAACACTCCATGGTCCTTGGTCCTCACTTAACCTCAACCTCTCTCAACAAAATCCCAAGCATTTGAGTTTGCAACTCTGATATATGGCTGGAGATAATCCTTAATGGAACAACATCTGGCCTTTCAAATTAAGGATCCTCTACCAGGGATTCTGTGTTCAGAGTAAACTGGAATCCATATCTTTAGATCAAAGACTCAACTGGGAAATGGCAATAAACAGGAAGAGTTAGGGTTTTTTCTCTTTTATCAAAAGGACATATGGTTGCCACTGTTCCTACAGGATCAAAAGGGAGAAAGGAGCTTAAGCATGTTATTATTCGTAAAATAACATCATTCTCAACCTCAAACACCTAAATGTATAATTAAGGTTTAAAAAGAGAGGGCATATTTTTAATTGATCCCCTAACAATGTATCTGACACTGTCAAGAATTCAACAGCCACTGTCAAGAAAGTGCCATGACCCATAAACAAACTTTAACCCCGAATGAAATTAGCAATGACGTGTCACATATCAGATCTGAAAACAATAACATAAGCTTTAACATAAACTACCCAAAATCATAAAACATTCCTTACAGTCCCATATAAATGCAACTTCTTATCTTCCTACTGATAGAACCAAAAAATCTTAATAAAAATAGTGATAACTTTCAGATGAAAAGAACATGCTGCACTCCCATTTCAACAGAGGTGAAAGCTAAAAACAAGCTTCACAAAGTGAATTTCATATTCATTACAGTTGGAATGTTGAGATAATTTTTAGAAAGGTATTTTAACATACATCTAACAGCGGTGATATAAGTTAAAATTGCTCTCTTCATACTGGGAGTTCTGGATGTTAAGGTATTCAACTAGCTTATGAAATAACTGATGAAATCTAAGACGATTTTCTTCAATTCAGCTGCAGGCCTTTTGTGAAAAACTGGACAGTCTTTCAATTACAGACACTAACGAATTTTTTTTTAAAGCCTCATTTTATATCTTTCTCCTTTGACAATTATTAATTGCTCAGCTACCAAAGGAACTGCCACAGTTTGCAACTGAGACTGTATATTTAGACGGTATTATTTTTGTGAAGAATCTAAAGTACTTGGCAAACATCAAAGAACTACTTTTTAGGATCGCATTTGGGGGTGGGGAGGGCTTATCGCGTAGTAAACACTCTTTACACTTTTATTTTAAAACCAGTTTTCAAAGCCACAATCACTGTCACAAAGTTTTGTTTAGAGTCCTCTTGCCATTAGAGAAAGGGGCGTGCCTCTCTTCAAGGAAGTAAAAACGCAGTTTGGTAACAGACACCTCAAATGTAATGCTTCTTTAGAAAAAATTTAATGCTTCTGATATATTGTAATATTGGAGAACTATTAGAAAACAGATTTGGGCCTCTTTTAGGACACTGCTTTTTTAAACCACCCAAGCTGGTATTGATTCTGTCTCCATCCAGTCTTTAAAAACCTGCACACACACTCACACACACACTCACACTCACACTCACACACACACACACACAGCTTTCCTTCCACTCAACATCTAAACGCAGATTCGTGCTGTCCTGACAATCTGACATCCTCGTCGACTAACTTTCCCCTAAACCCCGCTCCCAAATAGCCTCACAAGCCCCCAGCCCTGCGGCTGCTGCTGAGACCCGACGCTCCAGCAGGGGTAAGACGCAGGAGGCGACCAGCGCGGGCGCGGGGCGAGCGCGGGCCCCCTGGGAACCCAGCCCTGCCGGGGCCTCCCCGCGCGCGCGGGACGCACCCCCTCCCCCGGGCCCAGGCCGGCTCCCCCCGCGGGCGCGCCCCCGCCGCCCCCCGCCGCTCCCCGCCGCTCTCCGCCCCGCTCAGCCCCGCTCCGTCCCGCCCCGTCCCGCCGGCGCCCGCGGGTCCTCGGCGCGGGCGGGGAGGACGCTCGAGCGCGCCACGTGGAGGGCGCGCGGCGGGCGGACCGCGGCGGGGCAGCCTCCGCTCCAGCCCCGCGGCTCCTCCCCCTCCCGCCCCTCCCCCTCCCCCGCCGCCCCTCCCCCTCCCCCGGCCCCCCGCCGTCTTGCCTGGTTGGGGTCCGTGGCGCGGAAAACGTGGCAGGCCGTCTGCGACTCGGGGTCGTCGGGCTGCGCCTTGATCAGGTAGGCAAAGTAGGTGAGGTCGTGGCTGTTGTGCACGAAGCGCGAGATGTGCTGCGCCTTGTGCTCGAAGATGAACACCGCGGGGCTGGGCTGCGCCGCCGCGGGCCCCACGCCCCCCGCGGCCCCGACGCCCGCTGCCCCCGGCGCGGGGACGCAGCGCAGGAAGGGCGCGCTGAGCACCAGGAGCACCTCGCGGGCGGCCGGCGCCCCGCACCCGCCCGCCTCGGGCTTCTGGCCGCGCCGGCGGATCTCGGCCATGAGCCAGGGCAGCATGGGCAGCGTGGTCCTGCGGTCCAGGCACGACCCCCCCACGTACCACAGCCGGAACCGCTTGTCGCCCGGCTTCCCGGGGCCCGGCTGCGCGGGGGCGCCCGGCTCGGGCTCCAGGGGGTGCGGGAACGGCTCGTCCTGCACGCAGCTCGGGGGCTCCATAGCTCGCGCCTCCCGGGCCCGGGGGCGGCCTGGGCGTGCCGCGCCGCGCTGCGCCGCGCCCCCGACCCGCCGCGGGAACCGTGCCGAGCACCGCCGCGGCGCCTCAGCGGCCCTGCCCCATGCGGCACTTGCCCCGGGGCGCCTCCCCCGCGGGGCGCCCCGCAGCCGGACTGGCGCGGGACGGCGGGCTAAGCCGTCATCCTGCTCCGCGGGGCCAGCGCCCGGGCCGCGCCGCCGCCTCGCCCCCCGGCCCCCGGCCCCCGGCCCCCGGCCCCCTCGCTCCCCGGCTCCCTCCCTCGCTCCCTGCCCGCGCGCCGCCGGGCGCCGCCTGCTCCAGCCCTGCAGAGCCGCTGCGGCCGCCGCGCTCCCGGGGCAGGCGGGGAGGCCGGCGGAGGCGGGGCGGGGAGTGGGCCGCGGGCGGGCGGGGTGACTCGGGGCGGAGCTGACTCCTACCCGGGTGACCGGCTGTCACCTGGAAGGTCGGGGCGGCGGTCCTCGGGGAGGGCCTGCGCGCTCCGTTCCACGGGAGACTGGCGACACCGAAGCCCCCCCGCCCCCCGTGGCCGCGGCCCGGCTCGCCGCGCCGCTCCTCCCCTCCGTCCCCGTCCCCCCCCCTCGCTCCTTCCTTCCTTCCAGCCTGCTGCTACTTTAACCCGGCCGCTACCCCGCCTCCCGTCCGGCGGGCGCAGAGCGTCGCCTGCCTGTAGAAGCTTTTCTGCGAAGTCGCCTCTCCGCCCCTTCCTCCGGCCGCTGCCCCAGCCCGCCCCCGGGGCACCGCGCCCCCCGGGGCGCCGGCACTGCCCGGCCCCGCGCGGCCCCTCTCGCGGCCCCTCTCGCGGCTCGCGGACCTCTCCGTCCCCGGTGCGCCTCTGCTGCCCCCTGCAGAGGGGCCCCTCTCGGGCGGGCATTGGGATTTCTTTTTTTACGAACGGTATTTGCGTGGTTTCGGTGCTTTCTGAAGTCTGCACGATATCTGAATCTTATTTCCAAATAATGCCCAAAAGAATCCCATTTTATGCATTTGATCTACCCAGTTCAGACGTAGTGTAGAGGCTTCTCGTTCTTGTAAGACGTAGTAAAAACAGACTTCCGAAGAACCGAGAAGACGTTTTAGGGATAATTTGACCATTCTAACTTTTTTTTTTTTTTTTAATTCATGAGAGACAGAGACAGAGAGAGAGAGAGAGGCAGAGACACGGGAGGAGGGAGAAGCAGGCTCCAGGCAGGGAGCCCGACCCAGGTCTCCAGGATCACGCCTTGGGCCGAAGGCAGGCGCCCAAACCGCTGAGCCACCCAGGGATTCCCCCTCATTCTAACTTTAAAACAGAAAGAGAAGTATTCTTTTTTTCACTTTAGCAAATCGGATCCTCGTTCTTTCTGCTCCTACTGGATTATGATGAAGAATTCCATAAGTAAACAAAATAAATGGAAACACACTGAAAGTTCCCAGTTTTCCCCAAAGTACTTACAGGAAGAATGAAAACCCAGAACCCAAAAGGTTTATTACCGTTTTTAATGGTATGCTCACTTTCTGTAAAGTCCTGAACTATTTTTTTATCCTCTTTATGTAAAAGAACTATGACCAGTTGCCATTATTCCTATGCTGAATTTTTGGGGTGCATCCTGGTGGTTCTCCTATAAATAAGCATATAAGTTCCAAGATAGAGACCTTATTGATTGTTTAGGTTTAGTCATTTGATTTAACCACTCTACCACTTCTTTGTGCAAAACAGACCCATGTCTTCAAGAAGCAAAGTTCTTGGAAAGTAGACTGAAACCAGAGTTACTGGTAAGGTTCTAGACTTATTTTGGCAGTGAAGTAACTTGGGTCAGGTCTTAAGTTAAAGCATTTAATTGCCAGTGGTCTCTCCTCCAGCCCACTCTTCCCCTCCAGTGGTCATCATGGAAAGCTCTCCTTTGCTCCTGATCAAAGCCGAGAATGCTGAGCCAACACGGGGACCCCAAAAATCTCCTGGGCCCACAACACACTTCTTAAGAGTGAAAAATAAACGCTTTGGTTCTCTTAAGCAACTGAGATTATGGAGTTGTTTGCTACATTGTTGTTAATCTATTCTGTCCTGTCCAATAAAATTATTATACTGTAGTATATATCTTCTATAACTTGTTTTGTTATCATTTATATATTTGGATTTATTACATGCATGAACTAGATAGTAAGTTCTTACCACTATTGTGGCACCTGTAGGACCCTACAGAATTATATGCACAGTCCATTATATATTTGATCACTGAATTTCTAAAAAGGTAAGAGGACAAGACACGATTTTTAAATGTTTGGTAAAAATTATAAGAACATGCAAGTCAATGATGTTTACTAAATGGTGGAGCAGGAAATCAACCTCTGACCCTCGACCCTTCCATTCTCAACTCCACCTCGCCTCCCCCCCCAAAAAAAGGGGGGGGGGGAATGTGTTCAGAAAAACATTTCCAATAATCTGCAAGACATACCTCCTGAATAGCCTTGGAGGTACCACCATCTATGATACCTAACAGTGAACTCTTACTTTAAACAAAAAAATAATTATCTTCTAACATCCCAGTCTAAATCAGTGGTGTCAGGGTTAATTAGAAGTGATAACATCTGGTCAAATCCTAGTGAAAAATTCATACCGCATGAGAAATGTAAGGGCCTGAGCTAGTGTGGTGGCTTAAGCCTGGAAAGGTTTGTTAGCAATCTCTTAGTTTCTTTGCTGCCAAGCACTTTGTGCTCTCTCTATCCCTCTGACTCCCTTTTTCTCTTCATTCTGTGCCACCGCCCAATATCTACTTTTTCTCCCTGCTTAAAAATCTCTAAATGACACATTTTCTAAAGCTCAAAACACAAATCTTGCTAGTCTTCTATCTGTGGCTCCTGTCTCCCCTACTCCCACATCCACTTAGCCTCTCTATCCACAACCACATAGGTGCTCACTCTCTATGAGGCACACTCTCTATAGGTACCCTCCTCTCCCAATGGCTCTTCCTATCACTCCTCAACTCTGGTGAAATTCTCCTGCCACCAATCCTTCATGACTTGAATACCCATTTATTGTTCAAGACCCAACTCAACAGTCCCTCTTCTGTGAAGATGTTTCTCACCGCCCCAGTTAGTGGCCCTCTCCTCTTTGTTCTTTTTTAATGTATTCCACTATTATAGCTCTTAATGCATTCTTTGTAATTATCAGGTGATTTATCTGTGTGCTCCCCTCCCCACCAGGAGGGCATTTTGAGAGAGGGGTTATTTTTTTGTTATTGTTCCATATTTTCCTTCAGCCAAGTGGCTGACATATAATTGATTCTTAATAAATGTTGAACGAGGGACTCACGGGTGGCTCAGCAGTTGAGTGGGTGCCTTCGGCTCAGGGGCATGATCCCAGGTATGGGATTGAATCCCGCATCCGGCTCTCTGGGAGGAGCCTGCTTCTCCCTCTGTGTATGTCTTTGCCTCTCTCTGCGTGTCTCATGAATAAATAAATAAAATCTTTAAAAATAAATAAATAAAATTTAAAAATAAATGAATGAATGAAAGAATTAAATAAATAGCAAATTAGAATTGAAGAAACCAAAGACTTAAAAAAGAGAGTTTTTTTTAATTTGTTTTTTTTAATTTATTTTTTATTGGTGTTCAATTTACCAACATACAGAATAACCCCCAGTGCCCGTCACCCAATCACTCCCACCCCCGCCCTCCTCCCCTTCTACCAACCCTACTTCGTTTCCCAGAGTTAGCAGTCTTTACGTTCTGTCCGCCTTTCTGATATTTCCCACACATTTCTTCTCCCTTCCCTTATATTCCCTTCCACTATTATTTATATTCCCCAAATGAATGAGAACATATAATGTTTGTCCTTCTCCAACTGACTTACTTCACTCAGCAAAAAGAGTTTTAATACGTAGAGCTGATACACCAAATGATTTAATTAGCTATTTCATAAATATACTAAATATATCTACCAGCTAACTATACAGTACTGGAAAATTATAGGATGCCTCCCAACAATGGTAGTGGAGATCTGAGTAGAGTTGACAAAGACAGCACGAGCATTTATGACTGAATAAAATTTTGAGATGATAATAGGGTTTTTCCTCTATTGTTCCTTTGTTCCCTCTGACCTTCCCTCAGCCAGGACAGCCAAGGCACTGCATCTTCTCTGCTCCAGGGGAAGGATGACACAGCAAAATACAGATAACAAAAGAGTCCATTCTTAGCCTTGAAGTCTCAGAAGCTAAGGACCTGGCAAAGGCAAAAAAGATTTAGAGTATGTGCTTGGAGTCAGTTTGTCCTGCTCTAGATACTTAAAAAAAAAAGTTTTCCCCAACTTGGGAGATGAAGAAAGAATAAATAAGAGGTAACTACTAGAGAACCAAAATATAATGTTATGACTTTCAAACCAGTAGAATAATTGTCCAACCAAATATTGTCAGCAAAGGAAAGGGAACAAGAAGAAAAATAAAAGGAAACCAAATTAAAGTATGATAAATAGAAAATTTAAAATAGTATAACTGAAGCAACTTCAAAATAGTAACTGTAATGAATGCAAATTAGTCTAACCCACCAAAAGATAACTAAGTATAATCAATCTATAAATTTGATGAATAGAAAACCCAAAATTTTTTCACAGAGTACCTGTGAAAGAAACAAAAATTGAAAATGCACTGTGTCACACAAGAAGCCCATAAATTCCAAAGAATTGCTAATCGTATAGATCATGTCTTCTGATTATTATTCATGGTAAATTTTTTTAAAATACAGATTTAAAAATCATATCTGAAGAGTAAAAACATAATATTTAATAATCTTGATTTTAAAAAATTATAAAAGAAAATGTTAATACAGGGAATTATTTTTTTTAAGATTTTATTTCTTTATTTGAGAGAGAGAGAGAGCAAGAGCGAGAGAGGGAGCATGGGTAAGGGGAGAGGCAAAGGGAGAAGGAGAAGCAGACTCCCCCTGAGCAAGGAGTCCAACATGGGGCTCAGTCCCAGGACCCTGTGATCATGACATGAGTGGAAGACAGATTCTTAACTGATTAAGCCGGCCAGGTACCTCTTAATACATGGAATTAAATGATAAAAGTAATTTATGTCAAAACTTGTCAAATACAAGTAAATGTATTGATTAAAATAAATAATAATGTCAAAATTTTAAAAAAATGAATGAAAGTAAATGACTAAAAATTCAACTTAAAAAAATAGAGAAAATGGGATCCCTGGATGGCTCAGCAGTTTAGCACCTGCCTTTGGCCCAGGGCGCGATCCTGGAGTCCCGGGATCAAGTCCCACATCAGGCTCCCAGCATGGAGCCTGCTTCTCCCTCATCCTGTGTCTCTGCCTGCCTCTCTCTCTCTCTCTCTCCCTCTCTCTCTAGGTCTATCATAAATAAATAAATCTTTTTAAAAATTTTTAAAAATAGAGAAAATGTCATAGAGAATCCCAAAGAAATAATGAGATAAAATAATTGAGATAAGTTTAGAAATTAGGAAAATAAAAAATGGAAAAACAATGGAAAGGAATAGCAAACAATAGTCTTTTCATGTCTTTGATCATTTTTGTCTTCCTGAAAGATTTGATTCTCTTATCTGTTGCCTTTTTTTTTTTTTTTAACCAGGGTCAAATTATATTTAAGATGTCTTGACAAAAATTTAGGTAGTTATTCATTTACATCAGCCCACATCCCAAATACAGGCCTTATTTATTAATCCTCTTGATAAATATATGGATGGCAGGAATTATAAAAGTGCCATTTTTTAAAAATTAGGAAAATGAAGCACAAAATAAGTAGGTGATGAGAGTAATGTTATAGAAAATGAATGGATTGAATAGCAACTGATTGCTAATCCAATGCAGAGCTTTGCAAACAGAAGGTGATTAATAAGTGTCTGGTGATCAAATGGATTTACAGCTTTTTCAAATGCCAGAGAACAGAATCAGTTAGTTTCAGAAGTTAAAAATTTCTACAGAGGAAACAGATTTTTCTTCTAACATAAGGCTGAGATAATTTTACAATACCTATTTTTGTCTGACTGTATAATTCAGAAGTGCCTCAAGTGGTCTAAAACGCTCTGTTGTCATAAAATCTAGTTGAAGGGTGAAAGGAAACACGATTAAAATGAACATTTATTTCACGCATGCTCTCAAGTCAACTCCACCTCAACAAAGCATATAAAATCAGCACAAGTTGTGAAATATATATTTGAGTGACGACATTAGTATAGTGAGATGAGATATTTTCCCTACTAAACACTCTTTTATCGTTGAATGAAATTTCACATTTATACTCTTCAAAATTATGTAGATTTACATAGGTATTATTGACTATTTTCTCTGAAATTTTTCACCGCTGAAAACATATCGACACCACAATAAAACTGTCCCCCTATAAGAAGACTTCTTATTTATTTACCATCTCTAATGGGCCCTGAGAAGCTTTAAAAGGAATCTGTTTTAAGCCTGTCATAGATAAACTAGTTCATATTTTCCTTGCTGATTTTATTTTTTTAAAGATTTTATTTATTTATTCATAGAGAGAGAGAGAGGCAGAGACACAGGCAGAGGGAGAAGCAGGCTCCATGCAGGGAGCCCGATGTGGGACTTGATCCCGGGTCCCCAGGATCACACCCTAGGCTGCAGGTGGCGCCAAACCGCCGCGCCACCAGGGCTGCCCCCTTGCTGATTTTAAAATGAAACATTTCAAGTTTCTAATATAATAGAGATTAAAATGAACAAATATACAAGTAGTATTTTTTAAGGTTTCATTCATGAGAGACAGAGAGAGAGAGAGGCAGAGACATAGGCAGAGGGAGAAGCAGGCTTCTCAAGGGGAGCCTGATGTGGGGACTCTAGGTCCACGCCCTGAGCTGAAGGCAGAGGCTCAGTCGCTGAGCCACCGAGGCATCCCTACAAGTAGTATTTTTAAAACCCATAATTGTTTGGAATAAATAGCATATGTAGATGGTAGAAAATTCAAAAAGTTACAAAAAATAGGGACACCTAGGTGGCTCAGTCAGTTAAACGTCCAACTCTTGATTTTGGCTCAGGTAATGATCTCAGGACCCTGAGATCAAGCCCCAGTGGGCCTCTGCGCTCAACAGGGAGTCTAGTTGAAGATTCTCTCTCCCTCGGCCTCTCCCCTTGCATTCTCTCTCTCTCTTAAAAAAAAAAATAAAGTTACAAAAAATATAAATACAACAAAATACAAGCCTTCCACTCCTTTCCCCAGAAACCCATTTTCTTTCTGGAAGGAAACATTTTTATAAGTTTCTTAAGTATGGATTTAAAATAAGATAATAAAAACCACCATTTGTTGAGTACTTATTCTGCGCAAAGGGTCCTCACAACAATTGTGGGATAAGTAGTACTTTTTTTTTTTTCTTTTTAAAAGGAGATATATGCTATTTTTGATGTGGCCTCTTCTCTAGGATTAGCTATGGAGAATCTATTCTGCCAGTCTTGGGCTGTTCTCTGGGTTATTTACACTGTGCAAGTGTTATCTAGGTTTATCTGTAGAACAAGGAAAGTCTGGAAATATTTGGGTTGGTTCTACCAAGTTTGCCAACTTGGGAGCTAGGATTGAATTTGGAGCCCCAGCAGGCCATTTCCTACTGGTTAAAAAAAAAAGTGAAGGAATAAACTTTCACTCATTGATTTAAAAAAAAAAAAAAAAAAAAAAAAACAGAAGAATTGTCTTTTCTCACATAACATCCTAACTATGATTGCCTCTTGCTCTAAGAACCTTTAGCCTTTTCTTTATAACTTTTTTGTGATGTTTATCTTACTATGCATTGAGGATTATTACTGTTTACCACTATCTGACCCTCTCTGCATCCTGACACATGGGAAGATAGCTCTTCTCTGCCCCCTTAAATTAAGCATGCTCATAAGACTACTTTTGGCACTGAAGTGACTTGGGTAGATGTTACTGAGATGTTAGAGCCTGCCAATCTGGAATATAAACAATCTCTTATTTATAGTTTCTTTTTTAAAAGATTTTATTTATTTATTCATAGCAGACACACAGAGAAAGGGACAGAGAGAGAGAGAGAAAGAGAGAGAGGCAGAGACACAGGCAGAGGGAGAAGCAGGCTCCACACAGGGAGCCTGACGTGGGACTGGATCCTGGGTCTCCAGGATCACGCCCTAGACAGAAGGTGGCACTCAACAACTGAACCACTTGGGCTGCCCTTATTTCAGTTTCTTAGGCAAATAAGGTTCTCAAATTAAGATATGGCCTAAGGATAAAGGTCAAATCAAAGGTATGGCTGTAAGACACTTTTTTAAAGCTTCTAAGGAATTTAAATTGGTGCTTTCTCAGCTAAACAAAATGGTATCTTGAAAGCACGAAAATGTCATCCCACAGAAGCCTGATACCAAAGTAGCAGTAAGCCAGTCTAAAAGGACAAAACTGTTTTGAAAATAGTTGTGACTTTGGCTTCTAGAGCATGGATTGGGCTTTGATCTGAAATATAGAAAGCCACCAGAGTTCTTAAGGGAATTGTATTAGCAAAAGTATTGCCAGGCTCCATAAGGCACCATGACTTTTCAGATTGTAAAGAAGTTTCTGGACTCCTAAATTTACACAGACAGGAACAGTCTGAGAAGTTTAAAGGGCATGTGGGGAGATGCAATGGAATTGGACTTTTGGAATTTTTTGTAACTGTGGGATTCAGAGCAGAGAAATCAGAGGAGTTGAACATAACAGTTCTGAATCTTAGGAGAGAGTTATGAGCTATATATATGTAAGTCTGAGAGTTGTTAGCACATAGTAAAAATACAAAAGTATAAATGTCAGCTTTCAGCCTTGGTTAATATATAGGTGAAATCTTATGGGTGGCTCAGGGGTTTAGCGCTGCATTCAGCCCAGGGTGTGATCCTGGAGACCCGGGATCAAGTCCCGCGTGGGGCTCCCTGCATAGAGCCTGCTTTTTCCTCTGCCTGTGTCTCTGCCTCTCTCTCTCTCTGTCTCCCACAAATAAATAAATAAAATATTTTTAAAAATCTGAGGACCCCATGTCACATTATTCAATTAGAGACCTTAATAAAGACAAAATTGTTGACACAAGTGCTTTTGAAAATGCAAGGCATTGGGCTAGTTTTACAACATTGTCATATCAGTCAGCTCCCTGGAAAGAAAAAAAACAAATCACCCTAAATGACTTCAAACTGAGACTTGAATGAAAGGGGTAACAAAGGTATGGAAAAATATGATGAGGATCATATGAGAATATCAAGTCTTGAGAGTCTTGTAATAATGGGAAACCATTATTACACCTAGGACCAAAAAGTCAAGAGTAAAAAACTGTTAACAGAACCTCCTGGGAGGCAAAATCCAGCAGAATCTTTAGTTCGGGAGGGACACAGCTACTGCCAGAGATATGGCACTGAGCAGGAAAGAGGCAGAGAAGAGACCTTGCTGTCCTCCTGTGTTACATCTCCTGCTGGTGTATCTCCCATTGGACAAGCCAAACGAGCACAGGTGATATAGTTCTCAAAAGACAATATTCCAGGGCATAAGGCAAAGGAGAGAAGGGCAGACAATGCACCTAGATAAGTAAATGGAGAATAACAAGCACAAATGTTAAGGTGAAGGAGAAGATTTAATAATACTTATGCATCACATATCATAAACCCACAAAGAATATGTAGCACTAGTCAGGTGGGAAGAAGGCCATGTTCAATTTATATATACAGGTTCTGTCCCCTATAAATATGAATCACTGGACAGTTTGCTGAAAAGGACAAAAGGAACCCTTTTTGTGGTAGTCTACTTCTTAATTATAAAAGGATTACCATAGTCATCTTCTTTGGAGTGTGACATTAACTCAAGGCAATAGATACATAGATAAATAGATAAAGTTTGTTTTCACTGTTATGATAATGTATCTTTGCACTATATCAATATTGAGTGAAACTTCATTGTTGCAACAATTGACTGTTCGGATTTACATTGTAAAATATACCCAGCATTGTGATGACTAAGATGCTACTATACACCTAATAACTTTATTTTCTCACTCCACTGGTATTTAATTGACATGAAATAGATTGTTAATCAAGATTCATTAACAGATTTATTTTGGCCTTCTCCTTATAGATTTGTTTAAGCAAAACAGTTTTTGAGATTCCAGCAGCTTCGTGTCAACACAATGTCAGGTATCCTTACATGATGTGGATAATAATTTACAGTCTTAGAGCCTGATGATATCAACCATAATGTGCTGACAAAAGAAGGAAAGATTTCCCAGGAAACCCTGAGGAATAGCAACACTTAAGGGAAATATAGACCAAAATGTAGCCTGCAAAAAGACTGAGAAGGATGAACCAGACATATAGGGAGAATGTGGTATCATAGAAGCCCTGTGAAAGGAGAAGTGGTTTGCATTTTTAAAAACTGCACACAGATAAAACACAGTGAGAAATTTAGTGCTTCCATACAGTTTAGCCAAGAGCTGGTTATTGACGAGCACAGTGAAAGCACTTCTGCTAAGAGCCATAAGACCAGAAACTAGAAATCTGTGGGTTGCAGAGTGAATGAGATAGGCAGACATGAAAACAATACAGACAATGTTTTAGAGATGTTTGGCTTTGAAGAGAAGAAAGACAGGCTAGTATCTGAAGAAGGAGGTGTGGTGAAAGGTTTTCTTTTGGTTTGGGTTTTGTTTTGTTTTTTTTCCAGTTGTTTTTGGCTTAGTTGGTTTTTCACTGGGAGAGAACATTGAGCATTAGTTAAATGCTATTGGGAAGGAGACAATGGAGTGAGAACAGTTGAATCTACAAAAGAGAAAATGGATGGAGCATTGTGTCTGTTACAAAGTAGGTGCTCAGTAAGTGTTTATTAAATAAATAAATAAATAAATTCCTTGACATGACAGGAAGGTGTTTAATCCAGAAAACAGGTGAAGGAATTATCTATAGATCAAAAAAGAAAAAAATTAAAAATAATTTAAAAATTATCTATAGATCAAAAATCAAAATTATCTATCCATCAAAAAAGTAAGGAAGAGGAAATAGATGTGGATATAGGTCTTTTGGTAGATGTCGTATGAAGAGTTAGAGAAATTGCCATCAGATGACTTCTGTTTTCTCAGTGAAGTGAAAGATGGGATCATCCGAGGGAAATAAAAGTATATTGGAATCATTGAGAAGAATGAAAAAAAGTTGATGAAATAGTTTCGTGTTCTGAAAAGAAGCTTCAAAGGAAAGCCAGTTGAAGCACCTGCCAGCATCTGCAATATGTGTTGTGGCTCGTGAAAGGGATTGCCCCACATATATTCCCCATGCTGGGCCTCAGTATTGAATCAGATCATCTGGCACCTTTACCTATTCCTCCCTCACTGTAAACTCTAGACCATGACCTTCAGTATTTGTTCTCTCCTTTATTTTCCTGGCTGTGCTCCACCAGATTTGAAACATGATGGCTCCTGGGAGTGCACAGCCTTTGATGGTTCTGCCTCCCTACCTGGACAATGTTTCATCATTCTACTTTGAGGACATTTCTTATAGCTCATTACATTTCTGACACCTGCCTCCCCAGATACCCAACCATCAAGGCATCCCCTTTTCTTCAAAGGAGCACACTGAGCATCAGATATAAAAAGTGGGGTACCTACTTCCTTGTCTTCATAGTCCCTTCCCACAGAACTTGAGCCATCACTGGGCAGAGAACCAAAGGCCACAGAAGCCCGCCCTTGGGCACCTGGGTGGCTCAGTGGTTGAGCATCTGACTATGGCTCAGGTCATGATCTCAGGGTCCTGGGATCGAGTACCACATCAGGCTCCCTTCAGGGAACCTACTTCTCCCTCTGCCTATGTCTAACCCCTGCTAGAGACTCTCAAGGGCTTAAACCCTCCTGTCTTCCATGTGGCTGACAATGGAAAAGACTTACCCCTCTGACAGGAGATCCTGCTTCAAAATCTACAGCACCATGGCCTTGCCTGTGGCATCAACAAGGAAACCCTATCAGGATGTAACATAGAAAACCTAGTACTCCTCTGAAAAAGAAAATAGTCATAAGATAAGTGGTTATGTTACACAATCAGAGGAACTGCCAAATCTGTATAAAGATAAATATGACAACCCAACATGAAAATTAAACAGAAGATTTAATAAACTATATGTTGATTTGTTATTACCTAACCAATAAAATAATGTATATAATGCATTTTTTTTACAAACTCTAGGAAATTTTAAATCAGTTCTCAAAATTTAGCTTCAGAGAACTTGACCAAATAGCAGATTATCTAGCAGTGAGAATACTTAAGAGAAAACACTGAAAAGGTGGACTAGTAAATTTATTTTTAAGTAAATGGGTCGAGGGAGGGGATGAAAGAAACAAAAAAAAATGATGGCTGAGGGGTTAAAAACACTGAAAACTGGTGGGACTGCTTTTGGATTAGTTACTAAATTTTTTCATTGGTTTGCTCAAATGTGTGTGCAATTAAGTCTTAGACGAGATAGTATTTTTTTATGGTTATGGCTACAACTCTAGAGAAGAATTATTAATTTCTGCTTTAGATTACTAAACTCTGTACATACCTTTTATTAAAATTCCACTGTTTCTCAGCTACCCATTATGATAATCTCTGTTTTAAAGTAATTCTCCTTTGTTAAGTGATTCATTGCTTTCCTTAAAATAAAATTTAAAAAAAAGAGGCAGATCTCTGAAAGAGATCTATTTCTTCTTTTTTTTTTTCTTCTTGTTACTTTGCAAAAACAACAGAAGTATTCCTGGAATGAAGGAAAATCTATCTTCTTGGACCTCCCTCATTATAAAAGTGTGGGAAAACTTATTTCATTTTCAAAACAAGCAATAAAAAAGGATTGTGGCCAAATTTCCTGCAAAATTATTGTAAGAAGAAAAGGAATAAGAGGCAGAATAAAATACCCACACACTATGATGAAAACACTTCAGAAAGACACGCCAACAAATTGGGAAACTGTAAAATCTAATATTTCAAAATAAGCTAACAATTTTTTTAAAAGTGTAGAAGCCATTAAAAAACCCACACAAATTAGGTTTAGAAAAAATCAAAAGCTGCAAAACAAGAATCTGGAGGTTTATTTTATTTATTTTTAAGATTTATCTCTATTTTTAGAGAAAGAGTGGGGGTGCAGCCAAGGGAGAGGGAGAGAATGAATCCTTAGGCAGACACCCCACTAAGCGCGGAGGTGGTTGCTGGGCTCAGTCCCATGACCCTGACATCATGACCCCAGGATGAAGTTAGGAGTCAGATGCTTAACTGACTGAGCTACCCAGGCACCCCAGAATCTAGGGTTTTAAAACAAGGATGCCAAGAGCTTTTCTAAGTTTCTTTCATCTGGCCCTCCAAAGATCTACTTGAGCCCACTCTTAGGCTAGCTTCTCCTTTGTCATGGCCCTCAGGAATGTGGACATACAATAGCGAATTAAGCACATGATGGCTTTCGTTGAACAAGAAGACAATGAGAAAGCAGACGGAAAAGAGGCAAAGGCAAAGGAAATACAAAACATGAGGAAGGTTATCTTGTGCAAACAAAAAGATGGACTGTGACAGAATATGAAAGGAAAAAAATGCAGATTGTGTAGTAGAAGGAAATCGAAATTTTCAACTTGAATCGAGTAAATTTAAAAGTCTTCTGAGGGACACCTGGGTGGCTCAGCAGTTTGGCGCCTGCCTTCAGCCCAGGGCCTGATCCTGGAGACCCAGGATGGAGTCCCATGTCAGGCTCCTTGCATGGAGCCTGCTTCTCCCTCTGCTCATGTCTCTGCCTCTCTCTCTCTCTCTCTCTCTCTCTCTGTGTCTCATGAATAAGTAAATAAGCTCTTTAAAAAAATAAAAATAAAAAAATAAGTCTTCTGAGCCAGAAATGACCTTATTACAGACCTAACAGAAGGAAAACAAATGCTCAACAAGGTGGTAAAGGTACAACCAGGCACTGAAAGCTGGAGACACTGATCCTCAACTGGCTTTATACCAGTTGCAATAGCTCCTAATGGCTTCATTGCAGGAATCAGGACTTCCTTCTAGTAAAGGTTGAAAGGCAAAAAATGATCCCTATCAACAGAATTGCCACCGTAAAGATAGTGAGATCTCAACCGATCAAGAGGCCTAGCTGTCTGAGTAAATAGCTGGCAGTGTTGAAATCCATTATGGAGGTCACAGAATAAAGGTTTCCAATACCCTGAAAAGCCAGCTGGATCTCATATTTAGGAATGACGCCAGAAGTATGGTGAGGCTTCCTTGATATGAATAGCAATGAAGTTTTTGGATTAAGCCTGTGGGAGGTGGAGCTTTTTCCACTGCATATGACTACATTATGAAAGCATCTGATAGTTGAAAAAACAAGATTTTCTATGTCACCCCCTCTTTGTTCTGGTATAGTTCTGTATTTATCAGTGGAATACCTCCCCCATAGAGATTGCCTTTGTTCTAATCATTAACACAGGGAGAAATATGCACTTAAACAAACAGGACCATGCCTCCAATTCAACTTTCAGTGGTTTTGAGCATGAAGTAGAGGGGATCACATAATGGTTGTACAACTCACCCAGTCATCTGCCCTTTTCTCTAGCTGCAGAGATCTAATTTACAGAGTTTTTATTTATTTTATTTTATTTATTTATTCATGAGAGACACAGAAAGAGAGAGGCAGAGACACAGGCAGAGAGAGAAGCAGGCTCCATGCAGGGAGCCCAATGTGGGACTCAATCCCGGGACTCCAGGATCACACCCTGGGCTGAAGGCAGGCACTTAACCGCTGAGCCACCTGGGCGTCCCTAATTTAGAGAGTTTTAAGTGAGACAGGGCAGTGACTGGACTCGAGTCCTCTTCATCCTGACCACAAAATGCAGCGTTCCTCGATAGGTGAAACCTTATGCCTCTTGGGTGGCATGTCCTGCAGGAGTGCAGAAGCAGGATGCTTACCAAAGAAGGGACTCCACTTCTAAGACTGGCAAAGACCCAAACAAGCCAGTCTGCACCAAGGTGGAGTCCAGCACTGACCTTTCACTGACTTGTTCCCTCATTATGATACTAAAAATCACACCCAGGGATAGGTATTTCACATGCTAATGAAACAGGACGATCCATGATGAAACATGTTCTGTCCACTGAAATTGTGTGCCCAACTTCCTGTATCTCGCTCTCCCTATAGGCTTAGAGATCACTCCTTTCCCACCTCAGTCTCTTAAAATTTTTCCCCAGCCTTTGTTCTGGAGAGCCAGCATGAAGAACCCTTTCCTTTGTTCTGTCTTCCTTGTGCTGAAGCATAAGCGCTAATAAAAGCCTTGCCTGGAACTTCCAGCTTAGCCACTAGTAAATTTCTATTGTTTGGAGAGCCCAAGGACCCGAGTGTGTAACATAAGCACCTGTAAGTCTCTGCTCTTTTGATTTAATATACGTGTGGCAAGCAGTCCTTATAGCAGTACTAGCTTGTTATTTGGGCCTAGTGGTTGTTCTCATATGTAAATGTGCTCTACTTAGTAAAACAAAAGGTTTATGGAGGGAAAAAATGAGAGAACTCAGGACATAACTTAAAAATTTTAAGGAATTCTAAGCAAGAAGAACAACAAAAGCATAGAAAAGCAAGAAATAATGTCTTAGCAGAAATAGAATTTTAAGAGGAGGAAAATGTTAAAAATCAAATGAAAAAGGAGGTAAAAAGGATTTGAGAGAAAGTAACAGGTAAAAAAGACAAGTTCCCATATATGTATGCCAGAAGTACCCAAGGGAGAGAACCAGAGCAATAGAACAAAACAGAATAATCCAAGAAAATTTTCCTGAAGGGAAAAAAACAAAACAAAACAAAACACCTTGAAAATATACTGAAAAGCATACCTGAAAAGACTGACACCAAAATGGCCAACATCGAGAATTATTTTAGTAAAACTAATGAATTTTAAAGAAAAACTGTAAACATTCCATTTGTATCAAGGCAATCAACAACAACACCCAATCACTTATAAAAGAAAGGATGTCAATTGCCAGATCTTTCTACCTCAAAGCTTTATGGGTTGAAGATAATAGAGTGACATATTTAACACATTTAAGGCAAGCAAATGTGACCTAAGGGTTTTATACCATATAAACTTATGTTCGAGAATGAAGATCATAGGCCACCTGGGTGGCTCAGTGTTTTAAGGGTTTGCCTTCAGCTGAGGTCATAATCCCAAGGTCCTGGATTGAGTCTTGCATCAGTCTTCCTCCTTGGCAAGGAGTCAGGCTTCTCTCTACTCCTCTCCTCTGCTTGTGCTCTCTCTCTTTCATGCTCTCTCTTTCTCAAATAAGTAAAATCTTAAAAAAAAAAAAAAAAAAAAAAAAAAGAATAAAGACCATAGGCAAGCAGTTATAAACATTCATGAACAAAAGAAATATTGTTTCCATGCCCCCTTCTAAGATATCTACTAGAAAATGAGCTTCCAAAACCAAAATGACTGGATAGACTTCAACATCAACATCAGGACTGGTGATAATCATTGCATATATCCTAACCTAGGGAACTAAGACTAAATAATGGATATAAAGGAGAGAGTATATGTTATTGGTCACATTCTCTAATAAGGTAGAGAATACAATTATCAAGCATTGGAGGAGTAGATGTGAAATGGGGAGAACATATGAAAAATAGAACAAACTAGCTGATTACCTTATAGTTATTACCTGGAATTAAGAGGCTATTACTTCACATCAGATGCTGGGAGAGAGAAAAAGAGGGAAGAAGAGGTGGTCGGCCATTTTCAATTATTTCTCATAGTACAGAAAAATAGAAAAGTAGTGAGGGTATGGTATAAAGTATACAAGCAGCCATCCGAGCAAAAATGCAAGTTTTACCAGTTAAAGAAATGCTGAGAGAAAGAGAGAAAGAGGGAGTGAGTGGGTGAAGGAGAGAGGAAACAAAGGTTATTTATATAAAACATTTACTGTGTGTCTATTAATATAATATAAAGACAATATTATGGTATGGAAGTACTAGCCAGAGCAGTTACACGAGAAAAAGAAATAAAAGGCATTGGAAAAATAAGTAAATAAAAAAATAAAAGGCATCGTAACTGGAAAGAAAGAAGTAAAACTGTCACTATTTACAGATGACACGATATTATATACAGAAAATCCTAAAGACTCCATCAAAAAACTGTTACAATAAAAAAATTCAGTAAATTTGCAGGATACAAAAGCAATATGCAAAAAATTTGTTGTGTTTTTATGCACTAATAATGAAATATTGGAAACAGAAATTAAGAAAACAATTGCATTTGCAGTTGCATCAAAATGAATCAAATACCTAGAAATAAACGTAACCAAGGAGGTAATAGATTTATATAGTGAAAACGGTAAGACATTAATGAAAAAAGTTGAAGACAACACAGATATATGGGAAGATATTCCATGCTCATGGATTAGAATAATTAATATTATTAAAATGTATATGCTAATCAAAGTAATTTATAGATTCAATGCAATTTTTTTATCAAAATTCCAATGGCATTTTTCACAGAAATAGGACAAAATTAGGTGTGGAACCACAAAAGACCCCGAATAGTCAAAACAATCTCGAGAAAGAACAAAGTTGAAGGCATCATGCTCTCTGATTTCAAACTACACCATAAAGCTATAGTAATCAAAATAGTATGGCATTAGCATAAAAACAGAGACATAGATCAATGGAACAGAATAGGGAGCCCAGAAATATACTCATGCATATATGTTCAATTAATATACAACACAGGCAAGAATGTACAACGGGGAAAGGAAAGTCTCAGATAAATGGTATTGGGAAAACTGTACAGTCACATTCAAAAGAATAAAACTGAACCAGTATCTTATGCCATACACAAAAATGAACTCATCATGGATTAAAGAATTGAGCATAAGGCCTGAAACCATAAACCTAACACTTCTGGAAGAAAAAATAGATGGTAAGCCTCTGCAGTTACATTCTTGATAATAACAGTTCTTAAATGACACATCTTAAATATTTCTTTGCCCTTTCCCTTGGCACAGAAATGTGAAACACAGTAAGACATGTAAGTGCTTGCCTTTAATCAATGTCCTTCATATGCTGAAATAGTAACTAGCCAAAGATTAATAGCTACTTTCTCCTAAGGCACTTGTAATTCAAAAGAACATAACTCAAAATCAAGTTAATCAAGCTATGCAATCCATTATATTTAGTATTTCTTTGTGCTATGAAATGTCAGTTAAATCCATAGCTAGAATATCCCTCTTATCAAATAAAGGCCCTAGTAAAATCAGCATACATGTTTGGGAATGATACATGATCCCCAAATGATAATCGTACAATTCCATTTAAACAATTTCACATATAAGAAGTTTCTTATTCAAATTTGAAAACATATATTTAAATTCCGAAGCTTCTTGATCAGTGAATTCTTAGTTTCATAGAGTGTATAGGCTAAATTTACACTAGCATCATTCATCACATGAGATTTAATAGAAATTAATACCAATGAACTGGCACTAATACAGGTAGGTTATTTCTTTTTTTTTTTTTTTTTTTTAGGTTATTTCTTTAAACAATATATAAGAAGCTGTATATTAAGTTATCTCCAGAACTTTTATTATTTATTTTTATTTTATTTTATTTAAAGACACATTTATTCAGCGTCATGATCAGAGTATTACATTTAGCAATCACAGCATGAGTGCAAAAAAAAAAAATCTACATTAAAACCCTTTGTTGGAATGCCTTACACTTTCCACAGAACAAAACTAAAATAACCTGTTATACAATTAGTTAGAAATATAGTCCTCGAGTTTTTTGCCCATACACATGAGTATTGTCTAAAACATGTCTTCTGGGATCCCTGGGTGGCGCAGCGGTTTGGCGCCTGCCTTTGGCCCAGGGCGCGATCCTGGAGACCCGGGATCGAATCCCACGTCGGGCTCCCGGTGCATGGAGCCTGCTTCTCCCTCTGCCTGTGTCTCTGCCTCTCTCTCTCTCTCTCTCTGTGACTATCATGAATAAATAAATAAAATCTTTAAAAAAAAAAATAAATAAATAAATAAATAAAACATGTCTTCTTTGCAGCAGCTGGGCCCTGCCTAGCCAAGCTGTGCCTGGCTGAGTTCACAAATCTGTTGTAACCTGTAGCTTCTCTGGCTCTCCTCTCCTGCTACGCTTTGTTTCCTGGCAGTAATGAAAACCTTCTGCCACTGCCATAGTTGCTGCTGCTGCTGCCGCCATAGCCACCTTGGTTTTGTGGTTTGGCAAAGTATTGGCCTCCACCACCATAGGGGTCAGAGCTCCTGCCTCCAAAATTTCCTCCTTTTATGGGTCCAAAATTTGAGGATTGATTGCTGTAATTGCCAAAATCGTTATAGCTTCCGCCACCTCTGGAGCTGCTTCCATCATTACCAAATCCGTTACAGCCATCCCCACTGCCACTGTATCCACCAGCACCTCAACTGCCACCGAAGCCACCTCAACCACTGAAGTTCCCTCCAAGACCAAAGTTGTCATTCCCACCAAAACCACCTCGACGACCACCACCAAAGTTTCCAGAACCACTTCGGCCTCTTTGGCTGGACGAAGCACTAACCATCTCTTGCTTCACTAGGGCTTTCCTTACTTCACAGTTGTGGCCATTCACAGTATGGGATTTTCGAATGACAATCTTGTCTACAGAGTCATGGTCATCAAATGTCACAAAAGCAAAACCTCTCTTTTTGCCACTGCCTCGGTCAGTCATGATCTTAATCACTTCAATTTTCCTATACTGTTCAAAATAATCTCTTAGATGATGTTCTTCAGGGTCTTCTTTAATGCCACCAACAAAAATCTTTTTCACAGTTAAGTGGGCACCAGGTCTTTGAGAATCTTCTCGTGAGACAGCCCTCTTTGGTTCCACGACACTTCCATCCACCTTGTGTGGCCTTGCACTCATGGCTGCATCCACCTCCTCCATGGTGGCCCACGTGACAAACCCAGAGCCTTTGGAGCGCTTGGCGTTGGGGTCTCTCATTACCACACACTCTGTAAGCGTCCCCCATTGCTCAAAATGGCTCCTCAGACTCTCATCGGTTGTTTCGAAGCTCAAACCTCCAATGAAGAGCTTCTGCAGCTGCTCAGGCTCTTTGGGAGACTCTGACTTAGACCTGACGGTGGTGGGAGAGGAGACTTTAACGATGCCTACTCGGCGGCATCCAGGGGCCTCTCCAGAACTTTTAAATAAGTTTAATTATCTGGGGGCAGAAAAAGTTAACATAGCAGTCCTAACTTAAAAAGTTTAGGTCCTGGGGTGCGGGGGTGTGCCTGGGTGGTTCAGCTAGTTAAGCATCTGCCTTCAGCTCAGGTCATGATCTTGAGGCCTAATTGAGCTCAGTGTCTGGCTCCCTGCCCAGCAAGAACTCTGCTTCTCTCTCTCCCTCTGCTCCTCCTCACCACTTCTGGTGTGTGTGTGTGTGTGTGTGTGTGTGTGTGTGTGTGTATGTGTGTGTGTCTCATGAATAAATAAATAAAATCTGTAAAAAAAATATAAAAATTAAAAAAAAAATTATTTGAGAGAGAGAGAGGCAGAGACACAGGCAGAGGGAGAAGCAGGCTCCATGCAGGAAACCCGAAGCGGGACTTGATCCCAGGTCTCCAGGATCAAGCCCTGGGCCGAAGGCAGGCGCTAAACCACTGAGCCACCCAGGGATCCCCTATTTTTTTTTTTTTTAAGTTAAAGTCCACCCTTTGCTGGCATCTGGGAACATGAATTTCAGGAAGGTTCCACTGTTAACTGGTATAAGGGGCTCACAGTATCTGAACTGTACAGACAATATAATTTCTGCAAGCCCCTGTTTTTCTTCTAAAAATCTGAAATTTGGGTATGTGCCTGGCAGAGGGTGCCTATATAATCAGGTCCCAGTGAAAATCTTGGGTGTTTAGTCTCTAATGAGCGTCCCTGGTTGGCAACATTCCCCACAATTTGTCACAATTTGTTTAAGGAATTAAACACATCTTGTGTGACTCCACCAGAAGAGGAATCTTCGAAGTTTACTTACATCTGATTTACCTGGGACTTATCCCCATGTACCTTTCCTCTTTGCTGGTTATGCTCCATACTCTTTCACGATAATAAATCATAACCATGCATATGACTACATGCTGAGTCTTGTGAGTTCTCCTAATGAATTCCCAAAACTCTGAGCAGTCTTGAGGACTCCCAACAGAGTCCCCTGATCTACTTTTACAAGAATTACTTAATTTGAAGATTAGTTATTTGCCCCTTAAGATAGGAAATGACTTCTAAATGCATTAGTAATGAAAATTTAGGGATTCCCTAAGCATTGTCAATCAAATGTACACCAATTGATTTTAACTGTAACCTATGATTTTGGTTACAGTGGTGTGACCAATGTTACAAAGTGTTGGTAGGAAATTCTCTTTTAGCTATTGTCAAAATGTTTTTTTTTTTAAGATTTATTTATTTATTTATTTATTTATTTATTTATTTATTTATTTATTTATTTATGATAGACATAGAGAGAGAGAGAGAGAGAGAGAGAGAGAGAGGCAGAGACACAGGAGGAGGGAGAAGCAGACTCCATGCCTGGAGCCCCATGTGGGACTCGATCCCTGGACTCCAGGATTGCGCCCTGGGCCAAAGGCAGGCACCAAACCACTGAGCCACCCAGGGATCCCCTGTCAGGATGTTATATAAGATAACATCTGACTCCTTGTAGAGTGCCCTCTGTATTAGGTAGGACCCCTGGGCAAAATTCGGATCTCTTTTGACTAAATTAAGCTTATTTTAAACTATATGTTTTGCTTTTATATTACAGTGACTCTAATGACTGGTTGGGGGTTGGATTTTTTTTTTTTAACTTTAAAAAGCTAATAGTCAAATTGCAACCCAAACCAGTGTACAAGATGATATCCTATACAAGTTTCTCTGCACACTAAGCTCATTTTAGTGATGGTTTGTTTTGTTTTGTTTTTTAGAGAGAGAGAGAATGTGTGCACAACCGTGGGGGAGGGGCAGAGGAAGGGGAAGCCAGAAAATCTCAAGTAGTCTTCATGCCCAACTTGGAGCCCAACACAGAGCTCAGTTTCATGACCCTGAGATCATGACCTGAGACGAAATCAGGAGTCAGATGTTAACTGACTAAGCCACCCAGGTGACCCTATGGTTATTTTTAATGTGTCCTAACTTCCTCAGTATTTTTCTAACTCTTATTGTTTTTATTTTTGCCAGACATTTCAAAAATTTTCAGATGAGCCATGTGGTTAGGAACTTTTCAGATAAGCCATACAAGAATGGAGAAAAGGTGTACTAAATCAATAACACATCCAAAGGATAGTGAAAAAAAAAAAAAAAAGCAAGCAGTTAATACTGGGAAATGACAACCAAAGACCGAAAATTTTAAGTGCTTAAGCACTTTAAAATCAAGACAGCATGTTGGAAGTTCCAGTTCCTTTAAATAAATGTGACTATTTTGCCTTCTTTCCTCATAAATTTTATACTTAGGTTAACTTGTCTCAGTAGCAGAATATATGAAAGCATTTGGATTTTGCTTGATGACTTCAAGGACAATCTATTCCCCTTTGGAATGTAAAAGCTCATTAATACATTTTCCAACTTAAGAATAAGTTTTCTTTTTTTCCAAAAGTTTACATTCAAGAGCTAGTGTTTAAAACACATTTTCCCACAGAAATGTTATTACAAATGGTGGTTAATACTCAGGCCATCCCAGTGAACTCATTAAACCCATAAAAACCAAAAGTAGATATTTGCAATGAAAACAGTGTAAAACTGCATTATGAAAAAAAAAAACAAACCACCTTGCATTTTAAATTCCAAAGTTAAATTTAAACATGCAGTTTAAGTGTATTCTAATCAAATCCACTATCCACAGCGTTTAAGCCAGGGCTTCATTTTGGGACTCTTCAAATAGAACCTTAAACACTACAGGTAGAGAAGGGAAGAGTGGAAGGTTTTGAAATTGGGTGAGTGGGACATGGAGAGACAGTCTATGCACAGTCTAAGAAAGTATGTTGTATTTACCCACATTGGGATGGAGGTGGTTTCTACCCTGATTTCTGGGAGTACAATGAAGTTGGTACAGGATGGAAGTTCCACAGGATGGAAAAAGGGATGGAAAGGTGATTTTGGCTTCTCAGAATCCTAGAATCATTAATGTGCTACTATCCAGTGGGTGGTAATAGGGCATATCTCTGGGCAGCTCATAAGCATGAATGACCAGCTGACTAACTCTTTTTTTTTTTTTTTTTTTGCTGGCTAACTCTTGAAGCAGGTGGGTTCTGAGTACACAGGTGAGCAGCAACAGGCAGTGGACCCGGGTCCCTCATAGCAGTCAGTGTGTTACCTGGCAGAGGAGAAAGATACAAACCTATGGGTTCACATAGGAGGCTTGTGGAAATGCTGACGGTGTGAAGGACATAAATTTCCACCATGGAAGAACAGAGGAGGAAACAAAGGTATAAGATGTGTTTCTTGCAGCAGTGCCAGCCAAAATATTAGACCCAACTGGGCTCTCCATTGCTAAAGCATGGCTAGGCCTACATTTGATGTATTTCAGGTTTGTCTGTCCTGGTTTGGGGAAGCAATTCACAAATAATCCTGCTTCTAAACACTACATATTTAGGGGATCCCTGGGTGGCTCAGCGGTTTGGCGCCTGCCTTTGGCTCAGGGCGTGATCCTGGGGTCCTGGGATCGGGCTCCCGGCATGGAGCCTGCTTCTCCCTCCTCCTGTGTCTCTGCCTCTTTCTCTCTCTCTCTGTGTCTATCATAAATAAAAATAAATAAATCTTAAAAAAAATAAACACTACATATACCATAAAAAGAACCATAGGAACTTTTCAAAAGCATACTTAAATATTTTACAAAATTGTACATTCTCAGGTACTTTTTTAAAAACCATACATATCATGAATCATGGACTTCAAAGAAAAAGAAAATTTTTTAACCTGCTCTCTTCCTCCCCTTCTCCAGACACATTCTCCACTAGTAACTTACAAGCTAGTAGTCCTCCTTCCACACACTTGTAATTTTCCGTTAAGTATTCAAATATATATGAATGCATTTTTACTCATTTTATTGAGACATTTTATTATCATAAAAATTATAATATCTGAAAGGCAAATCTTAGGTGTATGATGTGTTACAGCATAGATAGACAAAATTTGACCATTTGTTCATTAACAGGTGTTCACTTTCCTTTATTTTGCATTTTTGCCACTGGAAATGCTGTAAAACTCTTCATTCATATATATGTCTTGTTATTCAAATTTATATTCACTTGTGTTATGACAAACACTCCCAATATTTCACCAACTCACCACAATAAAGTTCGCTTCTAGTTTGCACCACTGTCTAATGCAAGTTAGGCTATTACTGCAAGATGTCTGCCCTAAAAGTGATTCAGGGATCTACCTTACACTTTTGTTATTTCCAGTCCTTCATTTCCAGCAGCAAGGACGTGAGTGAGCTTGAAAGATGAGGGGGATTTTTTTTAACTACGATTTTTTTTATCTGAGTGTATTTGATACACAGTATCACATTAGTTTCCAATGTATAACATAGTGATTTGACAAATCTGGATGTTATGCTGTGCTCCCAAGTGCAGCTATCATCTGTCACCTACAGTAGCATTGACTTTATTCCCTGTTCTGTGGCTTTTATTCCTGTGACTTATTCATTCTATAACGGGAACCTGTATCTTCTATGCCCCTTCACACATTTTGCCCATCCCCCAACTCTGCTTCCCTCTGGCAATTGTTTCCTGTTTACCGACTTGTTTATTCATTTATGTTTTTGAGATTCCACATATGAATGAAATCATTTTTTAAAGATTTTATTTATTTATCTATCACACACACATACACACACACAGGCAGAGGGAGAAGCAGGCTCCATGCAGGGAGCCCGACGTGGGACTCGATCCCGGGACTCCAGAATCTTGCCTTGAGCCGAGGGCAGGCGCTAAACCCCTGAGCCACCCAGGGATCCCCTGAAATCATATTTCTTTCTTAGTCTGATTTATTTCACTAAGCATAATATCCTCTAGGTCTACCCATGTTGTCACAAATGACACAATCTCCTTTTTTTTTTTTTTAATTTTTATTTATTTATGATAGTCACACACACAGAGAGAGAGAGAGAGAGGCAGAGACATAGGCAGAGGGAGAAGCAGGCTCCATGCAGCGGAAGCCCGACGTGGGACTCGATCCCGGGTCTCCAGGATCGCGCCCTGGGCCAAAGGCAGGCGCCAAACCGCTGCGCCACCCAGGGATCCCCACAATCTCCTTTCTTATGGCTGCATAATATTTATGTGTGTGTATGTGTGTACTCACACCACATCTTTATCCATTCATCTGCTGATGGATAAGGCTTTCCATACCTCGACTATTGTAAATATTGTAATAGACATAGGGGTATCTATGTCGTTGAATTAGTGTTTCCATTTTCTCTGGGTAAATACCCAGGAGTAGAATTACTGGATCAGGTGGTGTTCCTATTTTAAATTTTTTTGAGGAATTTCCGCACTATTTTCCACAGTGGCTGTCGCAATTTGCATTCGCACCAACAGCGCATGAGGCTTCCTTTTTCTCCCCATCTTTGTTACTTTTTTTTAATAAAGATTTATTTATTCATGAGAGAGAGAGAGAGAGAGGCAGAGACACAGGCAGAAGGAGAAGCAGGCTCCACGCAGGGAGCCCAACATGAGATTCGATCCTGGGTCCTCAGGATCACGCCCCGGGCTGAAGGTGGCGCTAAACCACTGAGCCACCCAGGCTGCCCCCCATCTTCGTTACTTGTTATTTCTCGTCTTTTTGGTTTTAGCCCATCTGACAGGTGTAAGGTGATACCTCATTGTGATTTTTATTTGCTTTTTTCTGATGATTAGTGATTTTCAGCATATTCTCATATGTCTCTTGGCCAGAAGATGAGAATTTATGACGAAAACTGGATGTGGCTTAGGATGCTTCTGCCCAGATTCCATTGGCTACAACCCAACCATGAAGTCCTTACCCAACTGCAAGGGAGGCTGGAAAATGCAGTCTTCCTGTAGGCCCAAACAGAGGAAATGGATAATATCCAACCAATTTTGCCAAGTATCTTTACATCCTGGTAACTTTATTTCAAAGGATTTATTTCTGGACTGACATTTCTGGACTATGAAATTTGAATATTGTATGAGATCACTTGCATAAGGACCATAATAATTCCTATTTCTGTCAGCAGAGTAAGAATACTTAGCACCATTCTTGTTTTTCTAAATCTCCCCTCTGTGAGTGCTAGAAGACTAGAACTAAATTGACCAGATTCTTTTGTCAACTGGGTCCTGGTTTAACTTCTACCAATAAGAGGCATTCTCACTGTGAAATCAGGAAGGGCAAAGAAAGCAAGCAGCCTTTATTTCGTTACACACGGAACGACGGCAGGTCGTGTCAATCACACGTTGACAGATGGCAGAATGGCATGCGCAGTGGCTTCCAGGTGAGGTCCGGCATTGTGCAGAGATTACTGGCAGTGGTTTTCCCTGAAATTCCTGCATCCCTGGATTTCTAAAAGTCAGCCATGATTTCTTTTTTTTTTTTTTAATTTTTATTTATTTATGATAGTCACACAGAGAGAGAGAGAGGCAGAGACACAGGCAGAGGGAGAAGCAGGCTCCACGCACCGGGAGCCCGACGTGGGATTCGATCCCGGGTCTCCAGGATCGTGCCCTGGGCCAAAGGCAGGCGCCAAACCGCTGCGCCACCCAGGGATCCCTCAGCCATGATTTCTACTGACTTTTTCCTTTAGATAGTTTAGTGAGCATCTCATTTCTTATATAAAATCTCTTCCTGGGATCCCTGAGTGGCTCAGCGGTTTAGCGCCTGCCTTTGGCCCAGGGCGCGACCCTGGAGACCCGGGATTGAGTCCCACGTCGGGCATCCCGGTGCATGGAGCCTGCTTCTCCCTCTGCCTATGTCTCTGTCTCTCTCTCTCTGTGTGACTATCATAAATAAATAAAAATTAAAAAAATAAAATAAAATCTCTTCCTACTTGAAATATTTAAGGCATTTTTTTTCCAGACCAAGAACTTACACATCAACTTAGCATTTGTTTTTGGTCTTTAATAGCCCATATTTTTCCACATATAACTTTTTAATTCTTTATTTCAAATATATGTATGTTGTATGTTAGAGCTATGGAGCTGCTATCTGCCCAAGACTTGACATAAATATTCTGTAAAACTTCTAATTTTTATATTTTAAAGTCATTAATCCATCTGGAATTAGCTTTTGCATATGTTGTGAGTACTAGTATAATTTATTAAATACATTTTCCCACCTAACTGAAATACTATACATGTCCCAAATGGCTGGATCTATTTCTAGGCTATGCTGTCTATTCCAATGATCTATTTGTTTATTCCTAAGCAATGCCATAGAGCGTTATTTGCTGTGGCTTTATAAGATATTTTAATAATTGGTTTATAAATTTAAATTCAGTGGAAATCATCTAACACAATAATTTGTGCTACCAGCTTAACTTAGTTCTATACAGAACTCAAAATAATACTGTTCTATCTCAAAAAAAAAAAAAAAAAAAAGAAAAAAAATACTGTTCTATCTCTATTCATGTATTTGAACTTCCTACAAATGTTAATAACAGAAATAACTAAATGCTTGGCTAATATAAGGCAGCAATGGTCAGTCCTAACCTGATCCAAATGCTTGAGAAGGAGCAGGTTGTCTTCTCACTGACCACTGTTATCCTAAATGAATGCTAGAAAACCGAATTGGTTATGTTATTGTAATCATATGCTACTTTTTAAATTCATATATAGTTTATATATAGGACTCCATAAGAGATTTTGTTTATAAAATGGGTACAATTATTTTAGTGTTCAAATTATTGGTCTAATATATAAACTTGTGTTGCCTTCAGTATCAATCATTCAACTGTCTGCTTCTTTTACTGAGATAAAATTTACATAACAGAGTTCCCCCTTTAGAGTGTTCAATTTGATAGTTTTTAGTATATTCACAAAGTTTTACATTGATCACCATTATCTATTCCTCTTTGGGTTTTTATTATTAAAAAATGGGTAAGCAAAAGTACAATTTTCACTCAATAAATATCATTTGATCCTTATACAGTTTTGTTACAGAAAGTAAAGTCCATGATTTTAGAATGATGGTAGTAATTTATCAACCAAGTAATCAATTTTCACACAGTTTCAATAACTGCAGCAATTTCCTTGAACTGTCTGTAGAAATTCTGGAGATAAAAAGGAAAAAGAATATTAACTTAGCTTTTACAGAATATATAAGTAGTTCTCTTACTTATACCTGACCACTAAAGACCATATGACATGTTAAATTTGCATGTTGATGTTTATATCACTAATATTATTTGGAAGTTATAAAAAACAAACAGGTGCAATTTGGTACCACAAGCATAAATACTATTGTAGCATTGGATAATTAGTTCATAACTAAAATTTTTTAAAGCACAAAAGAAAGCTCTTTTTTGAGATCATACCAGGTAGATTAAATACCCAAAACGTAGGCAATGAAGATAAAAACAAAAATGACAGTTTGGGGGGGGGGGTGGTGCCTGGCTGGCTTAGCCAGTAGAGCATGCAACTCTTTTTTTAGATTTTATTTATTTATTTTAGAGAGCAGATGGAGGGGCAGAGAAGGCAGAGGGACAAGCAGACTCCATTCTGAGTGTGGAACCGACACAGGGCTCAATCTCACAACCCTGAGATCATGACCTGAGCAGAAAACAAAAGTGCAGTTCTTTAAAAAGATTAAAAAAAAAAAAAAAAAAAAGGGACACCTGGGTGGCTCATTGGTTGAGCATCTGCCTTGGACTCAAGTCATGATCCCTGGGTCCTGGGATGAAGTACAGCATCAGGTTCCCCACAGAGAGCCTACCTCTCCCCCTGCCTCTCTTTTGTCTCTCATGAATAGATAAAATCTTAAAAAAAAAAAAAAAAAAAAAGGAAATAAAGTTCAGTTTCCAGGTTTCAAAGCATTTTAAATCTAGTGAGAAAGACTGTGTATCAGGGTGAGTCAGCTGTCTTCTTTAAGATACAGGTTTAGTTACAATAAGAAAGACCTGGGTTGCCTGCGTGGCTCAGTGGTTGAGTGTCTGCCTTTGGCTCAGGGCATGATCCCAAAGTCCCAGGATTGAGTCTTGCACCTGGCTTCTTCCATGGAACCTGCTTCTCCCTCTGGCTATGTCTCTGTCTCTCTCTGTGTCTTCCATGAATAAATAAATAAAATCTTAAAAAAAAAAAAAAATAAGAAAGACCCACACTGACAATGGCTTATATGATAGAAGCATATTTCCTTTTCATTTAAAAATTAAGCTGGGGGCAGCCCAGATGGCCCCGCGGTTGAGTGCTGCCTTTGGCCCAGGGCGTGATCCTGGAGACCTGGAATCAAATCCCACATAGAGTCCCACATGCCCGCAGGCATGGAGCCTGCTTCTCCCTCTGCCTGTGTCTCTGCCATTCTCTCTCTCTCTGTGTGTCTCTTATGAATAAATAAATAGAATCTTAAAAAAAAATTAAGCTGGTATGGTTGTTCTCCTATAAAAGTCATCTATTTTTCCATCTCCCAAATTTCCAAAAGAAGGAGCAAACAAATTCTGTTTTCCTTTCTTCTCTACCTGCCATGAAGCTAGGAGGCAAATTTGAAACTTAACCTCAGCAATTAGGATACTCTCTAATGATTTACATATTTGCATTTTCCTTCTTACTTGGTCTTAGTTCTCTATTTTGCTACTTACAAGTATATATATTTTAATTTATATGTAAATTCATTATGGAAGGAAGCCAGATGTAACTATTATTAATGGTCAAAATTTCTGTTACAAAAAAGACATAAATTGAAAGCTCAAAAAATGTTCCTATGCTCTCAATGCTGCAATGTGACTAACAGGCTCTGGATTGGTTAAAAGCCATGTAAAAAACCTTCTTTTAAGAGATTTGTCCCATTTGTGATTCTTTTCCTAGAGGGAAAATTCTTAGAGGTGGAATCAGAGAGCATGAATGCTATCAGAAAAATTAGAAATAGGCCAAGATTGTGAATTATATAAAGGAATGGATGAATATATATATATTCATATATATATATATATATTTTTTGAAATTGATTTGGTCCTTATATTCAGTTGAAGGCTACTCACATATCGTAATATACTATACTTCCTTTTAGCTAATTCTTAATTCTTTCCAGGATGCTAATTAGCATTAATAATGTTGACCATGGGTTTTTGTTCAAAAGCAGCGATATCTATTTTAAAGAAATAAAAAGCCCTTAAAATATAATTTATAAAACAGAACTACCATATGGATCCTGAAACCTCACTTCGGGGTATATATCCAAAGGAAATAAAATCACTACCTCAAAGAGGTAGCTTCATTCCCATGTTCTTTGAGCATTATTCAGAGTAGCTAAAGTATGGAAACAACTGTGTGCTGACACATGAATGCATTAAAAAATGTGGTGTGTGTGTGTGTTTGTATAGTAGAACACTATACACCCTTAGAAAGAAATCCTTCTATTTTTGACAACATGAATGACCTTGGAGGATATTTAAAAAAATATTTTATTTATTCATGAGAGACACAGAGAGAGAGGCAGAGACATAGGCAGAGGGGAAGCAGGCTCCCTGCAGGGAGCCTGATGCAGGACTGGATCATGACCTGAGCCGAAGATAGGTGCTCAACCACTGAGCCACCCAGGCTTCCTGAACTTGGAGGATATTATTGCTAAATGAAATAAGCCAGACACAGATAAATACTGCACGATCTCACTTATTTCTGGGATCTAAAAAAGTAGAACTCATAATAACAAGAGAGTAGGCAGTGTTACCAGGGCTGGGGAGTAAGAGCAATGACGAGATATTGGTCAAAGGTACAAACTTTCAGTTATAAGATGTATAAGTTCTGCAGACCTAATGTGTAGTATGGTGACTATAGTTAATAATAATGTATTGTGTACTTGAAATTTGCTAAGAGTAGATCTCAAGTGTTTTCCCCACACAGTCACATAAGAGAGCCATATAAGGTGGTGGATATGTTAATTCGCTTGACTGTGGTAATCACTTCACAATGTATACATAATACCAAAACATCACATCATATACCTTAGATACATATAATTTTTATTTGACAACTATACTTCAATAAAGCTAGGGGGAGAGTGTAATTTTTAAAAGAAGAAATCAAAAGCATCCTAAAAGGTATGAGAGGCTTTTCTTAAAAGGGAAGTCTAGGATCAATATATTTTTAGTTTTACAAAGAAGTCTCATTATATTTCTATTGCATTCACTTGGTTGTTTGTTGTTGTTGTTTACAGTACTTTACTTTTCTTAGAGTACTAACTATTGTGAGAATTCTTAACTATTCACTCACCAAACCAATCAAACAAACAAAAACAAAACTCTAAGGCCAGTTAAAGTAGTTAATGTTAAAATATTTCCTTGAAGGCACCTTTAAAAGAAAATCTAATTTTTCACTCATCCCCTTTTCTTCTTCCTTGCTTACAGAAAACAGGTAGAAATGATAATGTGAATAAGATTACCCTACATATAAACTACTGAGTTACTCAAATCTCTAACTAATAAAACAATCATCAAGTAGTTGGTACTCTGATCAGCATTTTATAAAACATTTCCAGTCAGAAAATGCAAGGTTGACACTGTTCAAAGACAAGATTCATTTAGCTTATCATTCTTGAATATGAAGCCTAAAAATAATAAAACAGTTAAATGCAAAGTAAATATCCTGCCAGAGAAGATGAAAATTTCCTAAGTATATTCACAGAAGTGTACTGTGAGAGTGATCAAATATGACAGTACACTAACTTAGCATTATATTGAAAATATTGAAATTTATCAAATTCCCCCCCAAAAAATTCAGATCTTTTATATGTACTAATAAATGTAAAGCACATCAAAACAACTATAAATAAAAACAGTTAAAATTTTCCCTTAAGAAAGATTTCATAAATGTTTAAGTAGCAACTACAGAACAATAAACTACAACTTGAATGAGTGAAATCACAAACCTGAAATTGTGGAATTGTCATTTCAAAGCACTTGTTCTTTACTTGGCCTGAATGATCTGCCACTTTGAGCAACACTGCAACATAAGGATACTTAAGAGATCTGCAACTGTCGGAGCTCACAGCCATACCCAGTTTCCACTGAAAATCTACAAGCTGTAATGAAATATTACAGAACAATACATTGGTAATAACATTGCCATGGATGCAGATATTTACTCAATTTTACTGCTCTCACATTGAACTTTTAGTTTCAATGCTGGTCATAGAAAAGAAAATATCTTCATTTTAATATTGCTAGGGGAACAATAATCAGAGGAAAATGGAGAGGCAATATGGGATATAAACAGAGTTGGACAACAACACTGTCATAATTACAATAGTAAAACACACACGCACACACACACATCTTCACCAGATGTATAATGGAAGTAGAAGGATGATGTGGTTTTCCCTTCATTTTGCTCCTACATTTAATGGGACTACAAGTGCTCTGTAGCCTCTCTCACCTCACTCACTTGAAAGTCCTAAAGTGGAAGATGAGTTACATACAATCTTCATATGTGACTAGGACCCAAACGGGAACCGTTCCAGTTTCCTTTCTCACCATGGTCCTCGACCTGAAGCCTTATACTAGCATAAGCACTAGGTGTTAGGTGGTTTTAGGTTTCATTACTGTTGATGATGAACACCTGTCAGGTGATGCGCTATGTAGTTTACATGTATTAAATGCCTCATTGAATCATCAACATTATAGGCTATTATTTCCATTTTGCAAATGACAAAACTGAATTTCAGAGAGCTTAGATAATGTGTGCAAGATCACACATTTCTGTGATCAGAACTGAAACCAAAGTCTGACTCCAAAGATTGCATCCTTATTGATAATTGGCTGCCTTAATACTTTTAATCTAATTTCTATCAATGACTGCACGGTGTTGCGGGGGCATAAAACAGGATTGGATAAATGTAGCTCTTAATACTGACTAAAACATAAGTTGGTGAGTGGAGGAATTTTGTTTTTTTTCAAAGCTTAGACAAGTAAATGGTACACAGCAGCCACTCATGAAAAATACTTGTTGGTTAATACTTTTTGCTACCAAATTAATTCTGATAGGGCAAAAAGCTTTGTTTATTAATAAATCTTTTTTAAAATAAAATTTGGGTAAAATAAAATAAAATAAAATAAAATAAAATAAAATAAAATAAAATAAAATAAAATTTGGGATCTTTTTTAAACAAGACTTATTTATATACTACCTACAAGATGTGCTCTAGAGGTAAGAAGGCAAACAGACTAAAAATGAAGGGATGGAAAAAGATATTCCATGAAATGGAAACCAAAGAAAGCTGGGATAGCTACAGGTAATATCAGACAAAATAGACTTTAAAACAAAGACTATAATAAGAAACAAGCAAATTACATAATGAAAAAGGGGTCAATCCAACAAGAAGATACAATGTGTAAATATTTATGTACCCAAAATAGGAGCACCTAAATAAACAAAGCAAATATTAACAGACCTAGAGGAAGAAACAGCGTACAATAATAGTAGACCTTAAATAGTCCTCTTGAATCAATGGATAGAACATTCAGACAGAAAATCAATAAGGAAACATCAGCTCTAAACAACACGTTAGAACAGATGGACTTAACGAATAGTTACAGAACATTCCATCCAAAAGCAATAGAATATACATCTTCTCAAGTGCACATGGAACGTTTGCCAAGACAAAAAAAGTCTTCATTTAAGAGGACTGAAATCCTATCAAGCATCCTCTCTGACCACAATAGTATGAAACTAGACATTAATTACAAGAAAAAAAAAAAAAACTAGAAAATTCACAAATATGTGAATACATAACAACATTAATGGGTCAAAAAAGAACCCAAAGGGGAAATTTAAAAAGTGTCTTGAGACAAAGAAAAATGAAAGCGTAATATACCAAAATTTATGGGATGCAGCAAAAACAGTTCTCAGATGTAAGTTCATAGTGATAAATGCCTACCTCATGAAACTAGAAAAGTCTCAACTAAACAAGCCAACTGTAAAACTCCAGAAAATAGAAGGGTGCCTGAGTGGCTCAGTCAGTCAAGCATCTGACTCTTGATTTTGGCTTAGGTGATCTCAGGATTGAGTGAACCCCATGTCCAGCTCAGGCACTGGGCATCAAACCTGCTTAAGATTCTCTTGTTTCGGGATCCCTGGGTGGCGCAGTGGTTTGGCGCCTGCCTTTGGCCCGGGGCGCGATCCTGGAGACCCGGGATTGAGTCCCACATCGGGCTCCCGGTGCACGGAGCCTGCTTCTCCCTCTGCCTGTCTCTCTGCCTCTCTCTCTCTCTGTGTGTGACTATCATAAAATAAAATTAAAAAAAAAAAAAAAAGATTTTCTTGTTTCCTCTCCCTGTGCCCTTTCCTCCCCGCTAAAAAAAAAAAAAAAGAGAAAATGAAGCCCAAAGTTAGCAGAAGGAAATAAAGATTAGAACAGAAATAGACACTGAAAAGACAATAGAAAATATCACTAAAACTAAAAACTGATTCTTTGAAAAGATTAAAAAATTAAGACTTTGGCTAGAGTCACCAAGAAAAAAGAGGAAAATAAAATCCAAAGTGGGAGAGGAGACATTACAACTGATGCCATGTTAATATATAGGATCCTAAGAGACTACAATGAATAATTACATACCAATAAATTGAACAACCTAGAAGAAATGGATACATTCCTAGAAATATACAAACCACAAAGCCTGAATCATGATGAAACAGAAAACCTGAACAGACCTACTACTAGCAAGGAAAGAAACTGAATCAGTAATCAAAGATATTCCCACAAAAAAAAAGTCAATAGACCAGATGGCTTCACTGATGAATTCTACCAAACATTCAAACAGGAATTAATACCAATACTTCTCAGACTCTGCAAAACAAAAAACAGGAAAACTCTTCTTTTATGAGACCAATATTACCCCGATACCAAAACCAGACAAGGATGCCACAGGAACAGAAAAGTACAGGCCTATATCCCTAATAAACATAAATATAAAAATCCTCAACAAAAGATTAGCAAACTAAATTTAATAATACATTAATAGGATCATACACCACACTCAAGTCAGTTATTCTAGAGATATAACGATTGTTCAACATCTGTAAATCAATGTGATAAACATTTTAAAAATGAAAGATAAAAATCATATAATCATCTCAATAGATACAGAAAAAAGTATTTGACAAAATTCAATACCAATTCATGATATTAAAAAAAAAACCTCTCAACAAAGCAGGCATAAAGGGAACATACCTTAAAACATAAAGGCCACATATGGCAAGCCTACAGCTAACATTATATTCAATGGTAAAAAGTTAAAAGGTTTTCCTTTCAGATCAGGAACATGACAACGATGTCCACTTGAACCAATTTTATTCAACACAGAACTGGAAATACTAGTCAGAGCAATTAACCAATAAAAAGAAATAAAAGGCAAGATCCCAGGACCCTGCTCAATGGGGAGTCTGCTTTCCCCCCTGCCCCTTTTCCTTCTGTCCCTCTCCCTGGCTCGTGCTCTCTCTCTCAGATAAATAAATAAAATCTTAAAAAGAGCTGGAAACAATAATAAACGGAAAGATATCCTGTGCTCAAGGATTGGAAGAATTAATGTTGTTAAAATATTGTCCATACTACTCAAAGCGATCTATAGATTCAATGCAATCCCAATAAAAATTCCAATGATATTTTTCACAGAATGGAAAAAACTCTAAAAAGTATGAAACCACAGAAGACCCCCAAAATAGCCAAAGCAAATTCTGGGAAAGAACAAAGCTGGGGACATCATGCTCTCTGGTTTCAAACTATAATACAAAGCTATAGTAATTTTTAAAATATAGCACTGGAATGAAAACAGACACATAGATTAATGAAACATAATAGAAAGCCCAAAAATAAACCCATGCCTACACGGTCAATTAATTTATGACAAGGGAGTCAAGAATGTACAGTGGTAAAAGGACAATATCTTGGGCACCTGGGTGGCTCAGTGGTTGAGCATCTACCTTTGGCTCAGGTCGTGATCACAGGGTGCTGAGACTGAGTCCTGCATCAGGCTCCCCGCGTGGAGCCTGCTTCTCCCTCTGTCTATGTCTCTGCCTCTTTCTGTCTCTTATGAATAAATATATATATTTTTAAAAGGATAGTATCTTCAATAAATAATGTTCGGAAAACTGAACAGCCACATGCAAAGGAAGGAAACTTGACCACTCTCTTATGCCATACACAAAAATTTACTCAAAATGGATGAAGGACTTGAAAATAAGACCTGAAACCATAAAACTCCTAGAACAAAATGTAGACAGGAAGCTCCTGGAGAACAGAAATCATGGTGATAATTTTTTTAATCTGACACCAAAAGCAAAAGCAACCAAAGCAAAAGTAAACAAGTGGGACTACATTAAACTGAGCTTCTGCACAGCAAAGTAGCTATATTCATAATCGCCTAAACTGAAACCACCCAAATGTTCATCAGTTATAAGAAACGTGAAATATGTACAACAATGAACTACAGCTACAATTTAACATCAAAATGTCGAAAAGAAACAAGTCAAAAGTTATGTGATCACATTCACTTAAACTTGAGAAACAGGAAATACAGTATTGTTTAAGGCTGCATACACAGGTGGGAAAATTATATACAGAGGCAAGAATGCAATTATCACAAAAGTATCATTACCTGTATGGAGGAGAAAAGAGAGAGGTTTGATTGGGAAAGCGCCTGTGGTGGGCTTCTGAGGTACTGGTGATGCTCCATGTCTTGAATTTGATTGTGGTTACAAAGATGCTCACTTTAAAGTCACTCATTAAGCTGTTCATGGTAATGCACTTTTTTGGCATGTTACCTTGTAGATATCAGGCGGGGGGAGTGAGTATCAGTGAATACAAACCTTTCTGGTTGAAAGGAAAAATTTATTGTAGGCTACTGTGATCAAAGGAATGCTTTACAGAAGGCATAAACTTTCAGCTCAGTTTTGAAGATTAAACAGAACTGAAATTGAGAGGAAAATGTGTCTTCTTTATATATTCCATAACTACACACCTAACAAAGAATAAATGCTTGATAAATATTAAGCTGAACCAACTAGAGATGGAGATAGTCAATATCTGGTATAAGACAGCATTTAACTGCCTTAAAGTGGATGGCTCCTGTAAGGAAGTATGGAAGATAAAGCTGAAAAAAAGAGGTGAAGAAGCCAATAATTCCTTTCAAATTGTGAGTTTTCAGAGGTTTTCAGAGTATTCTCATATACTTTATCTTATGGAAAATATATTACATCATTTAAATTTCTCCTTTATGCAGGACTCACTGAATTTTTTTCAGTAAAGATATGAAAGTATTGATTAAAATATATTCATCTGGGACACCTGGGTGGCTCAGCAGTTGAGTGTTTACCTTTGGCCCAGGGTGTGATCCTGGAGGCCCCAGGATCGAGTCCCACATCGGGCTCCATGCATGGAGCCTGCTTCTCTGTCTCTGCCTCTCCTCTCTCTGTGTCTCTCATGAATAAATAAATAAAATCTTAAAAAAAAATTTAATATATAAATAAATAATATTCATCTGGTGGCAGGAGAATACAATAATCCAGGTATGAGGTTTTTAAGTGCCTGAACTAAAGTGGTAATAAGTAGGATTAAGCTGATCCTTAAAGAATGAATGAGTAAGGCCCTGGTGTTTTTCTTAACAATTATGGGAGAGATCAAAGACAACTATGAAAATATGAGTACAGATGACGGGGAGAATGTTGATACCATATTACCAATCAGACTTTATATATTTTAAGGCTAAAGGTATTATCAAGTGGTGACAGAGGATATTTAAATAGGAATGTTCAATAAGTGGCTAAAAATCCAAGAACAGAATCTAAGGGAGTTTGTAATTAGAGATATATTTTTTATATTATATCAATAGTGATTTCCAAAAATTTAATTTAGGGCACTTCTTAAACTTATTCAGTCTGCACAATTTCTTGATGCTTTACTGTCTACAGGAAAATGGTAGAGAAAAATCATTACTTGATTCTCAGTCTGAAATAAAACTAGATTATTTAGAACATTTCAAACAGAAAATCAATTAAGGAACACAATGTTGGAATCTGACGGCAAATTACAATGGTGAAACTGTCAGGTGAGGAAATAGGGAGAGCTACCATCCAGACACTCAATGTACAAAATGTGTACACAGAAGGAAAAGAAAGCTGGGATTCAGTTCATATTTCTAAAACTGAATATTTAAATGCAGTTTAAGGGACGCCTGGGTGGCTTGGCAGTTAAGCATCTGCCTTCAGCTGAGGGCATGATTCTGGGGTTCTGGGATTGAATCCCCGAATCAGGCCTGCTTCTCCCTTTGCCTATGTCTCTGCCTCTCTCTGTGTGTGTCTCTCATAAATATATAAATAACATTTTAGTATTTTTTATTTTTTATTTTTAATATTTTGGGCTCCCCAATAACATTTTTAAAAAAATCAGAACAGCACACTTATCATTATGGAGGACATTAAGAATGAAATATTGCCTCAAAACTTTTTTTTTTCAAGATTTTATTCATTTGGGGGATCCCTGGGTGGCTCAGTGGTTTAGCGCCTGCCTTTGGCCCAGGGCGTGATCCTGGGACTCCAGGATCGAGTCCCACGTCAGGCTCCCGGCATGGAGCCTGCTTCTCCCTCTGCCTGTGTCTCTGCCTCTCTCTCTCTGTCTATCATGAATAACTAATTTATAATCTTTAAAAAAAAAATTATTCATTTGAGAGAGAACACAAGCAGGGAGGAGGGGCAGAAGGAGAGGGAGAAGCAGGCTCCATGTCAAGCAAGGAGCCCAACTTTAGGCTCGATCCCAGGACCCCAGGATCAATGACCTAAGCTGAAAGCAGACACTTAACTAACCAGGTGCTGCATCCTCAAAACTCTTGTAGAATTAAGAAAATAATTTTAAAAAGGGGAATAATTTTACAAAGGGGAAAAAACTAGTAGTGAAAAAATAGAAAAACATTTCAAAATAAAATGAATATAAAGAAGAAAAATAATCTCAAAACAAATATAGATTAAAAGGTAAACAAATTAGCTGTACTCAGTCACACTAAAAATTGATCTGAGCGCGCCTGGGTGGCTCAGTCGGTTGAGTGTCTGACTTCCACTCAGGTCATGATCTCAAGGGTCCTGGGATCCCCACCCCAGGTCCAGCTCCTCACTCAGCGGGGAATCTGTTTCTCCCTCTCCCTCTGCTCCTCCTCGCACCTCAGCATGCACACGCTCTCTCAAATAAAATCTTTTTAAAAAATTGATATGGTAGCTGTAGTTATTAGTAACATAAAACATCATATAAAAAACTGTCTATAAAGAAAAATACTGATAAAGACCATTTCAGTTTAAATTTAGTTTTTATTTTTTCAAAATACAACATATAGTATTAGAAAGACAATCATCCACAACTCTATCCTAAAAACTATTTTCTTATTTCTAGCCTTCATATGTAATTTTTATAGCTAGTCATAAAATATACACTTTTATGTTCTCTCCTTTTTCAGTGAAAGTTTGCCAATGGAAGGAATGTTAAGTATTCTGCACACCTTACTCTCTCTCAAAAGTACAATGAGGAAAAGACTGACCAAATAACTCATCCAAGGATACAAAACTAGTATAGCTGATATTCCAACCCTAATCCATCTGATTTCATATTCTACACAGTACAGTTTTTATTTTACCTAGCTGCAACATTACTATTTGGAATTAAGTTCTAGTAGGTCAAGAAACTAAATAGGTCTAGAATGGCATGAGAATGTTTATTTATCATTTTCTACATGCTAGACCGAAGCTGTCTAATACAGTAGCCATTACCCAAATGTGACTATTTAAATCAATAAAATAAAAAATTTCACTTCCGGGACGCCTGGGTGGCTCAGTGATTGAGCGTCTGCCTCTGGCTCAGGCCCGGGTGGAGTCCCACATCAGGCTTCCTGCATGGAGCCTGCTTCTTCCTCTGCTTGTGTCTCTGCCTCTCTCCCTCTGTGTCTCTCATGAATAAATAAATAAAATCTTTAAAAAAATTTTTCACTTCCTTAGTTGGGCTAGTCACATATTAAGTGCTCACAGTCACATCTAGCTAGTGTGGACAGTGCCAATACAGAACATTTCCACCATCACAAAAGTTCTATTGAAGAGTGCTATGCTACACTCTGTGTTTATATGCAGAACTTGATTAAGGCAGGAGTTATTAGCAAATTTCTACTTGAGAGTTCATATTACACTAGTGCAAGTATACAACATTTGCTAAGTCATTAGCCTTCCTCTTCTCGTTTACTGGTACCTTTATCCATACTCTGCTTTTTAATTTTCTCAATAGCACTCATTATTATCTGAAATTATCATGTTTATTATGTTATTATCAGTCAGGTAATAAATAACCTGACTCCCCAAGGAAATTCACACTTTGTAGGAGCAAGGGTATTATCCATCTAGTTTATTACTCAATCTACTACAACAATATTTGGTACAAAGTGAATGTCTAAACAAGTATTTGTTGAACTAACAAGTTTGGAATTTCTGGAGCATGTGGTAACTGGTCTCCAAAGATAGCTTCCAATACAGTTAGTGTCATCCCTCCCTGTACATAGATGTCACTTCTTAAGCTCCATTAAGTGGAGCTTATTTTCTTTCCCTCTGCACCAATCTGAGCTGTCCCTGTGATTGCTTTGATGAGCAGAATATGGCAAAAGAGACTTTCAGGAATCTTTGAGCCTAGGCCTTAAGAGAACTGGCAGTGTCTGCCTCCTTCTTCATGGAATACTGGCTCTTGGGGACTCTCTCTCTCTCTTGAAACCCAGCTACCCTAGGGTGAACAGCCATGTAGGGAGAATCAAGTCACTCTAATTATCAGCTCTAGCTGACTCTTAGTCAAAGTCATCACTAGCCACGTGAGTGAGCCCTTTGGGTTTCCAGCTCAATTAGGCTCCTAGATGACAGGGAGTAGAAACTATCATCTAGCTAACCCGAGGTAACCCACAAGAGTCCTGAAAGGTCATTAAACTGAAGTTATTAAGTTTTGGATAGTTTATTATATACAGCACCCAGCTGAAAATAACTTCGTCAATAACCTTAATATATGACATCAAAAATGTATTCTCACGATTTAATCGCAAATGTGTTTCTAGAAATTTTAGCAAAAACAACTAAAAGCTATTTCAGATTTAATAAGTGTAACCTCTTAATTACCTCTTAGAGATGCTAATACCACCAGTAAAAATAATACAGAATAAAGCCCTTCCCATTAAACATATTCATACTAATAAATTCATAGTACATAAGCCCTCCAACTCCAGACAAATATCATCTTCCCTCAAAAATGCTTTTTATCCTCATCTCATTTCTACTGATGACCATTTCCCTAGTGACACAGGTCTGTTGGTCAACTTTGACTTTTCTCAAAATGCGTAAGAATTGGTAGGCACTCAAGATTTTATTTCAGCCAATGCTGATATTTATTCCCTTCTTCCCAATCTCCTCGCTACAGACCTACAAATAGTTGGTTTTTTTTTCAATCTTGCCTTAGATTTTACTGCAGCCTATTTTGTTTCTTGCCTATAGTCTCTGTTGGCTCCAATATAGACTATAGTCTCTAAATGCTATTTATATATTAACCAAATCTAGTATCACAGGTCAAGATTTAAAACCTACTGTCTCATGAGGTAGTTACCAACCCAGCACTTGAGTTATCTTCCAGCACAGTCCTTGTTTTCCCATTCGTCCTCAAACAGGACTGCATCCCTTCTTTATATTCTCATGTATTTCCGCCCATGCTGCTCATTCCTCTTGCAATATAATTCTCAAACATCTAACTCCTCTCTAATTCTATCTGCTTTGTGAAGTCTTTCCTGGTTTCCTTAAACTTTCTATGAACATTCATGTCATTTCATACACCCTTATCAGCTAGAACATTCTGCCTTGTATAGGAGTCATCTGTGGACCTGTCTCCCATCCCCTTATCCACTAGATGTCAACTCCTTGAGTGCAGTTTGTACAATCAACACAATACACAGAATTACAAAAGCAGTCATACATTTATGAACCACTATATAAAATGTAAAAAATTTAAGTGACTACGTTTCATATATGAGAAGAGGGAAAAGGGCAGTAGATATTGCATGTCAACAGAACATCTTACTTTTGATTTATACCGTAAAACTGGCAACAAGGAAAGCAATAAAAGATGGCAGCAGTAGGAATAACCGATCCACCTGTGAGGAAGTGTTCTAATTAGACATCTAGAAGAAATCATAAACTACTTCAAAACAATGACTGTAAGTATCAGAAGGTGTAATAATGGATAATCTGAGATCTCTGGTGCTGGGTAACACAGCATTATGATTTGTTAATTAACAGGCTCAAATTCTAAAATCAGACCAACCTGAGTTTGAATCTCAGCTCTCCTACCTTCTAACCATGTGGCTTTGGAGACGTTACTATGTCTCTAGGCTCCAATATTCAGTAAGCATTTACGAAAGAATACTATGTTCTAGGCACTGGAGATATAAAAAAGAAGAAAACAAAGTTCCTGACCTCAGGACGTTATTTCTAGTGGGGAAGGCAAGACAATAAACAAATAAATACAAAAAAGTGTAAAAAAAAAAAAAAAGTGATGGGTAAAGAGATAGAGTGACCAGGAGGGCTGTTTAGGCAGAATTTGGGAGAGACTTCTTTGAGCAGTGGCTTCTGAGTAGAAAGGGGGCCATAGTCAGTAAGACTTTTTTTCTAGTGTGACAGGAATCACTTCAAGACTTTGAGCAGGACAAAGACCTGGTTTAACTTAGACTGCAAAAGACTCATCCAAATTGCTGGATAGGGCATGAAGTTTTAAAAGGAAAGCAACAAGACCCAATTGGGTGCCTACTGCAAAGCAATCTAGACAAGAAGATGGAGGTTTGCATTTAGGTGGTAGCAAGGCAAGGTGAATTTAGAGTATATTTTAAATGTGGAGAGAACAGTATGCTGATGGATAGTTTACAGGGCCGTGAACTCTCACTGGAGGTATGGTCCCAATTAACATGGCTAATTCATACATTGGTGAAAAATATTTAAAGAAAGAGAGGTGTTACAGCTTAAGCCAAAATATTACTTTTATCTAGTGCATTTTATTTTTAAATGTTTTATTTATTTATTCATGAGCAACACAGAGAGAGGCAGAGGCATAGGCAGAGGGAGAAGCAGGCTCCGCACAAAAAGCCCGATGTGGGACTTGATTCAGGACTCAATCCTAGACCCAGGATCATGCCCTGAGCTGAAGGCAGACGCTCAACTGCTGAGCCACCAAGGCATCCCTATCTGGTGCATTTTAAAAAGCATATACTACAAACATAAATGACTAATATTTGGGTAGTGGATTTTTTTCCCTCAATAACATCCTTGAATAGTCATTTTTTTTTCTAGCAGCACATTTAAAACTGCATCATGAGCTAAGAATAAAAATGTTCAATTTAGGAGTTTCTGGAGGTAAAAATCATGAAAGTGTGAGAGCATTTCCCACCACCCCTCCAATGACCAGGTCCTTGAGATTTTAATTCTCAGACTTGTCCACAGATCCACTAGCACTTTATCAATTATAGTTTAGGTTTTCCTAGCATGGCACTAGTTTCCACAGATTTCTATTCTGGCAAGTTGTAATGCTCTATATTCAGCTGTCTCTCCGATTTGGGGGTGGCAGTTTGCCTTACTTCTCTGATGGATCCAAGAGTTGTTAATTCTTCAGTTTGTTAAGCTTTTTACTTGTTCTTCTATATTCCAAGCTCCTTACATGCCACACTAGAAACTGGACATCTAGCACTCATTATAATTTTCTTCATAAAGGCCTTAAATATCTTTTGTTAGATTGACTGCAAGGCACTTTTATAATTTATGTTGTAAATGATGTCTTTATTTATTTTTTAAATGGTGTCTTTAAAAATAAAAGGTGTCTTTTATAAAAATATTTTTCAGCTTGTTTGAATTAAACAATTGAATCATCCTGCTAAAGTCTCATACGTATTTTAATGTTTGTAAATTATCTTGGGTTTTTGTTTTTTGTCTTGCCTTCTTCTCTGTAAACAATCATAGCCAGATAAGGGGGCTTAATCAGCCAGATTAATCTTTCTGAGTTCCCCCTACCTCCCAGGTATCCACAAAAGCAACAGCAGTTGGGAGACAGATGACAGAGAGCAGTCATTGGAACATCTCTCTGCCAATGTACTAATGTACTCCCCTTATTTCTTATCTCAGCCCTTTCTTAAGATTTTGTTTGGGCCTGGGAAACTCTTGACCTAAAATGCTCTAGTTTTCATACTCTTCTCCTGGGAAATGTACTATTAACCTGTTTCTCTAATAGTAAGTTAATACCTGATGCAGGACAAGAACACTTAAAACAAAAAGGCATAAGACCTACTTAAAAATTCAAATTCTTTTTTTTCTGGCATAAAAAAAATGCAGACACGAAAGGTTAAAGAGGTATACTTTCCATTTTCAAAATAACTTTCTTAAAGACTAAGAAAATGCGGGGGATCCCTGGGTGGCTCGGTGGTTTAGCGCCTGCCTTTGGCCCAGGGCATGATACTGGAGTCCCAGGATCGAGTCCCGCGTCGGGCTCTTGGCATGGAGCCTGCTTCTCCCTTTGCCTGTGTCTCTGCCTCTCACTCTCTGTATGTCTATCATAAATAATAAATAAATATTTAAAAAAAGACTAAGAAAATGTTTGCAGTGCTATCTTTGAGATTTTAACGACTTCCCTTTCTATAACACATTCTAAAATACTGTGTACCTAGCTTTGAATAAGCGGTCATCAAGAGCAAGAATGGCTCTGTACTCTTTGGGCTGGAGTGGGTGCAGGAGATTAAATTAAAGGGCAACGGGGATCCCCGGGTGGCGCAGCGGTTTAGCGCCTGCCTTCGGCCCAGGGCGTGATCCTGGAGTCCCGGGATGGAGTCCCACGTCGAGCTCCCTGCATGGAGCCTGCTGCTCCCTCTGCCTGTGTCTCTGCCTCTCTCTCTGTGTCTCTCATGAGTAAGTGAATAAAATCTTCAAAAAAAATAAAGAGCAGCAGCTACCGTGTCAGGTGCATAGTGGAAGGAGCAATGCAGGAATGCAGGGTGGCAGGATGAAGGTCACAGACTCGCACACACGGGCCTTGGAGGAGGGGATTGCTGGGGAAGGCTCACAGTGGTGGCACCGTCCCCGGCAGCCAGGGGCAGGAGGCGGGCCAGGTGCTACCGCCCGCCCCTCGCCCAACAGAAGCCGGAGGAAGGCGGGGCGGCCATTCACTCACCTGGTTGGTGACCTGAAATGAAGGTAGAAAACACAATTTAGGGAAAGATCTCTCCAGCTCCAGAGCCCCGCAGCCCCGACTCCTCTCAGGTCAGGACTCACCTCGGACTTAGCGTCCAGTCGCGGCTCGCTGCACCCCTCCATGCCAAGGCTCCGGGGCTCGGACCACCCGTGGACCAGCTGGACCTTCTCCCGGACGCCGACACTTCCGCTTCCGCCTCCCTCCCCGCCCGGCCTGGCGCACGCAGCGGAAGTGGGGGGAGCGAAAACAAACATATCTGCGTAACTCCCCCTTAGTGCCAATTAAACATCAGCTTCCAGGAGGTACTCAGCAAACAAGGAAATTTCTGTGCGGGGAAGGTCCGAAGATTTTGTAGATTCTTTGTGAAGGGAATGACATATTAACGAGGATGCCTTGATTCCCCTTTGGACCCGTAGACGTGGACTCTTCCCGGCTGCCCCGCCCCCTCCCTCCACACCCCGCCCCCCGCCCGCCAGCGCTTTCTGCGCACGCGCGAGGTGAAGGCCGCTGGGGTAATTGAGCTCCGCCAAGTTTTGTTTTTCTTTTTCCAGCAAGTTTTAAAACAGCTGGACGGCCACGCCCGTTTCGCCCTAGCAGTCGTTGGGAACGGGCAAGGAGATGTCGATGGAAACTATAGTTATAGATTTGCTTTTGTCACTCGGATTTCCCTCTCTAGCCTCGGTGCCGCTAGGGTGGGAATGCTTGCATCACGCTGCCACGGTCACTCCAGCGCGACACCTTCTCACCCGGTCTTCCTTCTTTTATTTTACTCATCTCATGTTCATTCCTGCACAGTATCTAAAGCGATTTTACTTTTCTCCCCAACTTTTTTTTTTTTTTTTAAGATTTTATCCATTTATTTGGCAGAGAGAGAGCGTGCACAAGCAGCGGGGACGGGGAGAGAGAGGAGCTGACACTGCGGAGCAGGGAGCAGGATGTGGGGCTCCATCCTAGGACCCTGGGATCATGAGCCTAAGGCCCAGACTTAACCAACCGAGCCCATCAGGCGCCCTCTCAACAACTTTATAGTTTGAAAAACTTGAAATTTGGGGGAGAAAATTTGCAAAAGTAGTTCGTTGAACATCCATGTACCCTTCATCCACATTCACCAACTTAACATTTTACCCATTTGCTTTACCTCTAGTTACATACACTGTTAAGGATGGCACTTCATCTCTAAATACTTGAGCACAGGGGCACCTGGGTGGCTCAGTGGTGGACTGTCTCCCTGCAGGGACCCTGCTTCTCCCTCTGCCTATGTCTCTGCCTATGTCTTTCTGTGTGTCTCTCATGAATAAATAAATAAAATCTTCAAAAATTAAAAATGGAAAAAAACACTTGAGCATATAGCACCTGACAAGAAGTAATTCGCAATTACTTAGGAATCACAATATTACTACCACTACACTCAGAAACTTTAACATTGACAAAAATACCATGATCTAACATGTGGGTCAAACTAAAATTTCCTTAATGGTCTCAGCAATATTCTTTAAAACTGTTTCCTACCATACTCACTCCCAGAATCTAATCAAGAACTACACGTTGAATTTAATTATCAAGTCTGCTAAATATCCTCAAATCTAGAATTGCATTGGTGAAGTGTTTTTGGGACTGCATTGGTTCATTACTGGAGGCTCTGGGGGAGGGTCTGTTTTTCAGTTGTTACCAGGACTCAGTTCTATACAAGTCCCACTTCCTTGCTGACTTTTGAATGGGAGTTTAGTGTCTAGAAGACATCAACATTCCTTGGTTTGTGGCCCTTTTCCTCCATCTTCAAAGCCATTAATAGCAGGTCAAGTCTTCCTCACACTTTGAATCACTCTGACCTCCTCTTCTGCAGCATCTCTTCTCTATCGTCTTCTTTCACCAATCTCTGACTCCAAGCTTGAGAAAGTCTGTTATTAAGGTCTCAAATGATTATATTGAGCATACTCAGATAATCCAGGATAATCTCTACATCTTAAGGTCCATAATCTTAATTATACCTGCAAAAGCATTTCAGAGAAGTACCCAGAGTAGTGCTTGATTGAATAACCGCTGGACAAGACTCTTGGGAGGAGGAGCATCTTTAAAATTCTGCCCACTGCAAACAACGTAATAGGATTATTGGAGAATTACATTAGTTAATGTATGTAAAACTCCTAGAATCTGTGCCAAAAAGCCACTGACTCAAGGTTATTGGACATGATTAAAATTACTAATTGGCTTGGGAATATATTCCCTGAATCCAGTGATTTCTTTCCTATGAAAGAAAGTCTGGAAAGATAGAACACTGTGGTGCATCCCACTGGTAAGCATCTCAATTCCATTTATCAGGGAATGTTTCTTTGAAGCTTTTGGTTGCCATCAGATTATGCTGCATAGTAGGATTATATTCCATGGAGGGCTGCATACACATGCACACACACCCCTTAATTACATAAAAATGTTTCCAAAAGGTGAAAAGATCTTATAATTTAAGATCAGAACTTATGCAAGCTTTAGACTTGGAAAACACAGATTTTATGAACAGAGTCAAAAAATGCTAACATTAAAGATGTATAGGCATTACTTCTGTTATATATATATATATAAATATATATATATTTAAGATTACTTATTTATTTATTTATGAGAGACAGAGAGAGAGAGAGAGAGGCAGAGACACAGGCAGAGGGAGAAGTAGGCTCCATGCAGGGAGCCTGATGTGGGACTCGATCCTGGGTCTCCAGGATCACACCCTGGGCTGAAGGCGGCACTAAACCACTGAGCCACCTGGGCTGCCCAATTTATATATTTTTTGTGATTACATGTTAACAGGACATATAAATAAGAAAACATTTGTTTTTTTTAAACAAACAAATTAGCACTGACAGTTGTATAGGAAGATGTCCAGGAAGCTATGGTATGAACTCTAACCTCACAAGAGTTACAGTATAATGGAGAAAACAAAACTGACACACATAAAGCAAGTAATACTGAAATCTAAGCTTTTATTTTAGGGCTCTTCTGTGCCAAGTAATATTAACCCAGCTCAAACTGGCTTAAGCAAAATAGCAAAATCACCGTCTCATAGGGGTGGCCTCTGAAATGTAGGGGTGGAACCAACCACAGGAATCTCGAATCTCACAGAATTGTGAGATTTGAGTAGCAAAAGGGCCCAATCTCTGTTTCTCAACTGTGGTCTGATGTTCAGCTTTTCAGTTAGCTTATTTTCTTGGGTTTCTCCATATGTTAGAGAAGACGCTATTGGTCCATAGATATATGACCACTAGTATTGCTGGGGTCATAACCTATAGTTCATGATCCAAAGGGAAAGAGGAAGCTGCTCTTCCATCTCAATTCTTTTTTTTTTTTTTAAATAAAGGTTTTATTTGTTTATTTCATTTGAGAGAGAAAGAGAGAGCCCACAAGCAGCACACACATGCATGAGCTGGAAGGGGGAGGTGCAAAGGGAGAGGGAAAGGAGGGGGAAAGAATCTCCATCACACAGAGCCCCATGCTGGGCTTGATCTAATGACCCTGAAATCAAGACCTAAGCCAAAACCAAGAGTCAGAAATTTAACTGACTGAGCCACCCAGGCACCCCTTCCATCTCCATCCTTAAAGAAGGACGCTGATATGACTGTTTGGGTCATATGTGCACCTCTTAGACCAATGCTGGGTCTAGTACTATTTTTCCCTCTGCCCCCTATTGTGGCCATGAGAGGTAGAACTGTGTAATTCCAGCAACAAAAGGAATAAGAAGACATACCCTATAGGAGACAGAGGTGAGGATGATGCAAAAAACTTAGATAAAAAAATACTGAAGGAACAAAAACAATAGATATCCACTACATACATTTGCTAACACTATGCTATACTATGCTATATAATCAGAGGATGTGGTAGTTAGAATAATGGCCCCCCAAACGTGTGTAAAAGATAAACTAAGGCCTACTAAAATTTTAAGAGTTTATTTGAACAAAAAATTGATTCCAATTGGCAGTGCCAAACCAGAAATGGTTAGCAACATTTCACTGACAGGAGCTCAGGAAGAGATTTCATAGCGAAATGGTAGAAGCAAAGTAAGGAAGATATTGATTAGCTATGGTTTAAAGCCAAATCAGCTCTTTGTAAATTGGTTGTCTCTAGTGTTTTGACCTTGTATCCTTGAGGCATTTACAGGCGTAGATTTTGGTTTGCATACAAAGGCCACTATAGCATTAGAGTTGTCTCAGTCTAATGGCTTCCTTGTTTAATTAATTTAACAAATATTTACTTCCTAAACCCCAGAATCTATGAAGATAGTATGTTACATAGCAAGGAAAGATTAAATTTACAGATGGAATGAAGTCTGCTAATCCTAGAATCTTAAAATAAGAAGATGTTCTTGGATTACTGAGGTTGGCCCTATGTAATCACAAGGGTCCTTATATATGGAAGATGGTAACAGAAGAGTTAGAGTCACAGGGAAAATGTCAGTGGTGGAGGACAAGAACCAAGGAAGGCAGGCAGCTTCTAGAAGCTGGAAAAAAAAACGAACATGGGTTCTCTCAGACAAGAGTACAGCCCTGCTAAAACCTTTATTTTAGTCCAGTAAGAGCCAATTTGGGCTTCTGACCTTCAGATTATAAGATAACAAATTTATGTTGTCTTTAAGCCACAAACTTTGTGGTAATGTGTTCTGGCAGCAGTAGGAAACTATGACAGTGCTGGAAGCTTAAGAGTCTCATAGACCTGAATCTAAATCTGTCTTCCACCACTCAGCCGTGTGACTTCAGGAAAGGTGGCTCTCCTCAACAACAGCTTTCTAATCTGTAAAAATGAGGCTATTCATTTATGACTTACAAGGACCGTTTTTTTCTTTTTAAGGTTTTTATTTATTTATTCAGGAGAGACACAGAAAGAGAGGCAGAGACACAGGCAGAGGGAGAAGTAGGCTGCCCACCAGAAGCCCAATGTGGGACTCGATCCTGGACCCTGGGATCACGGCCTGAGCTGAAGGCAAACCCTCAACCATTGAGCAACCCAAGTGCCCCCACTTACAAGGGTTTTATTTATTTATTTATTTATTTATTTATTTATTTATTTATTTTTACAAGGGTTTTATTAAAGGTTAAATGAGACCACATAACATAAGGTACATAGCAAAGTTCCTAACATGGTTAAGTACTCAATAAATACTGGTTCCTATTATAATCATAGTCAATCCTCTAAAGAAGCCCGTAAGTGATCTTTATCATACACTGTTTCCATTTTAAAGATGAGAAAATTAAAGTTCAAAGGGTGCCTGGGTGGCTCAGTTGGTTGAACATTTAACTCTTGATTTCACCTCAGGTCATATCTCGGGGTCACAAGATAGAATCCATTGGGCTCTGCATTTAGTGAGGAGTCCACTTAGGATTCTCCCTCTCCTTCTGCCCCTCTCCCCCTCCAACTTGCTCTCTCTTTCTCAAGTGAATAAATAAATATTTAAAATGAAAAAAAAGAAAAAAAGAAAACTAAAGTTCAAGAATGTTCAGCAACATCACCTAACTAACACCTCATAGCAAAAACTTCAAACTCTGGTTTTAATTTACCAGTGTGCAATTTAATTGTAGAGAACTCCAGAATGATTCAGAGCTCCCAGAGTACATACTGAAATCCTTCTTAGCTGTCTTGTGCTAACTGAATGTTCTACTTGTACTCCAGGTTGTTCAAGAATACGAGTGATTATGTGTGTGTTTGTCTGTGTGTTGTGGTGCGGGGCTGGGGGTGGTGGGCAATAGTAGTAGTAATCGATGGGAAATATAAGCAAAGATACAGAACTGGGAATAAACCATAATCACTGATCCTGGACTCATTGTACATTTTAGAGCTTAAAGCATATTACACAAATTCTTAGTCTTTGTGCCAAACCTGGTCTACCCACATATTTAAAACCAAACCAAACAAAATGAACTATATCAAAAACTGAGTAAGAATATGTTTAGGTAAGTTTTACATGTTACAGTGTGTCACTGTCCCCACATTCTTTTCATTTCATCTGGCCAATTCACACATTTATCTGAAACCTGCAAGACAGAGGTTTCAACTTTTGGCTTAAAAGGACTTCACAGAATCTCTTATTTAAAATGAGATCTAAGTAGGTTAAATGCCTGGCTTATAGAAACATAGTTAGGTTATGGTAGTCATGACTTCTGATCCAATGGGGAGAATTATTAAGCCATTCCACAGGCAGATGAGGACAAATTATGTAAGGTTTGGATATGTTCTTTTTATTTATTTATTTTTAAGATTTTTATTTATTTTTTTTGAGAGAGAGAACCAGAGAGAGCGAGAAAGCGAGAATGAGAGAAAGAGTGAGAGTGAGAGTGAGAGAGAGAGAGCACAAAAGAGTGTATGGGGATGAGGGGAGGAATGGGAGAAGGAGGCTGCAAAGGGAGAGGGAGAAGCAGACTGCGGGCTGAGGAGGAAGCCTGACCCAGGGTTCGATCCCAGGACCCTGGTATCATGATCTGAGCCAAGGCAGATGCCCAATGGACTGAGCCACCCAGGCACTCTGGAATTTTTTTTTAAAGATTTTATTTATTTATTTGATAGAGTACAACTAGAGGGAGAGGCAGAAGGAAAGGGTAAGGGAGAAGGAAACTCTCAGCTCTGCAGGGAGCCCAAGATATGGAGCTTGATTCCAGGTCCCTGGGATCATGACATGAGCTGAAGGCAGTCACTTAACCGACTGAGCCACCCAGACACCCTGAATATGTTCTTAAGTATTTCAAAACGCCTGTGTTTTGGGATGGTGGTTTGGCAATGCAATGGAGGCTTAAGGCAGATGATGACAGGACATATACACATATAGTAGGAAGAAAGGGACATATTCCTATTAAGATAAATAGTATAGAATAGTAAGGACTCACGGTGGTATACCATGAAGGAGTTACAGGTGTATAGAGAAATTGATCCCCATAGCTCTAGGAAAAACTGGGTGGGTCTGAGCCTGGAAGATTCCCTGAGCTAGTTAACACTGTGATGATTGTCCGGTGTTATACAAGTACTGCATAACAATAGCTACTATTGTTAGATTCTTATTTTTTCACATTTAACATCTCAGCAATTGCAATGCACATTGCGTCAGATGGTTTCTTACAGTGAACAGGTAGCCAGGCAGTAGTTGTGACTCCGTTGTTTTTTCAACTGTATGCATTAACTTGGTCATAGCTGCTCAACAGGTCTATTGAGTTATGGGTATTGTTGGCTGTATACTTACTATGTTTAACTGCCACATAAAATATCTTTAAAAAGATTATGGTTTGATTTGGCATAACAAAAAGTTACTAGGTATGGAAATATAACAATGGGTGTAAACTTGCATCAGTAAGGCAAACGTGGCTTATTGAAGTAATGACCAAAATTCCATGTTTTCTTACAAAACAACCAAATAATTTACAGTTCATAAAAAAGGTAGATAGCTTGAGTAGATAAAACAAAAAGGTAGCTTATTCCAGTTCAAGGTTGGATAGATCGCCAAATACCTCAATATAAGAAAGAAATTTATGAGGATGAGAGAGCAGATTTTGAGACACAAGTCCTTTTGTTAAGACATCAAACATCACTTTGTCAGTGATGTTGAATTTTCATCAGTGGCTGAGAAAATGAAACTATGAGTTTAGTCAAGTAGGAAATGGCGACAAACCTTGATATTCTTTGACAATCATCAAAATCAATCTATTGGTGTCAAAGTTAATAAATGGGCATGGATTATATTATATTGTATATTTGTATGTATCATGTGGGGAAAAGGTTGGCAAGCACTGGAATAGATAATAAATGCTCCAGAAGTTTTAATTAAGAATTTCAGGACAGAGCCAGGATGAAAGGATGTGAATTTATAGCCAATAACAACTTGAAAAATGTCCAAACTCATTGATGATCAATGAAAATAAAATGAGATATCCTGACATCTACTAAGTTTTAGGATTTTTCTCTCTTATAGTCTCTCCTCTCAAACTGCTCACTTACCTCCTTTTTGTTTATACCCTCCTTCTCATCATTTCTCTCTCCTTCCTTCTTCCTTTCCTTCCTTCTCCAACCCTCCTCACATTTTTCACTCAGGAAGAGAGGTGTAGTAATGATCTGCTGTTTCTTGTCCTCCTGCTGGCTGTCCTTGGGTCTCAGTCTCCAACCTAACTGGTTCATCAATGGTGTGAAATTTTTCTGAATAGACAGTGGAGAGGCATTCTGGCACCTACTCTTGCAACAGTACTTTATTGCCCCCCCCCCCAACAATACTTTTTTAGTTTCCTCTAATCCCCAGTTTATCTTCTGAGTACCCTTCCCTGGCCAGTCAGCATCTTCTCTGCTCTTACCTCTTTCCTGCTTTGAAATGAACCATAAATCTAGCTGCAGGAAATCTAGCTGACATCCCATTCTGCTACTTTGTGAAACCTTGAGAAACAACTTACACTCCTCAAGCCCTAGTTACCGTGTTGGTAACTTGGCGACATTCCTATCTCACCTGCCTGCTTGACAGACTGTGGTGAGCATCCAGTGGTGCTCTATTAAGAGTAAAGTTTCTATTCAGAGTAAAGCCTGAATCAAGTCCAAATATATATTACTGTTTCACTGCTAAAATGACATCTCACTTAATTAACATAGTTAAGCAGTTCATTAACAAATTAAAGTTGCATTGCCATATACATTTTTTAAATTTCTAGAGGTAAAACTTCACATTTTTATTTGACTTTTAAAATTTAGGGCAAGTGTATCAAATACCTGGCTATTCCTTTCAATTTGATTATTCAAACTTTTGGCAGGTATAGCAATCAGATTTTGCTATGTAGCCGTAGAGTCTCAGTTGGTCTCAGATAGTCGGTCCCCACCCCCAGGTCCCCATTGGCTGGCAGCCAGGCATGCCCCTCATGGCTGTGCCCCTCATGGTGAGGCATGCTCCATTGCGTGTGGGGACCTGGGTGGGTGCAGAGAGATCCTCATCTGGGGAAACCGGGTATAGCCAGAAAAGGGGCCACCCCCTCACTCATTACACAATGCACATTGGTGGGGAACCTGGTGCTAAACCATTCATAGACCACCTGCTTCTGGGTGGGGGTATTGTATGTAACAGAACAGCTATCATTGGGACCTATTGAAAGTCAGCCCTTGACACAAGGGTTTGTGTTTTTTATTTAAAAAAAAAAAAAAAAAGAAGAGAGGGCACCTGTTTGGCTCAGTGGTTGAGCATCTGCCTTTGGCTCAGGTTGTGATCCCGGAGTCTTGGGATTGAGTTCTGCATCTGGCTCCCCACAGGGAGCCTGCTTCTCCCTCTGCCTATATCTCTGCCTTTCTCTCTGTGCCTCTTGTGAATAAATAAATAAAATATTAAAAAAATATATAAATAAAGATCTTTTAAAAAGAAAAGAAAGAAAGATGTTGCTTTGTAAAAACAAACTAACGACCCCCCTCCCCAACACACACTAATTCCAAATGTCATACTACAAGGAAACACTTATTTAGCTTACAATTCTCAGGGGTTAACAATGGGTTGGCCAGTCTAGCCTGGACTCAGTGAGGTGGTTCTGTTGTGCTCCAAGTGTCTTTTACTGTGTTCCTGGGACCAGCAGGCTAGCCCAAGCACATTCTTCTCAAGGCAATGGTAGAAGTGCTAGACAGCAAGCAGAAACACAAGCTTTTTAAGGCCTAGAGTTAGAACAGGCACACCATTATTTCTGCCCTACCCTATTGACCAAAAGTTTCATGGCTGAGCTCAGTGTCAAGAAGTGGGGGAAATATTCTCATTATTTGTGGTAGTTATAGTCTATAAAGTCACCATGAATAATAAATACAGAACCATTGCTCCCAGGGAAAATAGAGGTTGGTTCCTGTGAGTCTCTGATCACATTTTCATCAATACACAACCTTGCATAATGTGCTTCTGTTTAGAGACACCTCATTTATTATATATTGTTGAATCATTAACATTAAACTTCTGGCCAACAATACCATAACTCATGCCTGAAGGAACTTATCTAACACATGTATTTTATTTGTAAGTTACATCACAGCCTTCTTGTGTTTGCACAACATCTGCACAATGCTTGGGGTCATGTGTACACTGAAATCATCAACAAAAAGTGTAAAAATGCAAAAGACTGTGGCACTAAACAGATTGCAAAAAGGATACTTGCTTCTAGTATGAGACTTGAAACAAGAAGGCAGGATGTTGCCTGCTTGACCTCAGCTAGGAACTCAAGTTTTTCTGTCACTGCAGATGTCTGCAAATGACTGCAGGAGTGACGTGAGTATTAATTTGGGGGTTACGAATAATGTTAGCAAGTAGGCAAATTCAAACTGCAGAATCCATGAAAAATGAGGATCAACACGCTTTGCCCCTTAGTGGGGAAAAAACCTTCAAAGTAATATGGCAAAAGAGGTAGATGAAGGGAGGATTAAAAAAACTGGGGGGCAGCCCAGGTGGCTTAGCAGTTTAGCGTCGCCTTCAGTCCAGGGCCTGATCCTAGAGACCCAGGATTGAGTCCCACGTCAGCTTCCTGCATGGAGCCTGCTTCTCCCTCTGCCGGTGTCTCTGCCTCTCTCTCTCTCTCTCTCTCTCTCTCTCTCTCTCTGTGTGTCTCTCATGAATAAATAAATAAAATCTTAAAAAAAAAAAACTGGGGCCAATAAAACAGAGTCTTGAGCTCCATCTCAGACTTATTGAATCAAAATCTATATTTCAGATTCCTCAGGTGTTTGTATGCACATTCAGGTTTGAAAAGTACTGCCTTCAATATGATGATGGGTACATTCATACCAGAGTGTGGAAGTTAAACCCTAGAAAGATTAGGGACCTACTACAGAATATTTTTATGAGTCTAAGTTTGGGGGCATATTGGGACAGCCTCTCTAAGGTGAAGAAAAACTTAGTTCATCTTGCAATTCCTATTAATAGGGAAGAAGCAGAGTACTTGGGCCTCTTTGGCTTTTCCAGAGCAGCATATGCCACACTTGAAAATATAGCTGCAACACATTTATTGGGCAACATGGATGGCTGCCAATTTGAGTGAGTCCCTGAGCAAGCCAGTGCTCAGTAAGTCCATGCTGAAATACAAGCTGCTTGTATTTGCATAGATCCAATGGTACTAGAGGAGTCCATGGTGAGTAAGGATGCTGTGTGGAGTCTTAGGTCCCTAACAAGAGAATCATGGTGCAGAACCTCAGTGTTCTGGAGCAAGGCCATTCACTGATAGCAGGCCATTTGAAAAGCAGCCCCTGGCATGCCACTGAAAGCCTGGCCATACAACTCAAGCATTATGCAACACATCTGCTTATCCTAAGCTGGACATTTCAGATTTACCAAATCACTTTTTGGGTGGGTATGACAGCAATCTATCAGATAGATAAGGAGAAGGAGGAGTCAGAGGATTGGAAATTCTTTGGAGGTCAAAGAACAGTGGCCAGAAGAACATGAATGGGCCAGTTGGAAGTTCCTCAAGGCAAACTCAGCATAATAGATAGGTATTAAGGAAGGCACATGATGGGATGAGCACTGCATATTATACACAACTGATAATTATTGAACACCACATCTGAAACTAATGATGTACTATATGTTGGCTAGTTGAATTTAAATTAAAAAAATTTTTTTTAAATTATCTTTTTCTCACTTCTAAATGTTCTTCTCCCTGAATGCCCCCTCCTGGGTGCAGAGTAGTAATATGTACTCAACCCCGGGTCAAATCTCTGGAGTTATCATTGACAATTACTGCTCATCAAAGGGATACCTCCCTAAAAGTTTCTCTTTAATCTGTGCCTACCTCTCCATCACCATGGTTATTGTCTTAATTCTCTCATCATCTCACTCTTACAAATATCCTACATTATTGACAACTTATGTTTCAGCATAATTGATGATTCTATTCATTCCTCAAGCATTTATGGAGAATCTACTATGTAGTGAACACTGGATTAGGCTTTAGGGAAAAAAAATGTAAAGAATTAAAAAAGATACTCCCACAGACCTCCTGAAATTTACAGTCTGGTGGAGAAGAGATAGGAAAATCTTGCTCAAGGGGCACCTGGGCGGCTCAGTGGTTGAGTGTCTGCCTTTGGCTCAGGTGGTGATGCCAGGGTCCTGGAATCCAGTCCTGCATCAGTCTCCCCGTAGGGAGCCTACTTCTCCCTCTGCCTTTGTCTCTGCCTCTCTCTCTGTGTCTCTCACGAATAAAATCTTAAAAAAAAAAAAAAAAAGACAAAAGAAAGAAAATCCTGCTTAAAATCCTTCGGTGGTCCCCTGCTTTTTTTTGGAACGAAGCCCAACTGTCTCGATGGGCTTGTGCCTTTTAACTCCTCCAGCATGACCTCCAATTCAGCCCTTCAACCTTTTGGGTTCTACAGCCACAATGCACTTTCCCTTCTTCAGAGCATCCTCCTCTGTGTCTGGCTAATGCCTACTAGGTTTTAAGGGTTCACTTCAGCTCTGCATCTTCTGCTAGAAGCCTCTGGACACCCCCCCCCCAACTTTAGCCGCACCTCTCTGCAGTCCTACACCTCATGCAACTACCACTGTCACATATGCATCATACTTCATTGTGATTTTTCATTCTGTCCACCTCTCTAGGGTAAGTACAGAATCTGATTCATAATAGGGGCTTGATTTTTTTTTTCCAGACATAACTGAATAGGTATATGGAGAGCACCCCTCCCCCTCGCAACTGTGCAACAGCAGACAAGGCCTACATATCACCTCTGCATGCGACATGAGCTTTAGGGACAGGACTCCCGGGCATCCCTGGCCTTCAGGACTCCCGCTGTGCGGCTGGCAATCCGGTGTCTGGCTCTCAGGACTAGCCTCGGTGGCACGCCCCCTAGCGCCTCCAGCCGAAGCTGCAGGAACGGGAGGGCGCCGGCGAACACGAGGCGCCAGGGCCGCGCAGGGCGCAGGCGCAGCGCGCGGGCGCCCGGCTCGGAGAGGAACAGTCCAAGTGAGAGGGGAGCTGGCTGCGGATTCAGATTGTTTTCCCTTCTGCAGTAGAGAGGTGGCTTCTCTTCTCCTCTCCGATTGTATGTTCGTCTGTAAGACGTGTGTGTGTCTCCGCAGAGAGGGAGAAGGGAGCTAGAGAGGTGTCAGGCTTTTCTTCGTTCGTCGGCCCTCCTCCCGGGGGGTGGCGGAGGGTTAGACGGTCCCAGGTCAAGGCGCGCGGGGGCGGAAGCGGCGGCGGCGGCGGCGGCGGCGGCGGCTGTCAGACCCGGACGGGGGCCGGGCGGGGTGGCCATGGAGGGTCAGCGCTGGCTGCCGCTGGAGGCCAATCCCGAGGTGAGCGCGGCCCGGACCTCGGCGTGAGGCCGCGGGTTAGGGGTCGAGGGCAGCGGGCTTGCCGCGGCGAGCCCAGACCAGTCTGTCCCTATAAATTGTGTTCTCTGTTTGGTTTTCAGGTCACCAACCAGGTGAGTGAGGTGTCTGCCGCTCGGGACCCCGGAGCCCTCCCTGCCCGCCTGCATCTCTGCGCCTACTAGGAATCGGGAATTAGATGCAGTGAGGGCCCCTGTGGTCCTGCTTCAGACCCGGTGTGCTGTGCTCCCTCTGCGGCCGTATCCCTCCCACCTGGCTCCCGGAGATGCTCCCGGCTGTCCCGGTCCCTCCCCTTGCTTCCGTTGCCCCGTCCTCTCCTTTCCTTGGGGTCTCCGGGTCCGCGGCTTGTGGCACCTTGACCCTGCCCTTCCCAATACCTCTCCCCTCTTGGTGTTGCCTCCTGCTGCTGCCGATTCCATCATTTCCCAACCTTTGTACCTTGTGGGTGACTAATTCGTCTACACTACCTGACTCCAAGCTTTGTAAACTCGCCCACCCAGTCCTTGTAATTTCATCCACCGCCCGCACTATGAAATCATCTTCCAATCATCTTGTCTTGCTCCATCAAGTCACTGGTCTTCCCCGCCACGCCCCCTTTCTCTTCCAGTCCCTTAAAGCTGGAATTCAGTTGCTTTGGCACCATACAAAGCTCAGTATAATGGGACCCACGCCGTACTTTGCTCACCTACAAACTCTTTTATTTATTTATTTATTTATTTATTTATTTATTTATTTATTTATTTATTTATGTTTTTATTTTATTTTATTTTATTTTATTTTATTTTATTTTATTTTATTTTATTTTATTTTATTATTATTTTTTCCCCACCTACAAACTCTTAAAGCCCCTCTGGGTGTTGAAGGTTCAAGTTTGGGGAGGGAAAAGGGCACATCTTCCAGCCACTCGATTAAAAGAACAATAAGTGCTACCAGGTATAAACTTTTGATTTGCTTAGGTGTATTTTGTCTTAACCTGTTTGTCATTCTCAGCAGCTCACTGACTTTTTACTGTCTTCTTACTTTGTCAGATGATCTACTTCCCTCCCCTCCCCCCAAACCCCCATAATCTTTTTCATCACCAAGGAATAGTGATTCATCAGGTACTTAATTGATATTTAGTTTTCAAAGCTTGTAGAAAATTCCTTACATACAGAAAATAGATAGAAATGTCTATTTTTTTTTTGTCTCTTTTTTTAAAAAAGATTTTTATTTATTTATTCATGGGAGACACACACAGGCAGAGACATAGGCAGAGGGAGAAGCAGGCTTCCTGCAGGGAGCCTGATGCATAACTTGATCCCGGGACCCTGGGATCACTACCTGAGCCAAAGGCAGAGGCTCAACCACTGAGCTTCCCAGGCATCCCAGAAATGTTTTAATGTTGACAGCAAATCCTTCATCTTATACAGTTTATTTTATTTTTGAAATGACTGTGAACTCTTACCTCTTTAGTAATCTAGAAATGTTCAAAGCTTAAAATCAGCATTTATCTTTTATATTTCTCTTTAGGTGGCAGTCCCGGTCCATAAACACTTCCCTTTTCTTTTGTTTACACCCTTTGAAATTTGCTGTCCATTTTTCCCTTAAAACATTTTGACCCCTTTGTAGAAAGAGAAAAAAAAATATTTAGGCTGAAAAAAGTCCGTATTTTCAATGCCTGATTTCGTGCCGTAAGAGAGACGCCTATTTCTGTCAGACTCAGTCCAAATCTATTTTTACACCTTTCGTGAAAAATCAATTTACCATATATCTGGATTCTTCTTTTCCGTTGATCTATGTGTCTCTTCTTTTTCTAATACCACACTGTTTCTATTACTGTAGTTTTGTAGTAAACCTTGAAATCAAATGGTAGGGATCCTCCCACTTTGTTCGTTTTTGAAGTTGTTTCAGGTTATTAGTTACTTTGCCTTGGCATATAGATTTTACAGTCAGTTTGTCAAGTTCTACAAAAAAATTGTGATGTTTATGGTGAATGTGTGTCTAAATCTATATAGATTTAGTTTGGGGAAAATTAACATCATAAAAATATAGAGCCTTATAATCCATTAAGATGGTATATCTCATCATTTACTTGGGCCTTCTTTGATTTCATTCAGCAGTACAAAACACAGTTTCAGCATTTAGGTCTTGCACATGTTAGATTTATACCTGCGTATTTAATGATTTTTGGTACTATTGTAAATGATGCTGTTTTAAAATTTAAGTTTTTATTGTTCATTGGTATGTATAGAAGTACAGTTGATTTTTATATGTTGATTTGTGTCCTGCCTTGCTAAATTCACTTATTCTGGTGGCTTCTTTGTAGATGTTTTGGAACTTTCTATATAGACCATCATATTCTCTGAATAGACTGTTTTTTTATTTCTTCCTTTTCAGCCTGTGTGCTTCTTATTTCTTATGGCACTGGTTGGGAACTCCAATACAAAGTTGAATAGAATGGAGAGGGAGGACATCTTTATCTTTACCAGACCCTGGGTAGAAACCATTTGCTCTTTATTAGGTATATTAAATGTAAGATTTCAGTAAACGCTTTTTTTCACATAAGGAAGCTTCCTCCTTTTCTTAGTTTGCTGAGGGTTTTTATCATGAATCAGTGTTTAGCTTTCTCAAATGACTTCTCTGCATCTCTTGGGATGATTATTTAAGGAAGAAATAATGCCAGTTCTACATAAACATAGAAGAGGAGGGACACTTATCAATTCATTTTAATGGCCAGCATTACCAGGCAAGCCATAATATGAATAATACAGACAGTGTCTCTCATGGCATCTAAAAATTTTCAACAAAATATTAGCAAAGAGAATGTAGCAATGTGTAAAAAAGGTACTATTTCATGACTAAGAAGTTTATGCAGGTATTGCTAAGCTGGTTCATTCAAAAGTCAATCATTGTTATTAACCATATCAACAGACGAATGAACAAAACTGTTTTTTTAGGTGATATTGTTATTTTTTAACAATATAAGCTTATTTAACTGTGATGTGATCCAGCTGCTATTGGACTTTGTTCCCAGGTAATCTTAATAAACTATAAAGCACATTCACTATAAACTAAAGTACTTACATCAAATAATATTTGTGGAGTACCTTTTTAATGTCAGGTATCTGAGAAGGAGCTGGTTATTCTTTAGTGATTAAAATATTCATGGTTTTCTGGTTTCATTTCAGTGGGATGATAGACAATAAACAAGTAAGGAAACAATTAGCAATTGTTTCATGTGCAGTGGAAAAAATTAATAGGGTACTGTGATCGAGATCATCAGGAGAAACATAATAGGTTGAATGGTGACAGGAGGCCATTCTGAGGTGACACAAACAGGGAAAAGATATTATTTTGTGTATGACTCTACACTATTTCTGGCTTGCTATGGCATGGTTCAGTTTGTTTTAAATTTATTAAAGAAGTGATATGCTTTTAGAGGAGAATGGGCAAATATCTTGGAAGTGATGATTAGTTTTAACCAAAATTTTTGTGGTTGTTTTTTTATCCTCTGTATTAGTGACAAAACTGAGGGTAGAAAATGAATAGAAATTTAAAAACTGACTTAGAATTTGGAGAATTAATAAATTAAACCATAGATAAACCCCAATACTATCCATCCCCACACTATTTCCTCATCCTAATGGACTCTTAGGCCTTTTACTTGTTACAGTTTGATAGTTGCATGTGTTATTATTGTACTCTTAGTTTGAGCAAATACTGTTTTATGTTCTAATGATACCTAGTTTGTAGAAGAATGATTGACTCATATTGACTATATGGAGATCATTATTGTCAGACATTAATTAGTAACCATGTGTCTCCTTAGATGTGATAAACAATGATTTTTCTTATTGAGTAATATGCTGTCAATACCTTCTAAGAACATTTTTTTGCCATGTTACAGGTAAGACTTACCTGGAATAAAATCATTTACGTGATAGAAAAAATTATTCTCATTTAACTACTATTCTTCTACTTCTGCATTTAGCGATTACTACCAATATATGTTTATTGGTAGTAATATCAAGCAAGTACTAAATTTAAGTATAATTTCTGTTATAATCTAAATCATTAACAAAGTAGTAATAAGGAGGAGTCTATTGCTGCCCTAAGCAGGGCATTAAAGACCAGAGAAAGTGGCTTTAGAACAAATTTGAAAGGAAAATCTTATTTTTCTATTTTCTTAAATTTATAAAATCAGAGTTTTTGTTACTTGAATATTATCTAAAGAAGGAGTGATTCATTATAAACAAGGGGCAGAGGGCAAAAGTTTTTCAGGTACAGAAGTCTAGTTTGAGTGCAAAAACCTGGAAGGAAGAGGTGGTTATAGACCCTTTGAGAAGAGGAAGAGTTCATTGTAGCTAAAGTTAGAAAATAAGGTACAAAAAAAGAGACTTCAGACAGTGAAGAATGGGGCCTGAAAAGTAAAAAGGGACGAGAGCATCCTGGACCTTTGCATGTGGGTTCTAACAGTGTGAGCTTGAAAAATCATGTAAACTCCCAGACTCCCATTTTCTCACTGGTAAAAGGATATAATAAAAGCTATCTTGCCAGTTGCAATAAAGGTGAAGTACATTAAATCTTTTAGCATGTTTCTGATACATGATACTTTAAAAAAATTTTTACGATTAATCTTAAATTTATTTAGTAGAAAAATTCATCATTCATCATCACTATCAAAAAAAAGCTGCCTAAGGATCTTTCATGGATACATATTCCTTTTTTTTTTTTTTTTTTTTAAAGATTTTATTTATTAGAGAGAATGAGCAGGGGACGGGGCATGGAAGAGGGACGAGCAGACTTCCCATGGGTATGAAGGATGGAGACACAGAGTTCCATCCCAGGACCTTGAGATTCTGACCTGAGCTGAAGTCGGACACTTAACCGACTGAGCCACCCAAGTGCCCCTAAAGGCACATATACTAATTTACTCATTTTTCTTGATTGGCTAAAATTTTAGTGGCATTGTGAACATTTGGTGAGCTAATCAGAATTTTGTTATTTTATTATCCAATGTTTAGAAAAGCCAAAAGACTGGAATTAGAGGTTATAAGTCTGTTTATCCTGCTTGATGCAAACTGGATGGTTCTAATTGTGTTGAGATGGCTTTGCAAATGCATATATAGAATACTCTGTGGGTAGTTTGGAGATTTTTTTGGAATAGTTTTAAGATTGTTACTTTGAGTTTTCTCCCAGTTTTGTAAATTTAACTAAAATACATATGTGTATCAGTTCTATAGATTTTTTTTGTAACTTACAAACTATATATAACTGTTGTAAAAATAACACATTTTTTTTAAAACTGGAAAATGAAAAAGTTGAGTACACTACTCAAGCTAACTGCAGTCAATATTTTAGAGAATTTCCATCCAATCTTTCTCTATTTTCATAGGATAATTTTAAACAAAGGTTTTTGTTTTTGTTTTAATGATCAACATAGGACAGCTTCATGATTTAAAAAAGAAAAAGTGAGAGGTAAAAGTTGATGACCTTCTTCCTCACCCTTTCTCCACTTCCCAGAGGTAGTTACTATTAATAGCTGCTTTTGTTCTTTTTGTTCCCTATGATGACTTCCCGCGTGAGTCTTACAGCATTCTGGAGTCAGAGGATGTAACTAATGTACTTGATAGATATTGATTGAATTTTTTTTTATCAAGCTCATTTGATTAGCAATATGAGTAAAAAGTTAGAAAATGTGATTCCACTTCAAATTTACCCATTTTTATGTTAATTTAGTCATGTTTTCCTCAGTTTTTTCCTTATCAGCTCACTACAGTTGGTGCCTTTGATCTTGGTACTTTTCATAATGAACGGCTTTGGCTGACACGGAGTTAGTTTACAACAAAGGCCCTCTACTTCACAGTAATTTGCCAGTTTTATCCAGACTGTCAGTAAAATGTTTACTTGCTTTTGTGGCACAGTTGTGAAATTACTCTGTTATGTGTACCATCTTGTTTTATAATTTTATGACAGTATGACTTTTTGGGATATACAAAATTAACAAATAAATTAAAATCCTCGGGATCCCTGGGTGGCGCAGCGGTTTAGCGCCTGCCTTTGGCCCAGGGCGCGATCCTGGAGACCCGGGATCGAATCCCACGTCAGGCTCCCGGTGCATGGAGCCTGCTTCTCCCTCTGCCTATGTCTCTGCCTCTCTCTCTCTCTCACTGTGTGCCTATCATAAATAAATAAAAAAAAAAATTTAAAAAAAATAAAATAAAATAAAATCCTCTTATCTAGATTCATGATTCTTTCCTTTAGAGCTCCAAATCCTGGGCAGGTAGTAGTCTCCCATCCAAGTACTAATCAGGCTCGACCCTGCTTAGCTTCTGAGATCAGACAAGATTAGCATGTGCTCAGGATGGAATGGCCATAGGCTGGGCAGGTAGAATTCTGAGTTGATTAAATGAATGTCCGGTTTTAGATTAGGGGCCAAACATATCTTTCCTGTCTACTTAACATGACACAAATAAAAATGAATATATTTTAAATATATGTCCATAGCTTAATGGACATACATAGACATACAGATGGCAAGATTATATTTATTAAAATAGGAATGTAATCTTCAGTTCAACAAGTATAACTTGAGTGTTGGGTTTAGCCAGGTACAGTGCAAGGCAATGGGATTTAAAAAATGAATAAGACACAGTTCCTTCCCTTGGTCAATTTTAATTCTTTTTGGTTTCTAAATAAAACTGAATATTGAGAAGGGCATTAAGTAAGAATTTTGGAGAAAATGGAGAATGGAGAGAGAAGTAGTTTGGAGTACTTCGGTGAACTTAACTAAAGTTTGGACCCTTTAGATGAGGGGAATTAGATGAAGAATAGGTATAATACAGAGGAGTCCATTGATTTCTGTGGCCCCAGACTGTTGGAGATCATGTGACTTGATTAACTTAATAGATGTTGAGCTCATTCTGCCAAGAGAAGTTTTTAAAATCAGTATATTTCTTATTACATAAATCTAGGACCTTATTTTTGACCAACCATAATATCATTAATTAGAGTTTCTTTGCCAAGCAGAGAAGTATGGAGATATGGGGACTAGCTATTTAATTAGGAAGGTCTTTTCTTACAGAATTTGACTGTATGAGATGAATATCACTGTTTATTTAACATGGCATGGTTTCTATTAGTTTTTCAAGATCTCTATTGATGGTCCAAGTACATATGATCATTCTTTAGAGAGAAGGACCTAAGGCACTGTCTTATTTTCAAGTTTCAGATAATGTTAGACCAATAGATAACTTATAGTCTTTTTTTTTTTTTTTTTAATTAAAGAAAGAGAAAGAGAGAGAGTGCACATTCCTGAGAGAGAAGGGTGGGAGCAGAAGGAGAGGGAGAGACAGAGAGTATCCTAAGCAGGCTCCATGCCCAGCGGGTAGCCAGATATGGGGCTAAGTCTCACATCCCTGAGATCATGACCTAAGCTGAAAAGAAGAGTTGGACGCTTAACCAACTTAGCCACCCAAGCACCCCATGATACATTTTCAATATGATTTTTTCCTCCTCTGCTCCTTTTTTTCTGTCATCTAAACCTTATTTTGTGATGGTGTACTTTTGTAAATCAACAGCTTCATTCAACCCAAACATTTATTAAGACTTTATTGTGAAATTGACATCATTCTCATTTTTTCTGTCTGCAATAGATTAGGGTCTGACATTTTATTTTCCTATGAAATCTTAAGAGTTTAAAAAACCACTAATCTTTTGCTACAGTTGTTTTGTTAAGTATGAGAGACAGTGATGTTGAGTAGGTTTCATTAAGTATTAGAGATCAGGAAGTAGTTTTCTTGTTATATCAAGCATTTTCTGCGTTCATACAATCACTGGACTTTTTTGCTATAGGTACTTTTTGCTTATTGATATAATTTGTGATAATCTGCCTATCTTTAAACCTCAAGCATCATCTTTGGTAAGTAGGATAAACTGTGTTGATCACCTAATATAATTCTTTATTTGCTAGAACTTAAATACATCTTTTTAAAAATCATGTACTGGAAATGAGTTTAACATATCAAGCAAGCTAATTTGTATGTGTTTGGGGAAGCCCTGGTTTATTATGTTCAATCTCAAAGTAATGGATTTTTAAAAAGGAAATTTGCTTAATATATTATAAATTGTTGATGTTTATTGATATAAATATATAGATGTCTTTTTCCACCATATTCATGGAAAACCTGCTTTACTTCATTCTTACCAAACCTCACTAATAATTGTCCCTTTCATTTGCTTTTATTTATTAGATATGCAGTAATTCATGTTCATTATTTCCCTGTTAACACTACAATTTTTGTTTGTTTGTTTTCAACCTTTACCAGTTTCTCAAACAATTAGGTCTACATCCTAACTGGCAGTTTGTCGATGTATATGGAATGGATCCTGAACTCCTTAGCATGGTACCAAGACCAGTGTGTGCAGTGTTACTTCTCTTCCCTATTACAGAAAAGGTAATTGTTAATTGCGATAATAAAGTTTCTGGTAAATGTAATGTTCTTTTTCAATGTTGAATTAAAAACATGCTATTCTTTAAGAACAAATGACTCCCTTCTTGCATAAAATGAGGAAATCTAAAAGATATCTTAAAAACCTAGTTTAGTTAAAGAAATGTTATTTAGATTTTGATTTATAGATTGAGAATAAAGCCCTGAGTTAGATTTTTAAACTCGGGTAGTACAGGGGCATCTGGGTGGTTCAGTGGTTGAGCGTCTGCCTTTGGCTCAAGGCAGGATCACGGGGTCCTGGGATCTGCCTTTGCTCTTCCTCTCTCTGTGTGTCTCATGAATAAAAAATAAAATCTTAAAAAAACCCAAAAAACAACTTGGGTGTAGTGCCAAGACTACCATTTTTGGATGTCTCTTTTTTTTTTGTCTCTTCTTTTTTAAAATATGATTACTTTGCCTCAGTGTGTTTTGGATATTGCATTTAATCACATTTTGATGTATATACTTTAGAAATATTAAATACTACAGTAATCCTAAATCTGCCTTAGAGAAGGTATAAAGAATATTCACAATTTTAGTATATAAAATATGTAATTGTATCCAATATATATGTAAAAAGAAATCTTTAAGGAGGTAAGTGTAACTAATGACAGGGGTTACATTTACAGAATAAACTCAGTATGTGTGGAAATCATTAAGTTGAAATATAGCTTAATTGGCAGATTTAGGATGTGCTGAGGATTATAATTAGCTGTTCTTATAGTTCTGTATTTAATTTCAAATCTCCATATTTCAGGCCTTTCTTCTAGAATGTCATATAGATATATGCATTATGAAGCCAGAACTTTTAAGTTCACTTTAAAACAGGTTTTGAGTCCATATCTTTCTTTTATTTTTAAATTTAGAAACAACAGGATACAGTCAGTAGTTGTGAAAAATGAAGAAATAATGTTTGAAAAGATGTGGGAGAAGTGACGTGTTGATAACTTGGTGACCATACTCAGCTCATCTTATTTTTCAGGAATAAATGGAGCCAAGTCCCATAGAAAATAAGAATCAGGGTTTGTTCAGTCCTAGAAAATTTTGGATAATTTTCTTTATGTCATAACTAATTAGCCTCAGTTCAATATGAAAAAATACTGAAATATTTGTCTTTTCTACTTAATATTCTACAAAACAAATAGTTGTGTTTTTTTTTTAAAGATTTATTTATTTATTTATGAGAGACAGAGAGAGAGAGAGAGGGGCAGATACACAGACAGAGGGAGAAGCAGGCTCCATGCAGGAAGCCCGATGCGGGACTCGATCCTGGATCCCAGGATCATGACTTGAGCCAAAGGCAGACGCCCAACTGCTGAACCACCCAGGTGTCCCCAAAACAAATTATTTAATCAAGGAAGGGATATTTATTCATACTTGCTGTTTATAACATAGAAGTTCAGAGTTAGAAATTTCTTATTGATTATCCATTATTACACTAAACTTTTTAATGGTGAGGTTGTAATTATTCTGAAATTTGAGGAGTTAGGACACTTAAGTTTACTCTCCTTTTGTCCAGTATTATTATTATTTTTTGATTACTAAAGTAAGCCAATAAATAGCTATCCCAGGACCCCAATTGGTTTTTTTTTTTTTTAAGATACTATTTATTCATGAGAAACAGAGAGACAGAGAGAGAGAGACAGAGAGAGAGGCAGAGACACAGGCAGAGGGAGAAGCAGGCTTCATGCAGGGAGCCTGACATGGGACTCGATCCTGGGTCTCCAGGATCAGGCCCTGGGCTGAAGATGGTGTTAAACCGCTGAGCCACCTGGGCTGCCCCCCAGGACCCCAATTGTAAGGAACAATAACAAGAAAAAAAAGAAAAAAAGTTTGCTTATAGCTCAGGATTTCTTAGTTGGTGTGACAAATGTGAGTTTTTGGTCTGAATTGGAAATTTCCTAAAACATTGAGTTTTATGACCTACTTTTTTTAAAATTTATTTTTATTTTTTTATTCACTTTTTAGAATTAGAGAATAAATTGGATTTGGTCTTCATTTATTGGGTCATCATTATTTTAAAAAAGCATGTTGTTCTTATCGGTAGGACTCTTCATTTAGTGGATCTCCAGTACTGAAAAGCTCATTCTCTCTATTGCTAGAAAGAACACAATTCTAACATATTAAAGTGGAAAATATAATGGCATCTGCCAGTTTTGGTTGTCTTTATAATTTTTTACATTCCTATTTCAGTTCATAAGTGACATATTAAAGTCACTCAAAAGGTATCTAGAGAATATTTTAGGAGATACAGAGTATTTTAGGCTTCTATTTTTTTAATTCTATTTATTTGAGGGTGAGAGAGAGAGAGAGAGAGAGTACAAGAAGGGGAGAGAGAGAAGCAGACTCCCCAATGAGCAGAGATCCCAATGGAGGGCTCAATCGCAGGACCCTGGGAACATGACCTGAGCTGAAGATAGACACCAAACTGACTGATCCACCTGGGCATCCCATCAGGCTTCTATGTTCTAATTTAGAAATTGATTATGTAGTTGCAAATGGCTTAATCATGCTAATACCAAAAGGACTGTCATGGATACCTCATAACTCTTTATATAAAGTTAATTTTGGTGTTTTAAGTGTGGGTTTAAGTATATGTTTACTAACCAATGAATTGCAAGTGAAGAGGCTATACATTTATTTCTAATATTTTTGTATATCTTGACCATGTGTTTTCATTTCAGTCTACTATTAATAACTTTTCTTTTTTTCCCTTATACTTGCTATGTATCATTTTAGGATTTTTCTGCTTAAACCTTAAATCTTGAGAAGTTACCAATCTTATTTTCCTTTAACAAGGAACATTGATATTAAACAACAGCAGAAAATTAAACTGTATGACCATATAAATATTTCAGTGTAAGGTTAATATGTTGAACCTTTTCCAGTTTTTATCAATTAAACTTACATGAATGAATTAGTCATACAGCATTTATTCTGAAAATGTAACTTAAAAATTTGACTTAGAAGCACATTCATAAAAATTATTATTTAAGGCATATAAACACTTGTTGTTAGAAGCAGTTTCTTAATTATGAGTTAACTGCAGACATCATTTGTTTCCTTAATTGCAAGGATCAGACGACATTTTCTGGAGAGGACCAGATAATAAAGGTTTTCAACTTTGTGGGCCTATAGAGTCTCTCTTAAAACTATTCTACTTAAACAAAAAACAAAAAAAAACTATTCTACTTTGCTTTTTAGTGTGAAAACAGCCATAAACAATACAAAACTAAAACTTTTCTTATGAGAACAGGCAATGGGCCAGATTTGGCCTACAGGCTGTAGTTTTGCAGATGTCCTACTCTATTGAAATCTGAAATTATAGAACAAAACAATAAAATTATCTTTCTGTCCTCTCCCAGCACTCACTCCTCCTTCATTTTTTAACCTCTTTATTATTTTTAGCCTCTTTTTACAATTAGGAAAATGAGACTTATCAAATAATAATGACAGGAAATAATGACAAAGTCAAGACGTGGGCTCAGTGGTCAAGTGTAGAACCCACATTTCTGGCATTTATTATTATACCATATTGTCTTTATAATCAGTTATTATAGATAATAGTGAATATTTGTTATGAAATAATATGCTTATATCATATGAATTTTGTTAATACAGTATGATTTAACAATATAGAAATATAAAAAATAGAGGATTTCATTGTAAAAAGAGATAAAAATCCTCCCGTGATCTCATGTCCCAGAGATAACCAACCTGTTAAATTTTTGTATACCCTTTTAAATTTTTCAACGCATATATGAAGTAGATATTTTAAACATTTTTTTAAATCAAAAAACATTTAAAGATTTTATTTATTCCTTTGAGAGAGAGAGAGCAAGGGAGCATGGGGTGGGGAGGAGCAGAGGGAGAGGGAGAAAGAGAAGCAGGCTCACCATTGAGCAGAGAGCCCAACTTGGGTATTGGTCCTAGGACTCCAGGATCATGACCTGAGCTGAAGGCAGATGCTTAACAGGTTAAGCTACCCAGGTGCCCCATAAATTTTTTTTTTTTTTGAGAGATAGAGGGAGTGTGCCTGCGTGCAGGTGAGCTTGTGCGCACGCTTATGTGCACATGAACAGATCGGGGAGGGGCAGAAGGAGATAGAGAATCTTAATCAGGCTTCATGCCCAATGCAGAGTCTGACATGGGGCTCTATCTCACCAACCTTGAGATATGACCTGAGCCAAAATTAAGAGTCAGAGGCTTAACTGACTGAGCCACTACGTGCCCCTATAAAGTAGATATTTTAAAAACATAAATGAGAATCATATTAATTATATTGACCTAGAACCACTGTATAATCACGGACAAATTTCTGAGTCAGACTTCGTACTTTTTTTAAGTGCCTTATAGTATTCCATTAAGACATGCCATAGTATGTTAACCAAATCCCTGCTGATGGATATTTAGAAGTTTCCCAGTTTTATGTTTGAGTACTTTATAATGTATTATATTCCTATGTAGATTATTGACTTTTTTTTAATAGTATGAAGTATTCAGAACAGAGGAGGAGGAAAAAATAAAATCTCAGGGACAAGATGTTACATCATCAGTATATTTCATGAAGCAAACAATCAGCAATGCCTGTGGAACAATTGGACTGATCCATGCTATTGCCAACAATAAAGACAAGATGCACTTCGGTAAATAATTTTGTATTACTGCTTGCCCCCTACACACCCCTTAAGTTAGAAGTTAACTTATTGAGCAGTAGGTGGAGCTGTAGTTCTTTCTTTTAAAGTATTAAATGAAACATTTTCTTCTCTTCTTTCTTTAATGGGAGTGTATATAGCATAGAAGAAATACTAATCTTTCCCATTCTGTTATATTATTGATAAACAGGTTTAACAAAGCCTATCATTTATCTCAGTTTTCTTAAATTCCCAACTTACCAGTGAAGGGGTTTTTACCTGAAAAAGTTAGCATGCTTCTAGTCTTTTCATGTATTAGTTTCTTTGAGATAGCAAACCTTCTCAATTTTATCTTTAATATTCTCAGAATCTGGATCAACCTTGAAAAAATTCCTGGAGGAATCTGTGTCAATGAGCCCTGAAGAACGAGCCAGATACCTAGAGAACTATGACGTCGGTACCTTCTTTCTGTCTTGATCTCATTTATGGGCAAAGTTTTGTGGGATTGTAGATTTTGGGGGTTTGTCTTAAAACTGTAGTTCTCAGCAATTGCAGATTTTATTGTGTCTATTAAAAAAAGATCTTTGGTACTTCACGTAAAATTACTTGAAATATCCATAAGTGTTGATAAATTGCCACTTCTTTTTTATATCCAGAGCTGAATGAGAGGAAAAAAGTTTGATTTACAAATTTAAAAAAATATTTTATGATTGACACTAGCTTACCGTTCCCTCCCTATTATAAATATATGCCTTGCCAATACCCTATGTGTCTTTCACTGGGAATTTGGAACAGGCTGAAGATTAGTGGAAAAAACAAAGGTTTAAAGGTAGATGCTAGACCATAATTAAGCTCTTTTATCCTCTTAGTAATGTTTTTGCATGTGTGAAGACACAGGCCACACAGTCTACTTTTAAACGATGGTACCATTTCATAGAATTGTTTTAGAGAGGCATTTAAATTTCACTGTATTTGAGATCTATTTTCCTTTTTCAAAAGGAAAAGTCTTTTTACCTTTTAGTAACACTATTAAGTAGATGGTAAATTCTTTGAAATTAGAAGTGGTGTAGCATACAGATTATTTGGCTAGAAAAGCCTTAGAGTTTGTACTCAATAAATTCATTGATTTGATTATGTTGTTTTAGCATTCTTATAAACGGTGATTATCTTAAATTGTTTTTTCTTAAAAAACCTGCAGATTTCATGAAACATCTTTATTTTACACAAAAGTAAAATAAACAACATAAGAGTAATCCCACTAATGAGAGGTAGCCATCATTATTAATATTTTTATAGGGAGTATTATGTATGTACACAATTTTTAAAACAAAAGTTTGATCACGCTGTAATACTGTTTTATAACTTGCTTTTTTCACTTAACTTATCACAAACGTATTACATACCAGTAAGTATATATTTGACATCATCATTTAATGGCTGCATAGCTTTCCATTGTACAGTATTTTATTTTACCAATAAATTATTGTTGGAAATTTAATGTTTTCCCCTTTATTCACTATTTAAAAAAATACTACAAGGTATATTATTGTAGCTAAATCTTTGCAAATATCCTTAATTATATATACTTATGTGTATAGTTCTGTGTAAATACATAAATTCCTAGAACAGAAATTGCTGGATCAACCAGTTTGCATGTTTTCAAGGCTTTGATACTTATTGCCAAATTGCCATTCATAAAGGTACTTTCACCCGAAGTTTACTACTTTTGCCCATTTTCTTCATCTTTGCTAATTGTGGGTATTTTAAGGGCATTTTTTTTTTAAGTTCAGAAAACTAAAATCTCTAACTTCTGATAAATGCATGCTTTTTGCTCCACGTTTTTAAAGTGCTGACTGAAGCTGCATGATTAAGCAAAACTACAGCCAGAGCTGCAGAGGAGCATGTAACCTGGAGAAACAGATGAGATAAGCTTTTTCAGTCTCAATCTGTGAGATGCTTACTTTATTCCAGTCCCAGTTGAATAAAGTGTTTAACGTTAATTCTAACAAGTAATTTAAATGACTCCCACTTGACATCTGGAAATTACAAATAATTAGATATTCAGTTGCTTCAGTCTGTAGGGATTTGTGGGTTGGACACTACCATTCATTTCGTTACTCAGAAATCATTCTTAAGTATTTAATATTAAACTGTTCCTAAATTTCTTCCAATTTGTTATTTCTTAACAAAGCTTTCAATGTTAAAATTTAGCACTGTTGTTTCCTTTTAAAAATCTGGATATAGTCATTTTTTCCTATTGACATCTTGTGTTCTTGTTACAGGCTATTCGAGTCACTCATGAGACCAGTGCCCATGAAGGTCAGACTGAGGTATTTCACGTTTTTCAAAACTTTCCTGGCCATATGTAAGTTTAACTGCAGTGTTGTTGGATGGCATGTAGTTTTAGAAAATCACTTGAACTTTTTTTCCCTTTGAGGGAATCCGCTCATGTAAAAGTAGTTAAGAAATAGCACAAGAACATTTATGAATAAGCTATTAGTAGGCACTTGGCTATTGGCTATCTCAGTTTGTCTGATCATTTGGACAGATTGCAGATTATGGGCTGGTTGCTTTGGCTAACAAGTGGCCTGCATTTTCCGTATTAGATTCTTCTGACTTATGCAAGCGTTTTGAGAAAAATGCCTGCATGATAGTACAAGTAGATGAATGTGTAGGATTTTCAAGACTCTTCAATCATGCCCAACTTCCAGCAAAAAAGTCCCATCATTCTCTTTGCTCAATAAATCTGTTGTGGGGCAATATGATGATTCTTAACATCTTCATTCTGTTAGTTGTTCTTCACCCAGGTCACCTCTCCTCTACTTTCTTTGCCTCTTTTTTTGTTCTATTGGTTTCCCTCATTCCCTCTTCCATTTCTTTTCCTTTGCTCCAAGCCTCATGCTCCCATTCCTGCAGGAAGTTTGTCAAAAGGTATTTCAGTCAAAATGGATAAAGTTGCTTAGTAAACCTACAACGCATTTTAGCACTAACTCCAGAGAATTAGAGATTTTCTTCTTTCTTATCCATATGTGACTTGAAGCCATATGTTTTCACGTACAAAGATCATATTGCTTTTATGTTTTAAAAATACTTGAAAAAATGCCTGAAAAGTACCTGTTTTAAAAATACTGTTCTTAAATATTTTTACTGTCTTCAAAAAGTTTTTTTTAAAGGAAAAAACAATTCAATATTATTATGTAACTGCAATTTTTCATAGATTGAACTGGATAACTGAGTGTTTATAATAAAGCCATCTAGGAATTTAAACACTAACTCCCCCTGTAATTTATGCCATCTTGGTTGTTCTCAGGTTCTGTTTTTAGAGGTGTGGACTATTGCTTTTTAACTAAGTTTTCTCTCACGTGCACGCACACACACGTGCCATCTCTAAATGACTATAACACCAGATTAGAAATTAATAAAATATTCCCTTTTTAAATTGTTTTGTATGATCCTAGCATGTTTTTAATATTCACTATAGCTTTGCTTTTTTGTTTATATATTTACAGTATTAAAATTAGCAATGATGATGATCAGCATGAGATTACTATAAAATATGAAGATAGTTATTTGTAATAAAGCTATTAAATGCTTTAATACATTTACTTTAAAAATTTTGTCTTTGCAGTACCTTCTCTTGCCCTCTTTTTTGCAGCTTTATCCATATTATGGCTTCAATAACTCTGTAGGTGATGTTCACAACTTTTTGCAGACCTAAATTCCACTTTTTCTACTATCGGATTGCCTTTTAGACATCATCTGAGTGACCACCACTATTTTAGAATGCACTTGTCCTTGTTTGAGTATTTTAAACTTTTTCCTTTATTTTTCCTGTTTCTTGTAACACTTGCATCATACATTTTCCCCATTATCACTAGTCTAATATGAATTTATTTAATTTCTTCCTGGAAGATCAGTTTCTAATGTAGATTCTTAATTCTTAATCTTTATTCCAATACTTATTCATTTTTACACAGTTCTCCTGGGTTACCTTTCCTGAAATGTAATTTGAATTATTTTGGGTACTCAAATTTTTCTTTATTTTTTTTGTTTTGTTTTAATTTTAAATGTGTAGAAAGGAGTGATTTTCAAGGTGAGGTAGGGGTAGAAGTTAGAATTTTCTGGACAGCTTTTCCTAAATTTACTCTCAGAAGAATTGATTGCTTTTGCATTAATCAATCAATCAATCAATCAAGAATTGATTATTTTGCATCTCCTATAATCACTACCAGAGTAGTCTTATTTTTTATGTGTATCATAGCCCCAAAGTATATTGGGGTAAAAAAAGAAAAGTATTTGAGAACCATTCCCCAAGGATATACAATAAATTTCAGCCTCTTTAACCTAGTTGTATTCAAGGTTTTTCTAACCATTGTCCTAACTTTTCAACAGTATTTTTTTTTAAAATATTTCTCTCTTGCTGTTCCTCACTTTATTGTTGCTATGCTTTACCTCTTGCAGTTTACTCTTGCTAAAAGTATTCCTTCGTGAATCTCTGCTCTTCCTACTTCTATCCATTCTTCAAGATTTGGCTTAAGTACTATCTTCTGCATGAAACAACTCGTTCCTTCTATGGACTCCTTTATATGACTTCTATTATTTGCATTTAGCTACCTTCATATTCTTTTTCATTTATTTAAGATGTATGTCTTTTCCCTTTAACCCCCACATTTGAACAGTCCTAAAATTAAGAGAAATTTTTACAGTTTAATGTCGTAATTTACTTGGCAGCTTTCCTTGCTTGGCTGTGCATAAAGTGACACACCTCATCACAACTGGGTACCTTTGATTTGATGAAATGTGGTGTCATATCTACCTTGCTGTGACTCTGAGGCCTAGGAATGGTATCTGGTTCATTTGGTCATGCTCCAGAATATCCACCACCAGTCCTTGCACGTGAGCACAATACATATTCATTATTTCAACCATAGTTCCCTCAGAACTATCTTTACTGGTGTAAGAATTTTTTTTTTTTAAGATTTATTTATTCATGATAGACGTAGAGAGAGAGACAGAGAGAGAGACAGAGAGAGAGACAGAGACCCAGGAGGAGGGAGAAGCAGGCTCCCTGCCGGGAGCCTGACGTGGGACTCGATCCCGGGACTCCAGGATCGCACCCTGGGCCAAAGGCAGGCGCTAAACCGCTGAGCCACATAGGGATCCCCTACTGGTGTAAGAATTTAATAACAAAAATAAAAAGTCATGTTTTTTCCATAGTCCCCTGTGTAAATAAGACATATCCATTAGTCATTGTTCTTCAGTAGGGTACTATTAACATTTTGGGAAAGATTTCAGTTCTGAGAGAACAGAAACCCACAGCATACATTTTCTAATCTATTATGAACCAGCTTAAAACTTTTGCACCAGGTACTATTTTTGTGATCACCTCATTTTAGGTTCATTTACCATCTCTGGGCTTAAGAGTTTTTGACATATTATTATCTCCATTGTTTTATAGTCTAGCATACTGGTTTTTGGCAGTTCCTGGAAAAAAACTAAGTCTTTCTGATTTGTATTTGTTTGCTAGGGCTGCCATAACAAAATATCACAAACTTGGTGGCTTAAACAACAGAAACTTTTTTTCTCACTGTTCTGGAGACTAGAAGTCAGTATCATTGTGCCATTAGGGTTGTTTTCTGGTGAGCCTCTTCCTGGCTTGTAGATGAGTACTTTCTTACTGTGTCCTCCCCTGACCTTTCCTCTCTGTGCATGTAATGAGAGGGTGAGAGAAAGAGAGAGAGAGATGGATCGATCGATCAATTGATCTCTATTGATCGATCTCTGGTATCTCCTCTTCTTGTAATGACACCAGTCCTATCCAGTTAAGAGTCCCACATTATTAACTTTAATTACATCTTAGAAGACCCTAACCCCAAATACAGTTACACTGGAGTCAGGGCTTCAACATAAGAATTTTGGGGGAGCATAGTTTAACCTATCACACCATCTTTGTGCTTTCAATGGACTCAGTACTCTTCTGGATATTTCCCTCCTGTTTTTATGGTTGGTACCTTCTCATCTATGAGGTCGCTCCTTAAAAGTCATTTTTTCAGGGACGTCTGGGTAGCTCAGCAGTTGAGCGTCTGCCTTTGGCTCAGGGCATGATCCTAGTTCGGGGATCAAGTCCCCACATCAGGCTCCCTGTGAGGAGCTTCTCCCTCTGCCTAGGTCGCTGCCTCTCTCTGGTCTCTCATGAATAAATAAATAAAACCTTTAAAAAAGTCATTTTTTCAAAGGGCTTTTCTTTTATCACTGTTAAGTACATCCACCTCTGTGAATTTTCTGTCATAAAGTCCTGGCACTTTTAAATTATCTTATAATAAGGCTGTTTGTTTCTTCTGTTTACTTACTAGACGGTAAGTCCCATGAGGGCATGGGCCTTGTTGGTCCCATTCACCTTGAATACCAGGACAGTGCTTGGTATGTGTAGGCATTTATGAGAAATTACATATATAAAGGTAAGGAGCACAGGATATAGGTTTGTATGCCGACTCCACTACTAGTAGCTTAGGCAAGATACTTTCCTCAGTATAAAGTGGAAATAGTAGCATCTACCTTATGGGATTGTTGTGAAGATGGCTGAGTTAACCATATAAAGTGCTTAGAATAGTCCCTGGCATGTAATGAACCTTCAATAAATATTAGGTGGTAATTTTATTAGGCATTCAGAAAGATGAATACAGATGACAGAGGATGAGGCAGAGGAAGAAGTAATAGGGTGAAGCCAGATCAAGGAGGAGGCTTGGATTTTATAGGAAATAAGGAGACACTAAAGATGGTGTGTTTCGTTTTCAGCATATTGAGCTTAAGGTGAGTTTTTGGGTCATCTGTGTAGAAGTTGGATATGGAGCCTAAAGCTTTGGGGAGATATCTGAAATCTTTTGTATTTGAGTAGTAGTTAGAACCTTGAGAATTCTATAGAGGGAGAATAGTGGTGGACCACAATAAATCCCCATGGCATGTTAGTGTTAAAGGAGTGGTTAGAGGAAGAGGAGCCAGTAATAGCAGTGTAATTGCAATGGTAGTTGTTATTGACATCGTTGGTACCCTGTCAGAACATGTTCATGGAGTAGAGCAGGCAGGAGCCTTAGTGCATGTAGAGATTTGTAGCCTAAATGAGAAATCAGTAAGTTAAGCCACTCAGATACAGTAGTGTTTTCAGGAGACTGGCCTTAATGTGCTACTATACACCAGTTGTCTGTTTACTTGTATGGTTTTCTCTGTTCCACCATCCCACCATGAGCCTCAGGCAGTCTTTGGCTATTCCAGAAATTTGGACAGTAGCCCCACCTCACTTATATTTCATTAACTTATACTGAAAATTATTGCTTTCATTTTTCATTTAAGATAAAAGAACACTAAGATATGAGGAATTTAAATTATGTGTTTTTAAAATTGTGAACAAGTATCAGTGATACATTAATGGAAGCAATCTTCAAGTCCAATGTGAAGAAAAAAAAATCCAAAAAAGTATTTAATTTGCCATTAAACTGTACTTTTATTTCATTGATGCTTATCTAAAAAGCAATTTCTAAAGTCTGTCATTTGTCCATATTAGTCTAGGAGCCAGTCCAGATAGAAGTGGAGATCTTCTGATAATTTATTGTTTAACTTTTTACAGAAGAATAAATTTATTTTACTGCTCAGAACCCTCCATTCAAATTTATAATAATAATGAAAAGTAATAGAAACTGGCACTGTTGCTTTATTTATTTTTTTTAAGATTTTATTTATTTATTTATGAGAGACACACAGAGAGAGAGAAAGAGACATAGGCAGAGGGAGAAGCAGGCTCCATGCAGGAAACCCAATGTGGGACTCAATCCTGGGACTAAGCCAAAGGCAGACGCTCAACTGCTGAGCCACCCAGGTGTCCCTTTATTTGTGGTTTTAAATAAACATGCCAATATGGAAAGTATAGCAAAAAATGATTTTTGATTTACATATATTTACTTCCAATCTTTTCTTTAAAATTTATCTTTTTTTTTTTTTAAAGATTTTATTTATTTATTCATGACAGACAGAGAGAGAGAGGCAGAGACACAGGCAGAGGGAGAAGCAGGCTCTACGCAGGGAGCCCGACGTGGGACTCGATCCCAGGTCTCCAGGATCACACCCCATGCTGAAGGCGGCGCTAAACCGCTGAGCCACCGGGGTTGCCCTTTTTTTTTTTTTTTTTTTTTAAGAGAGGCAGAGAGAAGCAGGAGGGGAGGTCAGAGGAAGAGGGACAGAGGGAATCTTAAGAAGGCTCTTGTGTCTTTAAGGACCTCTTTTTTACATCAGTGGAGATGGCCTCAGAAATAACCCTTGTCTGTGTTGAATTCTATTTTTAAGTTTTGGCATGTTTGATAGAAGGAAATAATAAGTTTGATGGCTAATGACAGTTCAAACATCTTTTTAAAAAATATTTTATTTATTTATTCATGAGAAACACACACACACACAGAGGTAGAGACATAGGCAGAGAGAAGCAGGCTCCATGCAGGGAGCCCGATGTGGGACTCGATCCTGGGACTCCAGGATCACGCCCTGGGCCAAAGGCAGACGCTCAATTGCTGAGCCACCCAGGTGTCTCTCAAACATCTTTAGTAAAAGTTTATAGAGTGAATTTAAATCATGAAGTTAAGTTATAACTTATTTATGATGAAATATGTAATAATGTATTTTGGTTAGTTTTGTCCTATAAGAGGAAGTTCATAGATAAGCAATAAATAAGTTGTGATTTCAAGTATGTGTTCATATATGTATACATAGTTAAAATATATGTGTGTGTGTGTGTGTATTTAATTGGCTTTTTGGCCCAATCAGTTGCAGACTATCAATGGAGAAAACTGTCAGGTTTCATTTTCGTTTGATGTAGAAGTATAGTTTGCATGGCTTCATTTTACTCTGCAGTACAATTCTGAGTGATTTTGATTATGTTACAATTAGGGTAAATTAAGATGTTCGTTCACATTTATTTCTTTTCTTTAAGGATTTTTCTTCTTTCCCGTCTTTGAAAGAAGCTAAACTTAGTTCTTATATAAAGTACAATTTAAGTTCCTAATATTCTTGGAGGAATCAGACGGAAACATAAATGGAACTCTGATGAAAAGCATGCTTTTTAAGCTGTATAGTCCACTTTTGTTAAGAAATCTGAAATTTCACTTTCCGATCTTTTTTCTCCATTTACTTTTCCATACCTCATTTTCTTTATTCCATTACAAGAAGACTTAGGGTAAATCTCTTTTTGGGCAACTTCATTTTATTTCATTCTTAAGGTTGAGAAATTCTGGGAAGCCCGGGTGGCTCAGCGGTTTAGTGCCCTGCCTTCAGCCCAGGGTGTGATCCTAGAGTCCCGGGATCGAGTCCCACATCGGGCTCCCTGCATGGAGCCTGCTTCTCCCTCTGCCTGTGTCTCTGCCTCTCTCTCTCTCTCTCTCTGTGTGTGTCTCTCATGAATAAATAAATAAAATCTTTTTAAAAAAAAAAAGTTGAGAAATTCTCTGGAACTCCTATTTTAGCTCCCTATAACTTTTGCCTCCACCTCTCTTCTGTCTTTTTTAATTGTTGTTTTTCCTTCTGCATATCATCACCCAGATAGAGACATGTTTTTAAAGTATATGTAAAATTGAGTGGGGGAGCTGAGTTTTGAAGGAGGGAGTACAAATTAGAATTAGTCATAGTTGGGAAAATGTTATTGGAATGGTTTTTGTTTCTCTATTTTCTTTAATTTAAATTCAATTTAGTTAACATGCAGTGTATTACTAATTTCAGAGGTAGAAATTGGTAATTCATCAGTTGCATATAACATCCTATGCTCATTATACCAAGTGCCCTCCTTAATGCCCATCACCCAGTTAACCCCATCTCCCCATCCTCCACCCCTCCAGCAACTCTTTGTTCCCTCTAGTTCAGTCTTTTGTGGTTTGCCTCCTTTGTTTTTATCTTATTTTATTTTCCCTTCCCTTCTTCTAGGTTCATCTGTTTTGTTTCTTAAATTCCACATATAAGTAAAATCATATTTGTCTTTTTCTGACTGACTTAATATCACTTAGCATAATACTCTCTAGTTCCATCCATGTGGTTGCAAATGACAAGATTTCATTCTTTTTGATGGCTGAGTAGTATTCAAACACTAACACCATGTCTCCAAGCATGTAATTCAGTTCTTTATCCACCTAAAAAAAATGCTATATAGATTAAATTAGTTGTTGAAGGCTAAGAAATATAATTACTACTCCATCCTATTTATACTTTTTCTCCCCTCTTCTTAGGTTGACAAGTGCTTTGTCCTAAAATGGATCAAAATATTATTTTCTTTCTTTCATTATCATCATCATCTTGTTTATTTATTTATTTATTTATTTATTTATTTATTTATTTATGATTTTTTTTGACAGTCTGGGGGTTTTGGAAATAGAGATATTAAAACCATTACTTATTTTAAAGGAAAATTCTTAAACTGAACTCATGAGTTTACTCTTTCAAATCTGACCAGCTGTAACCCTTCTGTGTAAAAATGTCTTCAGCAATAAACATAGAGTCAAGGTTAGGTTTGGGGATGGTGAGATTTTTCTGTTTGTTTTGTTTTAAACCAGAACTTTCCAAAACAGAGGATAATGCTAGGATTTAAGAGTGTTTCATTTTAATAAATGAGAACCTGTTCTCATGTTGCAAAAAGAAAAAGCATTTCTGGAAATTAGTTTGGCCAGCTTAACAATGGTAAACTTGAATTTAATGTAGCATGTACAGATACAAGTCATTATACTCTTAGAGATTTCTGACATGGAGAATTGTAAATTGAAGCGAGATGACATAGTTGTTAAAACCAATAGAGGAAAAGTCTTTTAAGAATATCTTAAAACCTGTGGGCAAATTGATTTCTTAGGTAAGCAAAATGAATAAATTTGCCATCATACAGATTTTCCATGAACTATGTAATAGTATTTTGTATATTTTGATACCTAGCCTGTGTTTCAATTTTACTTTTTTGCCAGCTAAACATGGGTACACTGTAGGAAAATTTACATCTCTTAGATCAATCTGGTTTTACTTTTCTATTTTAAATTTGGACCTTATATTTAATGTAATCCAATGTATTGTGTTGAAATTTACTGAAAAAATACAGAAGTCCACTTAGAGTTATTTTATAATTTTGATTTTAAACTTTTCAAGTTAAAAATTTTCATGTTTTATATTTGCATACATGTTCTCACAAATGTGCACACATGTGCTCATACATGTATGTACACACCTTTATATTTTACTCCTTTTCATAGCATTTGGCAGCCCTAATTTTTTTTTTGTCCATGTGCCATTTTTTAGACTCCGTGATATTTCTAACATCTGAAAGGGCATATACATCCAGGAAATAACTGTTAAATTTAATTGTGATCAAATATGTATTTTACCAAAGTGCCTAGGTGGCTTAGTCAGTTTTGTGTCTGCCTTAGGCTTGGGTAATGATCCCCCAGGGTCCTGCTCCGAGAGGAGCCTTCTCCCTCTCCCTTTGCCTGGCACTTTTCCGTGTGCTCTTTGTCAAATATGTAAATAAATTTTTTTTTTGTTTTTTTTTTTAAATTTTTATTTATTTATGATAGTCACACACACACAGAGAGAGAGAGAGGCAGAGACACAGGCAGTGGGAGAAGCAGGCTCCATGCACCGGGAGCCCGATGTGGGATTCGATCCCGGGTCTCCAGGATCGCGCCCTGGGCCAAAGGCAGGCGCCAAACCGCTGTGCCACCCAGGGATCCCCGTAAATAAAATCTTTTTTTAAAAAAGTACATATTTTATCAGCAGGTCAATAAAAGGAATCATGATTTCTAATGACCATACAATGAGAAGCTAAAGTGATTTTTTTAAGTTGAATTTAATTTTTTGGGCAGCCCAGGTGGCTCAGCGGTTTAGTGCCGCCTTCAGTCCAGGGCCTGATCCTGGGGACCCGGGATCTAGTCCCATGTCGGGCTCCCTGCCTGGAGCCTGCTTCTCCCTCTGCCTGTGTCTCTGCCTCTCTCTCTCTCTCTCTCTCTGTGTCTCTCATGAATAAATAAATAAAATCTTTAAAAAAAAAAAAAGAATTTAATTTTTTTTAGTATTTTATTCCCATTTCTACCCTGTAAAAAGGAGGAGATTGTGAAGACAGTGCATGTTGTTTTCTACTAGAGATGCACAAATATTGTAGGTTTTGGAGCCAAAAAATTCTCAATGTGAGATAACTAGGGATGTTTGGAACATTAGGCATCATTTTGGGTGCCACAATGTCAATTGAGGAAGTTTTCTTTTTAACTCTTTAGTGTCATTTATGGGTGAATACAATGGAAATTGAGGTGTTTAGTAGCTTCCAAATATTCTCATCTTCTTAATTCTCACTGCTTTTGAAAGTATGTTTGCCATCTTATTTCAATGATAGTTACTATTTACTGAATGCATCCTATATGGCAGGCATTATGCTAAGGGACAGGTGTACCCTACTCTAGTCCTGTAAACTCCTTAAGATCTCCGTATGTTATTTTATTTTACAAATGGGAAAACTACGAAGTAACTTGTTCAAGGTCACATGGCTAGTGGGTACTGACCATGCTCTAAAGGCAATAGAATGTGTACGTAAAACTGCTAACACAAAAAAGAAGAAAGAGGATTTTTAATTTTAAAGTTTTGTCCTAAAAGCAAAGTTAAACACAGCTAATAATTTTTTAATTTAAATTCAATTAATTAACATATAGTGTATTATTAGTTTCAGAGGTAGAATTTAGTGATTCATCAGTCTTATATAACATGTAGTGCTCATTATATCACATGCCCTCCTTAATGTTCATCACCCAGTTACCCCATGCCCCCACCCACCTCCCTTCCAGCAAGACTCAGTTTGTTTCCTGTGATTAAGTCTCTTATGGTTTGTCTCCCTCTCTAATTTCATCTAGTTTTATTTTTCCTTCCCTTCCCCATGCTCCTCTGTTTTGTTTCTTAAATTCCACATGAGTGAAATCATATAATTGTCTTTCTCTGATTGACTTATTTCTACAGCTAATAATTTAATGCAAATATGTAATGCATTACAAATGCCATTTAGAGTTGTGCTGAATACTTTATTCTTTGTTACCCCTATATCTAAGTTAGCTCTTAGGTTTTTCCTTAGATTAAACGTAAAATCTTATTCGTAAACCAACCAGTCTTTTGATTACCATATTGTGTATATTTCAGAAAACAGTAATTATTTTAAGTATCTACCAGCTAATGATCCCTTCATGTTCAGAAGATTACATGGTTATAATGATATTTTTCTTAATAACAGGATGCCCATTAAAATGAGAAAATGCTTTGAGTGGAAGCCAAAATCTACTTAGTTTATTTTAGCATTTTAGAATAATTCATATTTGAGCACTTACAGTAACCTACCAAACACTTGATTTCTTAGTGGACCAGTTCTTTTAGGCAGACCTTTTGCCCCCTTTTAAAAAATGTCTATAATTACTTTTTAGCCTTTAGAGTATTTCTAATTCTTTGGTTAATGTAAAATAGTTTAAAGATTAATCGCTTCAATTTTCCTACACACAGAGACATGTACATTAACTGTAAAAGAAGGTAATTTTCCTTTTTATAAATACATTCTCTCCACCTTTTTATTAAAGGTTTATTTATTTATTTATTTATTTATTTATTTATTTTTTTTTTTAAAGATTTTATTTATTTAGTCATAGACACAGAGAGAGAGAGGCAGAGGGAGAAGCAGGCTCCACAGGGAGCCCGATGCGGGACTCGATCCTGGGCCTCCAGGATCACACCCCAGGCTGCAGGCGGCGCCAAACCGCTGCGCCACCGGGGCTGCCCTTATTAAAGGTTTAGATCATTTCTTTTTTGCCTTCATGGTATTTCTAAATTTTTGTATTGTCATTAACCAGTTTAAGGAGTAGTTGATTCATTTTCTCATACACAAAATGACATGCACATTAACTGTGAAGGAAAAGTAATTGGCCTTGTAGGAACTGAGTATTTTGCTTTTGGATTTTTTTTTCGTTTTTTTCTGAACTAGTTACAAATTTTGGAAAACAAATATTTGAATTGTGTTTGGAGAATACAAATAGAGCTGGTAATAGAGTTCCCTCATGAATCAGTTAAATTAGTTGACAGTCAATGGGCAAGTGGCTTTATATGTAATAAAAATACTGAAATTAGAGCCAAGAGTCACGTATTCTGCCTCTGGCTTTGACAGACACTAGTTGAATGCTTTGGGCAAATCAATTAAGTCCTTGTGTTTATGAATATTAAAAACCCCCAACACTGTCATGATAAACTCACTCTATGTATTTTATTTTATTTTACTTGGTATTTTATTTTTAACTCAGAGGATTTAAGTCAGAATCATAATGCTTAAAAATCTCTTGAAATGAATGTTTGTACCTAATTTTCATGCAACAATAATTTATTAAATTCTTAAGAGTTCTTTCTAAAAAGCAAAACATTTACTTTGCTTTTAAAATGCCTAGAGTTCTGAAAACTCTATTGTAGGTTTCCCCAAACATTATGTAACAAAGAGATTTAAATTATATGTCAATGTTCTATATGAAGTCACATTATGTTGCATTACTCACACAGCAGAGGATTTTAACATTGAACACAGCAGTTTCAATGTTAAAATCCTGGCAAATGTTGATGTTCTTAATAATTTTAATGAAATACGTAATTTTTAGCAATTTTGAATTCCTGTACAAGAACTAAAAAACCGAGGAAGTGAGCTTTTTGTTATGACTCTTCTGAAAGACTTAAGAATAAACTGTAAAAAAAAAAAAAAAAAAGAATAAACTGTAAATATTTGATCTTTTCCAATTAGTATGGAAGACCATGTAAAAAAACTGGATATTGAGTCTCAAGATTCAGTTTACAATTTAAATTTCCATATATTGAAGCAAGGCTGCCTTGGTTTCTTTCTTTTTTTTTTTTTTTTTGCCTTGGTTTCTTAAGCAATTGCACTGACAGGTGATATGAACATTTAAAAGTTGGTGTGTGTGTCTTTAATCTTTATAATTCTAGGAAGAAAACCTAGGAATTTTAAGATTCCTTAATAGCACATTTCATATCAGTCATTTCATCTCTTAAAATGGTATTACTTGGCAAACTTTCCTGAATTATCACATACATTTTTACTGAAACTGAAAATATATATGATGTGTACTGTTATGCCTAAATTATGAATTAAATTATCTTTAGCACTCATGTAGAGAAAATATGTATATATTGTGTTCATTGAGCATTAGATAGAAATAAATATGACTAAACAATTAGAATTATTCCTTCTAATGTTAACATCTCAATGTTCATTTATTTATTAAAAATAATACACAAGCTAGCACTTGGGCTATGAAATAGTAAAGTTTTCCTGCCTAAAACCTTTATAAGATGGTTATAAGTAAAACAGTCATAATATAGTAATGTACCTTCCTATTTTTTATGTTGTAGAACATTAGCCAGATACAGACACATACAGAAACAAACTTTAATGTGTGGAACTCATTCAGCAGGGTGTGCTTTGAACCTACCATCCTTTATTTTTTCATTCTTCCCTCTTATATAAGTTTACATTGGAAGACATGAGTAAAAAGAGGGCTAAAGTCACCTATAGATAATCTGATAGAATTTGGACAAAAAATATATATTCATCTTTAAATAGAAATGATCATAGTTTTTACCTTACAGGATTATTGTGAGGATCTATGGCATCTATAGTTTAGAACCTCTGGTACATAAAGTAATCATACAATGTTAGCAATTATTAGTATTCACTGATGAACATGTAAGGGTACTTGCGGGAACATATTTACAGCATAGTTTATTTATTTGTTATGTTAAAATTTTATTTATTTGAGCGAGAGAGAGAATATGAGTAAGGGGAAGGAGAGGGAGAAACATACTCCCTGTTGAGCAGGGACCCAACTCAGGGCTTGATCCAAGGACCCTGGGATCATGACCTGAGCTGAAGGCAGATGCCCAACTGACTGAGCCACCTGTGTACCCCTATAGCATAATTTATAAATGTAGGAAAGTAGGGCAGCCCCCGTGGTGCAGCAGTTTATCGCCGCCTGCAGCCTGGGGTGTGATCCTGGAGACTCGGGATCGAGTCCTACGTCAGGCTCCCGGCATGGAGCCTGCTTCTCCCTCTGCCTGTGTCTCTGCCTCTCTCTCTCTCTGTGTGTGTGTCTCTATAAATAAATAAAATCTTAAAAAAATAAAAATAAATGTAGAAAAGTAGAAATAACCTAAATATACAATAATATCTCTATTTATGGTACATCTATTTAAGAAATAATATCTTGCCATGAAAAATGACATAGATACATACTTAATGGCATGGATAGAGGCCCAAAATATATAGATATAAAAAAAAGCAGCATGAAGAGTATGATCCCTTTTTGTAAAAAAAAACAAAAATGTTAAAATATTTTAACAAATTGCTAAAGGCCATGTATAGGCTAGTATGAAACTATAAAATTGCTGTAAGGGGCCCCAAAAGGGAAGCCCATTCACTCCACAGACCTCACTGCTACTTATGAGTTAGACTAGAGAAAAGGCTAGAAAGAGCCCAAAGGTACAAACCTGGGGAAGGGAGCAGTTTCTACTTTGGCTAAGGCTCCAAGCCTTGGTTCTTCTCCCCTAAAGAGCAAAACCTAAAGATGCTAAGACAAAACACCTTCCTTGGGGAAGGAAATAGATAAAACCACCATTTTGGGGGAGGAGCAGAAAACTATGAGAGAAAGCGCTGGAAGAGGAAAGCCTGATCCTTGATACCAGGGGTAAATAGCCTACCTACGATGGTAGAAGCAATGGTTAAACCAGAACAATAAATAATATCTCCACCTTCCCACCGTTAAAGACCAGCAAGCACCAATAAACAGCTGTCAAAGTGTGAGAGTAAGTCAAGTACAAGGAGAGAGAACTCTGAGCACAGGTTCTAAGAAAAAGCCTAAAGCTGTGGGTGGAACAAGAACATTGAAAAAGAAAGCATCCAACAACCCAACTGCTACCCTAAGCACAAGGTAATGCTAGATGAATTTTAAGCTGGTAGGTTGCTGAGGTTATTTTGCCTAACAAAATAAAACACGAACAGCTCAACTCCTAACTAGATTGATTCAATTCCATACACTTAAGGTCTAGCAGAAGAGACATGCCAATTCTCAGGCATAAGTAGTATTTATCTCAGTCTGCTTTTATATAAGATATATATATAGCTTTTAACCAAAAATTACAAGACAAAGAAGAAACAAGAAAAATAACAATACACTATTATTAAACAAAGTAGTCAACAGAATCAGAGTCAGATATGATCCAGATATTGGACCTATCAGATGTAGTTTAAAATAACTATAATTAATATGTTACTATGTTAAAGACTCATGTGAACAAAGTAGACATGTACTAACAAATAGGGAATATTAGCAGAGAGTTGGAAACTATAAGAAAGAATCAAATAGAGGAATCCCTGGGTGGCTCAGTGGTTTGGTGCCTGCCTTTGGCCCAGGGTGTGATCCTGGAGTCCTGGGATCAGGTCCTACATTGGGCTCCCTGCATGGAGCCTGCTTCTCCCTCTGCCTGTGTCTCTGCTTCTCTCTCTCTCTCGGTCTCTCATGAATAAATAATAAATAAATAAATAAAATCTTAAAAAGAAAGAATCAGATAGAAATACTAGTAATGAAAAATATGGTACTAGAATGAAGAATGCCTTTAATGGGTTCACCAACCAATAGACTTGAAGCAGGGAGCCTGCTTCTCCATCTGCCTGTGTCTCTGCCTCTCTGTCTCAGTCTGTATCTCTCATGAATAAATAAATAAATCTTAAAAAAAAAAAAAAAGATAAGGGTGAGATAGGGACATGGGCAGGAAAAATATTTCAAGATCTAATGGCTGTTTTTCAAAGAGTAATTAAAGACTTCAAACCACAGCTTCAAGAATCTCAAAGAACACTAGGTAGGATAAATATCCCTACCCTCCCCAAACCAAACACACATATACACAGAGATACATAATGTTTCAAAATGCTGAAAGTGAGAGATAAGTAGAAAATGTTGAAGGCAGCCAGAAGAAAAAGGCACATTAGATACAGAGGAACAAAGATAAGAATTACAGGCCTCTCAGAAATTTTTTTTTTGAGGATACACCATGACTAAAGATAAATATTTTAAATCCAAGGATAATTACTATAAAACATAAACAATAAGACAATAGTATATATAAGATGGAATTGTGTAAATAATCCAAAAAAAGGCAAAGAAGGAACAAAGAACAGATGGAAAAGGAGAGAGCTGGCAAGATAATAGATTTTAATTCAACCGTATCAATACTTACATGAAATTAATAAAATATAAGTGGTCTGAATATAAACACACAAATTGAAAGAAAGATGATAACATTGGTAAAAAAGCAAAACAATTATGTGTCTTTAAGAAAGTCACTTTAAATATAAGGACATGGAAAGATTAAAATTAAAGTAATGGGAAAAGATACACAATGCAAACACCAATCAAAGCTGGAATAATTATATTGAAATTAGATAAAGTAGACTTCAGAACCAGGAATATTAACAGTGAAAAAGAAGGACATTCTAAGATTAAAGAGATCAGTTCACCAAAAAGACCTAACATAAAGTTTGTATATGTAGCTAAAAATAGAGCCTCTAAATATAGGAGGCAAACATTGATAAAACTGAAGAAACAGATTCACAAGTACAGTTGGATATTTCAACACTTCTCAGCAATCAGAGCAAGTAGACCCGGAAGATTAGTAAGACCTTAAAAGAAGACTTTAACAACAATATCAAACAACTTGGCCCTATTAACATTTATGAACATTCCATCCAAAAACAGCTTAAGATACATTCTTTTCAAGTACACGTGGGATGTTCACAAGAATACGCCATATCCTGGATCAGGAAATAAAGTTTTCTTAAAAGTTGAAATCACACAAAGAAGGTTTTTTGTGTTTTATTTTTTTGTTTTTTGTTTTGTTTTGTTTTTTGTTTTGTTTTGGCCATAATGGAATTAAATTAGAAATCAGTAACAAAAAAATCTGAAAAATTCCTAATTATTTAGAAATGAAACACTATACATTTAAATAGTTCATGGAGGGCAGCCCTGGTGATGCAGTGGTTAGGCACCGCCTGCACCCCGGGGTGTGATCCTGGAGACCCGGGATCGAGTCCCATGTTGGGCTCCCTGCATGGAGCCTACTTCTCCCTCTGCCTGCATCTCTGCCTCTCTCTCTCTCTCTGTCTCTCTGTCTCTATGAATAAATAAAATCTTTAAAAAATAAATAAATAATTAAATAGTTCATGGATCAAAGAGGAAGTCACAAAGGAAATTAGAAAACATTTTAAATTGAATAAAATTACCTTAAGATTTTTTATTTATTTGAGAGAGGCAGAGCACACGAGAACATGAGTAGGGGAGGAGAGGGAGAAGTGGGTTCCCCGTTGAGCAGGGAGCCCGATGTGGGGCTCGACCCCAGGACCATAACTCGAGCCAAAGTCAGATACTTAACCAACTGAGCCACCCAGGTGCCCCTGAATCAAAATTTTTAAAAAGTCAAAATATACAGGTTTCAGTTAAACCAAGAATTAGAAATCTCTATCATAAATGCTTATAGAAGAGAAAAAACAGGAGTTACAGAAAAATCTATATCACTGAATGCTTATAGTAGAAAAGAAAAAGCAAGGATTCAAGAGAAATTGATAGTATTAAATGCTTATAGTAGAAAAGAGGCTTCAAGTCAGTGATCTAAATTTTTACCTTAAGGTAGTAAAAGAAGACCATATTAAAGCCAAGTCAAACAGAAGAAAGAATAAAAATAAAAGCAGAGGGGTCCCTGGATGGCTCAGTGGTTTAGCGCCTGCCTTCGGTCCAGGGCATGGTCCTGGAGACCTGGGATCGAGTCCCATGTCGGGCTCCCTGCATGGAGCCTGCTTCTCCCACTGCCTGTCTCTGCCCCCCCCCCCCTCTCTCTCTCTCTCTGTGTCTCTCATGAATAAATAAATAAAATCTTTTAAAAAAATAAATAAAAGCAGAAATCAGTGAAATTCATTATTGTACTAAAGGTCCTGGGAGTGATGCAAGAACAAGAAAGAAAGGGCATATGAGTTAGAAGGGAAGAAATAAACTGTATTTATAATGAGCATGATTTTTTATGCTGAAAGTTGTTTATTTAAAAATGGGGGATGGAGACTGTATCTGAAATGTTAATGTCATAAAAGATGAAGACTGTTGGAAATGTTCTAGATTAAAGGATACTAAAAATACATGACAAGTAAATTCAGTGTACCTGGTTCCTAGATTAGATCATGAGGGAAAATGCTCTAAAGGAAATTAACAGATAACTAACAAATTAAATGCAGACTAGAAAAGGCACAATGCAAATTTATGAAGGTGACAACTACCCTGCTGTTATGTAAGAGAATTCTTAGTCATAGGAAATACTGAAGTATTTAAGGGTAAAGGACCGTGATGTATGTAACTTACCCTAAACCCTCAAATGGTTCAGGAAAAAAATTACATAGCATAAATGCAGAGGATAAAGCAAATGGGGGGTGGATAGGATGTCGTAGGCAAAGATTTCAGTGTTTCCTGTGCTGTTTTTGTTTTTGTAACGTTATAAATTTGAATTTTTTTTAAAAGTTCTTAAAAGGTTTTTCAAAAATCTCAAAAGAAGAGGGCCATTACACTTGAAGTTGGAAACTGCTTTACTCACAGTAGGCAACTGTGAGGGATTAGGTAAGGTCTGCCTATAGGTTAGAGTATGTTTGCTTGCTTCTTGCTATAAAACACATCTCCCCAAACTCTGTTCCTGTCCTGTAAGACAGCTCACCTTGTGTGCGACCATCCATCTAGGCCTTTTGTGTTGCCCTCATGTGAATGCGTGCAAACCAGTAGATGATCACGCTCCTGGCTGTACTAGAAGTCAAGCCTTTTTTCTCTGACTCAGGAGTCTGAAGTCTTCTTCCAGCACCTATGAAAAAGTAACAGGTCAACTTTTTCGATTGAAAGCATAAAATCAAATTCCAGACCCAGTGGTCTAGTCCTGTGAACATGTCTTACTTGTCCCTATTTCTGTTCTTTTTCTGACACTGAATTCTTTGCCAGGAATCCCTTTCCCATTTCTTCACCTCTCCAAACCTTACACATCCTTTCAGTGTACACCCTTCAGTTTTACTTCTAGTTTAGTAATCTCTCCCTCCCAGATTCTTAGGAGATTGTTGTTTTGTTCCACTGCTCATTTAATCATCTCTCCTTCTCTTTCTTTCCTCCATTTCTTTTCCCTCTTCACCCATCTTTCTTTTCCCCATTTTCTTTCCTCCATTTCTTTTTCCTATTTAGCTGTAATCAGATTGAATATGACAAACTTCTGATTAAACTGTGTCTGTGAGAGCAGACCGTTTATTCTAGTATAGAGCCAAGAGGATTTATTTATGTATTTCTGATTAACTAGTTCTTATTAAGAGCCACTGAAGTGTTCACAAACATGTTTTTTTAAACTCTCATCACAGGCTTTATTTTAGGTTGGTGTATTGTTCACAGAGATTGAAAGCACTAAGAACAATCAGAATTTTCAGGGTTGAAAGAATCCTAGAAATCATTCAGGGAAAAACCCTTCATTTTCTTAAAGAGAATAGGTCATGGATAGTGATCATTATCACTTCCGAAAGACTCATATCACTACTCTTAATGTTGATTCTCACTGTGGTTATAAACAATTATAAATTTTTCATACTGCCTTAAAATAAATTTTTTTACTTCATGTGCTGATAATATTTATTAGAGGTAGCAGTCATAAAATAATCATTTGGATTACCATTAATAAGTTAGATTTTGGGGACACCTGGGTGGCTCAGCGGTTGAGCGTCTGCCTTCTGCTTAGGGTGTGATCCCAGGATCCAGGATCAAGTCCTGCATTGGGCTCCCTGCAGGGAAACCTGCTGTGTCTCTGCCCCCTACCCCCCCCCCCCCCGCCGTGTCTCTCATGAATAAATACATAAATTAAAAAAAAATAAGTTAGTGTTTGTACGCATGTGCATGTTGTGGAAAACTTTTGGACCAGATTCAACCTTTGTGGTGTAATTATATTTGAAAGCATGATTCTCAAAATACCTAATTTTAAGAGGATTATAGCTCTCATCATTAGAATCTGGCCTAACAAATTAGTGATAAAATCTTTCTCTTGGAAAATGAGGTTGTACATCAAGGTGATTCTACATAATGGATTCTAATTTTTTTTTTATTTATGATAGTCACAGAGAGAGAGAGAGAGAGGCAGAGACACAGGCAGAGGGAGAAGCAGGCTCCATGCACGGGGAGCCTGATGTGGGATTCGATCCCGGGTCTCCAGGATCGCGCCCTGGGCCAAAGGCAGGCGCCAAACCGCTGCGCCACCCAGGGATCCCCTACATAATGGATTCTAGAACCAGATTTCCTGTATTTGAATCTCATCCCTGCCACTTGTTAGTACGGGCCTGGGTTATATTAATTAACTCTGTTTGTTCTGATTCCTCATTTTTTTAAAAAAGATTTTATTTATTTATTCATGAGAGACAGAGAGAAAGAGATAGAGATAGAGAGAGAGAGAGAGAGAGAGAGAGAGAGGCAGAGACACAGGCAGAGGGAGAAGCAGGCTCCATGCAGGGAGCCTGATGTGGGACTTGATCCCGGGACTCCAGGATCATGCCCTGGGCTGAAGGCAGGCGCTAAACCACTGAGCGACCTAGGGATCCCCTGATTCCTCCTTTGTAAAGTGGGAATATGTTACCTATCTCATGGGTTACGGGGAGATGAAATAAATTGATAATGTAAAGTGCTTAAAAGCGTAACCGGGACAAAAGAAATAATTTAACAAATACTATTGATTAGTAGAAGATGGCTAATAGGCTATGATAGTTTCCATTTAACTTGTTAGCCTAAGTAAGAGGATAGTTTATGCAAGTCACCAGCTTCAGAGGGGTTTACTTTATTCTTTATATTTTAACGTTTTTTTCCCCCTTAGAGCTTATTCCAACTAAAGAATTCTTTTCACCAGTGCCTATTACCATATTGTTTTCTTCTAAACATTATTCTTTGTGTTTTGTATGTGTTACATGTTGTGTTCTGTGTATGTGTGTGTTCCTGTTTTTTAAACAAGTTGATGTAATAATTCCATTTTAGTGGCTTTTCAATAATTCTGAGTCTGTGCTACACAAATGAGGATAGGTAAATATTTTAGATGTGTACTTACAGAAGCTATGGTATATAACCCTATACCTTAGTTATGTATTTCCATATTATCCAGTTTTAAGCAACATTCATATACAATCCTTTTCTAGATTATTGTTGATTAAAGTACTAGACCATATAAATACAGGTATGACCATACGTTGCTTTTAAGAATAAATGATCGCCCAGTAACGTGGTCTAAGTAAAATGTTCTCTTTTTTAATTATGTAGTCCTCTTCGCCATCCTCATCACAGCCTCATTCTAGCCACTGCAGAACGAAGGCCTCATCATTGTGTCACCATGCATCCCTGCCCTGGGTCAAACGTAACCATGTAGGCCCTGCAAAGGCTACCAGTCCATCTCTCCGTCTTCGTCGCTGGCGACCCTTCTTGCGCCTACCATCTATGGGTCTCCATTCTGTTGTAAGTGTAGTCAATCTTCCATCTCTTCTTCCAGTGACAAGGATAGTCCATTTTTTTTCCTTACACTTCTTCCGTCTTCAAAGTGCTTTTCTCTTGGTTCACTCAGCCATTAGCTTTTTCTCCCCCAATTAGATTGCAAGCATACCTCCATGCTTTGCGGTCTAGCTTGACTTTCACCAATGCCTCCGTGAACATTCATTTTCCCACTCCATATCCTGCCAGCATAAGGATGCCTGCCTTTTGATGAGTACGGATCGACATTCATGATGATGTTTAAGTTCCTGTCCATTGTTAAAGTGAATATGTATTCTCTTAACCTTCATCTCTCTGATTTCATTTAGTTGACCCAGGTCAACAAGTGCTGTGTACCTTCTGAGTTCTTTGCCATCTCTTTTTTTATTTTTTTCATGTTTCTGAACATGACTGTAGCCTCTTGTCATGCTCTGGGGTCACTTTACTTACTCTATCCTTAACCTAATCCTTCATGGTGTAGGGTGTTTCATCTAAGCTATTTTATTCCCTGAGGCATCTCAGGTACTTGGTTTAATCTTGATCCAATCTTCCCTGCCTATTCAGTTTCTAAAGATCTTTTCTAAGTAGGAGGTGAAGATTTTCTCGTTGTGAATTGCTTCCCACAAATTTTATGATTTCTCCTTCTTAGATTGGTGATATTAGCAAACTATTAAAAAGTACATTTGTTCTTATAATCTTGCTAATTATCTTAAATGTTGAGACAGATGATGGAATTCTAATAATTTTCATGATTGAACTAAACTGTAGGGTTAGGCAACTCCAGCTCTTTTCTTTTTGATGTTTTAAATTTTTTTTAAGATTTATAAATTTATTTATTCATGAGAGAGAGAGAGAGAGATGCAGAGACAACAGGCAGAGTGAGAAGCAGGCTCCATGCAGGGAGCCCGACGTGGGACTCCATCACGGGTGTCCAGGATCACGCCTTGGGCGGAAGGAGGCACTAAATCGCTGAGACTCCCGGGCTGCCCTCTTTTTGATGTTTTAGACTGTTAACGTCAATGACTGGTTTAGCAGAGCTAACCTAGAAATGCTATCTGAAAGATTTGGTGTATGCCATCCATTTATAAGAAACTTGATGCTTCTGGAAATCATCATAACTTTTGAAGCCAGAGGAAGTCTGACTCCTCATACATTTAATGCTTAAAAAACTAGAAGTTGGTGTCAAACATTCCTTCCTTCCCCTTATTTACTCTTTCAGAGCTATACTCAAACTGTGAAGTAGTCTTTACACTTTTCCTTAAATATGTTTCCACCAAATATCAGTATGGTCATCAAATAGACTTTCATTTATACTGAATACCAATCAGTAAACTGGTGTCTATTTTATTTTCTTCATTTGATCACAACATGCATGTGCCATTTTTATTCATTTATCTATTTAATATTTGTTGCTTCCCTACTGTGCCATATACTGGCATAGTAGGAGATACAAGGTGAATTATATATGATCAGAGTAAAACCCTAATTTTGTAAATTCTAACTCGGGCACAATTGATTCTAAACATGACTGATTGCTTTGTACTTTTAAATATTCTAAATATAAATGAATAAATCATAAATTGGTGTTTCCAGTTTTATATGATTTTACATAATTTTGATCTTTGCTCTCCATATTAATTTTGTTGTTTTGTAGCTTCATAACTATTTTCATATCATAGCATGGATTCTTGAACTATCCAGCCTGAGTTTGAAACCAGATTCCCTCACTAGCTCTTGAACAGTTTTCTTGAGAATAAATGAGTATATTATCTATTTCATAGAGTTTATATGATGATTAATTGGTCAGTACATTTAAGGCACTTAGCACAGTGCCAGTACCTGGTATATATTAAGTGCCAAACAAGTATAAATTAAACTATATTTTCAACAATTTGAATTTTATATTTAGTATTTAATTTCTAATTGATTTGTTATTTTATTTTTAATTGAGATAATAATAAGTGTTGTATTATAAATTAGGGAACTTTGTAAAAAATAATATATAAAACTAAATGTAGGCGACATGATCCAGTCTATAGCTTCTGGTTTCTACCTTCTTGGTCATTTTTTTGAAATTGAAGACTTTGCCTTTTTTTATTGTTCTTGTTCTTAGTGGAACAGTTTTTAAGCAGTTGGATAACTGCAAATTTCAGACCCTCAGACTGATGAAGTTGACCCAAGGGAAAAGGAAAGGCTCCCAATAGGTACTGAGGTTTTGTGGAAGGCTTAGAAGTTTTGAGCTTAACTTACCTTTTATAATAATTTGAAGGCTTTTCATGCCCTCTTTAGTTTTATATTTTTCATATGCACTTTTGGATAAAAGGTATAATGACTCACAATTATGAGTCACTAGCATTAGTGATTTCTTATATTTGTGATAATGTAGTTAGTATTAATATTGAAATATTACATAATTCTTTTATGGCACTTAACAATTTACATGTATTTCATTTAAACTTTAAAACAGATAAGAAACCCAGTGCACCCAGGGGTTGGGTATATATTCAGGTCTCTGACTCCAATTGTACTACTTTCATCTCTAGCATGGTTTTATTTACTGACAAAATATGAAGAATAGAAGCTATAAGATGTATTATTCTTAAGAAGAGATGGTGTTAAAACAAGTGTATAATTTTTGAAAATGCAGTAGCTCCAAAATTTAACATACTTGTTAACCTATTGGAGAATTGTCTTAAAATGAATAATAAAAAAAAAAAACCCTCTTTTCTAGTTGGATAAAAAATCATTTCTAGTATTTCTTTTTTTTTTTTTAAGATTTTATTTATTTATTCATGAAAGACCGAGAGAGAGAGAGGCAGAGACGTAGGCAGACGGAGAAGCAGGCTCCACACAGGGAGCCTGATGTGGGACTCGATCCCAGGACTCCAGGATCACGCCCCGGGCTGAAGGCAGATGCTTAACCACTGAGCCACACAGGCATCCCCATTTCTAGTATTTCTTATTATATAATTGAATTTAAGTTTGTAGAATTGCCTAGGTTTAGCCTTGAAAAATTGGATCCTTTTCTGGTCATTAGTAAAACAAGAATATTAAATTGAGTGATCACTAGTATTTTTTGATTCTCTGAGCAGGAAAGTAAGGGAACTCATTACCACTATCTTTAAACATTTGAAGACATATCATGTTCAAGAGGAATTAGAATTTTTTCTAAGAAAAGGGAAAAATACTGGGGGCCATATATTACTCTCAGTATGAAGGTTAACTCCAGCAAAACTGTCCAAAGAGCTAATAGACTACTTCAGAACCTAGTGTTCTGCTAGGGTCTGCTGCAGATGGGGCTGTGCTGGAGAGGAGTCTACTACTGGAGTAGCAATAAAAGTAGATAATATTGACTCCTACCAACAGTAGAATTCTTTCATTCTAAACTGAAGCCAGGAAGAGCTAGTTTGCCACATTAATGTTGAGATTCTCCCATTAATAATTGAAGAGAAGTACTATCTGAAGAATAATGGGAGATTAGATGAGTCACTCTATCTGTAAATTTTTTAGAAACATCCAGTAAAACCAAAATAGTAACGCTTATTCTGTCACTTTCAATTTTTGCATCTAAATACTTCTTAAAACTAAAAATACTACTTAAAAATACAAAATTATCTGAAGATGAAAAAAGTATAAATTTACATTTCAGATACCATTGTGTTATATAGGATGTTAATATGTGATGTAATTTGACTTATGCCTCTTTAAAACATTTGCTTCTAAAATTTGTTCATGCATTTAAGTGATTGTATCTTATTCAAACCATTTAAGATTTGATATACAGCTAACACACATTAGTGTTAACTGTGCAGCTTACTGCATATCATAGTGCCATTTAATCATGTATGATTTTGGGTAACTTATTTACATTTCTAAGAAATGTAGCAGATATTGCTTATTGCAAATCGAATTTAGAAAACTAAAAAAACCTAAAAAACTAGGTGTAATTTTCATTTCAAATAGTTCACTAAAAAAGCAGATGAAAAATCATAGGTTACAGTTAATTGTACTTTGATTTACTTTTATCTCTTCCCCCCCACCCTGTACTCTTTTGGCTATTTTCCTGCATTTATTCATTTTTAAACTTTGAATCTTGATGAATAGTGAGACTTACTTCATTCTAAGACTATATTACGTTGTTCAAAAAATGAGATTATCAAGATCAAATCATTAAGGAAAGAATTCACTTTCTTATTAAAATTTAGCTTGAAAAGAGTTTTAACTGTTTATCCTATTTTTTTAACTTTCTTATTTCAAATTTCAAAAATTAGACAAATCAGCTCATGCATTCATTTCATTCAGCAAGTATGCATTGTGTATTTACTGGTACCAGGTGTTGTGCTAGTCACAGGGTTTTCAAGGTTGAATAATATTTAAGGTTTTTAGATCAGTTGAGATTAAGAAAGATGTGCTTTAAGTCGATGTTTTCTTGGTTGATGGGTGAGGACATTGTCATAAATGTGGTCATGTTCATTCTTTGTCCACCATATCAAAGATGAATAAATCTTGAATTACACGTTTTCTCACATCATTTCATATTTATATATGTTTACATGTACTTGATTGATTTGACTACTAACATGCATAATATGTATTTTTCCCTCCTATTTCAGGCACCAAGTATAGATGAAAAAGTAGATCTTCATTTTATTGCATTAGTTCATGTAGATGGGCATCTCTATGAATTAGGTAAGAGCTATTTAAATTTACTCTGGGGAGGGAAATGATAAATGGGAAAGTCTCTATTTATGATTAACAGGTCTGTTGACATTTATTGTGTTTAATATTAATTGCCCTATAATATCAAGTTGGCATAATGAAAGTTTTCCTTTAAGATTTTTTACTAGAAAAAATAAATGTTTTTTGAATTTTAAGCAACTTATAATTCAAGAAAGTGTACATATTAGCTTTGTATTTCACGCAAAGCAGGGAAGTAAAAATCATAGGAAACTCCTATAAATCAGTTCAGCATTCCTTACTAAATTATTTAGTAATCATCAACGTCTGGATGAACTATCTTGATCCTGAAACAACTTTTAAAATATGCTGTAATATTCATAATGACTAACTTTTGTAATCAGTAATGAGTATCACTACTTTTTAGGTTTTTGTACTATCTCTTTGTGTTGCCTCTGATTTTTTTTAACTTTACAAGAGTGTGTGTTTTCTGGCAGTAGTTCCCTAAGGCATATGTCAGAGTAGCCATGATTAATTATTTGGCATTTTGGCCTATACCTGTACTTATTTTTTAGAAGTTTAACTGTAGATCGACTATTTTGGGGAATGTTGGAGATCATCATCATAATTTTAATTGATCCTTTCAGACATAACAAACTTCTTAAAGTTCTTTAATGGCTGGTTTATACTACTTATCATGAATCCTTGTCGTTTTCCATGAGGACAAGGTTAAAAAAAGCCAAATAAGGGGCAACTGGGTGGCTCAGTCAGTTAAGTGTCTGATTCTTGGTCTCAGCTCAGGTATTGATATTCAAGCCCTACATTGGGCTGGATCCATGCTGGGCCTGGAGCCTTCTTAAAAAAAAAATAAAGAAAAGTAGAAATTAAGTTTAAAAAATTTTTTTAAAAGCCAAATAAAAAAGAGAAGTCTTTTTCAATTTCTAGGTACCATGATTTTTAGTTCTCTTTGTTCTTACTTGCTGTCTGTATTAACTTGCCACTTTCATTTTCCTCAGCTTATTTAAAAGCACAAAGTTCTGAAAGAACTCCTGTTACTATAAATGAGGTCCATAAATGTAGATAGATTTTACGTGTGGAATATAACAACAGAGTAATACACTTGATTAAAAAGAAAGAGCTGTATTCAAGGGTACAAGGAAAGGAAAAAGCATAATTTTGTAGAAACCTAAAACCCCCAAAGGAAAAAAAAAAAAAAAGAAACCTAAGATCCTGAAGGCTGTGTACAATAATAGAGACATTTGAGTTGGATTCAAACTGAAATGAAAAGAACACATTGTGATGGGAGTAGATGATACCCCTGTAGGGCGGCATGGAAGACCAGCTTTGCTAAGTCAGTCTACAAGGTCTGTATCTAGAGATAAGATGTAATAGTGATTGGGGATTTCCTACATCTGATTGATTGCTGGAAGCTGACTTTCTACTCTGAATTTTGAATTATAAAGAATAACTAGTGGAAATGGAAATAAAGAGAGTGCGGAGACTTGCCAGACACATTTCATTGACCTCAAGAAAGTACACTTAGGAAAGGCCAGAGAAATGATAAATATGATCCATAACCAGAAACTATGACAGTGGTGATGACTTTCCGAATGATAGACTTATCAGTAGAACAAACAATAACATCTAAAAGATATTTAGAAAAAAAAAAAGAAATCTCAGATCATCTCAATGGGAAGGAGTTGACTAAAAAACTCTGGTTAGCTAGCTCTCTGAGCTCAGAGTCTAGAGAGGACAATTAGAAGGAAAGATGTATTACAAGGGTACGCTACATATGAAGAATGTTTTTCTTCTGCATTCCAAGATCAGTACAAAAGGATTTTAAAATTGGTTTGAACATTAGGAAAGAAAGAACTACCGAGGTCTTGTTGGTTAGGCATTCTTTAGCAAGAAGAATGATCATGGCTGATAGAGAATTAGAGCCTTTTGGGGATTACATTCTTAAAATGAATTTAAAGAATTTCAGAGTTGTAAAGAATAGCAGTAATCTAAAAAAAAAAGAATAGCAGTAATCTTTTAGATAGCGTAGAGAACAGGGATAAGTACAAGACAAATGAAAATGGGCAGTTGCTGATTCACTCCAAAGGAAATTGGCAGTAACCCTGATGTGGGTTCCTAATAAATTCTAAAGGAATGTTGAGCAAGGAGACTACTGAGTTAGTGAATAGAAAACAGTGATTAAGAGAACAGCATATGATTTTTAAGAAAAAAATCATTTTGAAGTAACCTTATTTTTAAAAATAAGACTATGATTCTAGATGTGTGCAAATTAATTACTACAGGACAGTTATTCAAGAAAGGATAGTGGTTATCTTTAATATATTTATTCCATACTCAATTGTAAGGTTAACTGATGAAAGGAATTGAGTTATTCATCTTTTTGTTATCACTCCTTCCTTTTCCTTAAGGCTTCATGTTGTTAATAGCATATGTAGGGGAGGAGAAGTACATATTTTTAAATAGATAGAATTACTCTTTATGGATAAATTGGAACAATGGGATTTGGAAGTGAATTCAGAATTGATTGAATCATCAGATTGGTATACTGATAACTAACAATTTATTGTCTACTTGGAGCAACAGGAATACTCTGAAACAGTAAAAAAAAATTTATTTTGAAATAATTTTAAATTTTTATAAAAATTCCAGAAATTGTATGAGAGTTCCCATAAACCCTTTATTCAGGTTCCCCAGATTCAATTAATATGTCTGAACCACTTAAAAGATAAGTTGCAGACATGATGCCCTATTATTAATATATTTCTGTATGTATTTCTTCAAAACAGGTGGATACTCTCTTATATAACTGTAGTATGACTAACAAAATCAGGAAATTAATATCAACCTATATTATAATTGAATTCACATATTCTGTTCAAATTGTTCTGATTTTTTACAGTATCCTCTCTAGGTTCAGAATCCAGTCCAGGGTTGTATGTTGTATTTAGATGTCACGTTTGTCTCCCTTAATCTGGAATGGTTCCTCAGTCTTTTCTTTCCTCTCGTGTCTTTGACATTTATTTTTAAACCTACAGGGCAGTTATTTGAGATTATTTGGGTTGTTTGATATTTCCTCCTTATTTATCCATTTGACACATACACCACAAAAGTGGTGTTGCGTTCTCAGTGCGTCATTCAGGAGGCTCATGATGTTGATTTGTCCTCTTGCTGATGATGATGACCTTTATCATTTGGTTTAGGTGGTTATCTCCATTTCTCCATTATAAAGTTAAGTTTGTTAAACTTATTAGTATATCAATATGTTACGGTTATTGATAGTTAATGAATAAATATTTTATCAGGGGATACTTCGAACCTATGTAAATACACAGTTTCTCATTAAGCCTTTATCAGATTTAGCATCCATTGATGATTTTTAATTGATTATCACTATGATGGTGCCAAATGGTGTTTTTTTTTTTTTAAAGATTTTATTTATTTATTCGTGATAGACACACAGAGAGAGAGGCAGAGGCAGAGACACAGGCAGAGGAAGAAGCAGGCTCCATGCAGGGAGCCAGATGTGGGACTCGATCCCGGGTCTCCAGGATCACTCCCTAGGCTGAAAGTGGAGCTAAACCACTGAGCCACCCAGGCTGCCCCCAAATGGTGTTTTTAAAAAAATTCCTCCAACATTAGAAGCTTTCCTTTTTCCCTCATTCATTCATGTCAGAATGGACTCATGGATTCATATTTTACTCAAAAGATTACATAAAGTCCATTATCATCATTTATTTTGATGCTTAAATTTTCCCAGACTTGGCCTTGAAGGGCACCCCTTCAAGCTGTCCCTTTTGTCCATTTGATACGTTTCTCTCTTTCTTCAAGCAATTTCTTGAATAAGATGTTCAGGTAGAATAAGATGTTCTAGGCGCATCTTTGATTTTCTGTGATCCAGCCATGTATTCAGTTGCTTCCACATAGAGTCCTGGTTCCTTTTAGTGGAAAATGATATTTAGAACCAATGTCTGGGTGGTAGGTGTGCTCATTGTTACTAAGATATCATTATCTAGGTCCTCTCAGAGGACAAAAGTAGGAAATATTTGTATGTATTAGAAAAATACACTCACATACATGTATGTGAATATGAGTATAGATGTACCCACAATTACATTGGTTTATATATTAAAAAGCATTCATTTACATTAATACTTCTAAGTCTGATCTAGTAGTGTATAGTTTATTCTAGTGTTCTCCATTACCTTTCATGTATTTCTTGGTTTACCCATTCTTCTTGTATATAAAGAAGCTCTTAGCCACTCACCCTAAAACTCAGACCCAGACACAATGCTCCCTGAGCCCCCTGGCACACTAATCCTGGCCTGGCCCAGCCCAGACCAAGGGCAACAGATCTACAAAGTGGGGAGCTACCTTCATTCTAATACTGTGCAAATTTCCAAACCTTGCTCTCTTTCTCCTCAGTCTCCTCATTAAGACTGTTGTGCTCTGCTTGGGTTTCCCATTCGTGAGCTAGCAGAAAGCTGCTATTACTGTTGGGCTCACATACAAGCTACCTACTTCCTCATGTCTAAGAACAACTGTTTCAGCTATTTTGTCCAGTTTTTTAGTTGTTTGCAGTGGAAGGCCTCATCCAGTACCAGTTATTCCCTCCCAGCTGGAGGGGGCAGTGGCCTCAGTATTATTTCTTCACTTCCCACAAGGAAGATAAGATTTTGCTTCCTTGTATCACCCTTGTTCCTTACCCACCCTCCCAGTCACAGAATAGATTATTTCCTTTCTCCTATTCTCCCAGTTCTGTTGTAGTTGTTTATATTTTTATGACCACAGAAACATTATTCTCAGCTGAGCCATAACTAATGTACATTTGAAAAAACTCTTATTTCTTTAGTTTTAATAATTGTCTCATTTTGCCTTCTGGTTTGTTTGGTTAATCTTCCCTTATATTTTTCTTTCAAAGTGGTATCTATCAGTTCAGCTCTAACGCTGTGTATGTTTGTGGATTCAAACATTTTTATTACATTTGGAAGCCATGAAATTATAGAAGGGATTGTGTTTTATGGATTGAACTCAAAGTGCCACTTAAAAGACATATGAGGTTTAGATTTGGATATAGAGTTTCAGTTAACTTTGAGTTAGGATGAATTTATATAATAATAGACTTTTTCATTTTTTCATAGCATTTATAAAGTAGTAGTTTATTCAAGATGTTTATAATTGTGTTTAATTAACTTTGGTGGTCAGTGAAATAACCCTAGGTTATTTAGATTGTTGGTCTATACTACTGCCTTGGTGGTACACAATTAGTAGCAGTAATATATAAATCTTATGTTGGCTCCCTTTCATTGGCATAAGCATATCAGTCTTAGGATCTGATTTGAAATAAATTTTTCATTTTCTACTCTAATAATTTTTCATTTTTCTACCCTTTCCTGAGGGTAGAAATTAGGTTGGTAGCTTTTTAAAAATTGACTTATAAATTTTGCATTTTTTAAAGGAAATTAAAGCCAAAAAATAAAATTAAAAAAAAATAAAGCCAATGTTTATTTCTTATAAATTCTGTTTAGGAAGATGATTTAGGCTTTTCAAACATGGAAGCAAGATTCTTTTTTTTTTTTTTTAATTTTTATTTATTCATGAGAGAGAGAGAGAGAGGCAGAGACACAGGCAGAGGGAGAAGCAGACTCCGTGCAGGGAGCCTGATGCGGGACTCGATCCCGGGACTCCAGGATCACGCCCTGGGCCAAAGTCCGGTGCTGAAACGCTGAGCTACCCAGGGATCCCCTGGAAGCAAGATTCTAATAACATTAGAATAACATAATAAGATACTTGCTTTAGAATATATTACTTTCAGTATCTTTTAACATTTGCTTCACTGTAGGAAGATGAAAATGGAAGTTGGAAGTTGGAAGGACATTATCTTATATAAGCAGCTAAACATTCAACTGTTTGTTCATTTTCCACAGATGGACGGAAACCATTTCCAATTAACCATGGGGAAACTAGTGATGAAACTTTATTAGAGGTAATAACAAAACTTATTGGCCTACTTTAAGTGTTATTAATGTTCTTGTTATCTTTAAAGTATCTCTAAAGATCACTTGAATAACATTTTCTCTGAATTTGGATGTTTCCATGTTCTTGCCCTCTTGAGAAAATCCAAAAAGAAAATTCTGAGTTAGTGTTAAAGATCTACAACAAATGAAGAGATTTTCAGAACTCTTTGTGTGAACAAGTATCAAATTTGAAAAAGATAATAGTATCGAAAGAGTTGCACATCATATCCCATATTTCGCTGAATCCAAGATACTATCATTTGTATCTTGATCCTGATTTTAGAGATTTTTAAATTTATGAACAAATTGTGTGGCTCAATGAAATAGTACTTTTCAAGTTAAAAGTTTCTTTAAAGTATTTTAAGAAAGAACACTTACTATATTTTATAGTTTTGTACTAAGCAAATCAGGCTACCAACCATTCACTCTTCTGGTGTGCTTTAAATTATTTTGCATTTGGAAAAAGAAGTCTGTAATATAAAATTAGTATGAATTAGGGAAATATGAAACATTTATTTATCATTTGAAAGGAAAACACATGTTTATAAACTAAAAAATTACACACATTTTTTTCCCCATAGGATGCCATAGAAGTTTGCAAGAAGTTTATGGAACGTGACCCTGATGAATTGAGGTTCAATGCAATTGCTCTATCTGCAGCATAGCTTGTCAGTAAATGGAAACACCAAATACTGTATTATTTGCAACAAAAATTACATTTCTGCTGCCATACACTAACTCAAAAATTTTGATATTTTCATTAACTTGACTGATTAAACTTTATGTGAATTAAACTTTGACTTAATCTGTGTATTTTTTTTTTTTGCCCCACATTAAAGCTGTAATTCTTTCTCCCCTTTCTTTCTTGTGAAAGACTTACCTTGTCTGAGGACTAGCAATAGGTTTCTTATTCTCTTCTAAATTTCATGGGAGATTTTGTATTGAGCACAAGTGCAGTTTCCATCTGCATAGTATAAATATACATTATATCACATATTTTGACATATTCCCTTAAAAAGCATTTGTGGAACATCTACTTGTAATGAGCTAGACACTGTTCTAAGTGCAGGAGTTACAGCAATGAACACTGTCAACAAGTTCCATAGTCATGGAGCTTATGTTCCTGCGAGAAGAGATAAATGACACATTAGTAAGATACAGACCAATGATAGATGTTATGCAAAGTCAGATTTGCATTAGAGAGTGACTGATTGGATACTTTAGATTTTGTAGTCATGGAAGGCTCCTATGAGGAAGTAACTTTGAAGTTGAGATCTGAATAGCAAAACGTAGCCAGTCAGAGAAAGGTGGTAGGGAAGAGTAAAGGGAATAATTAATGTAGAGTCCCTCAAGTAGAAAAATCTAACTGTGTTAGAGGGTCAGAAAAAGGCTCATATGACCAGAGCATAGAAAGTAATGGGGAAAGTGGCAAGATATGAGGTTAATAACTGGTCTTAAATGAAAACCATCTTTAATACTGTATAAAAATTAGGCTTGGTAATACAGGACATCACAAAAAGGCATTTGGATTTTTTTTTTGAAGTGTGATGGTAAGATTTTAAGCAGGAGAGTGACCTGATTTGATTTATAATTTTAGAAGATCACTCTGACTCCTCTGTGGATAAGAGGAGGGGAGGGGGTGAGAATGGAGGTAGAGAGATTTGTGAGGAGATCAATGGGAGATGGTGATGGCTTAACCTTAAAAAAGAAGTAATTTAGATGGAGGTATGTGTGAATTTCATGTGTGTTTTGAAGAAAAAAGGGCTTCAGCTGTATCTTTAAAGGATAGGTGGAAGGCAGAGGAAAGGTAGAAGGATATTTATAGAGCTAGGTAAGACAGGTTGGTGTGATGGCAAAGTGCTATGTTTTTGGGTGGAGAGTATTGGTTACACAGGCATATGCAATTATCAAAACTTCCTGGATTGTTCATTTAAAATCTGTATGCCACCGTATATACATTTTATCTAAAAAACAAAAACAAAAACAATGCAGAGTTGGATAGGAATGAGTGTAGCAGTTAGGAGAAAGACCAAACTGATCTGGAATAAAGTTCTGGACCAATAATTGAGTATAAATGTGTATACCTGATTCACTAAGTTAACCGAGGTTCCTGAGGCAGTGACATGAGATAAGTGGTATTTTAGTAGGAAGAGTAATGGGGAAATGGCTTACAGAATGGATTAGATCTATGTTATTCAAAGTGTGGTTACATCAGTATAACCTGAGAACTTGCTCAAAAGGAAGAGTTTCAGACCCCATCCTAGACCTACCAAATCAGAACTTGCATTTTCGACAAGATCCCTGGATAATGGATATGCATATTAAGTTTGGGAAGCACTGGATTAGAAAAAAACAGATGATAACGAGGAGGGTCACTTTGGAATACATTTAAACTCTATGGTGAAGAGGGCCTGAATGAAGTGATGGCAATAGGAATGAAGAGATCCTCTGAAACAACTGATAGTATATGAGGATGGTGCTTCCATCCTGCCAGTAACAACCAGGTGTTCTCTTTTGTTCCATCATTTGCATTTTATACTCGCATATATCTTGTATATCATCTTAAAATTTTAAGTATTCCTAAGCGGTTTTCTGCTTGTGCCTTGCTGAATTTCTCTTAGTATCTAATTTATTACCAAAAATTTGCATACTTTCTCAAAGTTTGCTGTGATAAGTACTAATTTTTCAGACTGTTAGTGGGCAAAAGGGTTTGAAGTCAAGTATCTGTTGAAAACATTGGGTTAAAGTTAATTTTAAAAAATTGTTATATTGGGTGGGGACAGTTGCAGAACTCCTCAAAGCTTTTTTAAAAATTGTGTATTATGAATGTCATTTTCTAGACATTTTATAGAGCAACATTTAGGACTGGCATTCTTTTGCACAAGCATTAGAATGCTAGTCCCTTGTGAAACTCACAATTTGAAATTTTTTCTTAGGTTTGTGTCTAGGATTTTAGTCCTCCTACTGTATAATATTTTGTTTAGTCACTTTCTTAAAATTTAGCACTTTAGAAGAAATTGATGGTTAATTTTGTCTATAAATTTGTAGAGACGCTAAGGATGGTCAAGTCATGGGTCATTTCTGGAACTTGTTAATGACTAATATATTTGAGGGAAATGGAACTAAATAGAACTGAAGCTTTAAATGGTTTTGCTTGGACTTTTGGGAATTGACTACATATCACCTTCCAATGGGTGTGTTGGTTTGATTTAAAGTATTGAAATAGAGTTTATGATATCCATATTTAACTTCTAATATTTTATATGTTCATTTGTGACCAAAATAGAGGTTATCTGTATCCTGTGGTGAATCAAATTTTAATATGTCTTAAATGAAAACCATCTTTAATACTGTATAAAAATTATTTAAACCTGATTTAAATTTAGTTTCATCCCAACTTAGATTTGTGTACTGTGCTTATTAGGTAAGCTTTGTAATTGGGTTGTGTATAACATATAACCTGCTTATTCTGTTTTGAAAATAATATAGGTTAAGAGGGATTTTCAGCTATTGTCTACTATAATCTTTCAAAGTAGCATCTATAGGCTTATGATTCTTGTAAGAAAATTGCAAAAAGTCGTTTTCATCACTTCTAAAACACTTCTATTTGTAGAAATCTTTTAGAGAAGACTTGCATATATGTATATATATACACACATATATTTGTACATATGTATATACTTTTGTATATAATTATCTGGGAACTAACAAATGCATATGTGCATGTATATATACATGCGCACACACATGCATACATGTTCATATATTCATACCTTGAATAGGCAAATAACTTTGATCTAAATTCTCTGGATTATTTAAATCCTTGGTTGAAATTAATGTAAAACCAATTTGGAAAGTATGTAATCATTGCAGAAGAATCATTGCATTTTTAGAGCTGATTTAGAAGGGTTTGTACACATATGTATAAAGTTTAGTAATTAATGTCTTTATTAAGATTCTCTGGTAAGATCTTAAAATGAAGTTCCTTGTACTCAACAAAATTACTACTAAAAACCAAGTGTGGAAAATATTGAGTTTTTAGATAGCTGAAAGTAAGTTTTGCTATTTCTTTTGCTTCTTTTGATTTCAGAGTATGACCTGCATCAACTGTTGTGATGTAGATGATTCAGTGTAACGAAGGATATTTTTGTCTTGGTGCCAGTGGTGCCAGTTGGTCAGACCAATCCCCATGCCTTAGTTTTCTGTATATTTTTACTTGTTTTGCTTTTGAATAAAACTTATTCTAAGTCTTTTTCTGGACTTCTTTGTTTAGGATAGTGGTTCTGAACCTGTCGCTTCCACCTACATGATAGATGAGAGTCCCCAGTATGACCTTTCCATAGTCCACACCCAGATAATACATGGAAAGTTATATAGACAATAAAGTCTATATATTATGAGCATTATCTTATTGTCTACTTGGGCTGGTTGAGAATCCTTGATTTAGAGGTATTAAATATACATAACCTATACTGAAAGATGTTTTGCAAAATCATTTATTTTAAAGGCTCAGGGGCACCTGGGTGGCTCAGTTAGTTGTGCTCAACTCTTGGTTTCAGCTCAGGTCATGATCTCAGGGTCAAGAGATCAAGCCTTGTGTCAGACTTCACTCTCAGTCTGTTCCAGGTTCTCTCCCTTTCCCTTTCCCCCTGCTCTCTCTCTAAAATAAATAAAATATTTAAAAGGCTTAGAAATATATAATAAAGCCTTTCTAATCTATAAGACAGCTATGAATATAAATTGAATTATTATTTTTTAAAGATTTTATTTATTCATGACAGAGAGAGAGGCAGAGACACAGCAGAGGGAGAGAGAGAGAGAGAGAGAGGCAGAGACACAGCAGAGGGAGAAGCAGGCTCCATGCAGGGAGCCCGACGTGGGACTTGATCCCGGGTCCCCAGGATCAGGCCCTGGGCTGAAGGTGGCTAAACAGCTGAGCCACCCGGGCTGCCCTAAATTGAATTATTTAAAAAAAATCCATGTGGTCAAGAATAAACTCCAAATAATGTGAATGACACATTTTACTTGATTCAGAATGTGCCTTTTATCAGCATGTAAACAGAGTTGGTATTTAAATAACAGTTATGTTCAATCGTGTATCCTTTTAGAGCTTGAAAGATAAAGTCCCTGTCCTGCACTTATTCTGTGAGACCAAGATGAAAAATTGCTTAGGCTTTATTTGTATCCTAAACAGGAAAGGCTTGAAACACATGCAAAGATTGTAAATTAGAATATTTAAAAATGTCCTAAAACATGTCTGCTGAAAAGTCATGCTACCTACTGAGAGTTTAGCTACCTGTAGTAGAAAATGACAACAGGTTACATTTGCATTTTCCTTTAGGGCTACGCAGCAGAAAGTTATTTTTCTTTTTTTTTTTTAAAGATGTATTTTTATTTATTTATGATAGACATAAAGAGAGAGAGGCGCAGAGACACAGGCAGAGGGAGAAGCAGGCTCCTTACCGGGAGCCAGATGCGGGACTTGATCCCGGGATTCCAGGATCGCGCCCTGGGCCAAAAGCAGGCATGAAACCACTGAGCCACCCAGGGATCCCCAAGTTATTTTTCTTTATTCTGCCTCCAGTACAAGGTACTTGGAAAAAGTTCCTCCTGTCCTTCTCTGCCACTAAATAACTATATATATTGATAATAGTGTACACAGTTAATGGGAATATTACATTGTTTCGTATTTTTACTGTGGAGACCAAAGCATGATATTTCAGGTCTGGGTATAATTGAAAATATGCATTCTTCTGAGAAATTGATTTCTTTTATAAACAAAATGCAAATGCCTTAAATATTTCTTCATTTTAATGTGTTAAATAGAATTGCTCTTAAAGCCATAGTCTGATATTCAAGATAAGAGCATACTGGTACTGATTTTAAGAACTTTAGAAAATATTGCTTGTGGGCAAAATAAAGACAGAAGGAATGTTTAAAGCCAACTATTCTCCTTACTGTTTTAGTTTTTACCTTGTTTTCCATTTTCAGGGAACAAAGAGCATGTATCTCAGATACTAAAAATATTCCTACGAAAGCTTTTAATTTTGGGGTTTTAAAAAATATATTTTATTTATTTATTTGAGATACAGCAAGAGAGATAGCATGTACTGGGTGGGGAAGAGGCGGGTAGGAGAAAGAGAAAGAGAAGCAAGCTCCTTACTGAGCAGGGAGTCTGACAAGGGGCTTGATTCCAGGACCCCAGAATCATAACCAAAGCCCAAGAAAGACACTTAACTAACTGAGCCACTCAGGTGCAACAGACTTTCAGCTTTTCAGGGCTAGTGGTCAACTATTGCTTTCTTCCTGTGCGTGAAATGCCTAGAGAAAATGACATCTTTAGCTTAGTTAAGAAATATAGGATAGAAAATGCTTAGGCCAATTTATTCATATCCCTCCAATATTAATTGTATAGTTGATATCTATGTAGATTTTAGCAATTTGTTGAGCAACTCACCTGGTTTCAAAATGAGATCTAGTTGTTCTCAAACTTTTCAGTCTCAGAAACCACTTCACATTCTTAAAAATTATTGAGAGGCCAAAAGAGAGAATTTTTTTTTAAGATTTTATTTTTTTTTATTCATGAGAGACAGAGAGAGAGGCAGAGGGAGAAGCAGGCTCCCTGGGAGGAGGAGCCTAATGCAGGACCTGATCCCAGGAGCCCTGGATCATGAGCTGAGCCAAAGGCAGACACTCAACCACAGAGCTACCCAATGCCCTGAGAGCAAACTTTTGTAGGGATATCTGTTGACCTACAAATACTGGAGATGAAAACACATTTTCAGAATATTAATTAATTTTAAAATAAAAATAAGTTCATCATATGTTAAAATAAGAACCATATTAAAATATTTTCTTTAAAAAGAAGAGCAGCAGTATTCTACATTTTTGCAAAATCTCTTTAATCTTTGATTTATGGAAGACCACTGAATCCTCCTATCTGATAGTGCATGAAAAGTGGAATTGGTAATTTAGAGGGTGAGTTGGTTATCTGTCAAAAGAATTTCAGAGACAGTCATTTGAATAAAAGGACTGTGTCTCTTGCACACCAGTTTATCCTCATAGTCTGTTACAACGTTTGGCATGTAGTAGAGGGCCAGATGATACTTGGTGCATAATTAAACTATCTTGCAGTGGGTTAAGATACAAACAGGAGGCAAAGATAGAGATTCAGGAAGGACAGACACTTCCTTCAAGGCACATGGTTGAGAAAAGAGAAATGAGGTCTTAGGTGTGTGGAGGCAGGATCAGCAGAGGACTTTTTAAAAAGTATTTCTATGTGAGGGTAAACAATAGCAAACAAAAAACAGCAGAGAGAAGTTGAGAACACAGGTAAGAAATGGGATGACTGAGGGATCTAATGGGGGGCAGGGGATAAGATATGTGTCATCTAGCAGAGCATTTCAAATTTGAATGAGCATAGGAGATGCCAGATCTTGTCAAAATAGAGATTCTAATTCAGTCATTAGATATAGGGCCTGAGATTAGGCATTTCTAACAAGCACCCAAGCTCCTGGTCTGAGGACTCAGCTTGGTGTCAGTAGGTGATTCTAGAACCCAGTTGAAGAGGTAAACCATGGGAAGGAGAATTAAACATCTGTGGAATTTGGAGATCCTGGCTGATGGAATTTTTTTAAAGATTTTATTTATTTAATGAAAAAGAGAGAGACAGAGACAGAGACACAGGCAGAGAAGCAGGCCCCATGCAGGGGGCCCCGAAGCGGGACTTGATCCTGGGTCTCCAGGATCACACCCTGGGCTGAAGGTGGCACTAAACCACTGAGCCACTTGGGCTGCCCTGATGGAACTTTTTAAGAGAGTTTTTACCCCCTAATACCCAATTAGTATCCTTTCCCACTAAATGGTTATGAGAATTGCTTCACCAGAACATTTCTGGCCTTAGTAATTTAGAATCTTAGTGTTCTTAGGGCACCCGGGTGGCTCAATTGGTTAAGTGTCTGACTCGATTTTGGTTCAGGTCATGATCCTGGGGTCATGAGATTAAGCCCTGTGTTGAGCACCGTGATGGGTGTGGAGCCTGCTTGAGATTCTCTCTCTCCTTCTCCCGCTGCCCCTCCTGCCTCCCTCTTAATAAAAAAAAAAAAACAAAGAGAATCTCAGTTTCTTCACAATGCTTGATTGACAGCATGATAGTGAGGTCATGGTATAAAATACAGTGATTCTACAAAACAGTTTAAATGTCATTGATTCAGGAACAGAGATCAGGATTTGGTGTTAGACATAGTTTGATTCTTGGTCCTGTCTTTTTGTGGTTAGTCTTGGGCAAATGATGAACATATTAGATAAAAGTACTTTTAGGTGAATTCTTGTGAGAATTATAAATGTAGTACATAAAAGCCAGTACTCAAAAATGATAATGATTATTATCACAATCACGAAGAGTACAATATGCTGTATTGAACATAATTTTAAAGTTTGTTTCATGAATCATCAGACTCACCTAATTTTCTAAATAATTTGAAATAAGATGGAATGAATAGATCACATTTTCATTTCCGTGCACAAGGGAACTGCGCATACTTCTTATGTTACTCAGAAATGGTTTAACTTTTTTTTAAAAAAAAATCTCAAATAGCTGAAGTTAGCAGACGTACAATTTAGCAAGGATGATTGGAATTTTGGTCTTTCCTGTAATAATACTATACCAAAGCATACTACTCATTAGGAAAACATTTTTATCTGAATCTTACTCTTAAAGGCCAAGAATGCTATTTTTCTTTTTGATAGCTGTGTTTATAGAACCTAAATCACCCTGAATAATTATTTCAACATTTCAAGTTATTATAACTGCTTATGCTTCATTTGCAAGCTATTTTGTATTTTGATGAATTCCAGTACAGAGCTAGAGTGACAAAACGAGGTCAGATAAGTTCAATATATGGTTGTGATATATACCTATTTTAATGATTTTTACAACTGTCATAAAGAAAATTCAGATATTCGATATTTCTACTTCTTACAGTTGGACTTCCAACGCTGAGAACAGACCTCTGAGCACTGGATATTTGGAGGCAACTGATCAGTGCCCATGGTTGGGTAGGTGTGGGCTGGCTATAATGCACTGAGGGAGTCAGCAGCACAGAAGGTAATAATAGTTCTTTGACTACTTCTGTTGTTGCTTTGAAAGCTCTAATGCATAATGTCTCTATTTGGCTTTCTTCTGGAACACATGCAGATGGAAAAGAGGAAGTCAGAAGGAGGTTAAGAAGTAAATACTACAAAAAAAAAAAAAAAAAGAAGTAAATACTACAACTGAGATAAAGTTAAGTTAGTCTTGCAGTCTATCCCCAGGCATATTCAATCTGTACTTTTATTGTCAATAGCCACAATATTTAGCCCCCCTCCTAGCAATTTTATGATCATTATTGATCTCTTCTACTGGTAGACTATGTCTGGTTGATGGAGGACATTAAGGTAGCATAAGGCATGTTGTAGTTTGTAAGGCGTTATCACATACAAGGTGTTAAGGGCATGCAGAAATGTCCCTCAAGTTACTCAAAGCCAGTTTTAGTTTAGATTTGTGAGCCTAGTGCTATTAGGTTCCTTCTGGATTTAGCTTTGAAAAGTTTATCTCATCCTTTTTCTAAATCTTGTAATTGTCTGTAAGTACTACCTTCATAATTGATGCCCCTACTCTGGCCTTGCTTTTAAGAGTTTTAAGAATTATAAGTCCAGGACTCCTTTCAAAGGGACCAAACTAGAAGTGGATACTTACCATGGGTGAAGTGTTGATTTATATCCTAACCTGACATTAAATGATCTAGTCAACAGATAGGGCAATAAACATAGATAATACTAATGTCTGATTTTGGAAAACCGAGTTATACATGAGAAGAGCTTATTTTCTCTCATGGTATTCGCTGAGTATGTCAGGATACCAATTAAAAACAGATCTGAAAATTACTAACTTTTGCTCTTTTGATTTAGCATCCAATAAACTTTTCTCTGGCCATGAGGGTTTAATAAACAAAGCACTGCTTTGGCAAATAATTTTTCTGGCATGAAATATTACTGTAAAATTATTTTTGTACAAATTAAAACAAAAGGTTAATTTTATATTGCCAATATATCTTGCAAAGAATTTTTCCAATCTACATTAAATAGCCCTTTACATTTTACAGAACACAGTGTTAGGCCTTTTCCCCCATATCCTTCTGCTTATCTAGACCAGGCCCAGAAGCCTATCTTTGCAAAAACAAAATGGAGTCCATTATAATACTTCCTGCAGTAACAAAGCCATTATCACTACCTATAATTATTCAAAGATCCAGCAGAAAAAGATGTGTGCATGCAATGTGTGGAGGAGTGTGTATGTATGTGTAGGCATGTGTGCATAGACTTGATCCACAGCAAAGTCTAATTAGCTGTCTTAGCAGGCAGAAGCAGAGTAAATAGGTGTCTTCTCTGTCTGTCCTGAGAAAGCCCCAGTGTCATGTTTTTGTTTTTTAATTCAGTTATATACAATTGAAATGTTTTGGCCTGACTGATCTATTTCTCTCCACAGGGACCAACGAAGTTTATAGTAGAGTCATGGATGGAGCATTCCTCCTGCATAAACTCCTGGAGACTTTGGCGATTTACTTCAGAGACCATCTGGTTTCAGTCGTGATCCTTAGGAGTGTTATAAAGTGACCCCTACATTCAAGGAAACCCCTTTACCTCCTTTCATTGGAAGCTTCTGGCTGAGCTGGGTTCAAGACTGGCCTCTTCTGTGATAGTTTCCAGTCTTTGAGGGAGCACCAGACCTGTCTCAGCACAATTTCATGACCATACTGGAACTCTGAAGAAGCAAGGACTTCTTTTCATAGCTATGTGTAAGATTTCTTCACACTAAATGAAAATAAGCATGAACTTTGTTAGAAATCTGTCATCTGGAACGTCCAGGTGGCTCAGTGGATTAGGTGGCTGCACTCGGCTCAGGACCTGGGATCTAGCCCTGCTCAGGATCCTTGCTCAGTGGGGAACCTGCTTCTCCCTCTGCTCTTCCACCCACCTCTGACTTGTACACTCTTTCTAATAAATAAATAAAAATCTTTTAAAAAAGAGAGAGAAATCTATCACCTTACAACTGAGGCCCAACTAGCACTAGTGGTTAACCTAGGAGCACAACCTGGGTCTCTTGTTTCTCTGGCCAGTCTTATTTTGTATCTTTGAATACTTTCCTTTTTCAAGGTAATATATTATCAATAACTAGCCAGTTCTCACATATAGGGGGAATGAAAGGGTTATTAAAATAATTGTTTCCTATAATTATATAAAATTAAGTTTCCTATGATGGATGAGCTGTTTTCTCAGTGGGACCATTTCAAAATGTAAACAACAATGGTTATTATAATTTTAAAGTATTAATAATACAGTAAACACTATGCTTATTTTTCTCCCTGCCTTTTTAGCAGAACTATTTGAATAGATAGTACAATTGTTGCTCTTTTTTTTTTTTTTTTGTAAGCTTAATAAGATGTCAGGTAGAACTTTTCTACTAAATCATAAAAACACAAAGAATAAAATAAATAAGTTTTAGAGAAATCTAGGCTTGACTATTTTTATCTGTGATTATAATTACTAAAGACACCCTTTTGGGAAAATACAGTTTATTTTACTCATTTCACTGGGCTTCAGGAAGAGAAGTTTAGTAAACACACATTCTCTCTTCTTTCCCAGAAACCCCAATAGTTTATTTTAAAACTAATTCTAGGGTAAGTCCTTTTGATCTCACTGCTATCACTTAGAGAATTATAGTGTGGTTTTGCAATTCTGGCTAGAATGCAGATGTAGGATCTTAACGACAACAACAACAACAACAACAAAAAATCCTAGATTTTATGTTAAATAATTTGAGTTCAATAATAGGAAACTGTTCTACATGTTAAAAAAAAAAAAAAAAGCCAAACTCCAAACTCTTAAGATTTTTACAGTAGGAAGAAAATAACTAACTGTTCTTATTACAGGGTTAGTTCCATGTTTTGAAAGTTACAATCTCAGTTGATCTCTTAATGAGATGTCTGTGAACACAGGGAGAAGGTTGATAAGAACCAAGGGCTTCTCATCTATTCCTTCTGTTAACTGTCCAGCAGGTTCAGAAGACAAATTTAGGAATTTAGGACCCCTGCCTACATCCATTGGGCAAAGCACCCATCATCATCCTAAGGCTGTACTAAAAACCTCCTCAAGGTTTGTCTACATTTTGAGGGAGTGCTAAAACGTGGATTCACATAGTTTTTTCCCCTTCTGCTTCCTGGCACATTTGTATCCCTCCTTCTTACCTTCATTACTTAATCATTATCTGTATAATGTTAGCTTCTTTTTTATTTTTTCTCTCTGGCTTCCACTGAATTGCATCTACTTGCCTGAATGTCTTTATGTAAGTATTGGAACATCATAATCCTCTAATTACTAACTATTGGATATATTTTTGTGGATAAAGATAGGGTAATTTCAATTTTATCATTATATATGCATAGATTTTTTGTTTATATGAACTTTATTTTTTTCCAGGTTTATTGAGATATAATTGCCATACAACATTATATAACTTTGAAGTGTACAACGTGATGATTTAATATACCTATAATTGTGAAATGATTACCACGATAAGGTTAGTTAACACCTCCATCACCTCACATAATTACCATTTTTTCTTTTTATTGTGGTGATAGCACTTAAGATTTACTTTCTTAGTGACTTTCAAGTGTATAATTCAGTACTGTTAACTAGAGTCACCATATTGTACATTAAAACCCAAAACTTATTCATCTTATATGTGGAAGTTTGTACCCTTTGACCAACATCTGATAATTCTATGCCTCACCTTCCACCCCACAGCCCTTGGCAACTACCATTCTACTATCTCTATGATTTGGCTTTTTTAGGTTCCACATACAGGTAAGAATATACAGTATTTGTCTTGCTCTGTCTGACTTATTTCACTTAGTAGAAAGCCCTCAAGATCCATCCACATTGTCCCAAAAGGCAGGATTGCCTTCTTTTTTTATGGCTGAATATTCCATTTTCTATATCCATATGCATGTGTATGTGGATAATTTCTTTATTAATAGATACTTAGGTTGTTTCCATGTCTTGGCTACTGTGAATGATACTGCAATGAATATGAGGGTGCAGAGATATCTCTGAGATAGTGATTTTGTTTCCTTTGGATATATACCCAGAAGTGGAATTGCTGGATCATATGATAGTTTTATTTTTAATTTTCTGAGGAAACTCCATATTAATTTTCACAGTGGCTGCACCAGTTTATCTTTCCACCACAGTGCACAAGTGTTCCTCTTTCCCCACATCCTTGCAAACACTTGTTACTTTTTGTCTTTTTGATACTAGCCATTCTGACAAGTATGAGGTGACATCTCATTGTGGTTTTGATTTGCATTTCTCTGATGATTAGTGATGAGCATCTTTTCATGTACTTGTTGGCCATTTGTATGTCTTCTTCAGGTTCTATGCTTATTTTTCAAATGAGATTTTTTTCTCTTTTTCTTCTTTGCTATTGAGTTATATGGAGTCTTTATATATATTGGATATTAACACCTTATCAGATAGATGGTTACAAATATTTTCTCACATTATATCATTTGCCTTATTATTTTGATTGTTTCTTTTGTTGTACAGAGCTTTTAAAATATGATATAATTCCACTTCTTCATTTTTGCTTTTGTTGCTTGTGCTTTTGGTGTCAGATCTGAAATATTATTGCCAAGACTAATGTCAATTCACCTATATTTTCCTTTAGTAGTTTGTTTCAGGTATTATAATTAATCCATTTCAGCTTAACTTTTGTAAATGATGAAAAATAGGGGTCCAATTTCATTCTTTGGTGCATGACCATCCAGTTTTTCTAACACCAATTATTGAAGAGAATATCCTTTCCTAGTGAACAGTCTTTTTTAAAATTTTTTTAAAGATTTCATTTATTTATTCATGAGAGAGAGAGAGAGGCAGAGAGAGAGAGGCAGAGACACAGGCAGAGGGAGAAGCAGGCTCCATGCAGGGAGCCTGACTTGGGACTGGATCCCGGGTCTCTAGGATCAGGCCCTGCCTGGGCTGAAGATGGCGCTAAACCACTGAGCCACCCGGCTGCCCCCCCAGTGAACAGTCTTGATAGGGATTGCACTGAACCCATAGATGGCTTTGGGCACTATGGACATATTAACAATATTAGTTCTTCCAATCCATGAACACAAGTATCTTTCCAATTACTTGTGTCTTTGATTTCTTTCATCAAAGTCTTGTAATTTTCAGTGGTTAAATTTATTTAAAATACTTAAATAGTATTTTATTTTTTCGAAGATATTGTAAATGGCATTGTTATCTCTTTTTCAAATAGTTTGTTGTTAGTATATAGAAATGCAACAGATTTTTTCTATGTTGATTTGTATTTTGTAGTAATTTTACTGAAATTAGCTCAGGTCGTTATCTTAGGAACCTGAGATTAAGACCCATGTCACTGAGCTCTGCACTCAGTGTGGAGTCTGCTTAAGACTCTTTCTCCCTCTCCTTCTGCCTCCCTGCCCCCCAACATAAATAAGTAAATCTTTAAAAAAATAAAAAGGCAACTGGGAGTCACTGAGGGAGTAATGGGAGGTGGAATATTTTGGTATCATGAGAAGGTTTACATTTTAGAAAGGTCATATGATTTCTGAAATCTAGTGGAGAGCTAATGAGGGCCTGGCCTTAGATAGTAGAAATGGGATGGAGAAAACGGGCTAATTAGAGAGATACTAAGGAAATAGATGGACAGGACAGGCAATGGAGTAGACATAGAGATGAAAGACAAGACCAAATGTTAGGCATGGTAAAATTTGGCAAGTCAGGGAAGGCAGGAGGAGGTTTGTGGAATGAGATAGTCAAGAAAGATATTTGGACATATCTTTGTGTCATATTCATTTCCGCATTTATAAAAGTAATGCATATGTCTTTTGCAAAAAAACTTGTAAACAGGAAGCACAATATCTCTGTTTGAAAATAGCTGGCATTAAAGTTTGGGTGATTTTTTTTTCTGATTTGTTCTATGTGGCAAAATATGCATTGTAAAAATGCAATCACAAATTAGAGTGCTTTATACATAGCTTTTTTATCCACTTCACTATGTATTTTTAAACATTTCCCTGGATTGGGGCACCTGAGTGGTATAGTGGTTGAGCAACTGCCTTTGGCTCAGGTCATGATCCTGGGGTCCTGGGATCGAGTCCCACATTGGGCTCCCTGGTCAGCAGGGAGCCTGCTTCTCCCTTTGCCTATGTCTCTGCCTCTCTCTCTATGTCTCTCATGAATAAATAAATAAAATATTTTAAAAAAATTCCCTGGGTCATTGAATTGCCTTTCACATTTTTAGTGACTGAGTGATATCCCACTCTACAGAAGAAACGTAATTTACTCCACTGTCCCTGTTGTTTAGATTGCTTTGAGATTTTCATTTTTTAAAAAATTGTATTTATTTGAGAGAATACGAGAGAGAGAGACAGAGAGAAAGAGAGTGCAAGAGTGCAGAGAGAAAAAGCAGGCTCCCTGCTCAGCAGGGAACCAGATTCAGGGCTCAATCCCGGGATATCAGGATCATGACTTGAGCTGAAAGACATTTAACCGACTGAGTTACCCAGATGCCCCTGATTTTAATTTTTAACAAATGCATCATGTCATCACAAGTTTAGTCCTCCAGAAGCTGAAAGAAATGGAGTTTGAAGAGCAAGATATTTATTAGGGATTGACCCCTATGAAATGAAGAGGGAAGAAGCAGGAAAGAGCAAGGGAGAAGTTGCACTGTGACCCAGGCCTCATGTTTATGGAAAGGACCCATCAGAGGTACTGTTTTGGGTGGAAATGACTGGGCTTTTTTTTTTCTTTTCTTTCTTTCTTTCTTTTTTTTTTTTTTAATTTTTATTTATTTATTTATGATAGGCACACAGTGAGAGAGAGAGAGGCAGAGACACAGGCAGAGGGAGAAGCAGGCTCCATGCACCGGGAGCCCGATGTGGGATTCGATCCCGGGTCTCCAGGATCGCGCCCTGGGCCAAAGGCAGGCGCCAAACCACTGCGCCACCCAGGGATCCCCCTTTTTTTTAGGATTTTATTTATTCATTTGAGAGAGAGCGAGAGAATATGAGGTGGTGGTGGAGAGGAGGCAGAGGCAGAAAGAGAAGCAGACTCTCTGCTGAGCAGGGAGCCCCAAGTGGAGTGGAGGATCCTGGGATCATGACCTGAGCCAAAGGAAGATGCTTAACTGACTGAGTCACCCGACAGCCCCGACTGGCCTTTTCTAACATACAGTCGTGCAGTCACTCAATCACCAGATGAGAGCAGCTCTGGGAGGGCCATGATGAACTCAAAGGAGACTGGCTGCACTCTGCAGCTGAGGCCGACCTTAAAGGGTTGACCAGACTCCTCCTCCAAAGGAAGGTTTGGCTAGTGTATCTGTATCCACCACAGCTGCTCATTTTGTGCACAGATCTTTCTTCAGATGCTTAAAATAAGTACCCAGAAGTGGAATTGCTGCAACAGAGTATGAGTAATTAAAATTTTGTTTAATATTTGTCAAATTACCTTCAAGAAAGGTTGTACCACTTTATCCCACCAACAGTTCATCACTAATGTATAAACACAGGACAATTGTACTATTTTTAAATATTGGAAGGTACTTCAAATTCTTCAGGAAAATGAATAATATTCTTTTTTTTTTATGAATAATATTCTTGATGTTTATTGCTGTGAGTTTAACTTTAAACTCCTGAGATAGGTTACATTTCTCTACAGAGCTGTAGAAATCTTTCTATACGGATAAAGCACTCAATGACTGAATAGAAGGCAAAGATTTGGATTTGGGACTTCTGAGTTGCAAATTCTATCGTTAATGAGACAGAAATGGCTGGTGCCTAAGCTAATTTGAAATAGAGTTCACAGTACCCTACAGCTCTTTCCATGTAAGTATTTGCACAAATAAATGAAATTCCCATTTATCAGGAAAAATCCATATCTGACACACTACTGTTAGAAATGGGAAATAACTATCATTTATTAAGTGCCTACTATATGCCAAGAAATGGTTTTTACATACACCATTCTATTTAATTCTCACAACTTCCATTTGAAGTAGTTATTATCAGTACATTTTTCAGATGAAGAAATTGAAGCTCAGTGTGTCTGGTAACTTGGTAATCTTAGTCATTCAGATTCCCAACTCTGCTTCTTACCATTCTGGGGTGTTATCCCCAAAGCTTTAAGTCAAATTACATAGCAGCAGCTTTGAACAGTATAGTATATGTATATAGTAACTGTAGTAACAGTAACTCTCATGAAGCTTGGGGAATGTCTGTCCTTCTCCTGGACTGGAAGTGCATGGGAGTCAGAGTCTAACAAGACAATGCCATTCTAAAAAAAACTCAGGAATTTAAGAAACATAACAGACAAGTAAAGAGAAAAAAAAGAGAGACAAATAAAGAAACATTCTTAACGATAACTGATGGTTATAAGAGGGGTGGGTGTAGGGGAATGGGTGAAATAGGGGATGGGGATTAAGAAGCCCACTTGTCCTGATGAGCACCAGGTGATGTATGGAAGTGTTGAAGTCACTACATTGTACACCTGAAACTAATATAATAGTGTAAACTGTATGGAAAATAAAAACCAAATTAAAAAAATATTTTAGTAATAAAACATAAAAAAAGCTGTGTGTGGGGGGCGGTTGAAGGAGGCTATTCCAGGCTAAAAAAAGATCTAACCAAATGCAATGTGTTGTCATTGTTTGGATTCTGGTCTGAGTAAGACAGCTGTAAAAGGCATTTTGGGATCAGTGGAGGAATTTGAGTCTGAATTGGGCTTAAATTGATAGTAGGTAATTATTGTTAGCTTCAGTTAGGTGTGAAAATGGAAATAAGATTATGGAGAAAAGTGCCCTTTGAAAAACTGAGGTGTATGTTGTAATACTTAGGGGTGAAAATATAATAATATCTACGCGTAAGCAGGAAATGAAGGTGAGGAAGTAAATAAGGCAAAATGCAAATGATTGTTAAATATAGATGCTACGTTTCTGCTATTCATTATACTAGTCTCCTGCTCTGTGCTTGTTTATGATGAAAAACGACATCAATCAACCAGAAAAAAAAAAAAAATAAGGGTTTGTTTCTTTTACAGGAGAAAGAACCGATCTTCACCTTCCTTCAAAGGTGACGTCGTGTACATGTGGCCTGAATAGGGCTCCAGGAGCATCACGCGAGGTCCCAGGGAGACTAGACCAATGAACACGTTCCTTTCCAAAGGTTTGATTTTTGTGGGAAAAGAAGTCCCATACGCCGAACCATGAGCTTCCGACCCTCCAGCCCTGCGCACACACGCAGGACCGCCGGGGACTCCGAATACCTGTCACCTTACTCCGCGACGCTCAGGGCGAGGGAGGGAGAGAAATGCGAGGCCTCCCTCCGCCCCGAGCCTCCGCGGAGACACCCGGCTGGAGAGGCAGGTGCCTTCCATCTCCCCCACCTGGAAGCGGGGCGGAGCGGGGGCCCGCCCGGTGAGTGTGTGTGTGTGTGTGGGGGGGGGGGGCGGGGATGGGCGGCGCGCGCTCAGGCCGCTGCCCTCACCTGCCGCCAGGAGGGCCCGGGATCCCGCGGGGGAGGCCACGCACCTGGGGGAGGCCACGCACCTGGCGGAGGCGCGCGCGGCGGGCTCGGGCCGCAGGTGAGGGCGGCGGGGCGGGCGCTGCGCGTCACTGCGGGCCGCGCTCCTCCCCGGGGAAGTTTCTTGGCCCGGAAAGGTGCAATTGTGTGCAGCTATTCCTGGTATGTCAGGCGGGTCGGGCGGCCGCGAGCCGAGGGGGCGTCGCTAAGCCGGGCCGGGAGAAGGACGGCGGCCAGGAGGCAGGGCACCGGGAGGATGCGGCTGCGGGCGCGGGCGCGGGCGCGGGGGCGCAGCCCCTCCGGGCGGAGCCGCGGGAGCCGGAGCGTGGCCTTGGCGCTCGGTGGCATCCCTGGCCCAGACGGTCTGCCCACAAGGGCGGCTGCGGCCGGGAGCCCCCCGGGGAGCCCCGGGGGGGCGGGGGGCGGAGGCGGACGGAAGCGGCGACTCCGCGGCTCGGGGTGGGCTGGGGCGGGCCGGTTCCGGGGAGGGCGGCGGCCGCAGCGCTGCGACCTTCGAGGTCTCCGCAGTGGCCGGGCCCCGGGGTCGTTTTCAGGAGTTGGGAGGCAGCCACGTCTTCAAGTCCTTGTGGGTTCGAAACTTTTCCAAACTGCGGAGCGCAACAAAGGGGGAAAGAGAGCCCGGGCGCCTCGCGGCTCGAGCAGAGGCGGGGCGTTAGGGCCAGACGCGCGCGGGACCCCGGCCCTCCGCCCTCACCGCCCTCACCGCGCCTTCCTCTCTCTCCCTCTTGCCCCTAGTCCTAGTCCTGGAAGGGATGGAGGAGCCCGGAGCCGACTGCGCGGTAGCCTTCGCCGAGGCCCAGAGATGGGTGGAGGTGAGTGCCCTTAACTCTTGTCCGCACGAGTTTGCGGGCCTCCTCCCGGGACCTGCGCTGGCGCGCGGAAGCGGGTTGGTTTGCAATTTGGGGGACTTTGCAACTCTTGCTGCTGCTGCTTTTTTTTTTTTTTTTTTTTTAAGATTTATTTATGATGGGGGGGGGGGCGGGTAGAGAGGCAGAGACACAGGAGGAGGGAGCAGCAGGCTCCATGCAGGGAGCCCGACGCGGGACTGGATCCGGGGACCCCAGGATCGCGCCCTGGGCCAGAGGCAGGCGCCAACCGCTGAGCCACCAGGGATCCCCCTGCTTCTGTCTTTTAACAAAGTCCAGCCAAGCCTCGTGCTGCTGCTCCCCCCGCGGCGGGCTCGCTGGCTTCCCCCGGAGCCCCTCTGCCAGGGCAGAGTCGAGCGCTCGCCCTCTGGGGTTTGGGGACCGCACATCTCCGTGCGCCAGACCACGTCAGCACAGGGGCACGGGCGGCCCTTCGGGGGTCGTTACTGCGGGCGCCCGGCTCTTCCCTGCAGGCGGTGTACTAACGGCGCCGTTGTGGGAGGGCGGCCGGACGAGGTTAGACACTCGAGGCGCACCTGGGGAGATGTTTTCTCCCGCGCGGCCTCTGGAGCCCGGGATGGAAGTCAGGGTTCTCACTTATTCAAAGTCGGCATTGCTGAGACCAAGGTCCCCTGGGGGTCACGCACTGAAGGGCAGTTACTTTCCCAGCTGTGCCCCCAGAGATCTTCCATTTCCACCGAAATGCAGATGGTCTCGAGGAGGTTTCTTCATGACGCCTTAAGGTTACATTTATCTATAAAAAGGTAACACCAGGGGATCCCTGGGTGGCGCAGCGGTTTGGCGCCTGCCTTTGGCCCGGGGCGCGATCCTGGAGACCCCGGATCGAATCCCACGTCGGGCTCCCGGTGCATGGAGCCTGCTTCTCCCTCTGCCTGTCTCTGCCTCTCTCTCTCTGTGTGGCTATCATAAATAAATAAAAATTATAAAAAAATGGTTACACCAGGACTTCTATCCATTTTTCCACTGGATGAAAAAGATGATGCTAGGGAAGTATTCAGAGCAGATGTGAATTCGGAGCAACCTCTTGTTAGAAAATTGTTGCCTACACTAGCCTTGCAGTTTTTTAGAAGTTATTGGTGCCACGTGCGGGCTTGTTCAACGTAGTCAAAAATGCAAATTTGGTTTAAAGGTTATTCCAGAGGAAACAACCCATTTAAAAATCCCAAAGCACACAGTGTTTAAACATAATTCCTTTGTCTCTAAAGAAACAAATGTACATATGTGGGGAAAAGGAGAATAAACTTTCAGTGTTACATTTCTAACAGTAAATAAAGAAATGTGAGATGTGAGTAGCATTATGCACTAGAAAGTGGGGGAGAAGCCGTCAAGAAATTCGCTGTTGGTGTCCTTTTTGGAATGAACTTTGAACTAGTCTGAAGGTGATTTAGAAAGGTGTGAGGGGAGGAGGAGGAGGATGTGAGGGGAGGGCATGGGGAGGTTGAGAGAATAAACACTGTATTTTTGAATTGAAATGAGAGTGGAAAAATTTCAGCAATGCAGTTAAGAGAAATGACTTCCCTCATTCAGAAACTTTGAAAAGCCAAGGCGTCCAAAGGTAATTTTCCATTTGTAGTATTTGTGCTGCATAATTTTAGGAAAGCAATTAAACTTGTCCTTTGGTTTTTGAGTGGTGGGGATGGGGGAGAGAGAAGGGAAGAAATATGAGGACTCCTCTATGTGGAGTTTGTATCTGCATGCTGTGTATTTCCTTCAGGAAATCTCTGGATATGGATCATTTCACACTTTTTTAGTATACAGATTTTGGAAATCTAAAAATTCCTTGTTTGTTTTAGCTTTCTCATGGTTGTGTAGGCTCTCAGTGAGAAATTTGCATCTAATAAACTGGAGGGAAGTGTGTTGCAATAAAAGATATCAGAGTGCGTGGTCCATGTGCTCATCTTCCCACTCTCATCCATTTCATCTAAATGTGTTCATCTTTAACAGAGAGACACATTATCTAAAGGCTTTGACATATCATCATAATATAGTTCATGAGATTAAAATTCACCTCATTTTTTTCCTAGTGCCACTGGAAGCAAGGCAGTATGTTCCTTGAAGATATGTGAATAATTTACATATTCATGTATACTTTCAAACGCCCAAGACATTCAAAATGACAGCAATGGGCTCGCTGTTAGGTTTATTTTATTTCTCCAGTTAGTGTCCAATTTATGTGTCTTCTTAGCTTCGCCTTTACAACTAAAGCACATATTTTAAAATTTTGTTCTTGCCAAAAGATGCAGAGTGGATGACTCCCTTGTTACCACAATTGCCTCTTAACTCTGGGAACCCCTAATTTAAAGATAAAATATTAATCCTGGAGTGTATTTTATAACATTTTGGAAAGTGAGGAAGATTATGGTGTCTTTCTTCTACTTGCTAATATTCTTGCTCCACGTTCCCTATCATACTTTCTCTACATGTATTGAGGCCTATGTGGGTCATTCATATATATAAACACATATATGTTTATAATATACTTTGCTGTTTTCATTCTCAGCTGCAGCTTTGACTATCCCAAGGTCAAGAAACTCCAATAACCTTGTAAAATTTTGCATGATGGCTAGTGTCCATGTTAGTATGTTCTTGTCATTTCTATTCCCTGTGATTTTAAATAGCTGATGTATTATTCCCACAACCAAAGTTAAAGTTTTATTAATTTTATTTTGGGAGGAGGAGGAAAAAGGGCGAGGCAAGGACTAGTGGTTATTATTCTAGGGATTAAAATTTTATGACTAGTTTAAATTGTGCTTAAATGGTTAGAAATGTATGTATACTTAGGGTTAGTATAATATTTCAACTTAAAGCAAATGTGGTCATGTGACCCTTTAATTCAACATGATGATATTGGATTATTATCTGGTTGGAAGTGCTCTTTGGAATATTAATAATGTAGCAGAGCTGGTTTATGATTAAACACTGGTTTAAAGCCAAATAATGTAATAGTTTAAAGACAGAGGCTGAGAGGAGCCTGACTCTAGCAAGGTCACGGAGTGGGTGGGTGATGAAGCAGAAATCGCCTGCCAGACCCTCTAATTTTAGACCTCTTCTGCAGCACCTTCTAATTTTCTATACCTAACAGTTACCTCTGTCTCTCTGTTTTGGGGCATTAAAAAGCCTTAGTAGTAAATTGACAAAATACCAATAAGATTGAAAACTGGATCCATCACTCATTGCATTGGCTGGTCACAGTCAGTGTTTACAATCTGTGGGTTAATGTTGCTGTCTGGGTTGAAGTTTAAATACAGTAGTAAGTACAGTATGGTTGGAGTGGGAACAAGCTAACCTCATTCCCCACCTCCTTGCTCACCTGTGCTTCCTCTTATCTCTGAGTTTGATTCTTTCCATATCACTGTCACCCTGCAGAAGGACCTGAGGATGCCAAGTTGAGCTCATTGCCAAACCTGGTATAGGAATATGACTCCTTACTCACTTACTTCAATTAGTCTGTTTCTCTGCCTACCCCTAAATCTTTCTAAGTGATTTTCCTCTTTCTCTGTAAACCATATCCTTTCTGCTAGTGATTTCCAACCTGTGGTCTAGTTTGAAAGGGTTTACTCGGGATACATGAGTCCTCAGTGCACACAAGCATTATCTGTGGACTAAATGAGGGTTTCATGGACTCGTGCTGTGGCTTTTCAGATGTATATAGAATGATGTAAACATCCATTTGAAAATGTTCCTGAATTCATAAAAGCATTTCTGGTAGTTATGTATAATTTCAATGAACAGATATCAAACCTGGAAATAACTATGATGGTAAAAATTTATTTAAAAATTTAAATGTTAGGAAATAATTCTTATACTACCTGTTGCAGCCGAAATTATTTTTTCAAAATAAAAACCTGATTTTGTTAATTCCTTCTCTGGGAGTCATGAAAAGATTTTAAAGTCCACAATCTTTATTATTTATTTATTTATTTATTTTAGAGATTTTATTTATTTATGAGAGAGAGAGCTCACATAGAGGGCAAAGAAGCAGCAGACTCCCCACTGAGCAGGGAGCACAATATGGGGCTTGATCCCAGGACCCTGGGGTCCTGACCTGAGCTGAAGTCAGACACTTAACCAGCTGAGCCACATAGGTTCCCCTAAAGTCCACAATCTTTATTTACATTGCACCGTGAAGCATACGATAGCGTTTACAGCTTTTTACAATCTCATCTCTGCCTATATATCTATTTTTATTTTTTAATCTTTTCTCTGTAACTGTTTGCCTAGTTGCCAGATAGCATAGAGATTAAGAGCACTGTTTTGTACATTACATACGGAGTACTTATTTGTCTTATAATTGGAAGTTTGTACCTTTTGACTATTTAATCTAATTCATGGTGACTATAGTCAATACTGCCGTATGGTATATTTGAAAATTACTAAGAGAGTAGCTCCTAACATTTCTCATTGGAAGGTAAAGAAATGTTTTCTGTAATTATATGGGGAGATGTTAACTTTTTGTGGCAAGCATTTTGCAACATATGCATGTCAGGTCATCGTGTGGTACATGTTAAATGTATACTGAACTGTGTGTCAGTTATATCTCAATGAAATTGGAAAAAATTTAAAAAGGGAAAACCGTCACAGTATTGGGAACAAACCACGGTTCAGGTCTTGGCTCTGGGACCTAAATGCCATAGGGCTCAGTTTTCTTTGTTGAACCTCCCATGATGGTTGTGCCTGTTCAGTGACAGGCAGACTGCAAAGTGATTAGTGCTCTCTGATCCTTGCTTGTGTTTTCCCACCCACAGGAAGCTGTTTTCTCACCTTCAGGCTATTGTGCATGGAATTCAGATTATTCCTTGTTTAAAAAGGAAGGAGGAGGTAAAAGGAGCCAGTTGGTCTTTCCTTGTTTACCTAATACCCATGACTTCTTTCCAGTCCCCCAGGCTTGGACTAAAATCAACCTTTATGTGGGGCCTTTTCCGAACCAGCACACCTCCACTCCACCCATTCCCTCCTCTCCTCTGTCGCTCTTCTAGATCTTTCTTTTTGCACACCATGGTATAATTCTATCCATTTTTCCATATTAGACAAGGAGCTAACCGAGGGCAGGAACAGTATCTATTTCAGGGATTTGACATAGTCCCTGGTAAATGTGGAATAAAAGTACAGTCTGAAGGCTACAGCTTTAACAAAATTTAAAAATAGGGTTTTAAGGAGCACAATTTATTTCTTCTCCCAGTGGAAACTTGCTTCAGTGTCTAAAGCTGAGTTCATTGCTTGGGGGTTGTTTGGTCTGGACCAGCTACAAGATGTGCCTTCATCTGGGTGCTGGTGTGCACTTGCCTATTTACCCAGTGCTTTTTCCTCTCCTCCAGCCCTGCTCCTGAGTCATGTCGCTCTTCTTCCTGCCTTCCGATTAATCCTTACCCTCATGGAGATTTGCACTCAGTTATTTTGTTACCCAGAAAATGCCTGTTATGTGTTACTCTGGACCAGCCACCTGACAGACTTGATGATTCAAATGCCACATGCTTAGCCTCTTTGCTGGACTTCCAGACAGAGACATGCTCCACAAGGAGCAGACACACAAACACACACAGCACCACTGTCACATAATTGCCATAGAGGAAATTTGCACAATGTGTAGTGACAGCATTTAGGAGGCAGTCTGAGTCTGCTGGCGGAGTCAAGCAAGCTCACGGAGACGGAGACGCAGCATGTACATCAGGCTGCAGCGGGACTAACACGTTTGCTGACTTTGTGGATTTATAACTTGTTGCAAGAGCTTGAGGTTGTATATAGCACAACTTTTAGGAGTTGCCTAGAGAAGCTTATTTTTACTCAGGTCATGTTGACATGCAGAGAAATGCACAGATTTTAAGTGTACAGTTGTAGGAATTTTGTCCAATGTTTATAACCACATAACCAGCAATTGAATCAACATGTAGAACATTTTATCACTCAACAAAATTCCCTTCCAGAAGGGCACATTAGACTCTACCTCTTATAGGCAACCACCCTTTCGGTTTCTGGCATCTTAAATTTCTTAGTGTAGTTTTGAACAGCCAAGAAATATCTTGATTGTCAATTTGTTCCTTTTTTCTTTATATAGCATTTTACTGTCACTTGAACACAATATCCTTATTTGGAAAATAAATTCCAGGACAAGAAGGATGGTAAGAGACAATAGTGCTCACAAAATCTTCTTGAGAAGGAACTGATTCACACAAATAGGAACCAGGACAGGGATGCCCTTAGAATAATAATAGCCTGACTCCAGGAGGTATAAGCACATATGTCAAGGTATTTCCTGGGGAACTAGGAGGATTCCAGTACAGTGTTATTCTGGATCTTTCCAACTTGCTCATGCACTGAAAGTTAGAAGTGGACCTCTTCTTAAAATGGGGAGAAATAGGGAGCCCTGGGTGGCGCAGCGGTTTAGCGCCTGCCTTTGGCGCAGGGCGCGATCCTGGAGACCCGGGATCGAATCCCACGTCAGGCTCCCGGTGCATGGAGCCTGCTTCTCCCTCTGCCTATGTCTCTGCCTCTCTTTCTCTCTCTCTGTGTGACTATCATAAATAAATAAAAATTAAAAAAAAATGGGGAGAAATACAAAGAACTAGTACATTTAAAAACTGGTGTGTCCTTGAACCAATTAGAGGGATGGATTCACTGGGTCAAAGGGAATGAATGATTTTTTTTTATTTTTTTATTTTTTTATTTATTTGAGAGAAAGCTTGAGGGGGTGGGGGAGGAGGTGGAGCAGAAGGATAGGGAGAAGCAGACTCTGCTGAGCAGAGAGCCTGATGTGGAGTTCAATCCCAGGGCCCTGGGATCATGACCTGAGCTGAAGGCAGACGCTCAACTGACTGACCCACCCAGGCGCCCTGATTGTTTTGGTTCTTGACATATTACCAAGTTACCCTCCGAAAGCTATGTGCTGGTTTGCAACCATCAGCAGAGATAGAAGGGCCCCAGCTTCTCCATATTCTGGCCAGAATTAGAAATTGTCATTTGTGTTTTTTTCTCTAAATAAATAGGTGAAAGATGCGTGTTATTCTCCTCTTTTCAGATCCCTAGTGATGTCAAACATTTATCTAACAAATGACTCATTCAGTTTCCTCCTAGTGAGAAGTTGAAACATGAGGTCACAAAGGGCTCAGCGGACCCCTGGCCTGGTAAAGTGCGTCCCCAAGGTCATGGACATGGTAGCACCGTTAAGGAAGTGTCTCCTGAGTCATCTTGTTTCTTTTTTGGGTTGTTTGGAGATACACCCTCTGAATTCTCAACAAAATTTTGAGATGAAGAATGGAATAATTGGCCATTTTGAGGAAGTGGAGCACCTCGGTGTTTCTACAACCATTGATAAAGCACAGAAATCCTTAAAGCTTCTCTTAGGCTGAGAGGTGAATAATGTCCTGAGCATGTGGCAGGGAGTATGCTGCTTCATTCAGTTTGGTTCTTGTCCTTCGTGCAGTGCTCTAGCATGCGTGCTCTCTGGGTGCCAGGAGCACTGTGGCTAGTAAGGGTCTCCTGTTGAGACTAACTGGCTCCTTTAACATCCTCCTACCTTTTTAAACTGCTTGTCAACATAACAGTATTTGAATTAAAGAAAAGTTCTAGTTTTGAGAATGTTAAGAAAAACAAAGCACCATTAATCAATTTGTTCAACCCTTTTAGTTTAGAGAAAATAGATGTAGGAAAATAATTTCATCTCTTACCATCTGCAGACTGAATTGTTTCTGCTGTCCTCTATCCTATAGTTCCTCAAATGCTTGTTGAAGGAATGAATGTTTTGTGTCCTGTTAAGAGATTGGCTTATTTAATTAATGCTTGCACATCTCCTTAAGCCTGTAGACTGTCAAAAGTGTATTAGAGCCTGAGGAAATGATAAAATATGTGTACCTGTGCTTACTCTTCAGTTTCTAAAGATAATTACTAGGTGTGTGTTTTTAAAAACACTTTTGATGTACTCAAAGCTCTTAATAAGGATAAGAATTGTCATCTGTGCACAACTTTGGGAACAGAGGTTTAACATGCTCAATCTGCCACTTTGCTCTAAGTAGATAGGCATTAGCACATTCTACAGATGACTCACAGCACAGTCCCATAAACAGTCTTTCTAAAAATTGCAAAATCCTCCCTCATAGGATTCTCAGAGACTGTTGTGTATACGATAATCAGTTTGGTGCTTGAGTGCATTGAGATGATGGCGTACAGCGCTAGATATTATGTCTGTCTTTAAGTACAGCGGGGATTGTCATAAGGAGAGAGATTAGAAAAATTCTGTATGGGTTCAAAGGGCAACACTAGTAATTACTGATGAGGTACAGTGAGACTCTGGCATCAAGTATTCTGAAGCTGTTTCTATAAACAAAGTGCTATCCTGTGCCAGAATAGGCTGACTTGAATAGGCAGTGAGTTACCTGCCATGAAGGTTTTACAAGAGAAGGTAACTGTCAGAGCGGCTAGTACTTTTTTCTACATATACAAGACATATGGCACATGTATTAACCTTGCATACCTTTGTAATGGACGTGATTACCCACGGGTGTTTTCTCTGATGCGGAAAAAGAGGGGTGAAAGGTCAAGTAATTTACTCAGGGAAACAGTAGAACTAGTAAGTGGTGGTTGGGATTTGAACCCAGGCTATGTGACTCCACAGTCTGCCCTTATAATCACTACACTCAATGTCTCAGGGTGACAATGGACAGTAAATCGTGGTACATGATTTGTAAATCAGAAGAGAATGGGCTCTCAGTCTTCTGTCTAAAGCAGTAAGATTAGCTATTTTCTGTTTATGACAAGTCCTACATACTAGAACAGCTTAGCTTCTGCCTTATGATGTTAGTGCCTGGAAAGCACATTATGATCAAATATTCTATAAACTAGATAGACATTCTTGATCAATTGCGGACTTTAGATTTATATGTCCTGGTATATCTAAGTGAATATATTAATGCTCAGTAAACCATTTAAAGTGTTATTAAAGGGAAGCATTTTTGTATGATGACATTGAGTTATACTTTGAGCTAGAGAAGATAAATTATATCTAATTAATTTCTTTAGGACTATCTATAAAATTATCAATTTCTTATTGACCTACATATCAGTAGTTCATAACATACCAGAAATTGTACAGACCGTTATTGTACAGTGCTTCAAAATATGTCATGTTTTCAATGAGGATACATTCTAGTTAGTATTTCATATGTGTTAGTATTGAAGCAATGATCAAAGATTTCCTCCTCTTGACTAGGTTGAAATTTGACCTAGATGCCTGAGCTGGGAAGGAAGTGTCTTTTGTTTCACCATATCATAATATTCAAGGAAGGGCACTCATTGCCAACTTTGTTATAAACTTGGATTCTGGAATTCTTTCTCATTAGAGTTTAAAGTCTTTCATTCTACCTGAGGAAAGAGAAACAAAGTAAACATTTTGCCTTCACTTCTTGAATGGTATGTAATCGATTTGCATATTGTCCAAAGAAAATATTGTCAATCTATTAAAAGCAAACACAATCATACCTACCTTCTTGAAGCATTTCCTTCAACTGTTCTCTGGATTTTTCTCCCATTTTACTTGATGTTTATGATTTTCCTTTGCTAAATCCTCCTAATTATTTGATCAGTAAATATTCAGGTATATCTGGGTTCATATTCCATGTCTTCCCTGATTTGTCTATAACCTCTCCCTATTATCAATAAACAGCTCTATATTCCTTTTATATGCTGATGACTTCCTTATGTATATTCCTGACGATGTTTCTAACCTTCCTTTCTCTCCCTCTCTCCCAACCCCTACACTCTGTGTATGTGTGTGTGTATAAGTATGTGGGTATGTATGTGCACAGGCATAGATAGACACTTAAGATTTCCAATTGTAGGTCAAATAGGCACATCCCACTTTGTTCACAACAAAATTCTGAGTTCCTCCCCTTACCCATCACCTACCTACTCATCCTCCCAGTGTTTCCCATCTTTGTAAATGGCACCACAGTTAACCCACTTGCTCAGGTCCCACCTTTGAAGTCATTGTTGACTCTTGTTTCTATTACACTCCACATCTAGTTTGTCAAGAAATTCAGTTGGCTGTATCTTCAAATATATCCAGTATCTGACCACATCTTGCCTTATCTACCATCCTTCCTGCTTCCAGTGTAACAGCCACAATTCCTCTTTAAAAGTGTAAACCAGAAAGAAAACATGCAAATGGCCAACAGATTCATGAAAAGATGCTCTGCATCAGTAGTCGTCAGGGAGATACAAACCGAAACCACAATGAGATATCCCCTTACACTAGTCAAAATGATTAGAATAAAAAAGACAAGAAATAACAAGTGTTGATGAGGATGTGGAGAAAAACTCTCATGTACTGTTACTAGGAATGCACTATTTGTTGGGCACTGTAGAAAATGGTATGGAGGTTCCTCAAGAAATTAAAAATAGAATTACCATATGATCCAGTAATTCCACTACTGGGTATTTACCCAAAGAATTTGGGTAATTTGAAAAGAGAGATACTAATTTGAAAAGATATATGCACCCCTATGTTTATTGTAGCTTTATTTACAGTAGCCAAATATTGGAAGCAACCAAAGTGTTCCTCAGTAGATGAATGGATAAAGATGTGGTATATATACAATGGAATATTCTACAGCTATAAAAAGAATGAGATCTTGTTATTTGCAACATGGATGGACCTAGAAGGTCATGTGATTCAATAAACAAAATGAACAAATGAAAAGAGACGAATAGCAAAAAAACTCCAGACTTTTAAATATAGAGAATAAACAGTTGCCAGAGGGGAGTTGGGTAGGGTAGGGGATGGGTGAAATAGGTGAGGGGAATCAAGAGTACACTTACTGTGATGAGCACAGCGTAATGCATAGGATTGTTGAAACATTATATTATACCCCGGAAACTAATATAACACTGTGTGTTAATTATAATTCGATAAAAGTAAACCAGAGAGTGTACTTTGAACTCTGCCCTTTCCTCCCCCCACAATGGCTATCCATTACATTTTGAATAAAATCTGAATTTTTAAACCATGGTCCATAGAGTCATGTATGATCTACTCCCCACTTGTTATCTGCTTTCACTCTTTCTTACCATGCTCTGGTCATACTGGCTTCCTGCTATTCCTTAGATGTGCAAAGATTTAAAAAAAAATTCTTATTTATTTATTCATGAGTGATAGGGAGAGACACAGGCAGAGGGCTCTGTACAGGGAGCAGGCTCTGTACAGGGAGCCCAACATGGGACTCGATCCCGGGTTCCCAGGATCACACCCCGAGCTGCAGGCGGCACTAAACCGCTGCACCACTGGGGCTGCCCCAGTTGTGCAAAGATTTTTATTTTAGGGCTTTGGTGTTGCTATTCCTTCCGCACAAATATGTTTCTCTCACTCATTCAGGTCTCTGTTCAAATGATACCTCCTCCTTCCTCCACCCTTCTTCCTTCACTGTAAAATAACAGTCTCTTGTCACTTCATACTCTTCTATTTCAGAGCATTTTTAAAAATGTTTATTTATTCATGGGAGATGCACAAAGAGAGGCTGAGACATAGAGGGAGAAGCAGGCTCTTCATAGGGAGCCCAATGTGGGACTTGATCCGGACCCAGGATCACACCCTGAGCCGAAGGCAGAGGCTCAACTGTGGAGTCACCCAGGCATCCCAATATTTCAGAGCATTTAACACTTTTATAGGATATACTTTTTGGTTTGACTGTTTCTCTCACTAGAACATATAAGTGCCTTTTGTGCAAGGGCTTACTTTGTTTTCAAGCCTTAAATACTGCCAGATATTTAGTAGACACTCAGTAAATATTTGTTGGATAAGTAAATGGATGAATGAACAAATGTCTTTTAATTCTTTATACCTGATAATCTTGTTAACCCTGTGATTTGACTGACTCTCTGGCTGTGCTTCACTAAACAAGACGAGCTGGTTTTTTGTTAGGTTTTTTGCTTGTTTGCTTTTCTTCAGCTTCAGTTCTGCATTGAGCAAGTTCAAAGTAATTTTTTAAAACAAATTTGAAACATGAGAAACTGACTTTGTTCAACCAATTGTAAAGATGCCTAAAGGTAAGGAAGTATCATACAATAGTATAAACATCCCAGAACATTTGATGATGAACTGCCTTAGTTGAATATCCTGCACTGGGGACCGTATTTTATCTGGCAACTTTGGGGTATTCATCATGAAAAAGATCTCACCACTCACTGATTGGTGTCCTCCAGCTAGAGCCGGAATCCTGGTACTAATAGGACACAAAGATGCTGCGATGCCTGGGTGGCTCAGTGCTTGAGCATCTGCTTTCGGCTCAGGTTGTGATCCTGGGGTCCTGGGATCGGGTCCCACATCAGGCACCCCAGGGGAGATTGCTTCTCCCTCTGTCTATGTCTCTGCCTCTCTTTCTCTGTGTCTCTCATGACTAAATAAAATCTCTCTCTTTTTTTTTTTTTTTAAAGACACAAAGATGGAGAATGCAACTTTACCCTACTTAGAAATAGATGAAAATAATTTTAAAAATTTGAGAACAGGAACATTTCTTCCTCAACCCCACTCAAACATACTTGCAAAGTGCTGTACTTTTTTTTGTTTGTTCTTATAGTCATTATTTCATTATTCTGAAATGGCACATAATACTGAGGGGTGGAGGCTTTCCAAAGAGGTGTTTTTTTTTTTTTTCTTCCAGAAATAAAAAGGGAAGCTGAAACTCATTGTCTGTTTTTAATTTTTTTTAAAATTTTTATTTATTTATGATAGTCACAGAGAGAGAGGCAGAGACATAGGCAGAGGGAGAAGCAGGCTCCATGCACCGGGAACCCGACGTGGGATTCGATCCGGGGTCTCCAGGATCGCGCCCTGGGCCAAAGGCCCGCGCCAAACTGCTGCGCCACCCAGGGATCCCTCATTGTCTGTTTTGATGCAAACTGATTTTCTTTTTGTATATATAATTTTTTTTTTAAGATGAAAGAGTGGTTCAGAGAAATTTCTTTCCCAATGCCATAAGGCTGATACTGATAGAACCAGTATTTGAAGTTAGATTTTTTAAAAGGTTTTATTTATTTATTCATGAGAGACACACACACACACATAGGCAGAGAGACACAGGCAGAGGGAGGAGCAGGCTCTATGCAGAGAGCCCAACGTGGGACTTGATCCTGGGCCTGCAGCATCATGCCCTGGGCTGAAGGCAGACGCTCAACCACTGACTGAGCCACTCAGGCTGCCCGAAGTTAGATTTTTCTTTTTTCTTTTTTTTTCGAAGTTAGATTTTTCTAACAGATAAACTCAACTACTTCATTCACCTTTTCTGGTTCTTTCCTCCTGTTATAGTTGTACCTGTGATTTTGGCACAGACACTTTTGTGCTATTAGCTATTCCATGTGTCTGCCTCCGTCTCTCTATCTTTTTTGTATTTTAAGATTAGAGCTAAGTTAAAAAGTATAAAAAAGTTCTCAGACTTAATATAAAATCTGTAAATTCACACTAAGATGTGAACAACTTCCTGCTATTGGAATATGATAAGTTTAGAGGGAAGGTGTGGAGAAGAGGGAATGGCCAGGGCACTTGCTCTGATGGTTCTTCCTGAGGCTTGTCCTGACAGGGAGGAGACAATCACAGGACTGTGTGGGAGTAAGTGTGACCATGGTAGCCAGCAATTCTGCAGGGACTTTGGGAATAGGAAAAGCATTGGGAAGCTAATAGAGAAGATCCTTTTTGAGCTTGACAAAAAAGATGATGGTGGAAATTAATGTGGGAGGCAGTTGAGTTAGGTGGAGATGGAGCTAGCACAAGCCTGGGTCCATTGGATTATCCTATGGATAGGACAGTGAAGTCTACTTGTTGTGGAATGTGCTTATTTGAAGGCAGCAGGAGTTATGCATACAGAATTCAAGTTTTTTCTTGAAATGTCCTATCAGGTGATGTTGGTACTCCAGGGACAGAACAGGTCAGTGGAGGGGAAAGACCATCTCACATAGAGGATCAAGGACTGAGCCTTGGGATATGTCTTCCGTTTAGAGGACAGGAAGAGGGAAATAAGGTCATGTTCAGAAAGCTAGGCAGAAAACCAGGGATGTGTTGGAAGTCTTAAGGAAGCATTGGCTTCATGAAAGATAGGAAGGAGTATCAAGAGTGTTCAGGATTAGAAATGATCATGGGAAAAGAAAGTGGAAACAACGCCATTGAATCTGACAGGACAGTAATCTCTCACTTGTTGAAGATATTTCTGGAGGGTGTTAGTGTGAGAGTCAAATTAAGCTTCAGAAAATCCTTCTGAAAGCTTTAGCCTACTCTTAGCAGAGGGGGAAGGGAGCCATGAGAGAAGAGGTAGGAAGAGCTACCAAGAAACCAACATTCTGTCAAAAAAGCTATTTGTGTTGGCAAGACCATCTCCTGACTCCAGTTTATATTATTGGTTATATTAGAGGTACAGACCCTTCATATTTAGGGGAAGTATGCTCCAGGGCAAAGGGTCTGAAGGAATCTTTGTGGTCTGCCATGTAAAGGACTCTTAGTGTATTAAACATCATCTGAGGGTTTAATCTTCTGAATTTAACTTCCTTTAATCTTCTGAATTTAATTTCCTTTCTCCTAAACTGGGAAAAATGTCTCTCCTGTTCCCAGGGTTTTCTAGCTGACAATAATTTCATGAAGATATTTTTGTTTTTAATGTGCAGAAAAAGGTATCTTAATAGTTTTGATTTAGTGACTCTAAGAAAATTAAAGTCATGTTAATAGGAAAACAGTAATCAAAAAGGAAATAAAACACTTCTAACTCTTAAATAGGGATACAAAATAGTTACCATGAAAGTATATTTTTGGAATGCTGTGTTTTTGTTTCTTTTCTATGTTCTAGGGCAGTGTAGTGGTGACAGTGGCAGGGTTTGGGGTAATAGTAGATAGGCCTAGCTGGCATATGGCAGGTGCTGGGGTGAGATGTGTGACCATGTGGACAAAACATAAAGCTTCTCTAAGTGTAAATTCCCACAACTATAAAATGAGGATTGTAAGGTGGTGATAGGGTTAGGAAAAAATAATGCAGAATATATGTAGGTTTCTTTTAACCTCTGATTTGTGAATATGGGTTTTTATTGAGTCATGTTTATATTAAGCTGTGCTGAAAGTCCTTTATGAAAGGGGCATCTGGGTGGCTCAGTTGGTTGAGCATCTGTCTTTGGCTCAGGATATGGTCCCAGAGTCCTGAGATTGAGCCCCGCGTCAGGCTCCACACTCAGTGGGGGAGCCTGATTCTCTCCTCTCAACTTGTGTTGTCTCTCTCAAATAAATAAATAAAATTTAAAAAATCCTTTATGAGAACTTGAGTTTGGAATGAAAAAATGCCATCAAAGTAATGAATTCTGTTTTTTATGGTACTTCAGTCATTGTCTTCTCTCTCCCCATGTGCATTTTAGCACTTCTTTGCTATTAATTCTGTCAGTGGATTTATATAAATCTAAGGCTAGTCAACTTGTCTGAGACTTCTCAAGTTGAAGAATCCCATATTTATTGCATTGTTAAAAACATTGCCATATGTTCTTGTACTCATTGCTCCCTTCCATTTAGCTACTATTTGAAATTCCAGATTAGAGACTAGGGTGTCTAGATTCTATTTGTTAAGTTTCTTCTCATATAAATGGTTTTCAAGTCTCTGTACATTTCTGATACCTCAATTATTCTTTATTCTTTATTTCTTTTACTTTTCACATTTTCTGTGTATGTGTTACTCTTATTTAGTTTTTCTTTTTTTCTTTTTATTTATTTTTATTGCAGTTCAGTTTGCCAACATATAGCATAACACCCATTGCTCATCCCGCCAAGTGCCCGCCTCATTGCCCATCACCCAGTCACCCCAACCCTCCACCCACCTCCCCTTCCACCACCCCTTGTTTGTTTCCCAGAGTTAGGAGTCTCTCATGTCTGTCACCCTCACTGATATTTTCACTCATTTTCTCTCCTTTCCCCTTTATTCCCTTTCACTATTTTTTATATTCCCCAAATGAATGAGACCATATAATGTTTGTCTTTCTCTGATTGACTTACTCCACTCAGCATAATACCCTCCAGTTCCATCCACGTTGAAGCAAATGGTGGGTATTTGCTATTTCTGATGGCTGGGTAATATTCCATTGTATACATAGACCAAATCTTCTTTATCCATTCATCTTTCGATGGACACCGAGGCTCCTTCCACAGTTTGGCTATTGTGGACATTGCTGCTATAAACATTGGGGTGCAGGTATCTCGGTCTTTCACTGCATCTGTATCTTTGGGGTAAATCCCCAGCAGTGCAATTGCTGGGTCGTAGGGTAGCTCTATTTTTAACTCTTTGAGGAACCTCCACACAGTTTTCCAGAGTGGCTGCACCAGTTCACATTCCCACCAACAGTACAAGAGGGTTCCCTTTTCTCCACATCCTCTCCAACATTTGCTGTTTCCTGTCTTGTTGATTTTCACCATTCTTACCGGTGTGAGGTGGTATCTCATTGTGGTTTTGATTTGTATTTCCCTGATGGCCAGTTATGCAGAGCATTTTCTCATGTGCCTGTTGGCCATGTGTATGTCGTCTTTGGTGAAATTTCTGTTCATGTCTTTTGCCCCTTTCATGATTGGATTGTTTGTTTCTTTGCTGTTGAGTTTATCTGATGTGTCATTTGCAAATATCTTCTCCCATTCTGTAGGTTGTCTTTTAGTTTTCTGCTGCTTCCATTCAATTTGGAAGAGGCAATTGTAAGATCTTTCCAAGAAGGACATTTATGATGTCTTACTAAAAATGAGCTTAATGAGCTAATTTAGAAAGAGAAGCTTTTCTAGTTTCCATGAAGAAAGGAAATACATTTTTAGGTGTTTTATTCAAAGGATAAAGTTTATATATGCCTGTTTTTAAGCCAATTTGTGAACATTTTTAGACTTGGAAAATATAAGTCCTAAAAGGTATAACTTGCCAAATAGCTGATACTTTTTGAAATTTGGCCTAAGTTCTGGTAAAAGTAATGTGGTTAACAGCCACACTGCAATTTACAGTAATCCTTTTTGTGTAAGGAAATGAATATACTTGGCTTAATAAATTCCAGATGAGTTTCTGGCTCCTTGATGATTACCAAGACATTTAAAATTCAGATTTCATTATTCAGTTTAGTTAACAGCAACCCTCTCTGTGCTTTTAATGGCCAATATGATGTTAAAACCCTTTGCAGGGACGCCTGGGTGGCTCAACAGTTGAATGTCTGCCTTTGGCTCAGGGCTTGATCCCAGATTCCTGGGATCGAGTCCCACATCGGGCGCCTTGCATGGAGCCTGCTGCTTCTCCCTCTGCCTGTGTCTCTGCCTCTCTTTCTGTGTCTCTTATGAAAAAATAAATAAAATCTTTAAAATAAAACCCTTTGCAAAACTGAAATACTCTGTGGGGAAATCCATTTTGGGGCAAATCATTTTGGTGCCCAAGCTTATGATGTGACCAGTGACTCAGTATTTGGCATGATCTGGGACTAAAAAGAGTCAAGCATCTCTGTTTATGGCAAGCTAATCCAGGCCATAAGGGATCAAGGTGAAGACCCACCCATAAGAAAGTTTTGCTAGTGGCAGAAAGGAGGACTTTCTTGGAAGCCCAGCTAAATATTTTTGCTTACTTTTCATCGGTCACTATTATCTGTAAGGGAGTCTGGAAAATGTTTTTAGCTGGATGCATCACTGCCTTCAACAATAAGGAATTTCTGTTACTAAGGAAGAACAGGTTGACAACGTTGGGTTGAAAGTGTAGTCTCTGCCATATGTGTTTGCTTCCTTTTTTTTTATGTAAATTCTATTAGCCAATGTATAGTATATACTTAATTTCAGATGTAGTGTTGAATAATTTATCAGTTGCGTAAAACATTGAGTCCTCATCACATCACATGCCCTCCTTAATGCATGCTTTAATATGGCATTTTGCTTTGTTATGATCAAATGTCTTGCTTTCTGAAGGTACCACATTACATTTTTTTTTTCCTCTTACTCCCTGCATTGTCTCTGTCTCTTCAAAGTTCCTTTTCTGTTTTTCCCTTTTGGCTTTGGTCTTTTTTTAAATTGGAATTTTCTTTTAAACCTCTAATGAGGGCAGCCCCGGTGGCGCAGTGGTTTGGCGCCGCCTGCAGCCTGGGGTGTGATCCTGGAGACCCGGGATCGAGTCCCACGTAAGGCTCCCTGCATGGAGCCTGCTTCTCCCTCTACCTGTGTCTCTGCCTCTCTCTCTCTCTCTCTCTGGGTCTCTATGAATAAATAAATAAAATCTTTAAAAAAAAATAAACCTCTAATGATCATTGTCTACCAATTTCTGTACATCAAGCTGTGCTCCACACCACCGCTCCCTCCTTGAAGAACCAGTTGCCTCCAGATTCTGAGTCTTTCCTGGGCAACTTGACTGCTTTGCTTTTTGCAGTATCTCTTCACACATCCTGAAATTGAAATTTCCCCCATTCTGCTCAGTCAGCTACCACTTCTCCACCTACCTCCTATCTTCCAAAAGTTTGTTCAAAGTTTCCTTTTACTTTTCAGATTCCTTTTGTCCTTATGAGTTAATACCTCAAATTTCTGTGCGGTGGGAGCAATGGAGAGAAATGTGTAACCAGTTCATTATGTTTAACCGGACAGAAGTCCTGTGTGTGTGTGTGAGTGTGTGTATTTGAAGTGCATCACGAAATAAGAGAGTAGAAAGACATGAATTCAATACAGATTACAATTATTGCTGAGACAGATTTCACACAAGTAAAATGAATGCCACCTTATTTAAATAAAAAACATCCTACCTTATTGTAAATTTGAATTGAGAGGGCTCATATAAATCTTAAATCCACATAAACTAAAGCCAGAGATGAATTAGGATTTCTGGCCTATGTTGTAACAGCCAAGCTGCTACACACTCTAATTTACCTGGAGGACAGAGTAGGGGCGGAAAATGAATAGTGACTAGCATATAATAGATATTCAATAAACGAGAGTTTCTTAAACCTCTAAAAAACTTGTCTTTCAAAGAAAAAAGGAAGGTATCATATTGAATATCTATTTCCAGTCACTTCTGTAGCTACATTCTACAGAAAGGAAAATTGAAGATCAGATAACATTAATAACCTGCTCCAGGAAGAATAAGCTATACACCGAGACCCTGGTTTCTGTCCTCATGTCATTTCTTCAACATCGTAATTGCTTTCAATGATGCTCCTTCTGTGAATGATTCCCAAATGAGAACAGCACTTCACTTGTTGTAATTAGTTGTCTGTCTTTGCTACAAGCTTCTTTTTTACTTTTTTTTTTAGTTAATAAAACTAAAAATTTTTCCCAGTTTTGAGATATAACGGACATATAATTTTATTAGCTGAAAGTGTTTAACATGTGTACATATTGTGAAATGATGACCACAGTGTTTAGTTAACATCTATCACCTCACATAGTTACATGCGTTTTCTTTTTGTTGTGATGAGAACTTTTAAGATCCATTCTCTTAGCTGTCAAATACATAATACATTATGTTAGCTGTAGTTATCATTAACTATAGTCTTCATGTTATACATTATGCTACAAGCTCCTTGAGAAGAGGTGCCAACCACCCAGGATCGTGTCTGAAGCTTTGATGGTGGCTCAGTAGGAATTTCTTTTTTTTTTTTTTTAAGATTTTATTTATTTATTTATTTATTTATTTATTTATTTATTTGAGAGAGAGAAAGAGAGAGAGAGATTGGGTGGGGGCAGAGACAGAGACACAGGCAGAGGGAGAAGCAGGCTCCATGCAGGGAGCCTGATGCGGGACTCCATCCCGGGTCTCCAGGATCATGCCCTGGGCTGAAGGCAGCACTAAACCGCTCAGCCACCGGGGCTGCCCTCAGTAGGAATTTCTTGAAAGAAAAAAATGTTGAATGAATTCAGTGCTTTGCATGTACTATAAATTCTTATTGAATGAGATATGAGCTTTAGTGACTTAGATGTGTAACTTCTAGAGGAAAGAAATGCTGAGCGAGACCAGGAAAACCATCAGTACAACTGGATACAGTCTGTAATGGCTCTGGTATTTTGTGGCTTCAGGCATTATAGTCCACATTCTGATGACAGATCCCAATAAATAGTTTGTTATTCTCATGAATTTAGACCCGTTGATTCTGGCATCATTATTCAACAGATAATTCACAATCTGACATTAGGAATGTGAGGTGTTTATATGTTACTCAAATACAACCTTAGGTGAAATTGCACTAATCACTTCATGTATAGTGATCTTAATTCTGTTTAATTATCACCTCACATCTCTTTTTGTAACTCCTTTTGTTTGCATTTGGGTTTCTAACAACTCTTCCCAAAATCTTTTAATGTTTTTTGTCCCTTTGTAGTTTTGCTCTGTGGTTCATTGTTTTTTGAGACCTCTAAACTTGTTAGTATTGATACTTCAGTTCATGTACTAATTTTTTAAGTTCATGGCATATATGTATATATATATATACACACACACATACATTCCATATATAATATATATTCTATATATAATATATATCCCACATATATAAAAATATTACATATTTATGTCTCCATATATATAGTTACAAAAGGATTTTTTAAAAAATATTTTACTTGTTTATTCATGAGAGACATAGAGATAGGCAAAGACATAGGCAGAGGGAGAAGCAGGCTCCCTTTGGGATGCTTGATGCGAAACTCGATCCCAGGACCTTGGGGTCACGCCCTGAGCAGATGCCCAATGACTGAGCCATCCAGTTGCCTCCCAAAAAGGATTTTTTAATATTGACTCAGTATCCTCAAGTGTTTGTTTTTGCTCAGGTGTTCACCTGTGTCCTCCAGCAATTCTAATTCATTGAAAGTTGGGAAGATTTTGTTTGTTCTTTCTTTGGCTGCTGCAGGCATGTGGTTATTTTCCTTATCTCCTTGGTGTAGCTCAGGTCCAGCTTTTGAGCTGCCTGATGCAGGGGAGGCTCAGTGGTTTCTGTCCACCTTGCAGACAGTAGAGCTGCAGGCAGGTTCTGGTTCTATCTTGAGACATCAACAGGAAACTTCTCTGCTCCTAGGTTTATTTATGTTCTTATACCTTGTGTAGAGGGGGCACATCCCTACTTGCTCTAATCCTGGGGCCATGGACACCAAGGGAGATTCTTTTCCCTTGGGGATCCAGGTCTATCTGTGCTTCTCTTCTCCCTAGAAGCCACTGTGGCTACAGGCTCACCTGGGGCTCTTCCACTGTGGGCCCTCCAGTTCTCTTGTGCTAAAGGAAAGCATTCCTGCAACAGCTCTCTTGTTTGCTCTCTGGGGCCCCAGTACCTCACCTGGAACTGTGAGTCCAGGGGAGATATATGGCTTGAAGTTGGGAGAGAAAGGAAGGCAGTATTTAATATACTACCACCTCCTGGGATATGTAAAAATGTTTTAGGCTTTCTCTAGAGGCATCATCAATATTTATGTTTTTGACCATTTATCCAGCAATTCAGGATGGTTATTCACCTTTGAAATACACTTAGTTTTTAAAAATATCAACATTTTTAATGCATAAAGATGTTTTTATATTTCAAAACTTAGACTGTACCATTTTGACATGTCTTTGGAAAAATGTAGGCATATTTTCTATATGCAGGAATTGTCCTAGTTATGGTTTCTGAGATGCCTGTTTAGCCTATGATTAGTAGACTATAGAACATTTATAGTTAGAACCTGTGGAGAGAAACCCTAGCCAACAAGTTTTATTTGGATGTAAAATATGGGTTCTTAGAAAGGTTATAGCAGTTGGGATGGCTATGAGAAAGCTTGGTTCAGGATGGGCACATTAGCAGTGTGAGGACCTGCCCTGTGAAGAGTAGACTTCAGGATTCTCCTTTCTCTTCCCTTCTTGAGTCCCTACGAGCCCGATACCACTCTTTAATACTATATTGTTCTTTGTAAATTTTGGACCAAAATGATAGTCTTGTTCTTCTGGAGTATTGGTTCTTAACTAGGGGTGATTTTGTCCCCAGGTGATGTTTAGGAATGTCTGGAGACAGTTTTGGTTGCCACAGCTGTGGTAGGGGGTGCTACTGACTCCTAGTGGGCAGAGATCCGGGATTCTGCGAACCAGCCTACAGCGCACCAGTTGGCCCATCTATTAGAGATTTATCCTGCCTCAGTGCCAATAGTGCAGAAGTTGAGCAGTCCTGTTCTTGAGTCTAGACTTTTCCCCCCAATATTTTTGGCACAATGTAGTTTTTAAAAATCATACTCAGTACTTGAAAGATTATACTTGACTATTGTTTTGCTTTTTTCTTTTTCTGTGGAGAACTATACGTTTGGACAGTGTAGCTGTAGCAGCATTATCAAAAAACTGAGTGGCATGTACAGTTAACTGAGCAGCATGATGTTCTGGATGCTGCTGCGGGAACATAATGAAGAGAGTATAGTCTACCTTCAAGGATTGATTAATGAAATGAGGCAATACAATGAATCTGAAAGATAAGATACAGCTTAAAATAGTATACTATCTATAAATATTCTCCAGGAGTCAAAGTAAAGGTGACATTGTGTCATGTTTGGGATCCTCCTTGACTCCTTAGCTGCATTGTCTTGAATAAGCTCAGTTATTATTGATCACCCAGCAGTTTTCCTGGGCAGGTTAATACACATTATTAGAATGGTGAAACTCATGAATTGATGATATACATATTATCCCAAATAGGGAGATTTGATGTGATTGTTTTTAATCACTCCCTATTCCCTTTGAGAAAAACCCATTGAGACTTGTGTCCTGATTATCTCAAATAGTATTGGTAGGCAAGTATAATTTTATATAAGAAAAAAGTAAAAATGATATCTAGTTCACAGAAGCTCATCATTAAGGATGGAAATTATTGCCAAAGGGTTTATTTTATTTTATTTTATTTTTTTAAATTTTTATTTACTTATGATAGGCACACAGTGAGAGAGAGAGGCAGAGACACAGGCAGAGGGAGAAGCAGGCTTCATGCACCGGGAGCCCGACGTGGGATTCGATCCCGAATCTTCAGGATCGTGCCCTGGGCCAAAGGCAGGCGCTAAACCGCTGCGCCACCCAGGGATCCCCCAAAGGGTTTATTATAAGTAATCTTGACCTATTAAGTATCATTTAAAAATAAGCTTTAGTGAGCTTTAGCTTTGTCTTAATTTTTCATGATCATTTTTAGTTTTCTCTTTTAGTACATTTTCCTGTCCTTCTATTTCAGACTTCAGATCTAGAGAGTTGAATTAATGTCACTTTTTAGTTTAGTTCAGGGTTTGTGAACATGGTACACTAGAATCCTTTTTACTCCCAATCCTTTTTCTACATAGGTCACCATTCATAGGCAAACAATATATTCGTTTGGTTTGTAAACTTTTGTGTCCTTATAAAGTAGATGCTGCTTTCTGTGCACTTGTGTATGATGGTCTTATAAATTTACATATTTTTATTTTTTTTGAATTTTCCATCTGACTTTATTTTCAAATACACTTTCTTTTTTAAAAAAACCAATACACTTTCTGCAGGGATGACAAATATCAGTATTAGGAAATCTAGGGATCCCTGGGTGGCGCAGCGGTTTGGCGCCTGCCTTTGGCCCAGGGCGCGATCCTGGAGACCCGGGATCGAGTCCCACATCAGGCTCCTGGTGCATGGAGCCTGCTTCTCCCTCTGCCTATGTCTCTGCCTCTCTCTCTCTCTCTCTGTGACTATCATAAATAAATAAAAAAAAAATTAAAAAAAAAAAAAAAAAGGAAATCCAATTATACGAAAATACTACATCTAGTCTGGGGTAGATAGATTTATTTTTTGGTAACATACATTAAGAGGCACTAATTACACAGTAACTATAAGATAACTAACATGAAACCACAGAACTGTAACTCTGCCACAGCTGCATGGACTTGAGCCTTTCTGGATATTTTAGATCTCATTTTATGTACTTACTTATTTACCAAGATTTGTTTAATGAAGATTTAACCATGTACACAAATGGTGTTGTGATAAACATCCTCAAACTTGTCAACTTGTTCAATGGTATATACTTGAGAGAGATTGTGTGCAAGACATACACACATTTGTTTTCACCATTAACTCCTTGCCAGATTGCCTTCCATGAGGCTCCCACAGCTCCACACTTGCTAGCACTAAACAATCGTTTCTCTTCTTAACCTCCTGTTCTCAGTGTTGCGGGCAGAGTTGTGTCCCCCTCAAACAGGATATTGTTGAAGTTTTAACCCTTAATATTCCAGAATGTGACCTTGTTTAGAAATTGGGTCTTTACAGTGGTAATCAAGTTAAGATGAGGTCATTAGGTTGAGTCCTAATCCAATATGATTGTTGTCCTTAGAAAAATGCTAAGTTTGAACACAAAGACAGGCATGCACAAAGGGAGGATTGTATGTGAAGATGGATGATTGGAATGATGTGCCTACAAAGGACACCAAAGATTGCCAGCCAACAACCAGAAACTGGGAAGAGGCAAGAAAGAATCCTTCCCTTACAGGTTTCAGAGGAGCGTGGGCCTGCCAACACCTTGATTTCTGGCTCTAGCACTTTAGAAGTATGAAACGATAAGTTTCTGTTTTCTAAACTGCTCATTTTGTGGTTGTTGTAGCAGTCCTAGCAAACTAATATACTCCTCATTACTGGTATTATTCAACTTAGTAATTGTTGCCAGTCTCACTGGTGTCAACTGGTATCTTATAAATGCATGTGTTTGTGTTTTGGAGACACCAGCAGTTGATTTAATGATGCAGTAAAGAAATACCTGAGGCATAATTCTGAAAGTCCTTGACTGCAGTCTTTAAAGAGAATGAGATCTCTCAGATTTCGTTATTCAGATCCCTACTGAGTAGAAGAGAGGAAGAATACTAACTCACACCGTGAATCAGATTCTCTTCAAGAGGTGGCACAGTAACCCTCAAAAACGCTCAGATTGTTTTAATATGCATTTCTAGAATTAAAAGTAAGATTGAATATCTCTTCACATACTTGTTTGGGTTTTAAATATCTTCTCTAAGGATTTCACCTATTACTTCTGTGATGTCTTGTCTCGAAAAGCAAGTCTTTACTTTGATGTCACATTCATCCATGATTATTTTATGCATATTTTGTGATTCCTTAGCCTATAAAGACATTCTTCTACATATTCTTTTGATACCTTTATAATTTTACATTCATGTTTAATTCATTGGATTTTATGTTTTAGGTAGTAGTATGGTATGAGGTAGTAGTCAACCTTTCCTAGCACTGGTTTTTTCCTTCCATTTTCCCAGTACCCTATATGGAATCATCTAGTCCTGTTTTTGCTGCTTAATTGAGCATGTATCAAGGTCCATATATACATAAATTGTCTATTGTGTGACTGTTGCTGCATCAATATCACTATGTGTTTTATTTTTAGTTGACTTTGAGCTATATCACATATTAGGTAGTGTGAATCTCTTTTTTCTGCAATATGTCAAAGTTGATTTAGCTTATTTACCAACTTGAATTTTTTTTCATACAAACTTCGGAATTACAGAGTCCTTCAAGTAATCCAGGTAGGATTCACTTAAAATTGCCTGAGTTTTTAGATCAGTGTGGGGGTGAATTGGCATCTTAACCGTTTTATACATCTGTGAATGGAATTATTTCTTTATTTTTCAAGTTTTTAAACATATTCCTTTATGTATTGGAAAATTTGTGGCTACAGGTCTTACCTATCAGGATGAATATAGGGACTTCATAGTTTGTTGCTGGTCTGTGTGATAATTGAGTGATGTCTTCTAATTTAATGTTGACATTAAATTAGTGTTGACAGATGTGACTGAGACATTTATCTTTGACTTGGAACCCAGCTTCCTCAGTTTTTAGGGTTGATTGATTTTTCTCTGTAATCAGATCATCTCCAAATAATGACAACTTTATCTGTTTCCCTCCAGTCTTGCACACAAACATATATTTTTTTCTTTCTTTCTTTCTTCTTCTTCTTTTATTTTTTTATTTTTATTTTTTATTTTTTTTTACATTTAACAGGATCCATAGCACACAGCATGATATGGTATCTTTGACTTGTTCCTATCTTAATAGGAATGCATAAAAGATTCCTCTCTTCTCCTATCTTATATGCTTCAGTTTGGGGTATATCGCCCTGAAAATCAATTGAGCACTTTCTTCTGTTTCTGGCTTTGAGAGTGTTTATCATAATCAGATGTGGAATTTCATCACATACATTTTTGGCATCTTTTAAAGTTATTTTTTTCCCCTTCTAATTCATTTATGTGGTGAAATATATTGATAGATATTCTAATATTAAGCTATCCTTGCTTTTTGGAATAAATCCTTTGTGAGATGATTTAAACAAAATACTCTGTTAACTTTTTTAGTAGATATTTTTCTAAGATTTTTCTCATATATGTTCCTAAGGAATCAGCCCTATATTTTTCTTTTTTGGGCTTAAGATTTGGAATCAAGATTTTATTAGCCTCATAAAAATGAATTGTGTGGCTGCTTCTCTTATTATGTGTAAAAAACATTTAGTATGGGCTTATTTCAGGGAAGGACTGATTAAAAATCCATTTCTTCTTGCATTTATTTTGGTATTTCATATGATTTCAAATATCTACCTCTAAATTGCTTTTAGATTCTCAATTTGGGGATGCCTGGGTGGCTCAACAGTTGAGCATCTGCCTTCGGCTCAGAATAATAATAATAATAAATCTTTAGATTCTAACTTTGTAGTTAATAGATTATAATAATCTCTTTTTTTAAAAAAAAGATTTTATTTATTTAATGATGAGAGACACAGAGAGAGGCAGAGACACAGGTAGAGGGAGAAGCAGGCTCCATGCAGGGAGCCCGATATGGGACTCAGTCCAGGATCCTGGGATCAAGCCCTGAGCCGAAGGCAGATGCTCAACTGTTGAGCCACCCAGGCATCCCAGTTTATAATATTCTTATAAAAAACTTTGTATTCACTGAAAAAAAAAATGCTTATTGGGTGTTCTTGAGCACTTACTGTATTCTAGACAGTGTATTGGTAGGAACACAGCAACAAACAAGTAGATAAAAGTCCCTAGCCTCAGGGCACCTGGGAGGCTCAGCAGTTGAGCACCTGCCTTCTGCACAGGTCATGATCTTGGCGTTTTAGGATCAAGTCCCGCATGGGGCTCCCCATGGGCAGCCTGCGTCTGCCTATGTCTGTGCCTCTCTCTTTCTGTGTCTCTCATCAATAAATAAATCTTAAAAAAAAAAAAAAAAAAGCCCCTAGCCTCATGGGACTAACATTTTGGTGGAAGAAATAAAGAATAAACAAAATGACATTATTAGATCTTTGTTTATTGTCCCATTTCAGTCTGTCTTTTACTCATTGTGTTTTTTAAAATCTTTTCATGTTATCCAGGGGCATATGTATGTTATTGATCATTTCAAGAACAAGTTTTGGTTTTGTCTGCTGCTTTTGGTATGCAAATAGGCACTTCGTTGTTTCTGCCCTTTAATAACAATCTTATCTTTTGTTTCTTGGCTTTTACTCTTATTTTCCAACTATTTAAATAGCTAGCTGATGGGTTTGGTGCCTTAAGTCATTGCATTGCGAGAGTCACTGCATCTTGCCCCTTCTCTCCTCTCAGTGTCTTTTCTTTTACTATGTTTGGTTTCTTCAGATCTCTGTTCACTACTAGAGTAGGAGCATTCTGGCTTCAGGAGATTGTAGAGTAGGTCATATGCTTTGTCATGAAAAGAATGTGGCTTCATTCCTAAATATCGCTTCATTAGTTTGTCATGGTTTCTGCCTTTAGAAACCCATTTGATGGAGTTTTTGATATTTTATTTCGGAATCCTCTTCCTGAATTGTAGAAGAGATGCTTTGTCCCTTGGCAGGAATTCCAGGAGGCGTGTAGGGTGGGCTGATAGTAGGTACTTTGCCAGTGGAATTTTGAATGTCATTAAGAAGCATGGAGGAGAGTTAGTTAATGCAAGACCATGGCCAGTTTTATAGATTTGTATTTTCACATTTAGTCTTTTCGTTGTGTGCTTTAAATCCCTTATTCTAAGAAATTTTGATTATTCTCTCCAGCAGCAATTCTTCTACGTATTGTTCGGTTTTATTTTTACCACTAGTGTATATATCCATCTCTTGCAAAATAGCGATTTTTGTTTAGCTGCTTCCCATCCTTATGTGGGAACACTTAAAGGGCTGAGACCCTGTCTTTTTTATCCTTGCATTTTCATCATACTGTGGATACATAGGAGGTGCCAAAAAAAAGGTTGAAGTATGTTAAATATTGTCAAATGCTAATTTTAGAAAAGGTGGCTTCTTGAAACTGGACAGGCAAGAATACGTATGTATATATATGAAAGTGCTTTGTAAGCTACCAAATGTGACCATGAGCAAGTTACTGAACTTCTCTGTATTTTATATTTCTTACTGTAAAATGGTTGTAAAAACTTCTAATGGTGTTCAGAGGATGAGATGAGGCACATAGAAAGCTGTTTTAACTGGAGCAATAGAGGAATGCAGAAGATGTGGACAACAGTAGCAGGGAAAAAGGGTGAGGCTCCAGAAAAGCATCACAGACATCAAGGGAGTGCTCAAAGAGTGCCTAGCAACCAGACCCACCTTTCAACCCCTGCTCCCTCCTCCTCTGCTGGCCAATCCAGGAGTCACAGAAACAGTTCCTGTGTCAGAACTGTCATATTCCGAATGCATCTGCCCATGATTTCTGTCTCTTTTTCTTTGTTAAAAGATTTAATTAATTAATTTATTTGAGAGAGAGAATGAAAAAGAGGGTGCATTCGTGCGCACAAGTAAGCCTGCAAGCACATGAGCTTGGGGGAGGAGCGGAAGGAGAAGGAGGAGGAAAGAATCTCAAGCAGACTCCCTGCTGAGTTCAGAGCCAGATGTGGGCCTGAATCTCAGGACCCTGAGATCATGACCTGAGGCAAAACCAGAAGTGGGACACAACCGGCTGAGCCATCCAGGTGTCCCTATTCCTGTCTCTTTCTATGCTTTATTTTTATTTTATATTTTAACAACTTTATTGAGGTTTAATTTACATCCCATAAAATCCTGTATTTTTATTTTATATTTTAACAGCTTTATTGAGGTATAATTTACATCCCATAAACTCCTGTGGTTTTTTGAAGATTCTCAAATATCCCTCCTGACAACATTGTTTTAATAACGTAGGGATGATTTTATAGGTGAACAGTCTTATTTTTTCTTTAAATGAGTATGCCTTTCTGCCACTAGAAATTGTAAATTATAAATGTTTTTTATATGGAATAATATAACTTCAGATTCTTGTTTTGCCATTTTAAATTTCTTTGTTTTTAAAAATCTTTTCTACTTGCCATTTTAATGTTAAGTTAAAAGTAACAGGTTTTGTTTGTTCTTTTTAGTTTTTAAATTACATTTGTTTCGGGTGTCTCAACATAGTGATTTGACAAGTCTTTATGTTCTGCTTTGTGTAACATTATACAATACCATTGCCTATATTCCTTGACTGATTCATTTCATAGCTGGAAGCCTGTATCTACCATTCCCCTTCACCCATTTCTCCCAGCATCACCCACACCCTCCCCTCTGCTAACCACCAGTTTGTAAAAGTGACACAGTTTAACTGAATGGCTACTCATGCCTGACCTTGACTCCCCTTAGTCATGTATGTGTTAAACTATATTTCTTAATGTTCCAAAAGTTCTTTTGTGTGGTACTCATGAAATTTTTAGAAACTGATCATTTAACAAGCACTATATAATTTTCAGCTGTTTTCTTGCTTATTTACCTTTACATTCTTGAAGTATTAGAACATTTTCACAATTACTGTGAAGGCCAGGAGGAGGTAATGATTAACCCTTGGAAGAGGACTAGGCAAGCAAAGATGTTGATTTAAGTGTCCCAAGTTCACGTCTCTTACATGTTTATGCCTTTAGGCTTATACTGTCCTGTGTGTTCTCATCTAATCCGTCCAGACTCCTCTCCACTATGAATAGTAGATGAAGTTCCCATTTTACAGATAAGCAAACTGAAGTCCACTTAGGGGACTTCTGTACAACTCCCAGGTGGTGGAGCTGAGGTACTCTGATTTTAATCCTCATGTCATTTATGGATTGAGTATATTTTCCTATGTTGTTATTCTAGTTCTTAATTAAAAGAAGTAAAGTTTTTTTTTAATCGTCAATTTCAACTCCGTATTTACTGATTTTCTGGTATGTGCGAAGTAGAAAGATTATCTTTGTGAGGAAACCAGCTGGTTTTCAGGAATAAAAGTGCATCTCAACCCTGTTGGTAAAGGAGGGGAACTTTATTAATTCCTTTAATTATCTCCAACCCTCCCCTTTTTTCCCTTTCTGGAAGTTTTCTGATTTTGATTAATGCTGAGAGTTTAAAAGAGTGCTTGCAGCATCCTCTAGCTAAACAGTAGCGTTAAGGTGACAGGTGTGCCAAATTTTCCATTTGCTGTCAATGCTGATAGTAACTGAGACAGATGACCTGCATTATGGAAGAGACAGGAATAATGATGACTACTAAGGAGCTTTTGAGATATCCTTCATGACTGTGTGTATGGATTACTCGATCCTAGCAAATGAAATGTTTGTACTCATTGGTGAATATAAGACTTAGCTAGGGAAGAATTTCTCAGAGATATTTGTATTTTATTTTTTTAATATATTTTATTATTTTTGGGGAAATATCTGTATTTTCAATTCAGATTTGTAAAGAATTCCAGCATATTTTTGATTGCTTTTTATATGACATACTTCTTTAATATAACTTAGAGTATGGTTTTGGCTTTAAATTTTGGAGCTTTAATATGTTTTGACTATCAGTCAAATGCTAATTGTAAGACAAAATGGGTTTAAATTTACCTGTAATTGTCTATGCTGATAATTTACAGAATGTTATGCTGAGGGAAGCAAGGTAAAGACACCACATACTGTTGAAAGGTAAAAACAGCAACAGCTCTAACTGTAGCAGCAACAAGACGTCTTTCTGAGATGTAATGAAAAAACAAGTGTCAAAATTTACAGTATTACAGATTTAATTACTGCTTGTTTTGTCTTTAAGAAACAAAAATGGGATTTCCAAATGTTTACGTAAAAACCTTTCACATTTCAAAATCTTGTGGAAGCATCAGTACTAATGATGAATAGTGGTATATTTTAGTTTGGGGGCCATTTCTAGTCTTTATGTCAAATTTTTAAGATCTGAAACATGTCTGTATCACTTGTCACAAAATTAGAAAAATTCACAAGTTTTTTATATAAACTAATCAGGCAACATAATGACTAAGGAAAAGTGAGTATCTTTGTCCCTGTGTATTCACATCTAGAAGTTAATATATGCCAGATGATTTTTTTTTAAACTATAAGCATGGTACATTTAGAATCCAATAACAAAGTTGATTTTAATTTAGATAACATCTGGTCCTTGAAAGGATCTTTCTGAATATCTTCATAAGGCAACAATAGATATATGTTTCTGCTCATAAATTTTTGGTAAAAATTTGTGGTATAAGTTGATAGCTAAAAAATATTTCTGACTAGAAAAGGAACATACATGTCTCATTTATGTTTGGTGACTATGAAAATTTAAAAGTTATTTATGACTTTTAATTCTTATTTGACTTCATTGCTGTATAAAATAGTTACTCCAAATTAGACATAGTGCTAAAGTAAAATAAATTTGTCTACTTTGAAAATATATGCTTTTTAGGGTTGACTCTTTCCTAGACTTTTTTTTAGCTAGTTTCTTTCCAGAAATTCCCATGATACTCTTCCTTGTACCAAGATTCTTCATCTGGTACTCTTTTCTGTGATATTAGCTTTGACCAGTGTCCTCAGATTTTTTTGTTGTTGTTGATTTTTATATTTGGTAAATGGGATTTGGGGATAGAGAAAGATGAATGTAAAAAGCTTGTCAATGAATTCTTAAATGTTTTTTAATTTAAAAGGTTGCATTGATTTTAACTTTACCATTTAGGTTGGCTAAGAGAACCTAGGAATGTGACCTCTTCTCATGTTGAGCTTCTTGCTTACTATAGAATAACAAAGAAATGTTTTCTAGTCCTTCAAGTCCACCGTAATATATAGTTCAACATTTACTTATTGACCTCATAATCTGTATCATTCATACATTCTGTGTTTATAGTACAAAATTAGTGTAAGATAATTTTTCTGTAGCCAACTTTGCAAATATTATTTTTTAAATAAATATTGTTTTTGAGGAAATAGGGCTATTCTGAATTATAACGAATGCTTAATAGTTTTAAATTTGTTTTTGTGCTCTTATTCTTGGCTAGAATATACTATTATTTAGTAATTTCTTTAGAAACTTTAAGATTTCAGAAAATTTTCAAAAAATTTTTAAAAGATTTTATTTGAGAGAGGGGGACAGAGGGAGAAGAGAGAGAATCTAAAGTGGACCTCACACTTAGCAGGGAGCCCCATGTGGGGCTCAGTCTTATAACCCTGTGGTCATTACCTGTGCTCCAATCAAGAATTGGACACTTAACTGAGCCACCAGGTGCCCCTCAAATTTTTTAATGTAAATTTTAGAACTAGTTAAAGTTCAGAAACAAATCTATTCTGATAGTTTCTTTTCCTAATATATTTTGGATATTTGCCAAGTTGTCATTTAGATATTTGTAAATTTTATATGATCAGATTTACTTTTGCATTGTTATTTTGTAAATTAGTTTTATTCACTTTATATATTTATTTATTTATTAAATAGAGTTTTATTCTGAATGTATTAAATAACCTGATATTCTAATTCAGAAGCAATTTGTATTTACTTGGCCTATATTTTATATGTTCTATAGCTATTCAATGTTGGAGGCTAGAAGCCAGAAGTCAGTATGGTAGGGTTTCTGCAAGTATTGATCGCTTCTCAACTAAATCTATAATTTTGATTTAAGATTCTATTTTTTAGGTAATGAAAAGTGTTAGAAGATATTTAGATTAAAAAATCATTAAGTATTAGGATTTTTTTTCCCAATATTGTTTGTTGTAAGAATACTCTAATGTGTTTCTGTCTTAATTTGGAGCAAAACTTAAAATATTTTTCTTAAGTTGGTATTTTTTTTGTTATTGATACAAAGCGTGCTTACAATTTGCAATGAAACACATTTTAAACGTTGATAATAAACTAGTTTATATGATCCATAGTAATACCAAACTTCCAAATATAAACTAGTTTATTATCAACGTTTAAATTTGGTATTACTATGGATCATGTATAATTTTTATTTTTCAAAATGAGATTTCTCCAATGCCTTAATTCTTTTATATGTCAGGATTTAGAAACTTCAAAAAGTGGAAACCTTCCTAAAGTGTTCTCATTTCTGTTAATTCTAGAATGAGGCATTTGATATTCTTGATGACCTAAGATGGTGTAAAGTTGTTGATGCTTCCCCCGACCTTATTGTGTCTCTGTGGCCATTCCAACATTCCCATAGTGATGGGAAGGAAGCACACTTGTTTTATTCTCCCCTCTTCCTATTCATTCACTGAATAGTTTGAAGTTGTTAAGAGAGGAATCATATATAGAATACTTTACTTACCATACTGGGGACTGTACCTTTCTGTAGCTTAATAATAGAGCATGTGGCATTTATCAGGCTAATGCAGATTTCTTGAGTTTTCTTCCCTCTTCAATATTTTTCATTATTTATTTTATTACTCTTGTGAAAAACAGCCAATCAGAGCAGTCTTTTATTTCTCTGTGGGAATTAGGCCATCTTAGCTCCTCACATATCATCCTAGAATCTTCCTGGTGACCCAACGTGGTTAGTAGGCATTTTGGTGGCTGTTTCTTCACTATCAGAAATAATTCCTGTCACTCAACACATTCATTCCCAAATCCCTTTTCTTTACTTTATGGGAACCCCAGGAAGTCCAAATGCTCGTTTTTAAGGAACTGAAATTCTATTATTAAGAAGACACTCCTAATTTGATGTAGAGAAATAAATGGAATAGCTTGCTTGAAGCCTAACAGACCGAGTTGTGAACTTCTGTATTTACAATTTGGGGGAATGACTGACTTTATTTCTTCATTAGATCAATATCCACTAAGGATTGTGTGTGTGTGTTTAATACATGAACAATATTCTAGGCCTTTTTCTGGGGATACAGAGATGAGTAACCCACATTGTATTTCTTGGTTCGGTTGTCTGATTAATGTCATGATGCAGAGAGGCAGAGGGAGCTTTGGGAACGGAGAGAAGGAACATCAAAATCAGACTGTTCCAGAAAGATTAGGAAATGCTTTCTTTTTTTTTTTTTAATTTATTTTTTATTGGTGTTCAATTTACTAACATACAGAATAACCCCCAGTGCCCGTCACCCATTCACTCCCACCCCCCGCCCTCCTCCCCTTCTACCACCCCTAGTTCATTTCCCAGAGTTAGCAGTCTTTACGTTCTGTCTCCCTTTCTGATATTTCCCACACATTTCTTCGCTCTTCCCTTATATTCCCTTTCACTATTATTTATATTAGGAAATGCTTTCTAAAGAAATAATACTCAGAGTCTTGGGGGTGAGTAGATATTAGCTGGGAAATCTGGAACTGAAAGGCTTTGCTTCTAAGGAGAGGTTCAGAGCACAGAGTGGTATGCTCAGAGAATTCCCTGAAGTTTGTTGTTGCTGAAGCTTACAGGAGCACCAGAGGGAATCATGTAAAGCAGATGTGGGCTCTGAGACCTTTGTAGGTCCCTGAGACCCTGTTTTGGGGGGGGGTCTGTAAGTTCAAAACTATTTTTAAAACCATGCTAAGAATTTATTTGCCTTTTCCTCCTAATTCTTTCAAGAGTATGTGGAGAATTTTCTAGAGGCTATGTGATGACATTATTGCTTTCATGTTTAATGGAATATGCACTTATGGGTTCTTTATTTGAAAAATTTCTCACTTTAAATTTTTTTAAAAAGATTTTTAAAAAATATTTATTTTTTACAGATTTTATTTATTCATGAGAGACACACAGAGCGAGAGAGAGAGAGAGAGAGAGGGGTAGAGACACAGGCAGAGGGAGAGGCAGGCTCCATGCAGGGAGCCTGATGTGGGACTCGATTCTGGGACTTCAGAATCATGCCCTGGGCTGAAGGCAGGCACTAAACTGCTGAGCCACCTAGGGATATCCAAAAGATTTTATTTTTAAGCAATCTCTACACCCAACATGCGGCTTGAACTCACAACCCCATGATCAAGAGTCTCACGCTTCCCTGAGCCAGCCACGTGCCCCTCACTTTAAATTTCTAAAACAGTAAATACTGATAAATAAGCCCACATAAACAAAAGCTTTTTGGGGCCTTCAGTAATTAAAGTATAAAGGGATCCTGAGACCCAAAACTCTGAGAATGCTGTTCTAAAGAGTTTGGATTTTATCTTGAATGCGGTAGGGAGTCATTGAATGACATAATCAGTATTTTCAACATGGCTTGTGTGGTAAAACGTGAAGTGTATAGGGGCCAGAGAGACTAGTTAAACAGCTATTTTTGTAATTCAGGAGGGGGTGTGAGGACTCAAGTTCCTTTTTGTTGAGATAGATGTGGTGGTGCAAATAGAACTAAAGGAGGTAGAATCAGTAGTCCTGGGAGTGGTTGAATGTGAGGAAGATGTCCAGCTCACTCGCAGGTTTTTGATGTGGGATGCTGGCAGCCAGTGGTATTATAAGATGAGTGGACAGGTTATTTTCTTTCAGCGTTTTAAAGGTAATGTGTATGTGTCTACCCACCCCTCCCACCCTGCAAAGATAAATGAATGAGTGACTGTTACACTGTTTTGTGGCTTTCATTGTCCCTGATGAGAAGGAGCTTGTAATTCAAATCAGTGCACTCCTCCATGCAATGTGTCATTTTTCTCTGCTTTCAAGATTTCCTGGTTCTATTTATTTTTTTAGCAGTTTGACTCTGATGTGCCTATGCGTCATGATCTTTGTACATATCCTGCTTAGTAGGATTTGCTTATCGCTTGAATCACTCTTGATTTGTAACCCTTCTGGAAGCTTCCCTGGTGTAATTTGATATTGGCCTCTGTACTCAGAGGGCGGGGACAGACCAAAGAAAGCGACACGCCACTCCAGGTTGGTAGGTGGCAGTTTTAGTAAGCAAAGGGGCTCACATAGGAGTCTTCTATTGGGCAGCAGCAAGATGCATAGATCCCTATCAAAATTTTAAAATTTTATAAAGAGGCCTTAACTGGGTTCAGTCATGTATACTGTGCAGGTGATCTCAACACCACATCACAATCTCAAGACTGTGTCCTTGGAGCAGTGTCTGGGAGAAGGAAAGACCAGCAAAAGCCACATTCCTAGGATGGGGAGGGGTTTAGAGCCTCCCAGTGCTCAGGTCCAGCTTATAGGGCACTTGGCAGGCATGCCTTTTTGATGACATTCCTCAACAATCACTAAACACCTTTCCCAATTTTTGAGGAATTTTGGCCAATATTTGACCAAATGTTTTTTTCTGCTCTGTTCTCTCTCTCCTTTTTCCTAGAACATCAGTTGCAAGTGTTATCCAATTATGTTAGACATTTTAATGTTGTTCCACAGGTGCCTAAAATTCACTTTGTAGCCTTTCATCTTTCTCTTCTTCAGATCAAATAATTTATGTTGATCTATCTTTAATGTGTCTTCAATATCTTCACAGTTCATGGACTTTTCTTTGTTATTTCCATTCTGCTGTTAATCCCACCCTGTGAAATTTTTATTTCAGATGCTTTATTTTTAAGTTCTTGAATTTTCATTTGGCTCATTTATTGTAATTGTTATTCAGTGTCATAGTTTATATTTCTCTGCTGATATTTTCTTTCAGTATTAGCATTTTTGCTTTCTATACTTGAGTGTTGGAATGAGAGCTGCTTCAAAATGCTTGCTAATTAGAACATCTGGAACATCTTGGAGCCTCCCTTGGTTGTCTTTTCTCTTGTGAATAAGCCCGTTTCATGGTTCTTTTATTTGGAGCATATCCTGGACATTATAAATAAGTTGTGGGAACTCTTAATTCTGTTACATTTTGCCAAAATATGTTTTTTGTTTTTTAAAAATTTCTTTACTTTTATTTATTTATTTTTTGTTAAACCAGGCACTTAATTTAGCTGCAAAATCGGTTTTTCCTGCAGTTATGGCAGCTGAAATCTCACTTGAGCTGTTCTTACCTTAGCTGTGGTGCTTGGCATCTGCCTGCACATCTGTGGTTCAAGGGCCATGTAGAGGTTTGGGAGGAGTTGTGATTATTTCCTCTCTCCAGCCTTTTCTTGACTAGCATTCCCCTTTCATTTTCCAGTTCCTGAGGCTGCCCTGGACCTGTTCTCTAGTTTTGTAGCCCAATGAGACTAGCACTTTTGGCATGCGCCTGGTACAGACCGGGGTTGTTCATCAGTCTATCAGCTCTAAAATACGAAAACTCATCTAATGCAGTTCCTTCTTCCACATATCAACTTCCTTCCAGGTAGCCTGCTTTCATCTGCTCTCTAGTGCCCTCTGAATACTGTTTTTTCTTTTTTTTTTTTTTTTTTTAATTTAATCCTGAATGTATAGTTCTTACCTGTGGGAGAGTTGGTCTGATAGGAGCAACTTGGCCATCCCAGAAGTGGAATCATATTGTGTTGATATTAACTGAGAAGAGAGAAAGAGAAAGAGAGAGAGAGATTATATATATATAAAATATATATATGTAAATTATATATATACACACACATATAAGATCTTCAATACATATTTCTTTTAGAGAGCAAGAGAGAGTGTGTGCATGAATGGGAAGAGCAGAGGGAGAGTCTCAAGCAGATATATTTAAATAGTTATTTGAGAGAGACAGAGACAGAGAACCCATGAGAGGGAGGGACAGAAGGAGAGAGTCTCAAGCAGACTCCACAGTGATCACTAAGCCTGACACGGGGTTCCATCTCACAACCATGGGGTCTCGACCTGAGCTGAAACCTAGAGTAGTCAGATGCTTAACCAATTGTGCCACCCAGGTGCCCTGAGAGAGAGATTATAGAAAGACAACTTAATTTACTGAATTTAATTTTGGCCATATTAAGTATGGTGTTAGCTAAAGTGGAGTGAATCACCAAGTGGTGGTTACGGAGTGTGAATCTTAGAGGTGTATGGTATGGGCTGCGGATAGAGATTTAGAACTTCTAAGCATGCTGGTGCTGACTGAGGTCATGAGAATGGATGAGCAAGAATGTGTGTTTTGGACGAGAGGATTGACCTGATGAAGTCATAACCCTGAATTCATAACGATGATTAAGAGGTAGGCATAGGAAGAGGAGCCCAGGAAGGAGATTAAAAATGTAAGTGGAGTAATTTGTAAAGAAAAGTTGTTATAGAAACTAAGCAAGTGGTCAGCAGTTCTTAATCTGGGATCTGTTGACCCAGTTGGCTTATGATCCAGTTTCAGGAGGTTTCTGGATTCTCTGAACAGTGTACATGTGTATATTTTCTGGGGAGAGGTTTTGTAGCATTCATCAGCTTTCCGAAAAGGTCTATGACCCACAAATAGTTAAATGTTGAACAGTATCAAAGTTCAGAAAAATGAATGAGAGCCACTAGTGGCTTCATTAGAACAATTTCAGAGTGAAGGTAGAAAACAACTTGGAGTTCATGGCAAGTAAATTAGAGATGCAGAGGTAGTGATAGGGAGTGTAGAATTCTCTTTCAGGAAGTCTGGATGATAAGGTGAGGAGAGATTGCTCGATAGAAGGGAATAAGATTAAGAGAAGCATAGCATTGCCCTGCCTGGCCTCATCTGTCATAGGCTGCTTGCCATACTAGCCTTTTTGTGCTTATGTACTGAGTCTTTTAGTTTGTGAAAGCTGCTCTGTTGTAAGAAACGAGGGACTGCTTGTGTGGGCTGGCATGCATGCATTCACAGCTTTGGATCCCAAAGAGGTTGTGAGCTCCATGACAACAAGGACTTATTTTTTCCTGTATTTTGAATGTTCTTTCCCTATAGCGTTTTTTATTATACTCTACTTCTAGTAAAGACTTAATGTGAAAAAAAAAAAAAAAGACAATGTGGCTCACTGGCAGAGGTTTCGGGGATGTGGTATAGGGCCATGATCTGGTGGAAACAGTCTTCTGTGCCAACGGTGTAGAAAACGTCTCTGGTGCAGGGTTTCTCTTACAACTATGCCTGGATATTCTCAGGTCCCTGGAGAGAGCGAAGGCTGCTCTACATTACATAGGCTTGACTTCCTAAAGTTTACCCTTTAGGGGTCATTTGAACAGGGAAAGGCCTTAAGACTTTGACCAAGTGAAGTAAGGAAGTATGGGATATACACCCCCACCCCACCCCTTCCCTTTTTGGGCCTCATTTCTTCATTGGGGAGAAGTGTGATTAGATGGGGAAACACTTGGTTGAACTAATATGGAATTAGAAAGGCAGCCTGAAGTAGGGAAATTGAGATTTTTGTAGCTGTCTGTACTCAGCCTGATGTCCTTAAGTTAAAAGACAGTTGTAAAATACCTATTGTGGCTCATTCCTATTGCTTCTTTCATTTTCTGCCACTTTGCTGCTTTCCAGTGTCCTGTTCTCACCCAATTCATCACAAATTCTTCTTGGTCCTTCTAGCCTTAATGAAGCTCTTAGGTGTCGTTGTGTTTCTCATATCAAATAAGAATGAAAATATTTCATCAAAGATTAAAATGAAAACCAATCCTCCACCAGCCTTCAATGATAGTAGAAACTTGTTAAAAATATATCTACGGTTGGCTCCATTTGGGTAAAGACATTTTGGACCTCACTCTTTTTAGGTGCTTAGCTAAGGAGTAAAATAGATCCAGTGATGAAAAGATGTGCCTTGTTGGGTCTCATTGTGCTGTGGATGGCTGTGTGGCACGGACGGCTGTATGGTGGAGCTTCCAGGAGAGCTACTGTGTTGCTGGCAAAGAGGGACAGACTGATGAGGTCTTACCCTTTCCCTCTTTGCCTGTTTGAATGAAAGTATAAAGTGCAGATGCCTTGCATTTGTGGGTCATTAAGGAAATCACTGCTTTCCTTTGAGAAACAATCCTGTGGAAGCTGTGAACATCACAGAAAAATGTAATGGAAGTAAAAACATTTGTGGAGAAAATTCCCATCCTGGGCAGCAGAGGTCAGAGTGCTTCTTTGGCAAGCTCAAAGCAGAGGGCCAAGAACAGAAGAAAGGAACTGCCCAGAGGGAAGGACTTAATTCTTAGTTTTTATTCCTAATATGTTGGCCTTCCCCAAATTTAACTTGAGAATTGGGGCATATGAAAAACTACTCAGAAATATGATGGCATCTCAGACCAAGTATGTTGGTTTTCTCACTGGATTTTAGCCTGGGTTTTAAAAGGCAGAGAAAACTCGTTCAAAGGAAATAACCTGCTTGGTTTCAGCATAAGGGCAATATCTATCTATATCTTTATTTATTTATTTTTTGTTTATTTGTTTTTTGGGGCAATATCTTGATTAGAGTAGTGGACTAAGTAGTATGCAATCTTTAAAGAATAGATTTAGTTGTAGAGAATATAAGTAATATTTCATTGACACTATTGGATAAAATGTGCCTGCAACTATAAATAACTATTTATAACTATTTATTTATAACTAGTGAGCAGATGGTTTCTGAGTTGATTGCAACTCCCTCTCCCTGTTATTTATAATTTTATCTCCATGTTAAATTGTAATGGAAGCATGTTCAAACGTATTTGTACCCTATATTTCCTTTCAGTATAAAATATTTTGTAAGCCAAATTGAAGTTGGGTCCATGATTGTAAAATAAGTAATTTCTTGAAACAACTTGTTTAGGAAATTGGCCATTATTCTTTTAGATTGACACACCTTTTCTAACCCCACCCCTCACCCCCATCTTATTGTTAGCATTTTCTTTTTGGTCCAAAAATAAGCTAAATACTCTCTTTTGGAAGATATTCTCTTTTATGGTTTTGGAGCTTGAACCAGCAAGATATATCCGAAGGCATCTTTGTTGTTGGAGGTGGTGGGTGAGCTCTCTGAGAGAGAGCTCTGTATCTAAATGTTACCCTGCCTTTCATTGCTGGAATGCTTTTCTTTAAACAAAGAATGGGTTATTAACTTAGTTGAAGAAGGTAGTTCAATGAGACAGGGTGCTTGTAACACAAAAAAAAAAAATGAAGCACATTTTATAAATTGGCTTCCTTATTCGTAATGTCTCTTTGTAAAACACAAACACATGCGCACACTTGTACCCACACACAAATGGGTATCATCTACATAGTGTTTCTTAGAAGAAGCAAAGTAATAATTGAAATACATGGGAAAATTTACAAAATTTCCCTAAAACTGCACACATTTGTGAAAGACTGCATATACAAAATCAGATTGCTAATATATATGCACCGATAGATGTAGTCACATTCCCGTTAAAAGTATCTTTGGCATCCTGCCTGGAGCATAGTAAATGATCAGTAAATGGTAGAATGGATGATTAAAATTACTGCCAAGTACAGCATTTTGAATGATGTGACTCTCCAGACTGAATATTTGATTGACTTCATGAACTAGTGACTGTTGCTACTCATTAATCTTTATGATTGTTAATGTGATTATAGTCCCGTCCCCCCCCACCCCCCCCCCCAAAAAAAAAGGTTTTTCAGATCTTGCCCTTTTGTATCTAAATTATACACAAAGAAACCAAGTATTCCAACCTGGCTTCTTTGCATTTGCAGGAATACATTGTAAGTGTTTTTGACTACAGGGGGAAATGAACCTGGAAGAAATGTAGCAGGTAATGCAACACCCAGGTGGGGGAGCAAGAATTTGGTAGCTGTGGATTCTCTTTTGAGTTCTGTGAATGTTCCTCTTGCTCTATCAATCCACACCTGAAGATTAGGTTTGTTCTGCTCTGGATAAAACATTCCTTATTTAATGCATTCCACAGAAGCTACCAATTGAATGTGAAACTCAAACCTTGTTTCACTAGCTAACAAAGATGAGAAGGCATTGCATTATTAAAGCTTTTAGCCACTTGGAGGGGTGCTAGGGAAATAAGCTGAGGATAACCCCCCTGCTTGTTGTTTTTCAAAGAAAAACAACCATTCAGGGGTGGTACTTTCCTGTAATACATGGCAGTTCTTTGATGGTTACATATAAGTCTTTCTTAAAAGGTTTTTTGCCTATTACATGTTTAAAATTGTAACTTGAACTTAGAACTTTAAGTCCGTAATTGAAGCCTTTAATATAAAAGTGAAGTTTTGCTTCTGGATCAAATTCTGGTAGCACAACCTTTATTTTTGTGTTTGAGATGAGAACCACTTACCTTTCTTTTTTAGAAAAAGCTTTTAAGACCTGATTTATGGCATAGAATGAGCCCAGGTATATTTTTTCCCTTGATTTGTTTTTCAAGATTTTGTTCAATTCAGAAGAGATGTAGCTAAGAATATATGTACCAAACACTAATAAAGATGCACAGTTGGAGTGACAGCATGGCCACTGGTGGGAGATACAAAGTCCTCTCTACAAAAATCTCTGATACCTGTGACTAGAGATTCATTAACTTAATGATTTTTAAAAATTGCAGTTATTCTTTGGGAGATTTAATCACTGTCGTTCAATTCTTACCAGTATGTGTCATCATATTTTGAATATACTGGGATATGTTTTATATCGATGTTTATATGCTACTTTATGTTTAGATAGTCATTCAAAACTATTTGAGTACCTATTATGAGTCAATGACTTTCCTAGATGTCTGGGATATATTATTGAAGAAACCAGACAAACATATAGAATAATAAGTGTTAAGCTTATTCAGCCAAGTTTACCCAATTTGGTAAAAATCTTTTGGTGGAAATTAGCTAGATTTCTTGTATGTCCTAATGAAAGGCTGTCCATTTATTCCTGCAACCTTATTTTTTGAGGATATTATCTAATGTGGTTCCACAGAGCAGAGCTCTGCGTGGTGACTTTTGGGACATGGTGTGTGGGGATGGGCTTTACAGAGTATATGGCTTTTCAGTGATGCTCCGAATCTTCTACCACACAATCGCCCATGCACTTCCCCTCCCCACTTTATTAGACTACCTCTACTCCTGTCAGTTTATACAGGGAATTCACATAGTATTTCTCTAAAAATAAATGTTCCACTTTAGGTTATGAATGGTATAAGTGAATGTTAGGAAATGGGGAATTATTTTTTTCCATTTGAAGGTTGCCTTAGACAAGTTGATGGTGCAGATGTTCTTTGATTAACCTTTGTGGTCATATTCCATGTTTGCTTGTGAATTTCATTCTTTCTGGTCTTTCCAGCTTGGTAAAACTGTTGAAGGACTCTAATAGGTGATTATCTGAAATTCGTAGCTCTCTGAGAATCAGTTTGGAAAAGACCTTATATAGCATCTGGTATTTGATCATGTTTATTGTGCCTAACCCCCAGCGAGAAAGCTCTGGTTCCCACTATTTATAGCTCTTCTGCCTTTGTAACATACTGAGTCATATGCAGAACAGCTGGAGTTGCTGAGCTTTGGAGAGCAACAAGGCTTGTTCAGATGAAGAAATGATGGAAGGGTATTTGTATCAGCTTTTGCCATAATAATGCTGCGTAACAACCTCAAAATGTAGTCTTTGGACCACCCGCATCAAAGTAATCTAGAATGTATGTTAATACTGCAGATTCCCAGCTTCCGCCCACTGTCTCAGGAATGGAGGCAGAGGTAGGAATCTGAAGTATTAGCAAACGATCCTGGGGTTTCCTAATTCTGTAAGTATCATTGTATGTCAGCTCCAATAATGGCAACATTTCTGATAGCTGTTTCCGATTGTTCTGTCTCTCGCTTTCTTTTATTTACTGAGGCATAATTGGCAGTGAAATTCATCCTTTTAAGGTACTGAGTTCTGATAAATGCGTAACAGTTGTGTGACTGCCACCTCAGTCAAGAATCAGCATCTCGTAACGCCCCCAAATTTCCTTGTGTACCTTTTGTTGACCCTCCCCTCCTCATCCTCTGTCCCTGGCAACTGCTGCTCTGTATTCTGTCCTTGTTGGTCTTTGTGGTTTTGTCATTTCGATAGTGTCCTATAAATGGAATTTTTCTATTTGTAGCCTTTTGTATCTCGCTTTTTTCTACTTGACATAACATGTTCAAGACTCATCAGTATTATTTGTATCAGTACCTCATTCCTTTTTATAGCTAAGTAGTATTCCTGGAATACCAAAGCTTATTGATTTCCATTTGAAAGACATTGGGTTGTTTCTAGTTTTGGCAGTTATCAAGTCACTATGAACATTCATGACAGGGTTTTTATTTCGCTTGAGCAAATGCAAAGAAGTGGGATTGATGGGTTTTATCATAAGTATATGTTTAACTTTACCAGAAATTAACTGTCTTCCATCTTGCCTGCACCATTTTGCATCCCCACCAGCAGTACATTTTAATGTGAGTTCTTAAAATTTTAGCCATTCTGCAATACAGTAGTAGTATGTTTGTAGGTATGCATCATACCTTACACTAGTTTTAATCTGCAACTTCCTAATGATTGATGGCTTTATTTGAGCACCTAGTATCCTCTCCTGGGCATTAGGCGGTAGCACCCCTCTCCCCCAGGGATTTATGGATGTCAGCGACCAAGGGATGTAAAATCAAGTTTATCACTCATATAATAAGTAGCAAGAGGATTTACTAAGGAGAACAGCTTAAGTTTTGTTGGGAGTGAAACATGGTAAAAAAGGGATGGGTGGTTTGGGATTTTTACTGTGGTTAATGGATGGACCCGGGCTGAGTCCTTTTTTCAGCCAGGCGCTTATATTTTCTCAGCGAGATTTGACATTTCCATTGGTGCCAATGGATAGATGGGGCATGTGGGTTTTCTTATCATGTTTTCCAGATTGGGGTGAAGAGAAAGATCAAGGGCTGGGGCCTTGAAAGCTGCAGAAATCAAAGATCAAAACAAAACTTGAGTCTTTCTCTGTACTGCCTCATGATGTTGAGCACCTTTTTGTGTGCTTGTCTTCCAGACTATCTTCTCTGATGAAGTGTTGAGATTATTTGCAGATCTTTTAAATTGGATTGTTTGTTTTCTAGAGTTGTATATTTTAGAAGTAAGTCCTTTATCGATTATGTTTTGCAAAAAATTTGTTGCTTGATTTTCTTTTTTCTTTTTAACTCTTAACAGTGTCTTTCAAAGAGTAGAAGTTGTGTCCCAGTACTTGACTGTTGTTAATGCAATCATATAATTTTTTTTAAAGATTTTATTTATTTATTGATGAGAGATGGAGATATAGGCAGAGACAGAGGCAGGCTTCCCATGGGGAGCCTAATGTAGGACTCTATCCCAGGATCACTCCCTGAGCTGAAGGCAGGTGCTCAAGCACTGAGCTACCTACATATCCCATAATTTTATTTTCTTAATGCATTCCTTTTCAGCTATTCTTTTCCAGGACTTTAAAAACCCATAGGCAACATCTTAAATATACACAGTAGCAGTATGGAGTAGGGGAAAATAATATTTTTCTTGTACCTAAACTTTATCACTTTGAAATTCTTAGCCATTTTTTTCCTTTTAAAATTTTTACCATGGAAGGCAGAAAGCCTTGTGGGAAGGGCATAAGTTTAGCTATTCTTCTTGTGAAAATGTGGTTTAATAAGAGAGAAAAATAGAGGATTAGAAATCCTGTCACATAGCTAGAGGGTGGCAGAGCCTGAAGTGGACAGCAGCTGTGTCAAACCTGAAGCTTGTGCCCGTTACCACATACTATCTATTCTTCACTCCATTTTACTTTTCTTCATTTCCTTCAGTGAAGAGCCTTCAATTCCTCATCTTATACATAAGTGAGTTCCAGTTTACAGAGAGCTTTGGATTTTAGCTATTGGGTAATCCTAGAGACTCCTTCAAGGTTTAATCTTCTGGGACATTGGGATTTATTGGACTAACTGGTAAATTCCACCTCTCTTCAGCTATTTGTAAATTATTGTGTAACAACAGCAATAGTGGACATTTTAAGCATGCTTTCCATAACTTTCCAGTCCTTTATCCTGCAGGTAATTTCCCTAGAATTTATTAGATAAGGAGAAAATGTTTTGCCTCTGAGTATCCTTTGGTGTAGATTTTCCATGGAATTTGCCTTTCTTTTCATTTTGCATAGATTTCGTAAACATCCTGTAAAAGGCAAATGTGTCTTGGAGTAACCTGGGTTTGCAATTTCTGTGAACCCTGCTGGCCCCTGGGAATGAAGCCACCAGACCACATGTTTGAGTGCCTTTACCCCTCTGGCTAGAGTTGACTCCTGTTTGTGCAAAGTGGGAGGAAACTGAAGCCTTATCCCACACTATTGTCTTCCAAAAGAATGCCAAAGAGAGACCAATTAAAAGATGAAAGCCTGGCAATGCATTTTAATCTTCTCATCTGCCTGTCCTCGGTGGCCTCCAGGCCCTGTCAAGGAGAGGAAGCAGAAGAGCTGTGGAATATTTACTTGGATTTGTCTTATGGAAACTAACTCAGTACTCAACTCATTTTTTAAAAAAGATTTTATTTATTTATTTGACAGAGCACACAAGCAAGGGGAGGAGCAGAGGGAGAGGGAGAAGCAGATGCCCTACTGAGCAGGGAGCCCAATGTGGGCCTCTATCCCTAAAATCATGACCTGAGTTAAAGGCAGATTTAACTAACAGCCACCCAGGCATCCTGCTGTTCATGGCTTGTACCAAAAGGACTCATGAAGAGCATGCTGAAATGAAAGCCATGTTTTCAGGCTTACGTGTTTTTTTTTTTTTTTTTTTTATATTCTTATGCATTTATTCATGAGAGAGAGAGAGGCAGAGACACATGCAGAAGGAGAAGCAGGCTCCATGCAGGGAGCCCGATGTGGGACTCCATCCCAGGACCCCAGGATCACACCCTGAGCCAAAGGCTGATGCTCAACCACTGAGCCACCCAGGTGTCCCATCAGGCTTACCTTTGATTGTGTAGCTCTGTGAAGCCTATGGTGGTGGCTGATAGATCTAGGCATTTAAGAATCAGAAAAGATGGAGGAAGTTTTTAACAGCCTAGATGTAGATGAAGTATATGTGGACCGTGTCAAATGACAAAAAAAAAAACACAATTTAGTTAGTAATGAGTTTGTCTTTTATTTGAGGGAAAACAACCCACGGATTGGAGAAATACAGTGCCTGACAAGCAGTGGAGCACTGTTTCTGAGGGATTTGGGACAAAAGTGCGTTTTATAGCACATTAAAAGCAGTAACAGGGAAAGAGGATGTGATTGGCTTGGATGGCAAGGATTTCCTGCTAAGGCTAGGAAGTCTTGTTTTCTAGGGTAAAGTGAGCTAGCTAAAGCTGAGTCAGGACTGTGATTGGTGTATGTTAGGCTTCCTTGACCAGTGCAGGCTTTCTTAGGCTTAGATTTATAACAGGGCAGGACCACTGGGGTGACCTCCATTTTGTGGGTCCTGATGTGGCAGTTAACTTGACCAGCTATACTTTTTTTTTCTTTTTTTTTTTTTTAAAGAGAAAGCATGTGAGTGGGATTGGAGAAAGACATAAGGAGAAAGGGAATCTCAAGAGCCTGTTGCTGGGCTTTATCTCACTACCTTGGGATCATGACTTGAGCCAAAATCAAGAGTTGATGCTCAACCAACTGAGACACTCAGGTGCCTCTATCAGCCATAATTATGTGTATGGGAAAGGGGGTGAAAATAGAGTGAAAATGGCTACTCAGTTCTGTCCATTCACTTGGAAGAGAGGCTTCATCAAACCAAGATTTCTCTGTCATGCCTCATCTTCCCTCGCCCCCACCCCAAGGGATAAAATACATTGAAATTGGCTTCGTGTGATGGGTTTTGACCAATGGAATGTATGCAGAAGGGTCTAGGCAAAGTTTGTGGAAACAATATCAAAAAACAAGTCCTTACTGAGAGAGAACTGGAAGAAAATTTAAGAGAAGGCAATATGTGTGCAATTTGTTATCCTAAGGTAGAATGAGGGACACACTACAGGGTCTGCCAGCATGAAAGGTATTATCCCCATTCTGGATTTATTATTAGTGACTCTTTAAAAAAATTATTCATGAGAGACACAGAGACAGAGACATAGGCAGAGGGGGAAGCAGGCTCCTCGTAGGGAGTCCGATGCAGAACTTGATCCTAGGATCCCAGAATCATGACCTGAGCCAAAGGCAGACAGACGTTCAACCACTGAGCCACCTAGGTGCCCCTATTAGTGACTCTTTATAGGAATGTTTGTATAAATGATTTCCAGTTTTATGGGAGGACTAGAACTTGACTGTGTTAGGATCTGTTTTGCCAGAGATATTTGGTCACATGATTAGCAGTCTTAAGTGACTGGAATAAAGAATGGGTAAGTTTTGAAAGGAAAGGACTTGGGAAAGTTCTACAACTGAGTAATTTGGGAGAAAGCCTAGTGGGGGATTGTGCTTCTGGGCCACCAGAGGGCAGTATTCATTTAGCAAATATTTGTTGAACTCCATGTTTCAGAGTACCACTGAGAATTGTGGGAAAGGGGCATTGCCTCTGGAATGAAGACAGTTTTGTACTGATTTTATACTCTTTTCCTCTTTTCTCTACCTGCCTAACTCCAACAAGATGTCTTTTTTTCTCTCAAACTTTTTCTCCCCAAGCAGGGTTATTCTCCAGCTTTCAGTACATATCTCTGTGTGGCACTTATATTTTCTTTTCTTTTTTTTTTTAATTGAAATATATTTGAAGGAATGTAAAACTTAATTGCTTTTACCGTGTGACTGTGGAATATTAACACCACTGCCTCCCAATAAAGATTTAATAGTTACCTTTGTCACATTAATATGATTATGTCATTTGTAAAGAGAGTATCGGTTGAGTCCCCCCCCCCGCCCCCCTTAGCACTTATGACTGATTCATCAGAAAACAAATAGAAATCTTGAAGACAAAATTCCAGAATAGTCCTGTTAAGCTGAATTAAAGTATAGGCTCTGCTATATCAAATGGATGAAAACTGAAATAAACTTTATACTGTAGGTTTATGTGTTAAAAATCCTAATGTGTGCTTAGATTTCTTGTGCAAATAACAGAAAGTTCCATTTCATTCATTTCACTAGGATAAACTCCTAGAAGAGAATTGGAAGTTTCCATAATTGGCTCTCAAATTCTATGCTTATTTTTTTCTACTTCTGTTTCCTGATTCATTTGCATAAACAGGAAGATCTTTTCAGTAAATCAAGCACTGGGAGCTCACAGATGAATTGAGGAATATCACTACCTCATATTGTCTGGGTTTCATATCTATTCTGTGCTTCAAATCCCCATTTACATTTATTCTCTTCTCAACCAACCTGTGCATTTCCAAGCATCCCTTTTGGCTTTTACACAGTTGTGGAGCAAGCAGCAGTCCTGACAGTTTTTACCTCAATCTCTCTGGTAAGTAGCTGGTTGCTGAGCCCCTCATCTTCTCTGTGTTGTACCTGTCCACAGTCTGGTCTATGCTCTTGAAGGCCTGACTTACCAACTTTTGATTTCTTTTTCTTCAAACCTATTGCTGACTCCAAAATATTGAATATGTTTTTTCCACTGGTTTAACGGTTGTTCCCTATGAGATTTCCCTTCACTCTAAAACTTGTCTTTTCTCCCACTGCCCCACCCCCACCTCATCTTGAGGTTGGGGTTTTATATCTGGAATGTTTTTTTATGCAATTCTTGAAATTGATTCACATATTTAAGGAAATTCCAGAAGCGCATGCTTCGTACGCATTTACATTTTCCTCTGTTTCAGTTTTTGGTCCATCTATAGAGAAATCTGAGATTTGTTTTTCTAATTATCCAATCTTTCTCTTCCTGTGAGTTCAGGCTTCATCTTCAGAGTTCAATGCAACATCACTTCACTTAGGTTAAGAGGAAGCAGCCCGTTCCACATCTTCTCTTAAAGTTAAGTCAGTCTCCAAGAGGATAGCTTTAGAAAGGTATACTTTCCCTGCATGGCTGTGTACCAGAAGTCTATAATACCAGGGCAGAGCTTCACTTCAGTCCCACTGTGGGAAGAAGTTGCTCTAGGGCTGGGACAAAATGCTCTGGTTCCAAATAGGATTTCTAGCCAGTGGAGCTGTAGGTGTTTCTCAGAATACAACAATTATAATCATATCCATTTTCCCAATGAGGAGCATCCTTATCCTTCTCACTCTGATTGGGTTGAGACAAAGAAAACTTTGGCCCCCCAAAGAGCTGGGAAGTTGCTGAGTTCCCCTTTCTGAGGAAAGTGTGGGCCTGCCTGGGGTTTTCTCTGGCCCACTCTGTCTGTGCAAGGCCTTTTGACAGGCCCTCTGGAACTGTCATCAGTAGCCCAGGCCTAAGTTTTATTGTTTAATTTGTCCTGTATTTGAAAGATCCTCCCAGCATGCTGTGTTTTGTGTACATTTATATCTGTCCCACTGTTTGGCACTAATGTATTTGAATGAATAAATGAAAAGCCCTGATAATTTGTCAATAACAATGGCAAACTTTTTTTGTAAGGGGCCAAATGGTAAATATTTTAGGCTTTACAGGCCATATGTCTCTGTTAGTACTACTCAATTCGTTCTGCCCACTGTAATGAGAAGTCTCATTGCAGTCGATCAGAATCTGTGTTCCAATAAAACTTTATTTATAAAAACAGATGGCAGGTCTGGGTTTGGCTCTGAGGCTCTAGTTTGCCTATCGCCTGCTTAAGATGTATTTTTCCATAAAATTAGGCTTATAAGTTATTTTGACTCCTATATTGCTTTAACATAGCACTAAGAAAATGCTATAAAGTATATTGATTTTGTTGAGTGAATGGCTAAACAATTGTTTCTAATCACTGAAAAATAATTATAACTACATTTTCTGATAATACTTCTTGGAACTTTTCATAGAATATGTAAGAAATCTTTTATATTTCTAAGTATTTTAAATTACAGTTAAAATTGGAGGTTTAATTTTAGTAAATGAAAAATTTTGGTAAGTCCATTTGAAGTCCATTTAAGTAAAACTGGAAGGTTTTTCTTTTTCTTCTCTCTCTCTCTCTTTTTTTTTTAAAGATTTTATTTATTTATTTGAGAAAGAGAGAGCACCAACATGAGCCTAGCAGGGTGGAGGAGCAGGGGAGAGGGAGAAGCAGACTCCCCACTGAGGTAGGAGCCTGTATCAAGGCTCAATTCCAGGACCCTGGGATTATGACTTGAGCTGAAGGCAGACATTTAACCAATTGAGCCACCCAGGCACCCCTAAACTGGAAGGTTTTTCTCAGCCAAAGTGTAACTGAGAAAAGTGTTTTCATAGAGCTTTAAAAAATTAGTTTTGCTTCAGGTAATGTGAATATAGCCAAAATATCTCACTGTTTCTAGACCAATGACCTAATGTTTGAAGTATTATTCATCCCATCAATCTCTTGGGTGTGTATTGGGTAGAGGATATTTGTTTAGTTTCAAAACGCAGGATGGTTTATCATAAAAAAATGCAGGATTTGTATGTTCTTGGCCTGACTTTGTTAAATGCAATGGAAATGTTTAATATCATGTAGGGGTCACCTTAGCAGCCAGCTGACCTATATGTCCTTCCTGTCAGCCTTTGTAACTATCCAACATGGAGGAGTTTTGGTCATAGTGCTTAAACTGGGCCTCCTAGTCTGGTGAACATACTTCCTCCCAGATCTTTCTCCTCTGCCTCTGGAATGATTCTGTGGTTTCAACTTCTACCCCTTCCTAGGTCTTCCCTTTGCCTCTTTACCATATGAGAAACCTAGTCCTCTTTTTCTCCTGCAGCCTTCCCCAGTGGGTTTGTTCTTTCCCACACCCTGCATACCCCCCAGCTGGAAGCAGTGGCCACTTCCAGACAAACTGGAAAGTTTACCTAGAAATACCTAGCCTTATGCCACTGGCCCTACCTGTCCAGCACTACCTCCTCATTTCATGCTGACCTCTTTGTTGGTCCTCTTTATTCAGTGTGACCTTGAGCATCTGCCTCACTGTGTTCCTTCTTACCTGGGTAAATACCGTGTAGAGTGGGATGGCCCTCAGGTCCTCTCACCTTGGAAACCATGACTTTCGCTTCTACTCCAGGCTCCTTCTTTTAGGTCTTAATCCTGGATTCATGGGAGGGCTTCACTTTTGCATTGTTAAGTCCCAGCATCTCTTGCTGCAGCCGCTCAACATCTTACCTTACAACATCAGCCAATCCTGCTTAGTCAAAGCCTCCTTACTTTCTTCCTTCTTACCAGCCTCTTGTCTTTCCCTCCTTTGCCTGCTTAGCATAGTCTGCACAGTCTAGAACTAAGCCACTTTCTTGATGCTGCTTTCAAACTTGCTTTCTGGTCCTTTCACATTTACCTGGGAAAACCAGACTGTTGGCAGTCTGCTCAGGTATGCTTGGTCTGTACCAGCTGAAGGTCTCCTGGACCCTTGTTCTGTGGAGTGGGTCATTAGCCAACGGACACCAGCTAATTTCAGGGCCGTTAGCCCTCGCAGTGTCTCTTATTTAAGAGGTTATTTACCTATGATCTGCAGGAGGTCTACTAGCCCCTAATTCTTTTCTAGTTGCTTTAGGATTCTGCATGCTTGCATAGAGCTTCTCATGTTCCCTCTGGTTAACCCCGTCAATTTCAGCTCTTTCAACCTGAAGCCTCACTTGATACCAGGTATTAAATGGCTATGCCTCTCCAAATAGTGACTTCCTGGAGAATAACCTCTTTCCAGGAGATTGAACTCATTTTGTCAGACTTTTATCAAAGGCAGATAGCACTGGTGACCTTCGGTTTTATTTTGACTTTAGACTTTGATTAGATGATGAAAGAAGGCCTTTTAGGCAAATGCAAAGTAGTTCAGAGCATTTCTCCTAGACAAGCTAGAGTTAATAAGGCACTATGCACCCTATTACACTCTCGTGTAATCTGGTCTGCTCATTCTAAGGGTTAGGGGTACGTTGTTATAGAAGCTGTAGCTTTGCTTGATCTCTCACATTGAGATGCTGGGGAGTGTTATGTACGGTTCTCCCTCATTCATGATCAGAGCTATCATTTTGGGTCAAGTGTACGGGAGCTGAATTACCTAGCCCTTTGTGGTAACACAGCCTGGAGTATCAGCTAAGGGTTCAAAAAAGTAACATTAGTTTTCATGACGTAGACAGCGATCCTTCCCATCAAAAAAAGCACTTATTAAACAATCACATTTTGAAAAATATACAAATACAGCTGAGTAAATAATGAAGGCAATTTTAACTATTTTTGACGAGTTGTTTGGGGAAGACATTTTAAATAGATATCCTATCATTAGCTTGTTTGTGAAATACAGGCTTTCATTGCGTGGCCATTGAGGAATTCATCAAAATTTCATATCACCTGTGTGGGTCCCCATTGTCCGTGGCTGCCATCTGGCTCTGTTTTTGATGGGGGTGATAATTATTTCATGCAGCACCGCCAGTCCTCCTCCCTACCTTTTCTGAATCTGTTTTCCTTCTCCTCTGGCTTTTCCATCCTCTGCTTCCATTCTTTGTGCCAGGATGTATGGTAACTGTCCTCCTCTGTTAGGGGAGGAAAATGTTAGTTGATGCTGGTTTTTGGCTTTTCTCTTTCCCCTTAAGACATTGATTAGGTCTCTTCATGTGCTGCCAAAAGCACTCCGAGTGTTTTTCCACATTGTAGGTACCATCTGTCTGATCTGGGACTCTTGTTTTCTGAATTGTGGCCTGAGAGACAGGCTGGTTTGCTTGCCTAGCTTCTCCTACTTTCTGTGGCTGCCTTCCATGGATGTTAGGTGGTAACCTGGTCTTGCCCTGTCTTGTCACACCTATGTTTGTTTATTTGTTTTATTTTCCGAAAAGTCAAAGTGTTTTTCCTGATTGGTGTCAATCTTTTGGTCTCTGAATCTGAAATAAACCTTTTCTGTAATGCCTCAAACAACAGTCTCTTTTCTTTTAGACTTTTGCCTTTAGAAGAAGTTAATGATTTCTGATTCCTTACAAGAACTTGTGCCTGTAACTCAGTGTGGAGGGAGGGAGAAGATGTGTAGAACCTTGATGGAGGTTCCTGACTTCAATAAAGTTTATGTCTAACACAGAAGAGAAGATGACTAAATTATGGTCACATAAGGCAGAATGGCCAACTACTGAATTAGTGGCTCAAAATCAGTGTCACAAAGATATAGAGGGAGAAGGGATCTTTTTTTTTTTTTTAAGATTTTGTTTATTCATGGGAGATACACACACACACAGAGAGAGAGAGAGAGAGAGAGGCGCAGAGACAGGCAGAGAGAGATGCAGGCTCCCTGCAGGGAGCCCAACGTGGGACTCAATCCAGGATCATGCCCTGGGCTGAAGGTGGTGCTAAACCGCTGAGCCACCTGGGCTGCCCAAGAAGGGATCTTTCTAGAGCAGTAGTGTTTGGGGAAGACATTTGAGTTGTTAAGACGGATGAAGGTTTGGAGGACATTGAATTCTTGTGTTTAGGCAGAATCTGGAGTTTATGTGTGAGAATCCAGGGGAGAAAGGCCCGAAGGCAGTAGGAAAGCCTTCCTCTACAGACCAGATGGACCTTTGAAAGATTTTGAGCACTGTTTTTTTTTTTTTTTTTTGTGACAAAAGCTTTTTTAATCTTTAAGGAGCAATAGGCATTAAAGTAGAGTAGATATGGAGAATAGGCAAAGCAGTCAGTAGGAGGTACTGATATGTTACATCTGCTACAAGAGAAGGCTAGACCTTGGTGCACAGAAGTATGTGGACTTGGAGTGATGAGGAAGGTGAATTCTGATGTTTTGGGTGGTCATCAGGAGAGTGTTGGTGTCATGATTTCACTAATGAAGTGAAGTGTGGCAGTTCAGTCTTTGGTGACAGGGTGAGGTCTATTTTACGTGCTGGCTTTGTGGTAACATAAGGGTGCTCAAGAGGAAATACTCAACTGTAAGCCATGAATATAAGACTGGAGGGATGTTTCAGGGAAGGACCAGAGTTGTAGGATGACCTGCTTGGAGTTTATACTGGAATGAACAAAGTTTAGAAGGTGGAGGAAGAGCCCTGAGCAGGTGAGCTGAAGAAGAATTTGAAAGAGGGAGTGGTTGGCAGGTCAAGCTTCACAGTTTCGAGGAGGATGAAGTAACCATGAGAAAGCTTACAGATTAACCCATGGTTGCCTGCCTCCCACTCATCCTGTCACACCCAGCTGCTCTCTGCTCTGGATCCTTCTGGGTTTTGCCTGAACATCCAGGCAGAGATCTTCAGTTTGTTACGATTAGCTGTCAGCCCATATGATCTCCCTTCTGGAGAGTAGTTCTAGGCTTGGAGAGCAGACTTGATCTATAATCTAAACCCAGAAGCCGCATGGGACCCAGATTCATGAGCTCCTTGGTGGCCTATCAGATGAGAGAGAAATATCCCAACCATTGAGAGGAATCCTAGAACTCTCACCCAATCAAGGTGAATTACGTATATTTGGCCTAGACTATTTTCTGTATCAGGGGTTTGCTTACTCCTAAAATGCAGACCAGTGCATTCTGGAGCTTTTACTATGGTAGAAAGTTGTTCCATGTAGTAGTCTACATTAAGCAGATAGTATACTTTAATGTACAGATTTTTCCACCAAAAGTCTCAGCATCTGTGTGTTCCAAAATCAATTTTATGTAGAATTAACAAAGGAGATGGACAAGTGGTATTAACATTAAAGAAAAAAAAAATCAGCTTTATTGAGGTATAATTGACACTAAAATTGTAAGATATTTCTTTTTTTCTTTTCATCAAATGTAGCTTTGTTTTGTGTTTTTAAACTATTTTGTTGTATTTTTTATGTACTTGGATCTAGTTGTTAAAAGTAGAGGGAGGACAGTATTTCCAGGACTGCAGTTTATTCCTTTGCAGTACCAAGAATGTGCCAGCAGGCGGTAGCAGGGAACAGGAACTAATTTCCTACTTGCTTTCCTTAGCCTTACAATAAAGAGCCAAAAAGCTTTTGGAGCTGGGAGGAGATGTGGTGATGTAGTCCAAATTCTTTTTGTAAAAAGAAATCAAGACTCATAAGAAGCCTAGATACCTAACACTAAAACTGTGTTTATCAGAGACCATTCTTAGCAGGACTCAGTAAGGGTGCTTCTGAAAAAGGTGGACTTCCAGGTTTTAGTCCAGGCTGTTTGAATCACGACCTCTTAGAGAAATGCCTGGATTGTTCTAGAAGCAACACAGGTGATTTTGAGTCCTTAAGCACGAGTCCTTCCTACAGGGCAAGAGTAGTGCTAGACCTTGAGGATAAAATGAAAAACAAAAACAAAAAACCAAAACCCATGTTGTTTCAAAGGGACATGGCTGCATGGGCCAGCCTGATAGTGTTCATGAATGAAAAAGGGTAGGTGTTAGCCAGTATGGGAGCATAGGGTTATAACTGTTTAGAGAGTGTGTTCTCTCCAGAGTAAACTATCATTGACTTGGGGACAGCCTGTTGGGGCAATGAGGTAATGCATGCCCAATGTTGTCAGATCGTTTCTTTTTTAAAGAGAAGCTAGCATTCCAGAACTTTGGTTCATATTTCCCAACTTCAACATGTTGTGAGGGCCAAACAAAACATGTCTACAGGTGGGAATCAGCTTGTGGGCTGTGATTTCTCCTTTAGGAACTTCTGCCAATAGGAAACCATGAATGTGAATATACGTTTGCCAACTGTGCTGAGAACCTCAGGGGTAGACATGAGTGAAAGGTGAAGGGGGTCAGAGGGAGCCATCAACACTGAGAGAGGTCAAGCTGCTTTCCTGAACTTGAGTTCTTGTGGTCACCAGTGTGTGTGTATGTGTGTGTGTATATAATTTTTTTTTTTGAGTAAACAGTCTCATTTATTCTTTTGGGCAGTGTCTTTCCTCTGTGTCCCTAAACGGGAACACGCATACCAATCTTTTTATGTCTCAATATACTAGAATAGTGTTAAAAAATTATTCTCAGTACTTTAACTTTTATAGCTTTGAAACAAGTGATTCCAATAAATAGAAATAAATTATTACTCATCAAGGATGTTTTAAACTGGTGCACGTGGGTACTCATTTAGGCATTAGACCTTGGCTCAGATCATGATCTTGGGGTCCTGGGATCAAGCTCCATTTGGGGTTCCCTGCTTAGCAGGGTATCTCTGTTTCTCCCTCTCCCTCTGCCTCTCCCTACTGCTCATGCTCTCTCTCTCTCTCAAATAAATAAAATCTTTATTTTTGAGAGAGAGAGAGACAGAGATAGTGAGAAAGAGCAAGAGTCGGAAGCAGAGGGAAAAGCCGACTCCTCACTGAGCTGTGGTCCTCTTTCTTACACCATAAGTCTTTTATGCTTTGAAACCATAGAAGTAAAGTGAATTATCAAAAAAGGCCATAAATGCATGTAAGAGAACTTAGGGTCATGGAATTGTTTAGATATTATGCAAATATAACACATTTGAAGATGGAAAGATACAAAAAGTGAAAGGAAATATCGTAATTTAATATTCAAATATCTGTGTTTAAGATAGAGGGGATAGAAATTCCACTTTGGAAATTTAGTCCTGTTTCTATGAAATTATATATAACTTTTTAAGGAAGGTAGGCATTTAGAGTACAGAAATTACTTTATTGGCTTAGTACCTATTGAACATCTTTTGTGTTTGGGGTATGGAAAATATCTGAGGCTTTTTGGAAGTGTCTTTTAAAAATCAACTTTTTTTAAATTTTTAATTTTTATTTATTTATTCATGAGAGACAGAGAGGCAGAGACACAGGCAGAGAGAGAAGCAGGCTCCATGCAGGGAGCCCGACATGGGACTCGATCCTGGGACCCCAGGATCCCGCCCCGGGCTGAAGGTGGCGCTAAACTGCTGAGCCACCCGGGGTGCCCCAAAATCATCTTTATTACATTTCAATAAAATGTACACATTTCTAGGTGTACTATTTGAGTTTTTAAAGAACATATTTATTGAGATATAATTCACATACTATACAGGTCACTCTTTTTAAAGTATATGGTTCATTGGTTTTTGGTGTATTCACAGAGTTTTGCAACCATCACTGCTGTTTAATTTCAGAACATTTTCATCATTCTAAAAGAAACTTTATACCCATTAGCAGTCACTCCCCATTCTTTTCTTCCCCTAACCCTTGGCAACCACTAAGCTGATTTCTGACTCTATGGATTTGCCTGTTCTGGACATTTCACATAAATGGAATCACACAATATGTGATTTTTTTTGTGTGTGTCTGGCTCTTTTCCCCTAGCTATATGTTTTCAGGGTTTGTCCATGTTGTATCATGTGTTAGTACTTCATCCTGTGTTATGGCTGAATGATACTCCATTGTATCAGAATATGGTTATACCATTTTCTACTTATTTATTCATCAGTTGATAGACATTTGGGTTGTTTTCATGCTTTGGCTAATGAGTAATGCTGCTGTGAACATTCATATACAAGATTTTGTGTGGACGTGTTTTTATTTCTCTTGGGAATGTGATTAGGAATATATTGCAATTATCTTTTTGCTTCCTATTAATTGTTGAATGGAAGGAAGGTTGATGGATAGGTACCAGAAGGACTGCATTAGTGATCCCTGGGTGGCTCAGCAGTTTAGCACCTGCCTTCAGCCCAGGGCATGATCCTGGAGTCCTGGAGTCCTGCATTGGGCTCCCTGCAGGGAGCCTGCTTCTCCCCCTGCCTGTGTCTCTGCCTCTCTTTCTGTGTCTCTCATGAATAAATAAATAAAATCTTTAAAAAAAAAAAAAGACTGCATTGTTAGTTTGCAATAGGAATCCATTAAGAATTATTTAGGGAACACTTGTGTTAGTGGTCACCTCAGCTCCATTCCTTAATACAAAACATACTGGAGACAAAGCATATCATCGATGTTAGAGGTGTAACTATCAATTTGAAGTTCATATAAAATGAGTAGTGACTCTCACCTGTAATATAGACACACTCTTTCCCCAAATGAATGTTTCCCACAGTGATGACTCTCATAGTAATTCACAGGGAGATAAGCAGATAATTGTTGAGACTTGCTAATGTGTGTGTGAGATGTTTCTGCAAAAAAGGATGTCTCTTGACTCTTGAGAACCCATGATTATATTAAGCATTTGAACTATACTTAAAATATCCTGATAATGGATGTTCACATCTATGTGTACCTCATGTGCTAGTTATTTAAAAACTCCTTCCTTGATCTAGAAAAAACTAATAATTTATGCACTAGACTAGGCTTTTGGTAGACTTTTCCCCCTTGGAATATTTTTTCCTATTGTCTGCAACAGCATACATTGGAGTACGAACCTGTATTTATAGACCAAATGTAGCTTATGCTTTACCCCTAGAAGTAGTTTTTGTGATTAACAGAACACAAAATAGAGCTGTAAAACCTGGGCAAATTTTTGCGTATGATGTTTTCAGGGAACTCAACTAGCAACTAATAAGTTGTCTTGGATTTCATATCTAGATGAAACCCAGCACATAAGTTGTCAGCCCTGGAACAAATCTTCCTCTTCCCTTGGTTTTATTCAGTTCTTTCCAGTTCAGTTTTTGGCTTGTAAATGATTATGTTTTAGCCAAAATAATTTGGGACTGTACACTAAAAGTTGTTACTTGTATAGGAAGTGGCCACTTCTGGAGCAGATATTATGTTTAAACTCAATTCTTTTATTTTTGTACTTTTAAATTGGAGCATAGCTGACATTTGGCCTAATGATGATTGAGAATTTTGAATGGTTATAAAGACAGTTGGCTTTTAATTATCTGGGGGTTCAGCTGAGAGCTTCACATTTTGCTGTTTTCCCTCTTGACTTTATGAGGACCTGGGGGTCTTTCCCAAGAGAAAGTGAAGTGGGAGGTATAACTTAAATGAATCACCAAGACTAAGGATTTAAGGGGCAACAGGACAGGAAAAATGTTTAGATTTTTGACCATTATGAAACTTCTCATTCCATTTAGAATTCAGTGATCTATGCAATTCTGATTACCAGTGTTTTGGAAGACTGGGAGCTGGCTTTGGATTTGCTCTCAAGTGATATTAGCATTGGCAAAGATAGTCCTAGTATACTCCAGGATATTATGTAGTACGATGCCAAATCTTCAGACAGGCCAGTGACTTGATAATTATATTACTTAGAGCAATGTTATTTGCTGAATATACAATATAAGTTAACCAAGAACATACTGTAATTCTGAGGGTTAACCACATTTTAAATTGATATCCAGCCTTAAAATACCATTTTGACTACACATTTCAAAACAGGGTTAGGTTTATTTAATTATTATTTATTTATTTATTTATTTAAAGACTTTATTTATTTAGTCATGAGACACACACTGAGAGATAGAGAGAGAGGCAGAGACACAGGCAGAGGGAGAAGCAGGCTCCAAGCAGGGAGCCCGACATGGGGACATGGACTTGATCCCGGGTCTCCAGGATCATGCCCTGGGCTGAAGGCGGCGCTAAACCGCTGAGCCACCTGGGCTGCCCAGGGTTAGGCTTTTAAAGAGGAATTTCCAAGAATTACTTCATCTTACTTTTTATATTCCTAATGCTAATAAGCACCATGTCAGACAAGTGCAGAGCGATTGTCATTACGTGGAATACCTGAGTACTTTCTTAGTATCTGAGTTAAAATTAAGAACGATAATTTAAATGGGAAGTTAAATTCCAACATATTGTTTAGTCTGGAAAAAATTTCAGGTAGCAAATCCATAGTGGTAACAAGCTCTTAACTTTGAACATTTCGTCCAAGAATGTTCCCTTTTGAAAAAGTATTATCACTAGAGTGATATGCTTCCATGGACTCTTGTGATCGCTTTAAAAATGGAATTTGGCATCCGGGGCAGGCAACTGTGAGCTGTGAGAAAGTGAAGGAGGAGCAGAGGCAGAGGGAGAGAGAAAATCCCAAGCAGGCTCCACACCCAGCATGGTGATATGGGTCTGATAAGGGTCTCCATCCCAGGACCCTGAGATTATGACCTGAGCTGAAATCAAGAGTAGAATGCTTAACTGACTGACCCACCCAGGTGCCCCCAAAATGAATTTTTTTTTCCAAAATGAATTTTAATGGAATAAGGGAGAGATAGATGTTTTTAATTCTTTGACAGCCTTAGAGATTGACTAAAAAGCATGGCAGATGGGGCCTGGGGCTTCAGTTATGGTAACAATGCCCTATGTGGACCCTCTTAATCAAAGGTGAACACTCAGTCATATCCTGGAATGGAAAATTTAAGGTAGAGCCATCTTTTGTGAATTGTTTCGTGATGTGGGTCCTGTGTTCCACAGTGACTTCTGGTGGTAAATGTTCCTTGGGTATTTGTTTTGTTGGTTGAACTTTCAACTATCAACTTAGGTTGAAATGATGGTCACAATGATGATATGAATGTATCTTAAACATGATCTAGTAGTTGACCAGTTAGAATGTAACTTAATTTGGAATTAGTTGTGGGTTCAGTTGAAGCTCATAGCCTAGGTCTTTTGCAAACTAGCCTAGTTTTTTTTGCAAACTAGCCTAGTTTTTTTCCCCTCTCTTAAAACAAGTTCAAATGGACAGTGTGTTTTTATACTGTGATTCACACAAAAATATGATCGAGAGTGCTTTTTGGATTCTGAACATCTTTTACATGGCTGCTTAAAAGGAATCGAAAAATTTAAACAAGATGAGTGTCTGCTGACTTGCATTAGTGGATGTTTTGCTGATAACCAGTCTGGTATGAAGTGGTCTTTGAGAAGTTCCCAGAATGTTTGGGATTTAAGTCATGTGGATTATGCGGTCAGAATTGGAATGGAGAGATGCAGTGTTAGAGAAACGTGTTGCTTATATTGGTGGTAAATTTCATCCAGCCAGAGGATTAAAATAAAACCATAAACAAAAGTAGAGGGTATGTAGGTAGCTCCCATTTGTTTATTAAATTAATATATTTCAAAAATATTAATATATTTCATAGGAAAAGAAATGGCTTTTTTGAAATTTCCAAACTTGCACTTACTGTCTGTGATAACTGATAGATATTTTCTTCCACAAAATATGCCTTTTAAAAACTTCCTATCATGGGTTTCTCTGGAGATTGCAGCTGGTAAGACAGGTTTGGCAGCAATGTTTATGCAGAGTATGCTTTTGGCCTGCTGCTCCACCCTTAATGTACGTAGAGTAATTAACTCCACTGGAAGCTTCTCACCCAAGAGCCTCACTTTTGGTCCTGCTGCCGCTTAGCTTCTTTCCTGTAGAATGGCCAGTCAACACACAGGACACGTGACTGGAAAAAGCACTAGTCTTGACTCTAGTATGTATTTTTGCTTGTTTTTTTTTTTTTTTTTTTTTTTTTAAGAGGAATCAAACATTTTTACATATCACTTGTATACTGTGAAGTACATAGGGCAAATATTTGTTTTTTGTTTTTGTTTTAATTAGGGGACTGAGCAGTGGATTGTCAAAAGTGTGTTGAGTAAGATTGGTCCAGGATTAAACCTCAGATCTTTTTTGTCTGATATACCTCTCAGGTTAGTTCAGGGAATAGTTCTATTCAACTGCATTAGGGAAATATGGAAAGCGGAAAACACCAAGTTTTTGTAGAAGGCAAGGTGTGGCTGTTTGACTACACAGTGATTATGACTCTTGTTTGTGTTGAGTTCTGATAACTTAAGAGAGAAACACATAGTCTTTATGTATTTAGTTACTATGAATCACAGCCTCGTTACGTAAAATGTATCACACCTCAAATAACTTGCTAATGAGTAAGGTCAGAATTATTGAACGCAATAGTAATTGTTAGATTAGAACTCCTAGATAGTTTGTTCTTTCAAAATTCTGGAATTTCTTTCAGCACACTGAATTCTTCTTAAAATAAGGATGGGTTTAAATTTTAAAGTTATTATTATTATTTTTTTTTTCATTTTTTTTTTATTTTTTTAATTTATTTATGATAGGCACACAGTGAGAGAGAGAGAGGCAGAGACACAGGCAGAGGGAGAAGCAGGCTCCATGCACCGGGAGCCCGATGTGGGATTCGATCCCGGGTCTCCAGGATCGCGCCCTGCGTCAAAGGCAGGCGCCAAACCGCTGCGCCACCCAGGGATCCCTTAAAGTTATTATTTTTTAACAAACTGCCTTCACTCTATTTTGAGTTCCTTTACAGATCTCTGTAATTTTTATACGTTCCAGGATAGAGAAAGTAGTCTGATAGATGTTTATAATGTAGTAAATCAGTTTTTTCCTTTAATTAAAGGATATTATGTCTGGCGAAACAGATTTTTGTTTGATAAGATGAAACTCTGTATCTTCATTCTACAGATGGATAGAAACAGTTAATTTTTCTAGCTAACATTTGTTAGTGCTCCTCCTGAGTCAATCAAGTGTTGAGCGCCTCATCTACTTCATTTCACTTAATTCTCAGTAACCCTATGAAGTAGGTACTTTGTATCTCCAATGCACAGTTGAGAACAATAAGGAATTAAGTTGGCTTGTCTGGAGTTAGATGTAGGAAATAGGAGGGCAGGGAGACCAGGGGCTCTGGAGCTTGACCTGGCCCCACCTGGCAGTGGTAGATGCCCTATTGTAGTTTCTTAATGAATGTGGTAGTCTAGCCCGAAAATTCCTGCTATAAATTTGTGCTTTCTTGGGGTATCTGGGTGGGTAAGTCAGTTGAGTGTCCAACTCTTTGTTTCATTTCAGGTCATGATATCAGGGTGGTGAGATTCAGTCCCACTTAGGTTCCCTGCTCAGTGTGAAGTCTGCTTGAGATTCCCTCCCTCTCCTCTACCCCTTCCCCTCACTTGCTCTCCCTCCATAAAATATTTAGAAATACATAAATTTATGCTTTTTTTAAAAATTTAAAACTCTAGGAAAACCTTTTTAATTTCTTTGGATGGGTCTTAGATGAGTTTATATTTACATGGATATATAATTTGCTAATTAAAAATTTTTAAGTAATCAGACATTTTGAATACTGAGGTTGACGTAGCTAGCATATACAATATGAACATTTCGTACATGAAAATGTCCAGGGAGACCCTTAAACCACGTAAAGATAATTTTTCATTTTATTACTGGTAGAGTGTCATGTTTGCTCTTTCTTTCTCTGCCTCTCACACATGTAATCATTATGTGTTAAAATCCAGTTTTCTTTTATCCAGGAACATTGTAAAAAAAAAGTTATTGGAACATTTTTAAGTTACCAAATTATCTTTTGTACCAGAAACAGTGGAGGATTATTTAAGAAGATATATTGCATGGTCTAATACACTAATTTAGATGGAAAAAAAATCTATATACAGATTGAAGACAATTTTTAAAAAACTTTCTGAGCCTTAATTTTCTTAGTGAAAGGGGAAAATTAAGGATTATTGAATTTAAGGATTATGTAGATTTCATAGATAATGAGAAAAATTGCGTAGCATAAAAATTTCCTTTATCCTTTAAATGTGGAATCGCTTCTCGGCCTTTTGGCTAAGATCAAGTGTATCCTTTAAATGTGGGAGATACAGGAAATTAACTCAAATCTGATGGTTTCTGACCTTTTTGAAGTTTTTAAAATACTAATTAATTTGTATATCTATTGCACAAGAAGCACCTGTGGTTGTTACTGAATGTAAATAAGCAAAAATTTGTTTAAATAAGGTACAATTCTACCACTTAGAAATAATTACTGTTAATGTATTCTATATTTATTCATATAACACCTATAGAGTTATAGTAATTGGTATACTTCATGTATTCCATAAATTACTTTATAATGAATATATTAAGTATTCTTTTTTTTAAAAGATTTTATTTATTTATTTGAGAGAGAGCAAGAGAGCATAAGCAGAGGGGAGCAGCAGAGGGAGAGGGAGAAGCAGGCTCCCTGCTGAGTGGGGGGGCCCAATGCGGTCCTCCATCCTAGGACCCTGAGATCATGACCTGAGCCAAAGGCAGAGGCTTAACCAGCTGAACCACCCAGGTGCCCCTACATTAAGTATTCTTTACAAGTAATCTACTTTCATGACATGAGTTTAAATTTCATATAGTTTTCTGTTTTATGGTTATATCATAATTTAACCAATTTCTTATTGGGCATTCGGTATGCTTATAATTGTTGCTATTACACCTAATGCTGTGAAACAATTCTTGCGTCATGTCTTTGTGTTCTTGTCATGTTGTCGTAGTATACATTCCTGGATCTGCACTTGGTGTGCTTTAGAGTATGCAAATTTAAGACTTCAAATATATGTCACAAATTACATTCTAGAAAGGTGGTATAATTTTATAATACCTTCAGTAATGTACAGGGTATGATAGATTCCTATGTCCTTAAAATATGGACCATTATTTAACTAAATCTTTGTTTAGCTTTTATATTCTGTCTTCTTTATAAATACAGTATAAGTGGAATCTGGTTTTATATATATGTATACATATATATGTATGTATTATAAACGAAAGTGTATAATTTACACACATAGGAGTACATTAGTATATTGACATATGGATGGGGGTGGTCTGAAATCCATGAACTTTGATTGCCTTTCTATAGTCTTTTTTTTTTTTTTTTTGGAAATAAACCATTCTGGATACTTGGGTGGTTTTCTGAATATCTCTGTATTTCATTATTTCTACTTAATATTCTTACTGTAACTTGGCTCTATATGGTGCAGAGGTGTTCCTTGGAGAGTTAATTATCAGAGTGTGTTGTCAGAGTGCTAACTTGAAAGTTGGTGCTTATGATTAGGTTAAACTCTATGATTGTTAGCTACTCTCAGGTATTTGATTGCATGCAAGCTAATTAGGTGATATTTTCCTTGTTTCAGATGAGTATATGGGTTCAGAGAGGTTATTCAACTTGCTTCAGATCACACAGTTCTTAGGTAATGAAAGTGGGGTGTGAATATACTTTTGTCTGACATGAGCCCTTTCTCTTTCCATTTTGCCATTTGCTGCCCTGCCCTCTTGACTGGCCCCATCCAGGGCTGTAGATTGTCACTCCTCACTGCTATCCATGTGTCTATAGGTACAATTCTTCTTTCTTCTAACTCACTGCTTCTAATCTAAGTTAATTTAGGAAGTTAATCACCAGATTGTGTCAGTGGTGAATAATTAAGTATTGGTGGCTCTGAGGGGCTGTCCTATGACCAGAAAGAATGGACTTTGACTTCGGTTTTGGATTTTCCTGGGACATTTTCATGCCTTTTTTGACTTTGGGTAGGAGTTCCCAGATAGATATTATTATGTTTTCACTAGTTGGGGGTCAGTGTTCATCTTTTTTTTTTTTTTAACATTTATTTTTTTTTTTAGAGAGAAATCTAAAAAACTGTAAGTGGGGGTGGGTGGGCAGAGGAGAGAGAGAGAGAGTCCTCAGGTGGACTCCCCGCTTAGCACAGAGCAGGACATGGGGCTCGATTCCAGGACTCTGAGATCATACCCTGAACTGAAATCAAGCTGGATGCTTTACTGACTGAGCCACCCAGGTGCCCCTCAATGCTCATCTTGAGTTTATTTTGGATCTATTTGGGGGAAAATTCAAGAGAATTTGTGCTGCACAGGTTACTTGGGATAATCCATGAACCACTCAAGATTTTCCCCAAAGAAATGTACCATTCTGGATATGTTTTATTGCATTTTTAAATTATCTTTTACTTATGTGGCTATGAGGTCCCTGAGGGAAGAGCTTCTTGCATTTTTTTTTCTTTAGATCTCCACCCACTATCTAGGTAAGTGCCTGTAACAGAGACACTCAGTGAATGTTTAATTCATGAGGCATTATAGCCTTTCTGTAGATTAATGCTGTGTGCAGGAAAGGATCTTCTACTTCTTCTTGTGTTTGAGTGTGTTACCTCCTGGCCCAGGATCCTGCCCATATTTATAGAACCAGCTTATTAGAAACTAACTTCTGTTCTAAACATAACTGCTGTTCTGTCAATTAACAATTTGCTATAGTGATGTTGGGCATCATGGAAAAGTTGTGGAAGGCATACAGGAATTCTAGGTGGGCTGAAAACCTAGCAGTGGTGAGTGAGGACTGCAGGAGCCTGGCAGCTCACTTAGGGTTTAAGATCAGGGGCTTCCCAAATCAGATTTCCTACATGGTATTTCTTCCCTGAGTGGCAGGTGGAGCAAGGACTCCTCCTCACAGGTGGTGGATATGTCTCTAGGGCTGCTGGGATCACTGCTCAGTGCACTCTGCCCACACCCTTAGCTGTGGACCCAGTTTCAGGAGCTGTTCTTAGAAAGCTTTTTCCTACAGTGGCCTCCATATTCTCTGCTTCTCTGTCTTAAGGTCCCCTTTCTTCCCAGCTACTCTACTCTTGAGAGACAGGATCTGTAGACATTTTTCCAGTAGTTTTGCTAAGGAACATTGGTTGTGGTTAACTGTAGGTGGCCTTTATATGTTATAGCCTTAAGTGGGGGAGTTGTCTGTTTAAAGTCTGTGCATCTTCCATGCTTGTCTTTTGTCTCTCTGTTTCAGGATTTAATAGCATTCTCTATAGGATGTTTCAGTAAATGTAGCTCATTACACATATCAGGGCCAGATCATGAATCCATTTAAGGAGAGTCATGCCTTCTGCAATTTAGCATTGTCACGAAACTTGAGGAATTGAAGGATGGGATTGAAATTAATGATGTGCATAAATAGTTGATATTTCAAGTTTATATCTTAATCTCTTTTTATTTACTCTTGGTAGGCTAGATTGCCCATAGGATTTTTATAGAAAAGATGTTGGAAATGTAGCTTCTAACTACTGTTGATTACCCATAAAATTGTCCCACTACAGAAAACTCTCATTGTGTTTTTTTTTCTGTTTACATTTGTTCATACTAAAATGGTTAATCTCTCTCTTTATAATATAGAACCATGTGTAATTTCCTATATGGAATGACTTTCGATGACATACGTATATCTTTCAAGGATAACATTAGATGCACATTAATTAATCTCATGCTACATTTGACTTGTGTAGTAACTCTGATTAAGAGAAAACTAATGCCCAAATCTGTTTTTCAGGCAGTAACAGAGAAGAATTTTGAAACAAAGGATTTTCGAGCTTCTCTAGAGAATGGTGTTCTGTTGTGTGAGTAAGTATTTAAAGCAGTTAAAAAATAATTCAAAAGCAAAGATGTGTACGTGTGTTGTTAGTTGTCATCACTCCCTCCCCATGGCCACCATAGTCACAGATCTGTTTTCTTGGTAACAAGTGAGATTTGATCTCTGCAAATTGACACTCCTACAGTACCAGACAGTAGGAAGGAGTTATCAGTCTCTGCATCTAAAGATAGCATTGGTGAAATATATATTATTTTAAATTAATAAACAAGAAAGGTTCTGTTATTGCTTGATGGGCCAGTAGGGGTGGGTGGTTCAGGAGGAAGCCGTATTACATTGTACCAGCTCTCACTCTGAATATTTTAACATATGGAATTGCCTGGTTTAAAAGTTAATAGAAGACTTTTTTCCTCTTCAGTTAATAGTGATGCTTGTAGAACAAGTTTATGAAGTAGCAAATTTTTCTTTTAAGCTTTAAGTGGAGTCATTACATCTCCACAGTCAATTTGAGTCATGGACCATTCATTCAATTAATATATTATTAAAAATCAATATCCCAGGTTTTGGTTATCATAAGTAAACTAGGCTGGTGGCATGATTGATGGTATGAAGCCTACATCATGTGTCTAGCCCCACTGTTTTGTCCCCCACTGGGTGCATAGTGAAGTTAACCAGGTATGTGACCTTTGGAGGTGAGGGGGAGGCAGGCCCATGGGATGTAAAGATGAAGTCCTGGGTAAGGGTGCAGGTTGCAGAAGTGAGCAAATAAGTTATAAGAATGTCCTTGAGTATGCACCCACATTTTTGAAAGGGCTTAAGTACTGCAATCTAGACACTTATCACATAGGTATTTATGGAATCTGTCCACAAGTAAGCATTGGAAGTTAAATGTACTTGTATTTAGATGATTTTGATTATCCTTTTAAAGGAAGGTGGTTTGCGGCAAAGATTGGGAGCCAGAGGGCTTAGGTTTGATTCCTTGCCCCATTACTTTTGGACATTTGAGAAACTGACTTAGTGACTGAGCCTTATTTTCTTACCTGTAAAATGGAGATCAGCATATCTGATCTGCCCAACAGGGTTGCAGAATTTCATAATACATACATTAGGGTTTTTATAAACTATCTTTGTATAAGTTGTTGCTAGGAAGATGGCCATGTAGATAACAACCTCTATCTCACTAGCTCTATTGGTAGATGTTCAAGCTTTTTTGTCTCAGAGCAATGTTATTAATTGAGCCATATGAAGTTATTGATATCCAACCCTCTGTAACCTACAGAAATATCAATTGCATATGGTTCTACTTAATACATAGCAGAGCTGATATATGAAGAAGGGCCACAAGTAAAGTTTAAGGAGTGTTTCTTGTCCTCTTCTGATGTCACATTTAGAAGTGCCATTACCAAATATGCTTAAACTAATTCTAGTAGAACACATGGTCAGTCTAATTGGTTAATGTTAGGAAATTATATTAATTTGAAAACTATAGAATTTAAGTGTGTTCTAATGCATTCAGAAGATGGAGGGGGGAATGATGATTAGAAAGATGCATGTGATTTGAGAACTACCTTAGCTATGAGTATGGACTGTTTAGAAGTTTGCAGCAAGTTAACTTTTTTTATTGCAAGCTCCACAAGTCAGGATAAGTGTTGGGTATGAAGTGTGCATATGAAGCACTGAGTTGTTTGTGGACATGTGAGAGTATATAACCCACATAGGTGATGTTTTCAAAGAAATCACTTTGTGGCTATATACTGCCAGTGATAAACTATTTAAATCATTTTTAGGGATCTCTTTTTTGGGGCATTACCTCTATAACAAGATCATTAAACATATTTGTGTGACACTTAGGTTTCTTTTTATTTAAAATGCAATTTATGCAACAGCCTGGTGTCTCAATGATTTGAGGTGATTTGTAAAAGCCATACCCAACCTGAGAAGATATTCAGAGTTGATGAAAAACTGTTTGGACCACAAGCAGTACTGTTAGATTAAACACATAAGTTCTACCTTCAGAGCAAACATTGGATGCATGTTTAAAGATACTGTGGTTTTAAAAAAATGACTTTAATTCACAGCTTCCAAAAACTCATTCTTAGATTGTTTCCTAGCTGGAATAATACCATTTAGGGATTTTGTGCATTACTAGATTTTTTTTTTTTTTTTTATGATAGTCACACACACACACACACACACAGAGAGAGAGAGAGAGAGAGAGAGAGAGAGAGAGGCAGAGACACAGGCAGAGAGAGAAGCAGGCTCCATGCACCGGGAGCCCGATGTGGGATTTGATCCCAGGTCTCCAGGATCACGCCCTGGGCCAAAGGCAGGCGCTAAACCGCTGCGCCACCCAGAGATCCCTGTGCATTACTAGATTAAGTCTAATCAGTATGTCCGGAACCCAGTATTCTTTAAATTCATGTTTTCCTAAAGTAGCATAAGTAAATATTAAGCTATGGTAATTGGCAGTTGTTTTTACTGAGAGACATCAAAACCCTGCATATTTGTATTAAAAAAACCCTTTCTCTTAATTGTAAATCACACTGTTTACGGCCACTGGTTAATGAAGCATATTAATCTCAAAGGTGCAATGTTGGGGGAAAAAGCCTATAGATAACTCTATTCTGTATACATCTGTAGCTGAAGAAAGCCTAGCTGGTTAGTCTATAAAATGATTAAGCAGGCATCACTGTTTGATCATCTCCACCTGAGCTATAATGCCTACCAAGAAAGCAAAATCTGTCGTTAAGAGTCTGGTATTAAAAGTCCTGACTCTTAAATTAATGATAAATATAGTAAGCCATCTGTCTTTGAAAATATTTTACCCCTGAGAGATCTCAAGTTTTAGCTGAAATATGATTAGGATATTTTAAAACTCTGAATTCATTTTCTTACAGGAAAAGACTGACTTCTGCTTGGTTCACTGCCAGGAAAATGGATTCTTGTGAAATACGGGGTCTGCTTGTTGCTTCTTAAACATCTCTAGGCATCCTAGTTCATTATTATGATTAAAGAGTTTTCTGATTATTTTATCTAATTTCAGCAGTCTTTTTATCCGTTAGTCATAGTTTATCCTTTTTGAGCTGGCATTCTGAAATAGTGAAGTCAAGAGTTAGAGGAAGTGAGCTTATTATAGCTTCCACCCAACTGGCAGTGTTCTGACATTTCAGATAGTCTAAATTGGGTATAAACTCTGCACTGGGGTTTTAGACCAGATATATACCTGCATAATGAGATAATGTTGCCTTTTATTCTGATTGACTATTGAACTTAGTATCTTCTGTTAATCATTTTAGTATCATTTAGTTTGATTGTGAGATCTAATTGAGTTGAGTGGTAAAGAATACTCTGCTGGTTAAAGTCTGTTACAGTAATTCTTTTACTGTATAACTTAGACCTGTAATCTCTCTTGTCTTTACTAAACAGTGAGATGGGCACAAAATCTAATTTGGGATTTTTTCAAATTAGTAAAAGGATTGACAAGAGTTTGTAAGGTGACTTCAGCTCGGTTTTTTTTGTTTTTTGTTTTTTTTTAAAGATATTTATTTATTTATTCATGAGACACACACACACACACACACACCCACGGGGGTAGAGAGGGAGGCAGAGACACAGGCAGAGGGAGAAGCAGGCTCCACGCAGAGAGCCCGATGTGGGACACAATCCCAGGTCTCCAGGATCAGGCCCCAGGCTGAAGGCGGCCCTAAACCACTGAGCCACCTGGGCTGCCCCAGCTCCTTGTTAATTATTGATAGTATTCATTAATCAGTCCTCTATTGGCAGTGTTTATTAGTGTTCATAAGGACCTCTATATTTTTAAAAATATGAGATTTGCCACTACGTAAATATCCTCAACCTTTCTCACTCTGTGGTTTTAGGAGAATCACTTCTCTTCTCTAGACATATTTGGTTGAGGCATATCTAGCTAGTGATAGGAGTTAGTAATTTCACAGTTACTCATTTTATGATTGCGATCTTGGAAATACGAAAACAAAACATTCTTTATTCACCTTGTGAAGTAAGAAGATATACTTGAAGATAATTTTATTGGGTGTGTCTCTGGTTAGTCACTCTATACTTCCCATCCCTGGAATATTGCCAGTCTGCTCTATCCCAGGTCAACCAGCCATGCCTCAGAAGTTTACAAGTGAGCCATGTCTCAGAGGTTTAGGTCTTTTTGAACTTGGCACAAATTATTAAGAAAACTCTTCTCACACTGTTACCAGGCTTTCTTTTCTATGGTTTACAGCTTGGAAAGAGTGAATCAGGATATTCACCTATTTGGTTTGAGAAATTCTGTTTTTATTTATATATGCCACGGGACCACTACACTATCTACATATAACATTTTGTTAAAGATGTGTTCAATACAAGGAGAAAAATTATTTTGAAAAAGATTCCTGTTAATTTTCTATGGGATACTTGAGTGATTGTTTTAAGATATAGGACAAAGAACTTTGTCACTTCTCATTCATGCAAGAGGGGTCTGTCTTTTGTTAGAAATGGAGACTTTCATGCATCGAATGGCAGTGATACCATGTGAAGCCCAGAGAAACTTCTTTAATGAAGCCTTTTTTCTTAGAATTACTTCTGGTTTAGAATTTCCTGAGGAGGATAGTTGTTTTCCTACATCTCTCTAGCATGCCAACACTATTCATTGATTCCCAACCATATTATAGCCATTTGCAATATAAGTAATAAAAATGATTTTTCTGGGCTCCCTGGGTGGCTCACTCAGTTGAGTGTCTGACTACTGGTTTTGGCTCAGGTCATGATCTCAGGGTCATGAGTTAGAGCTCTGCAACAGGCTCTACGCTCAGCACAGAGTCTACCTGGGATTCTTTCCCTTCTCCCCGCTACCCCCGGTACCCCCCCACCCCCACCTTGTAGGCAAGTGTTGTGCACATGTGTGGTCTCTTTCTCTCTCCCCTCCCCCCTCCCCTCCCTCTTTCAAGTAAATAAGTAAATAAAATCTTTAAGAAAATTTTAAAAATTATTTTTCTTCATTTACAGTAATATAAACTTCAAAGTTTCTATACTATTTGATAACCTAGTAGTAGGCAAATGAAGATGCAAGTGTTGCGTTGATAAAGACAATCTGAAAATTTTAAGCTGTTTTCTCTGCATGTTTGCATTTTGTGGTTGCCAATCTGTATGTTCTATTTTGAAAATTTATAGTCAGTTTTTTTCTGTAATTTGATACCTACATATAACAAAACATCATTTAAAAATAGTTTATTAAGTTGAAACCTGGCTTAGCAAATAAACGATTTAAAAGTTCACCTCTATTATAATAGTCATGTTGTACAGACTCATGGCAAATTTTGCAGAAGGTTTTTCGTATTGAGGCTTTAGTTCTAATTCATAAACCTGGCAGGTACCGTCTACAGGCCTTTCCTGCCCTGAATATAAATTACTAAGAGGAGAACAACCAGCATTTCAGTGATAGGACCTCTGAGAAAGAAATGAGAATGATGGTCTAATAAAAATAAAAGGAAGTAATGTGTATGCTAGATGTATGAGATATGAGCAATTTTATTAAAGTTGATCAGCAAGAAGTTATACTGAAGTCTATTTTAATGTAATAAAGGCTTTCAGGTAGGCACATGGAAAACAGTGTGTTAGCTGTGAAACAATCATAGTATGGTAATTCTGGTCAGTGTATTGAGAAGTAAGTTAAATGAATATTATAAAAACAAATATATAATGTATCATATCAGTTAAAAATAGAGCAATTGCCTTATATGAGAGACTTAATCTCTAGAGTTTCTTATATACTAACAATTACCAGTCAGAAAATTAGATGGGATCCAAGGAGTTAAAAGCAATAGTGACAAAGTTTAGCATTCTTTAGAGAAATGTGTGAGACTTTTACCTTGGATATTGAAAATGTAATGGTAAGCTGTAAGAATTAAGAGATGAAATGGTAAGCTATATTTCTACATAGGGTAATAGATGTCAATTAATTTATAATTTTAATCCAGACTCATTAAATCTAGTCAGGCTTCTCTTAATAAGTGTTATTTTAACATTCATGTGGAAGAATAAGAAGATAAGAATAGGAAAAATTCTAAAAATAAAAATATCTGTGAAATGAGCTTGTCTCAACCATAGAACATGTGACAAACATGACAAAGCACAGTAATTAAATTTTATGGATTGGAAAAAAATAAATATTATGGATTGCTTTGTAAATGTGCATATTAATACAGGAACAAGGTCCAAAATACATTCTTACACATAGGAATTTATGATAAAGGAGATATGAAAACACACAAAAGAGATCAATCACTCAGGTCATTGTATTGGGATAAGTAATTGTCTAAGGATGAATTTGTAAGCCCACCAAATAGCCAAGGTAAAAATAATACAAAGCTGAAAAAATAAAATTGAAGAGTTAAAACCTTTCGAGGCAGTTTAAAATTCTAAGTTTTGAAGGAGTGAGGGAAAAATAAATAAATTTAAATCCATATTTAAATAGATATTCTAACAACATTCTGAGAAAAATACATTAAGCAAAATGACTTAAACATTATCTAAAGTTCAAATACACTGGTGAGATACACATTTGGAATAGGAAATGAGTAGACAAATGAGCAAAAGATGTAACCAGATACTTCACAAATAAATAAACTGTGGAATAAGTGCTGGAAATAAGGAGTAAAATCTTCATTTTCATTAGTAAGAAATAATTATGCTAAAACCAGATACTATTTTTTTTAAAGATTTTTATTTATTTATTCATGAGACAGACACACACACACACACACACACACACACACACACACAGGCAGAGACACAGGCAAAGGGAGAAGCAGGCTCCATGCAGGGAGCCTGACGTGGGACTCGATCCCGGGAGTCCAGGATCACGACCTGGGCTGAAGGTGGCACTAAACCGCTGAGCCACCTGGTCTGCCCCAGATACTATTTTTAAGTTGAAGATGGTAAATAATTTGAAATGTTACAAAATGATGGCATATTATGGCAAAATGGTATATGTTCAAAATGACCAATTGAATGTAAACTAGTACAGTTCTGAAAAGCAGTGTTAACAATACCTGACAAGTAATTACATGCTAGTTTTTTAGTTAATCTGTATGTTAACTTACCATGAAAATTACAGGATTTTCCCCAATAATCTTTCCTCTTGAGAATAAAAAAAAAAAGATTACAAAATGGGGGGACTATGTATAAAGATTTTTCATAGTGGAAAATATAAAAAATACCTTAAATATCTATAATGTGGTTGATAAAATCAGTGAAATCTTGTATACCCCTTAAGAGTGGTGGTTATAAAGTTGGCAGCTCTTAGGAAGATCATGCAGCTGATGCGCAGAGGGACTGGGCTGCTGCAGTTCTATCCTACCAGGAGGTGGGCACATGAATGGTGCCTTCTGAGGCAAAAGTAAATTGATTCACTTGGCCAAATTCCTTGCCAGACAAGTATTAAGAGTTTGACGCTGATGTTTTTATTTCTAGAAACAGAATGTAGGAAGCTTTAAGGAGCCAGGGATGAAGAGATGCATACAGACAAACATTAGAAGCATTTTCATAGTGGCAAAAATTGGAGTGAACCCAAGTCCATCTATAAGAGAACAACATAGCACTCTGATTTGTTTGCAGGGGTGGAGAGGAATTTAGAGATGTTACTTAAGAGTAAACAACAGAACCAGGACAGGAACTCAGAGGCCCCTGCTAGATGCTTTTTTGCTATTGATGTGGTATTGGGAAATGTCCTGTTTGAGTGAGCTCCCTTAGTGCTCTAACAGTTGAGGTGGTTTAAAATAAGAGGAGTCTGTTGTCAGACGACTCAAACTTTGCTCGACTCACTTCATTCAGAATGCTTCGGGCCTAACAGGCTAAGTAAAAGTCCTGTCATAATAAAACTATAATCATGAGGTGTATTAATACTGACCTGTTGCTCTTGCACACACTTTCCCATCTTAGCACTCATTGTTAACTGTTTGTGCTATAGTCTAACTCTACACTACACAAAATTACCACAGGAATTCTAGAAACTAAACTTATATTAATTTTACTACTGATCTTTGAAAATATTAAAGTGACCATAAATGCTTATATTGAATGCTTTTAAACTTTTTTTTTTAAGAGAAGGGGGGGTGTGGAGTGGTGGGGGGCGGGGAGGGAGGGAGGGAGGGAGGGAGAGAGAGAGAATATGAATATCTTAGGCAGGCTCCACACCCAGCACAAAGCCCAATAGGGCTCAGTCTCACAAGCCTGAGATCATGACCTGAGCCCAAACCAAGAGTTGGACGCCTACCTACTGAACCACCTAGGCACCCCAAATTTAAAAATTTTAAATTTTATATGCTTCTTACTTTACCCAAGGAAATGTGATCATTAATTACTCAATGTGGTTTTTATTTTAAAGATATTATAGCTTATGGCTTTAAATGGAGGTAATAATAAAAAATCTTAGTAAGGAATTTACTTAAGATAACTTGTCCAAATTAATATATCTGATAGTTTATTGGTCAGCATTTGACAGGAGAGACAACATCAAGGTTTGACTTGTCTGGCAACAGAAAACCTAATAGAGGGAGGTATCCTTGTTGGGAACAGCCTAAAATGATTTCCCACATCTGAGTGAAACTAACGGTTAACATTTTTCTAAATTTATTTCTATAAAGAAGACAGATTTTAGATCACAGAAAAACTTCTGTATTAAATGTTAGCTAGCAGGTGTTTTTGCAGATATTTTTAAAGCACCTACACAATACCAGGTACCTCGCTAATAAGTGCTAGGAGGTATTTGGAATGAGAGAATATCCTTGTACTTAGCAGCTTCACTGTGTCCTTAGTGCAATGCTCTGTCTTTACTAAGCATTCAGGTGTTTATGGGCATACTTGCATCTAGAAGAAAACTAGGCAAAGGAAGAGGTGCTAAATAACAGATAAAACAAAAACCACTTCTTTAATTTGTAAAAACAAAACAAAACAAAACATAATATCTTCATTATGTCTTTAAAAAATTTAGTTACCGATAGGAAAATTTGATTAATGTGGGGATATATATTTAGAAAATGTAGTCAACAGAAAGATAATAGAAATATGTATGTGTGATTGACCAAATAATTCATAGGTTAGAAAGTTCACTTTCAGTGTATTGATAAGCTCTTTGAGGTCAATGTCTCTAGGACATTTGGAAAAGATCTTTGGAAGTAGGAAATTGAAAGGTGTACCTGCTGAAGGGCTTTCTGATAAAGGGGAAATGAGGTTTGGCGTTTGGAACTAGTTTCCAGAGACAGAGCACCAAATTCTAGTTCTCATTGAAACCATTTTTAACTGAGCTAGATGTTACATTGAACTTTATGTACAGTTTTCTTGGAGTGTCACCTCTGAGTTATGTTTAAAGTCAGGTCACATTCACTGGTGACAAGGTTTCGGAACAGAGGCAGCCTTCTAGCATCTATTATGTAATTAGCTCCCTTGGAGGGAGTGGGCAGGATGTTTTGGAGAGAAGAAAAGGAAGGAGACAACAATGAAGGAATGAGCTGAAGAAGAGGGATTGCAGGCTTTTGCCAGTGTGGTCTACCACAGGAGATAGCAAATGACTAGGTGTTTTCTGTTCTGGTTTTAATCTTACCAAAAGAGCAAATCTCTGATATGCTAACAAAGCACACAACTAGGCTTATGTCATGGCCTGAGGGAAGGCTTGGGGAGTAGAGGTATAACTACACATAGGATTAGAGGAACCGTGGGCTTGCAGGCAGATAAATGGTCCCTGACTGTCTCTACTTCTTTGTGCACAAAGACATCTGTTATATGGTTATCATGTTATATGTTATATGTTATCATGTTATCATGTTATATGATTCTTGAATAAAGCCAGTGACCTCAAGTGAGTGTTGTCTTTACAAATTCCACATGTGTATTTGAAGAACCCTTATTATGTAAAGAAGTTCTATTTTTAAAAGAGAGTATTATCTCCCTTGTGTGGCACTTGTATTTTATTTGGTATAAGACTATGCTCCAATTTTTTTTTTTTTAGATATCCTTAAATTTCACAGAAGTTTAGATTTTATGAAATCTACTTTCTTCCCTAGAAGAAATATCCTGAAAGTTTTTCCTTTAATTGGATGTGAAAATAATTATTCATGATTCATAATTTGATTGGAAGTTCAGTATTTGCCAAAACCATATGTGCATTTTCTCCATGCTGTAATGCTTAGAAGTGATACCATTTTAACCCTTGATAGAGTAAAACAGTGTTTTTCTCTAGTGACGCAACTTTTACAGGGTAGTTCTGTGTGTTAATCAGAGTGTTGTTTTTGCCTTGTGGTTATTTCTGTGTTTATACACGTACTGGGAGGCTCAGGAGTTGAGAAGGAAACCAATCTGCAGTGTGTATGTTGTTTTTAGGTAATAGCTGTGGAACCTTCTGGTGAGGGAGGAGTCAACTCATTTTTGGGATACATCATTATCTGTGCTGGTTCCTTTACTTCCTTCGATTCTTTACTTCCTTTTGCCGAATTGATTGAGTATAGGCTATGTTGTTACTCAATCCAAAACGTGTTTTTAAAAGATGCTCTTGGTATTACTAACACTGTAATATAAAAATGATAAGTGAAGTAAACAGGTAAATTGAATGATCTGGCCAAAGTCATCAGTGACTCAAATGGGTGGAGGAGGAATTTATGACACTCTTCCTCCAGAAAAGACAACTGATGCCAGACTCTCCTGGCGTTTGATAAGTTGGCCCAGCTCACTTTAGTCTCTAACTTTTTATGTCACTGAAAGATTATATTTTAAGATCCAAGTTACTGTAGGAGTCATTACCAAGCTAGTGGTCAACAACTCTATGCATTTCTTGATTTAATATGTTGCTACTAAGTAATGTTCCAGTTATTGGTTCTTTTAAGCATTGCAAGATGTCACTGGTAATAGAATTTAATAAATACCTAGTAAATCAAGAATGACTAGAAGAATTAATTTGCAACTGTCATTTCTTAGAAACCTCAACTTTTTTCTAGCTCCTTGCTTAGCCATTAAAGAAAAATAATTCAGCTATGAGGGGAGAAAGCCTTCCTTCCTAGCTGGCCTTCGGTGCACAGTTAAGAAATTAAGAATCATAGAGTAACAGTTCTAGGAAATGCTTGATGTTGAGAGGGCAATTTTATTATTTATATTAAGTTGTCTAAAGATCTTTGTGTGAAGGAACTGTGAAAACAGAAAAAATATCTTTTGTTCACCAGACTAAATCTTCATAAGCCATCGTTTTGTAGTTTTGAATCCTGTTGAACTACATTCTGAAGGTTATTAAATTGAGACTTTTGTCGTCCTTATTTTTAGTACATTCAAGTGTATATATAAATCTCTGGAATGTTGAAGGAGTGACATTCCACAAGTGTCAGTTTTTTTTTGTTTTTTTTTGTTTTTTTTTCTGTTGCCTATTGTGAAGAGGAGACCAGTAAATTAAGAATGTTTGGTTATTTCTCCTATATTTACTTTCCTTTTGGAGCTCTGTTTACAGAGTAAAGAATTGCTTTTTTGTAGCTAGATTATTAAATAGGAAAATCACCGTTTTAAATTACTGTCTTCTGACAGTGACTAATAATTAACCAAGCTAGAATTAGTAAAAAAGCATTACTATAATATTAAATGTCTCCATGGCTTAGCACTGTATCAGTGAAGAGCAACAAAAAACATAGGTTCACAATAACTAGATTTAGGACCAAAAGTTACACTCTGAGTTACAGTCTTTAAAGGTAGCTTCTTTTTTCATTTCTGGAATGTAGAGACAGATACCTTTGCAGATTCAGTCATAGTAACTTAAATGTGCTCAATGTTAGATTCTGAAGTAACTGTTAGCCATTTTGGGGAGTTTGGGTACATTTAATTTTTATCCAGTCACTCTGTTCTGGTAATAAAGCATCAGTCACGTATTTGAATGAGTTAGCAGTAAGAACTAGGTGGCTATGGGGATGAGTTCTGCTGTACCCTTTAAATCTGGCAAAATACAGTTATGACAATATGGATAGATCTAGAGGGTATTACACTAAGGGAAATCAGACAGAGAAAGACAAATACTGTATGACTTCATTTACAGGTAGAATCCAAAAAAAAAACACAAAACAAACAGACTCATAAATATAGAGAACAAACTGGTGGGTAGGGAGAATGGGTGAAATGGGATTAAGATGTACAAACTCTGGTTATAAAATAAGTCATGGAGATGTAAAGTAGAGCATAGGGAATATAGTCAATAATATTATAATTACTTTGTATGATGACAGATGGTAGCTAGACTTATAATGGTGATCATTTCATAATGTATATAAATGTCCAATCACTGTTTTATACCTGAAACTAATATAATGTCAACTTCAGTAAACAAATCTGGAAGAATAATGTGATTCAAAACTACCTTTTAAAGTAAAGATCAGTTTCAGAAAAGATTATAGTTAAAATGATTAATAGAAAAAATATTCTTAGGTCTAAGAGAACTGGATTATAATTGAAGGAGATTCTTAAACTGGCTCTTGAAACAGAATCAAATACTACCTTTAACAAACGTGGAACTATTTTTAGGGACATGGCTTTGAGTATACCAATGTGTCTATATTGGTCTAAGACGACACTCACCATTGTTTGCAATGATGTTCTTTTTGCTCTGTGTCGTCTTTTCTTGAGAGAAAGAAAATGCCTTTTATTGAGCTCTTGGCTCTGAATCACATATGGGGGATAGAATAGTGATATACATGATTTTTGAAAATGTTAAAAATAATACCGAGGTGATATTGGCATTCTTGTAATTGCATATGTCATTTCTTTACTTGCAGTTTGGTTAATAAACTTAAGCCTGGTGTCATTAAGAAGATTAATAGATTATCCACACCTATAGCAGGTTTGGTAAGTAAAAAATTGTCTTCAAAACTAGATTTGTTTTTGAAATGTAAAAAAGATGGGCATAGACTGGTACTCTTATCTGGAATTATCATAGAGATTAGGTCTGGAGTTTCTTGCTCAAGAAAAGTATTTTCAGTGATGTCCTCCTTCTATCTTCAGTTCTTTCTGTTTCCGTTCTGCTAAGAGACAGGCAGCCATTTACTTATTTATGTATCCATTTTGCATTTTGTGCCCTGAAACTTCATATATCCTCTTTTCCTGGCTTATTTCTTCCACAAATTGTATTTGTTTATGATCATATTCTTTCTGAAGCTCAGCCCTGCATACTTTGTTTGCTAGTTGACCACAGTTACGGAAACTGTGCATGTTCCCCATGTTTTCTCTTGCCTCATGTTTATGCATAACCCTCACTTAGCCTGTAGATCATGGAATGTATTTGCAACACTTTTGCTTTATGTTGTAGATTTCCTACCAAAGTTATATGTGATACTGCGTAGGTCAATATCTTCTCTTGCTTCAGTAATATATTCCATGAAAGGACTATGGGATAAATCTCTAGATTCCTAGTAGCTTTATTTTATTTTATTATTTTTTAAAGATTTATTTATTTATTTATGATAGACATTGAGAGAGTGACAGAGAGGCAGAGACACAGGAGGAGGGAGAAGCAGGCTCCCTGCTGGGAGCCCGACGTGGGACTTGATCCAGGGACTCCACATCCCGCCCTGGGCCAAAGGCAGGCGCTAAACCGCTGAGCCATCCAGGGATCCCCTCCTAGTAGCTTTAAATTTGGATTTTGTGTATGAAAAATATCCTGCACTATCATTATATAGATATTCTAGTGAATTGATAATAATTAAAGACCAATAACAAGGTAGGGCTGTAACTTTGACAATAAATAATTTATAATTAAGTACAAATTATGGATTATTTTCAAAATGTTAGCAACCCCTAAGAATCAAAGCTGATGATAGGAATCAGTTTAAACAAATTACTTTTATAAAACACTGAAGTTTAACACAGCTAATACCTGGAATTAAATACACACACACCTATATAATATGTAATATCTTTCGAATTGTCAAGCTGCTTATTATATTTGAGAACCCTATGTTTGGCCAGCCATTTGTTTGCAGATGTCAAAGTCATGAAGGATTAAAGGTAGTAATATCAAAATTTCTGGATTTACAGCTGGTGTGAAAATCTCATTAAAATTTTGACAGGAATAAGTTGATTATAGGTTGTGTATTATTGGAAAATATCTGTTTAGGAGACAAGAGCTTTCTTTTTGTTTTGAAAGATTAATAACAATTTTCTTTTGAAATATAGATCTATATATAAAGTTTCCAGAACAGTTGGGCTCACATATTAATTCCTTCTTTCTTACCAAGTTATTTCTATTTCATTTCTGTCATGACATGATTTCTATCATGACACAGTATTTATTGGTTTCAAATTTGGTTAGGTAAAAAACCTATCGTATGCATATATTGCTATATGAAGCTATATATATGAATGCATAGCAATATACATATATGTATGAATTACTTCTAGTAATATAGCAATCAGAAGGTATTTAAGGAATAAAGGATATTTGGTTTTCAAGTCTTTCTAGGAAAAAACATTCAGCTTAATAAAAATAAATAAGCCTTATATGAAAATCATTTTTACAAAATAAGTTCTGTGAAAATTAAAAGTCTCAATCATATTGAAATCTTTTCAAGTGGCTTGAATCTAAGTATTTTGATGCTTAGATTTTGAATTGTTATTTCTTGGATCAATTACAAGGATTTTAAATGAAATTAGCCTATGATTTCAAACACCCCGCATATTTGGAATGCTTGAATTGTGGTGGTTTGTTGTTATTGGCCACTAGAGGTTTTATTCAATCTTCTGATTCTATGATTAGATGAAAGCCAAATATATTTTATATTTAAATCCAAACATCTCCAACTATTTCTATTTTAAGCGTGGAAATTCTATCTTGTTTGGATTTTATCTCTAGAAACTAAAATGAAATGTATTTCCGGAATATTAAATAGTATGATTTCCCAAATACAGGACACTGAACATTTTCAATGGGATGTAGGAGCATAAGAATAACCACAGTTGCAGAATTGGGCTATAATTGGTTTGAAGTTGTCATCACGCCTCATATGACTCCTTCTTCCCATGCTTGTGTGTCAGGATGGTTATGTCAAAATTTCTTGAACCTTCAATTTGAAGTATGCATTAGAGCTCCAGCAGCTACCTGGTAGGGTTGTCATATGTGGATATAAAAGGGTTATATGGATAGTCTGACATACAGATGCTCAATGAATGTTCTTTTGTTGGACATTCATTTTTTTTAGTGTTCAATAATTTGTCAGTTGCATATAACACCCAGTGCTCATCATATCATGTGCCCATCACATTAGACCATCACTCAGTTACCCCATATTCTCGCACGTTTATTTTTTAAACAAATAATTGTCTACTAGGTCAAGAACTTTTCTAGTTTATACGGATATATTGGAGGAATAAAGGCAGAGTTTCTGTTCTAGTGGTGGAGCAGGATCTGGCAAATAAATTAGCAAATGAGCAAGAAAACACCAGATATAATTGTGTTGCAGATAATTATAATAGACACTTGTTGAACACTTATGAGCAGTCATAGCTGGACTATGAAGATTGACTTCTAAGAATTCCTCAAGAAGGAGTGTGTCAGAAACCTTCATTTTTGATGTGTAGAGAGGAGAGATTAAAAAAAAAAAAACCTGAGCTTGACTCTTTATACTAGTAATTTCTGTGTTCACAGCAACTAAGTTAATGACTGATACATTTGGAGGTCAAAGATTTTTTAAAAAAATATTTTATTTACCTGAGAGAGCAAGAGAGAGTGAGCGAGCACACAGAGGGAGAGAGAGAAACAGACTCCCCATCAAGTGGAGAGCCCAATGCTGGGCTGGATTCTAGGACCCTGAGCTGAAGGCAGATGCTTTACCGATGGAGCCACCTGGTGCCCCTCAAAGATTTTTTTAATGAATAAATGGGAAAAATTTCAATTGTAAAAAATAGTGAACTGTAGAATTAGGTCTCTGAAGGGATAGTGTTGTAGATTGAATTGTGCCCACCCCCCCCCAAACATAATATATTAAAGTCCTAAATCCCAGTATCTCAGAATGTGATCTTATTTGTGAATAGGGTTGTTGCAGATGATGTACTTAGTAAAGCTGAAGTCATCATGGAGTATTGTAGGCCCCTAATATAGTATGATGTCCTTATAAGAAGATGACTATGTGAAGACAGATACACCCAGGAAGAATGGCATGTGACAGTGGAGGACTGGGGTGATACATCTCTCATCAAGGAACACCATAGATTGCCAGCAAAGCACCAGAAGCTTTAAGAGGCGAGGAATAGTTTCTTTACAGAATTCATAGAATCATGGTTTTGTGGACACCTTGATTTTGGACTTTTAGTCTCTAGAACTGTGGGAAAATAAATCTCTTGTTTTAAGCTACTCAGTTTGTGGGACTTTGTCATGGCAGTGCTAGGAAACTAATACAAAGAGGTCATTTTTTTTTTTTAATATTAATACTTGCTTTAAAAAATCTTTTTATTTTGAAACAGACATTCACAGGAATTTGAAAACAAACAAACCAGTACAGAGAGGTCCTCTGTGCCCTTAACCCAGTTTCCCCCGTGATAACATTTTGCATAACTGTGATACAGTATTAAACCAGGAAATTGACATTGGTCCATCCAAAGACCTTAATCTGATTCATCAGTTTTATATGCAGTTAATGCTTTTTTAGTTACAAAGAGCAAAAGAGCAAAGATACTTTCAAGTGAAGTGAGATGAAGTGTTTTAAGGATTTTTCAGAGGACCCTCATTAATTTGGTGTTCAGCCGTAAGTATGACAATCACATTCCACGTGATTACTTTTTTCTGCCTCATTGCAAAAAGGAAATGGTGGGTCTCAGTGTCTCAGTTGAGGTTCCCAAGAGAGGAATCTGAGTGAATCAAATTACCTTGTCTTTCCAGGCTACAAATATCCTAGGTCACTGGCCAGCTGGTAGATGCATTCCTTGAGAAGAGTGTCATCTTGGCAAAATGGGCTGTGGTTAGGAGTGTAGATAGCCTTTGGTTCACTGAGTTCAGGTGTGTGGGTTAAAGAAGGTTCTGTGAATGAGGTTTCTCTGGGGTATAATATCAAGTTAAGTTAAATATAGAAAGAATTACACAATTTCTGTGCTCCAAGCCCTGTTTTCCATCACTCCTTTCTTACTCTCTTTCCTTTTCCTATAACTTTTATCCATTTCATGTCAGTTACTATGTATATTTAGTGTTGAAGCCAAAGCAATGAGTTTATCCTGTTTGTAGATGGACCTTTGTGAAACACATGATATATCCTCTGAGCAATGACAATATGGAGAGAAAAGTGTCTAGATGATTTAGAAATATATTGAAGGCTTTGCTTGAAACATTCATATGATTTAATGATTATTTTGTCTTTGTGAAGGCATGAACCATGTTCTCATATATAAAGAGATACGATTTTTCTCACTTGACTAAGTTTCAGTTTTTAAAGAAATACATTTTCTCTTTTTATTCTTTATATTCTTCACAAAGCCATGCTAAAAAAAGAAAACCCTCACCCAAAAAATTAGCTGGTGTTAAGTGTGAGTATGTTCAATTCACTGAAACTCAAAACTAAAACTTTATTTGGGAATTCAAAAACTCAACCTCAGAATAAAACCCTGAGAAACAAGCAAGATATTCTGATTATGAAAAGAGCCATTGAACCAGAATAATGTTTACCATCTGATGTGTTAACATGCATGAAATATAATACATGCAGAGAACATCAAGGAAGTTCTTAACCCTGAGACTTACAGTTGTCTTGGACCCCTATTGATTTAATTGTATTTACTAAAGCAAGATTACTCAACCTTGGCGCCACTGAGTATTGACATGTTGGGCCAGATAGTTCCTTGTTGGGGGGTCTTTCTTGTGCATTGTAGAATGTTTAGAGCTTCCCTGTACTCTACTCACTAGATGCTAGTACCACTATGTTCCCCACCCTGAAATTATGACAGCTAAAAAGGTCTTCTGACATTGTCAATGACCATTATGAGGTAAAATCATCCCTGGCTAAGAGCCGCAGAGCTAAAGAGTTAAGAAAGTAGACACTACCCCTTTACATGGGCTAGTTTGCCTGCTGAGTATAGATTTGAATGATCTACTTATGCCTGCCATTTCAATTGCAGTTTCGCAGAAAAGCAATGGTTTCTAGAAAATTTGGTTTGAATAATTTGTTTGAAAGTTTGTGTCTACCAGTGGGCTTAGTATAAAAATCTTCTTGGGGCATCTGGGTGGCTCAGTCAGTTAAGCATCTGCCTCTTGATTTTGGCTCAGGTCATGATCCTCAGGGTTGTGGGATGGAGCCCTGCATTGACTCCTTGTTGGGCATGGAGCCTTCTTAAGATTTGCTCTCCTTCTCCCTTGCTGCCTCCCCACCCCCCCGCCTCTTCAGTATATCCACACTTGCTTCAAAAATATGGGCTGAATTTGAGCATATTTCCTCTAAAGGGTTACTCTTTAAGATTATTTTTGAGAGAGGAATGTGTAAGGTGTGACTGTAGACACTGGAAAGGTTGTCTTCTCATTCAGAAATGCTGTAGAATGCAGGAAATGGGCAAAGATGCCAGCTAGCTTAAGCTGTTGCATGTGTCAGTTTCTCTTGGCTTCATAACGGTTACTTCAAGAAGTAACGCAGGTCTATCGGTCTATTCTTACTGCCGTTTTTCATAAGGATATTAGTGGTTAATGTTCATGTGCCTGTGTAAAATTATTTCTGATTCATCTTTACTCTCCTGTACACTTAAGTGTCAGCAAAGTAGCATGACCTAGTCTGAGCCAAGGTCACTATTGAAACATCTGGTTGTTCCTTTCCACCAGTAATAGAAAGTCCACCTGAGGAATCAGCTGTAAACTTTAAATAATCTCATCCAGGTTTTATCATGTACTTTTTAAAACCCACTCTCAGTCAGTAACTATATATATATCCACTCTTTCTCAGGGCATGAAGAACGAAGGGGTTGGGAGAGGGGAAGTTTGTAGGACATTGAGCTTGTGATCTCTTTTACAAATAAAGCCAAAATGTGAGACCTCAAGACAGGAGTGTTTTCAGGGAAAAAGCCCACTCTGTTTCCTCTTCTTTCTTATCCAAGTTGAAATAATACAGGAAGAATGAATATAATTATTATTTTCATTCAAGGGTGGCACTTTTCTGGTTAGGAGGCAGGAATAAATTTTGTATGGTTGAAAAGAAATTACTTAGGGAACATTAAAATGTGGCTTGGATGAACAACTAACACATGCTTTGCTTAAAAGAGTAGTGACCAAGGATTGCTCTGTACTGGGTCAAACACAGTATGTGTTTTAGAGAGAATCTCTATCTAGTTGGTAATAAGCAAGTAAGATACATGTGTGGATATATTTCAGTGTTGACGTATATAAAACCTGGAAAAAAGTGACACCATGGGAAGAGATGGGAAGATGATATTTTAGAGCTTGTTTAAAATAACCATTTAATGCTAAGATCAGTAGTGCCTATTTTCTGTTCTTGGATTTTATTGCTGATTTTGTGGATTTGTTTGAGATCTCCACCTAGCACATTTGGGAGAGGCTTCCACCAAGCAAAATCTTTTTCATTCATTCATTCACAGGTCATGCTTTTTTGATCTTTTAGCCAGTAAGAGCAGTGTTCACGCTGAGCTTATTCTGGCTGCAATGATCCCCATCTCCAAATGAATGGGAAACAACATTGAGGTCCCCTCCCATAACACTGCTTCTGCCTTAACTCTTATTTAGTTTTCATGTTCTCATTTTCCTCACAGTTAATAATTAATGAAGGCTAGATGTTTTATAAAAATGACCATGTTCTTTAATTATTGTTCATTTCTCCCCTGTCACTGTATTGGAACAATTTCATAGATGTGGAATTAGACCTTAGTGTTTTATTGAGTTAAATGATTTTTTTCTTCCATTTCCTAGTAGAGACAGGGGAGGTTAGATGATATCAATAAACTTGATTAAAATTGCTCAATTGTGGTTTCATGATTAAACCTACACTAAAGAGATCTTTTTATTTCAAAGGGAGGGTAAACCACCATTACAAGTTGTATAAAAATGCCTCAAACAATAAAATTTAACCTATTTTTATTTTTCTAGTTTGTTAATCTTATTTTCCTTATAAACAGAACACCAATAACAAAAATGTGCTTTTTTTTCTTAATGAAGTTACAGGAGAGTACTGTAGCATTGCCGTTATTTAATGCATTACACTTACGTAAGACATTGTAGCATAAAAGCTGTCTATTTGCTAGAAATAAGGCCACTTTATGCATTGAAAATGACATTTTCTGTGGTTGTACTTTAATTTTCTTCTAATATATATTGTATTGGAATTTCTGTGGGTCACCTTCAGTATTTTGAAATACTTTGGGGTTATCTGATAATTAAGTTGAGAAAACAGACTAAATGGGGATTGTCCATTGGCTGTTTTCAAGGTAACAAATATTAGATAGTAAATATCCAAATGTCTTAATACTTCCAGATAAATGGCATATAAATAAGTCAATGATAATGCGTTATTTATAAAGAAATTTTAGGGACGTCTGTGTGGCTCAGCAGTTGAGCGCCTTCCTTTGGCCCAGGACATGATCCCGGGGTCCTGGGATCGAATCCTGCATTGGGCTCCCTCTGGGGAGCCTGCTTCTCCCTCTGCCTGTGTCTCTGCCTCTCCCTCTCTCTCTCTCTCTCTCTCTCTCTGTCTCTCATGAATAAATAAATAAAATCTTAAAAAAAAAATTTTAGGTGATTCCCTCAAGAGTCTCTTTGTCTTCTCTTCTCTCCAACTTCCAGTAAAGATAAGTATCACCAGGAATGGAAACTCAAAAACTTAGTATTAACATTAAAGTTATTTTCAGTACCCTCATAATGATGCGGGACTGTAAATCAGGAAACTCCTGTTTTATTTTGAGCCATAATTTCTTAGTCATGGCATTGGCACAAGTTTAGGAGCACTTCCCTAGAGTTCCAAAACCTAGTTGTTTTTAAATCTAAGATGAACATATGCCAACTTTCAGCCTTGAGGGCAATCTGTTAAAAAAACATTAATGAATTATAATTCCTAAACTAACAGCATGATTAACATGTAGAGTCAAAGAAAAATTGATTCAGAGTAGGTTATATCCTACATGATAGTTTTACTCAGATACTAAAATGCTTGGAACATCTCTCTTTAGGAACCTTTTGTTATGTAGAAATTGGAAACAACTCAAATGAGATTAATAATAAATAGAACCCAGGTGGAAGACTGGTATGAATACATTGGTCATTTGATGAGCCTTATGCCCACAACTATCCTTCCCTTCCTAAAAGTATTTATTGAAAAAAAAAAAAAGTATTTATTGAACACCTACTATGTGCCAGGTACTATTCTAAGATCTTGGAACACAGCCACAAGTAAGGCAGAAAAAGTTTCTCTCCTAATGGAGTATAATCAATAGATCAGTAATACCCATAAGGTACTAATAGTTGCCATGCAGAATATATATCTTGTCAGTTGCCAATAATTACAGTGAAAAAATAAAGTGAATGGGTAGAGAATGATTGAGTTGAGTATATGGAGAAGTGTTTCAAAAAAGGTGCTCAGAGATATCTTATTCCTGGAGTTGGCATTTGATCAGGGACCTGCATGAAGTGAGGGAGGGGGAAAATCTGGGACTTTTTGAGACAGAAGGAAAAGAGGGAGGATCAAGACTGGATCAAGCTGGATCAAGAAGGACTGTGGCTCTGGAACGAAGCAAGGTGGATAGAAGTAAGCCAGCAAGATTGTACGAGGCTTCATAGGCTTTGGTGGATAGATCACATTTTACTCCTAGCATGATGAGAAGCTATTGGGGGCAATTTAATTTGTTAGAGGTTATTGGTTGCCTGTGGTAAAGGATGCACATATCTGAATATACTAGAAACCATTGAATTATACATTTACATTTATGACTTATATGTGAATTATGCCTCAGTAATATGTAAAATTAAAAAATCACCAAGTTGGTTTGTGAACAATAGACTGAAGGAAATCAAGAAGCAGTAAGGCCTGATAAAGAATAGTTTTGGTAGTTGTAATGACTAATTTTGTGTTAGCTTGACAAGCCATGGAGTGTCCAGATGATTGGTTGGACATTATTACATTATTCTGCATGTGTCTGTGAGGGTGTTTTGGATGAGATTAACATTTGAATCTGTAGCTTGAGGAAATCAGATTGTTTTCCCCAGTGTGGGTGGGCCTCATATAATCAGTCAAAGGGCTGACTAAAGCAAAAAGATCAATCCTCCTGTGAGTCAGAAAAAACGACTCCTGCCTAACTGCATAACTAGAACATTGATAACATTGATATTTTCCTGCCTTCAGACTTGAACTAAAATATTGGCTTTTTCTTGGGTCTCAAGTTTGCCAGCTTTGAAACTGGAATTTACTTTAAAATGGAACATTTTATTGCCTTTCCTGGTTCTCAGGATTCTGGACATGGACTGGAAATATACCATCAGCCCTCCTTGGTGTCCAGCTTGTAAATGGGCAGATCATGGGACTCTTTAGCTTCCATAATTACATGAACCAGTTCCTTTTAGGGTTAGGGTTTATTTATAAAATAAATCTCTTTCTATATAGATATGTATCTTGTTCTGTTGTTTAGAGAACTCTTGACTATACAGTAGTTCAGGCAAGAGGCGATGGTGACAATATTGGAAATGCTAGAAGGGGTCAGAGTTTGTTTTGATGGAAGACCATATAGCGCTTGCTAATAGGTTGACAGAGAAGCCAGGGTTTTTCCATCAGTAGTTTATTGAGATAGTAAACTAAGGAGCCAGAGGGTTGGTGGAGGGAAGGGGAGAATCAAGGGAGAAATTGGAAATTGAGTCAGTTTACATAAGATTGCAGATTTGCAAATGTCAAAGTGATCAGTGTCAATCTTAGATATTGTTCCCTGACAACATCATGAAAAACATGATTTGTGATTATTTAATAAGAAAGAAAATCACATTAGAAGCCAGCCTTGTCCATGACACACAGAAGTTCTAAAGCAACATATTACTGAGCTGGTCCCATGGAGAGTCCAGGAGACTAGCTAGAGGTCATAAAATGGCTCATGATGGATTTTATTTGGCTTACATTGTTTTTGCTTTTTTTTAAAAAAAATCTGAGCCAACATTCGCATACTTAGATTTCATATAGAATCCTCATCTCTGGCTTCTCAAGGAGCATGGCAACAATAGGCCTGCATTCCCCCCAAAGTAACCATTGTATGGAGTTTCTTATGGACAGTATGGGAGTCTCTGCATTGTTTCTTCTCTGGGCATTTTCCTAACATGATACCCATTTTATTCATTTACAGTTTATTCAGTCATTTTACCAGCCTTTCCCTTTTAGGCACATCTTCATTCCTACAAAGTGTCTGTTGTGGCCTTGGTATAGCCAATATGAAGAAAAGTAGACCAGGTAATATCTGTAGGTAAAATCTTAAGCAGTTGAATACAAATGCTCACTTTTAAGGAGCTGAATGTAAATCCATGTAAACCTGGAGAGAAGTTTCTGCAGTTTGCCTTGGGGCTTTGTACTTGAACTATTTTCATTTAAAAAAAAAAAAAAGATGAAATAAAAACATGGGAAATGTATCTGGTCCTCTTTGTGGATGTTGGAAAAATAAGGCATAGTTAATGTACTGAATATAGAAATCTGCAATTTAAAATGGCCTAGAGTCATAAGAGTCCAGCCATTTTATATTATCTGCAAACTTAGGCATTTTATAACTTTACAAAAATCACATGATTTTCATTTCAGATTCTTTATATCCACTTTATTCTTATTCCAAATTTCACTAGCCTCCTGGCCCATTAAAATGCACAGGTCATCTTTTTGCAAACTGTGATGTCATTGTGAACTGGTTATTGTTATCTCACATCTCAACAGTATGATAGAGATGCCACAATGCGAAGTACCTGTGTCCTATAACAAGAGAAGTAAGGTCCATTTACTGACCACTTGCTATATCCCAGAAACTGCCAATTACATATCTATTTCCTCAGTAAATCTTCAAAATCACTGTTACTCTCCTTTTGCAAGAGGACCCTGGTTAGTGACCCATCAAGTGATGACTTGTAATTGACCACATCTGGAGTCCTATCTTAGCTACAGATGTTTCATTTTGGGAAGAGAGGACCTAGCAAACAGGAACCTATCTGTAAGGAAGTATGATGGTTGTCACAGGCAGAATGGCACCCAACGATATTCACGCTCTAATTCAGGAACCAGTCAATGTGTTGTAAGGCGGGGGAACATTGGGTTCCAGGGAAAATTGAGGTGCCAAAAAGTTGACTTTGAGATGGGGAGAAGTTCCAGGATTATCCAGGTGGGCCTAGTATCATCCCGAGAGTCCTCATAAGTGGAAGAGAGAGTGAGGATTGGATGGTGTGATAGAGACTGAGGTTGATGCTGCTGGTTTTGAGGGTGGAGGGAAGAGGCCTCTAGCAAATGGAAAAGAAGAAAGAAATGGATTTTCTTCTAGAGCCTCCAGAAGAAACATAGCCCTGCCAACACCTTGATTTTAACCCAGGGAGACTGATTTGGGACTTCCGACCTCCAGAGCTGGAAGATAATAAACTTGTCTTGTTTTCAGCCACTGACGAGTGGTGATTTGTTTCACTTGTGGTGAAAACGAATCTAGTGGTGAAGAGCACAGACTCTGGAACTGGAGCAGCTCCATTTGAGTCCTAGCTCCACTGCTTCCTGGACAACCTCGGGTCACTTCTGCACCTCTTAGGCCTCAGTTCACTCACGTGTAAAATAGGAACAATAAGACTTCATAAGCTTTTATAGTGTGAATTGGAGATAGTTTGTATAAAGTGCCTCAGCATGCTGCCTGGCAGAGGGTGAGAACTCCATGGATGCCAGCTTGAGAAAATCAGCTGATTCAGAGGAGGGCCAGTTGGGATGACAGGAGAACCGAGAAAACCGGGGGTATATGAAGAGGAGATGTGAGGTTGGGGGTGGCTTGTAGGCGTGTGGCATGTGTGAGGTGGAGAGCTAAGTAGCTAAGCTAAGCAGCTCTTGTGAGAGAAAGATGAGATTTAGTTCCCATTAAGTAGGCAGATTTAGGATCAGTGTTTTACAATTATAGTGAGGGAGTCTTTGGACTTTTTTGACATAGAAATGACTAAAAGTGAGTCAGCCTCATAAAGGAAGGAGTCCCTGGGGCTGGAAAGGCTCAGACAAGGCCTGACGATCAAGACATATCACCTGTAAAAGTGACTCTCGGAAAGGGGGTGGGAACAGTTGCACGGAAGGAGTGTGAATTTCCAGCGAGCTCTAAAGCTTTACTGTGCTGTTTTCCTTCATTAAATGTGCTCTACTGCTTCATGAAATGTGTTTTGGCATCATCATGTCATGTTTCACTAAGCAATTACGTATTTGTTTTCGTTCAGAATGGAGGACATGGGTAATTTGATGAGAAAACTTTTTTTTCTTTTATTCCCTTTTTGTCTACCCACTTTTGGCCACCAGCAGTCTGGTCTCAGAACTTCTTAGGCCTCTATTTCAATATTTTGTGTCCCTTCCCTCTTCCCTCCCTTCCCCCTTTCCTTCGTTCCTTTCCTCCTTTCTTTCAAGAGTAAGTTTTAGAACTCCTTCATTTTTGATGTGAAGTTTAATTTGAACACCACGGAAGACTGTACCTTAGTCCATGCTGTGGTTTGACAAAGCCTGTCACTGCTTCTGTGTGGTTCATTGTAACCCAAGTTGATTAAGCATCTCAGTAACTAGCCTTTTACTAGAGCACAGCCCTCATGCCTTTGACCTTCCACCACCCTAGCTCGCCAGTGCTCTGTTCTGCTCAACCCTCTTGGTATGGGTTTTACTCCTACTCTGCCAAGCAACGCTGGAGAAAAGCCTGCCAGCCACTTGGTGATTTATCATGTTTAATCCTCTGGGCCCTCAATGTCGCTTGGCAATTCCCTTTAAACATTCCTAGTTGGTTCCTACTCCTGTTGTCACATGTGACAAAACTTGACTGCTCTCCTTGTCCTCAAATCCTTTGCTAGCAGCACGTGACTGAGGCTCTTTGCAGAGAAGAACTGAAGAAATATATGCTGTGTACTTTTATCACAAGTAACTATTGAAGTTGGATCTGTTTACCTGTGTATTGTAATTAGCACATGCTTACATTTATTCACTAAGCCTTAAAATAGAAGATGAAGTCTCTAATAATAAAACTAGTGCCACTGATCAAAATTGCAACCACACTACTTCCTTAATGGAAACTATATAATTAAAATGATTATAATTTGGGTGTATTGTAATCATTCCCATGCTAGGGAATTGCTTTAAAATAATTTTGAATGGTCACAATATATCAGAAGAATGGGATTTGAGTACTTTTGGTGATGACCTAATGGTGAGCTCCATAATCCCTAGGTGATTGGTGTTCATACTAAGGAGAAACACTGCTGTAAATCCTAGTCAGAAATATTTTCCTTATTTTGTTATTTTCCAGAACACTATGTCTACAAAGACTCAAACCACCTGGAGGATTTTCTTAGAATGTAGATTCTGATTGCGTTGGGTCTAGGGTGGAGCTTGAGTCTGCATTTCTTACAGGCTCCCAAGTGATGCTGATGGTGTGTGGACCCCATGTCAAGTACCAAGAAGCTGGGCCAGCAGTTGCCTAGTTGTGTGCATGAGCATCACCTTTGTGGTGATTGAGTGCTCTCTCTGGAGAGTCTGATGTGGCTGATTAGAGACTCTTAGTCTAACATAGAGACTTAATTTGGTTTCTCTGCCTCAAACAGTGCTTACAACCTCTTGATTGTTGGCTTATACTTTCTAACTTTTGTCACTGTTAACTCTAAGGGACAGGAGACAGGGAGGGGCTTTGGTGCTAAATTGTAAATAGAAAAGGAATTGAGGTCACCAAATCTCTTGCTGTTGGATAAATTGATCTGCATTATCATGTGCTCAGTTCAGAGGAATTGGATAATGTGCCCTCTTTTTTAATCAAAAAATCTTGCTTAAAGTAGGCATAGAAACTTACTGGGAGTAATAGGCAAAAGTGAGCACATGAGGAACATTTGGTTCATTGATGGGAACACTTCCAGGTGATGTCATTCTGGCAGCTTTGGTTTAAGGTGGTTACTGTATGGCCCTTGTTTGCCTATAAGGTACAGTTACAGCTCTGAGCATGTTTTTACTCTCTTTTTTCAGAATTAGTTAGGATTTTGATCTTATTTAGGGCTTCTGTAATAAATCTCCTTGTATTTATTTAAATAACTCATTTTTATTGATGAATGCTCTTGGCCCTCTACACTCAGGAAATTTTTGCAGAAGTGAGTCTAACTGGTTTGTTATTTTGAATAGACATTCCTCATTTGTTGTGACATTAAAGTATCTTGATAACAAGTATTCCCTCTGTAAGTTGGAAGTCTTGAAATTATATCATTAAAGAAAAATTTAAGAAAAATACATAAAAGAAACATTTAAAAATTTTCTCCAAGTAAAAAATGAAAATGACTTTGGTCAGCATAAGAGCCTAGGGAGGAATAGCATAGAATTCTTTTTAAAGATTTATTTATTTATTCATGCTAGAGAGAGAAGCAGAGACACAGGCAGAGACCCAGGCAGAGGGAGAAGCAGGCTCCACGCAGGGAGCCCGACGCGGGACTCGATCCTGGGACTCCAGGACCGTGCCCTGGGCCAAAGGCAGGTGCTAAACCGCTGAGCCACCCAGGGATCGATCCCCAGCATAGAGTTTTAGTGAAGATTTAGACTTTTGTGTAACAGAATGGTTAAATGCATAAATGTAGACCACAATGCCATTTATGCAAATGAATACATAAATGAATCAGCACTTTAAAGGACATTTACATTTTTAAGCACATTATAGAAGACACCTTCAAAAAATAATTTATGGAGGTGAATTCATATAACAAAATTAGCCATTTACGGTGAACAATTCAGTGGCATGTAGTATATTCACAGTGTTGTGCAGGCACCAAACATTTCCATCACTCCCAAGTTAAACCGCTTACCTATTAGGTTGTCTCCTATTTCATCCTCTTCCTCCCCAGACTTCTCTCAGCCACAAATCTGCATTCTGTCTTTAAGGATTTATCTATTCTGGATATTTCATATAAATGGAGTATGTAACATTTGTGTGTTTAGCTTTTACTTAGCATAGTGTTTTGGAAGTCCATTCTCCATCCGTGCTGTAGAAAGTATCAGTACTTCATTTGTTTAGTGGGTGAATAATATGTCATTATATGAATATATTCCAATTTGTTTTATCCATTTCTATTAATGTACATGTTTTGTGTGTTTCTATCTTTTGACTCTTGTGAATAGTGCCACTATGATGTGCCTGTACGTGTCCTTGTTTGGGAAACTCTTCAGTTCTTTGGGGGTATATTCTTAGCACCTTTTAGTAAAGTGCAATGGGAGAAATGGAGGTATGGGATGAGGAGAAAGAGATAACAAAATGGGAGGGCCCTAATATCAACTGATTGGAGTTTGCTAAAATATATTAATTCAACTCTGGGCCCCTGATACTTTCCTCAACTGCTTCCATCCCTGATAAGAGACTAGCAATCTGCTGAAGTGACATGAGACTATGTTATTGGGTAAGTGCTTTTGGGAGGAAAGTGGGATGAAAAGCTCTGAAAGGGTTCATGTTGCAAAAGACCCATATTACCTCTGGGTCTAGTGTTAGAATATTCATGTTGGCCTCAATCCTTCTTATGACTCTCTTTAGGCTGTATCATGGAGACAGAAGTTAAGACCCCATAGAAATGAATAATTGTGTTTTTGTTTACAACCAGAAAGTGTTGGGAGGAAGTAGAAACATGGTCCTACATTTGGGGACAGAGAATGAGAGTGGGAACTGCTCTCTCCATCACATGTCCTTTCAGAATCAGAGCATCCTAACATTGGAGGGGCCAGAGATGGCAGCTTTGGAAGGAGTGAAGGGAATCTCTAGTAGGATATAAAATAGGGGGCAATGAGAAGAAAGCTTCAGCATTTGGGGTAGTATTTACACTGTAGTAAATGGCCGATCTTTGTCACTTACTTACTCCTTAACACCCTGGAGTTTATACTCGCTAAAGATTCTGTTTGATTGTCAAATTCTTTGAACAGTTTTCATCTTTGATGAAGTTTTTTGTAGCATGCCACTCTTCTGTCTTCTTTTCCCTTGTTTTCCATAACATTTTGCAGTTTTGCTTTTCCTCTGATTTCTCTGGTTGCTAGGTGTTTTTTCTTTTGTTTTTAAGCTATCTGTTAAATATTGGTGTCTGATTGTGAATCCTTCTTTTGTTTTGCTTTTCCTAAGAGGGCTCATCCACATCCTTCATTTCAGTTACTACCAATGTGTGCTTGATTTCCCCAAACCAATATTTAAGTTCAAATACTTCTCATGCGCTCCAAACCCAATTTACCATTAGTTGAACATCTTGATGTGGATGTCTGAAACTCAACATTTCTAAAAACAGTTTATCTTCTCCAAATTGATAACTATTTTGCATTCTAAGTGTTGTAGCCAACTTCTACAGTGGTCCCAATGATTACCTCCTGATACTACCTTGTACCTCAACATTGTATCTAATTAGATGTTCTAGCTGAGACTTCCAGATGGTGTGCCAAAGTGCTGCCTGGCTTCCTCTTGCTGGTGATAGTAAAATATGAGACAGAAAAGGATACCCTGATAAACAAGAGGGGCACAGGAATTGCTGATTTTCAAAATTGTCTGCCTTTTTAGTCAGCAAATGATGCTAGAATTGAGAAATGGCTTTCAGGGAAAGATCAAATTCAATGCCCTGGTAGGAAAACAAGGTCTGAAAGTGAAGCTGAGGGTGTGGCTGTAAAATCCTCTAAGATCTTGGAAAGATCCAAGTAGTACCTTGGAAGTCTGTCTTGTCAAGCAGTAGGGCTTCTAAGAAGCATAAAGGTGATGTCCGTCTGTCATCTCGGCATACCAAGATGGCTAAGGGCTTCTCTTGAAGGGATTTGTGGGTGTGGCTTTTATCTAATGAGAGTAAGTTCAATAAAATTCATAAAAGACTTATAGTACTGAGAGAAGTGTATTTGCTGAAGCACTGTAATAGTAGACTGAAAAGGATAGAGGATTACAAAATTAAAAGACCTTTAGTTCCCCAAACTTTTATAGGCAGGAAGCAGACTGAAAAAGCTACATACCTACAAACACAAGCTACTTTTCAAGGAAGTAAAAGATGATTTTAAGGTAGAATCAAGAGTCCAGAGGATGAAGGAAAAACCCATGAGGTGTTTGCTGGCCTTGAATCCTAATGAAAGATCTATCATTCTATGCCTTACAGAGTTTCTGTGGCTTGGTGATACCTGTGTACCTTAATTTCTCCACACTTTGAACTAGAATATGTCTAGAGGCTACCCTGCACCCCTGTATGTTAGGGGTGTAGGGTATAGGTAACTTGTCACTTTAGTTCACGGACATTTAGGTTGAAAGGAACTATGTCTGAGGGCTATCCTTAAGGATCTACACATGGGGATCTTTATATAAACTTGGATCTGATTTTTTAAAATTTTATTTAAAAAAATGTATTTGTTTATTCATGAGAGACACACAGAGAGAGGCAGAGACATGGGGGAAGCAGGCTCCCTGTAGGGAGCCTGATGTGATACTTGATCCCAGGACCCTGGGATCACGCCCTAAGCCAAAGGCAGACACTGAATCACTAAACCACCCAGATGTCCCTTGGATCTGGTTTAGGTGAGATTCTAAACTTTGAGCTCATCTGGCAAAGGGGCGAGCATTTCCAGGACTTTGGGGGAAAGGGTTAGTGTATATTCCATGAGGGAGTGACGTGAATCACTGGGTCTAAAGAGTGAACTGTGGTGCGTGGTCCCCAGTGATCCCACTTCCTATTTATGTTCTTGTGCAGTCCTCCTTATATTGAATAGGGCTGACCTATGTCACCAGCAGGATACTGAGGAAATAATGATGACTTGAAACTTAGGCCGTGAGATACTACAGCTGCCATCATGCTTGCATTTGGAATGTTCACTCTGTCAGGCAGCCTAATGGAGATGTCTATTTGGTAAAGAACTGAGGCTTCCTGCCAATAACCAGCCCCAACATGCCAGCTATGAGTGTGCCACCTTGGAGAGGGCTTGCTCCTTCAAGCCCCAGGAGGATCTACAGGTGATTACCGTCTGGCCTGACATCTACAACCTGCTCAGAGACCTCTAAGTCAGAACCATCCAACGTGGGTTACTCCTGAATTCCTAACCGTCAAAAACTGTGAAATCATACATGTCTATTGTTTTAAGCTGCTAAATTTTGGGATAACTAGCTATGTAGTGGTAGATAATCAATAGAGGTGCCACAGTAGACTAATATAAACCTGGGGATGTTGGTAAATTTTTGTGGATACCTCATCTTTCCTCAGTTGTTAGGAAATACTCTTCCTGGTTCACTAATCTCTCTTTAATTTACCCTTGCCCCTTACACCTCTTATGATTACCCTTGTAATTGATTCTAGGCTAAGGAGTGTAGAGGGCTTGGGGGAGAATATGAAAATCTTAAGCCATCCTGCCTTGTCTGTTTATATAGTGTCTGCTTTTATTCATGTCCTAGATAAATAACACTGGAAGGAGCTATTGCAGATCTGGGATCCTCATTTTGTTTTGTTGTTGTGAAGCCACTTTTGGTCCTCGGGGTACAGGAATTGTAGAGGCTTACTTAAGTATTAAGGGTTGGGTTAGGGAGTTCTGGGCTTCCCTCCTCTTGCACAGAGGTGTGTGCCCTAGGGAATATGGGGTACAGATCCAGAAACTACTCATTTCACAGAGGAGGAAAATGGGGCCAGAAAGGCTAATTAATTTTTTCAAAGCCACACAACTGATGAGTGGCAGAGCTAACTTGGAGTCCTGGCTAACAGTCTAATCAGAAGATGTTTCGTATTTGTCCTATGTTTTAACTTTATCTTTGCTAGTAGCAAGTGAAATTGATCCCATTAATGAAGACTAACTGCTTCTCTTTTAATATGTTGAGTGGGTGTGGCTTCTTGGTGTTCCAACAGACATTAAAATTTTATTTTATAGTCTTGTATCTCCCCTTAGGCAACTTTCTGCCTAGGTCTTTTGAAATTGCAAAAAAGAAATTACCAGTGGGCTGGAGTCCAATAAGCAGGATTTAGGTTGCAGTTCTGATCTTAATACAACTTGTTTCTGCTGCATAGGCTGTGTGGGGCCTTGTTTGTGAAGTTTGTCTGTTTTAAGTTTGAGCATCATTGAACTCTAAAAGAAACTCTGCTTTTTAAAGGCTTTATTTAAAACTAGAATTTCATCATAATCTTTTTTTAAAATTGTCTCTTTTGAACTATAATCACTTTAGATTTGAAATAACCACCTATTTGAGGTTTTGAGGCATATTTGGCTTTATTTTATCAATAGGTACATATTTATCAACTGGATAAGTGCTGTTATGGTTTTAGAAAACACATGAATAATTATTTTGGCTGTCAATTCAATAGGTTTACTTTCAGTTTAACTTTGTCATAATGTTTAATTTTTAAATTTTTAAAAAGATTTTATTTATTTATTCATGAGAGACACAGAGAGAGGCAGAGACACAGGCAGAGGGAGAAGCAGGCTCTGTGTAGGGAGCCCGATGTGGGACTCGATCCTGGAACTCCAGGATCCTGGAACTCCAGGATCACGCCCTGAGCCACCCAACCCTATTTTATAATATTTTAAACATTCAGAACCAAATTGATGTTGTGGGGAGACAGACTTAATCCCTCCCTCCCTCCCTCCCTCCCTCCCTCACTCCCTCCCTCCCTCCCTTCCTCCCTTCCTTCCTTCCTTTTTCTTTTTGGTGGGAAGACTTCTAATGGTTTATTCTTCCTCTTCAGAAATGTGCTTTTCTTCCTGTAGGATTTGGGGTGCTAGGGCACCAAGCCATTTGTTCTTGTCTGCTTCTCTGAAGGCCAGTTTTAGAACCTTTAATTTAAATCATTGAGTTCTGAGATAGTATAGGTTTTCAAAAATATGTGAGCTTAACAAAATGATCACTTTTGCTGCTGGAATTTTGCCAATATGTTATTCCCCCTTTTTTTCCCCACTAAGTCAGATTGAACACCTTTCACTGAGTTGTTCAACTTTTGACTTATAAAAAGTTTTGACTTCTTTTAATCTTTCATTAAAATAATTTTGGATTCCACAATAGCCAAATTATGGAAAGAGCCCCAATGTTCATCAACTGATGAATGGATAAAGAAGATGTGGTATATATATACAATGGAATATTACTCAGCCATGAAAAGAATGAAACCTTGCCATTTGCAATGACATGGGTAGAACTAGAGTATATGTCAGATAAGTCAGAGAAACACAAATACCATATGATTTCACTCATGTGGAATTTGAGAACATATGGGAAGGGAAAGAAAAATAAAATAAAAAAAGAGAGGGAGACAAACCATAAGATTCTTAACTATAGAAAACAAACTGAGGGTTGGTGGAGGGGAGGTGGGTGAGGGCATGGGCTAAATTGGTGATGGGCATTAAGGAGGGTGCTTGTTGGGATTAGCACTAGGTGCTGTATATAAGTGATGACTCACTAAATTCAACTTCTGAAACCAGTACTATACTATATGTTAATTAACTTGAATTTAAATAAATTTTAGAAGAAAAAATTAAAAGGGTCATGGATCAACTTTCAGCTAGGTAGTTCATACTGCCTTTTACTGAAAGTATACTAGAATAACTTCCCATCTCTGAATATTTTGTTTTGAATGTCCATGAGTCCCTAGTAGTCAGTATTGGTTTTCTCTTGCCATACATTTGCTTATTACTCTTTCCCTAAACCCTCTCACTCTCCCAAGAGTCCATGCTGTTGAATTTACCCTCTTCATCCTTGCTTCTCTGTCATTCACTCCTACTCTGTTGGGCTACCTTGGCTTTTCTTGTGGGGATTAGCTTCTCAATATGAGAAAAGAGTAATCATCTTTCTCCAAGTGGCAGGTTGTCTTTTGATTCCTCACTGCCAGCCATTAGGGAGGTGAGAGTTCAGGGAGGCCCTCTCTCACTACAGATGTGGTGGTGCCAACGTGTGTAAGTGGCTGCACGTGTGTTGGCATCGTAGCAGGTCATCTCTTCCCTGAGAGTCCTAACAGAGAAGGTAAGGAGTCCCCATATGATCTTCACCCACTCAACTTGGTACAGGAGAAGAGGGAAGCTCAAGCTGAATCTGCTCACCAAATGTGTGTCTGTAGCAGCCAGTGTTTGGGCAGTAGTTTACAGGAATGAAAAGCACTGGTTTGTGAGAGGAGGATTTTGGTTTTTGAAATAAGCTATGAGGACAACGTAGAGTTTCATTTTTTGAAGGCGGTTTCTGAGGCAGGTGCAGGGCGTGAATAATGTACCACACCTAAACTATGTGATTTAGCCAATGAACGTTAGGCTTCTCCTGGGTCCTATATTATGGTTTCCCTGTCTATCAAGAGCCAGCTCAGCAACCGAACCCAGATTCCAGGTGTGGTATTCCACAGTCGTTCTGTAATTTGTAATCACAGAAACAGAATGTTCCTCCTCCTGTTTCTTCCCTGCCAACAGTTTCTGGGTGGGTGAATGTCAGTAGCCGGAGTTATTTTTAAAGAGGAGAGGTGAGGCTTGTCGTGCAAAGCTGGGAAGAGGGCGTTTGTTTGCAGAGCAGAGCTGACATCAAAGTGTAGATTACTGCTCAGTGGCTAGGCACTTGTCCTGTAACAGGTAATGTTTAACGTGCCGGTCACAAAGATCACAGAACAGCGTATGCCCAGGCATAAGCTAGCGCTACCGTTTGTGCTCTGCAAAACCGAAAGGCTATACATGCCCATGTAATTAAAAAAAATGTATGCACTGGTCTCGCTGCCTCCTTTTTTGCTGGCTGTGATTGGACTTTGAAGCCAGAAGTTCTATCATAAAAATTTGTACCCTTTGTTTGAGAGAGAGCTCGGCTATGGAATCACTTTCCACTTCTTTTCACAGGATAATATAAACGTTTTTTTGAAAGCTTGTGAACAGATTGGATTGAAAGAAGCCCAGCTTTTCCATCCTGGGGATCTACAGGATTTATCCAACCGAGTCACTGTCAGGTAAGTTTCACTGTTTGTTATATATTTTTTAAGCTTCGGGCTTGTGGCTGAAGTGCAAAGAATTTCTGAGATTTTATGATTCCTGAAAAATCGTTTCTCTGTTGTCCTCTGTTCTGAATCCAAAACTGATTATTTTAAAAATTGCTTAGGGACTGTGAATGGGAAGCTGTCTGTAATTGAGACCATGGCATGTTGTTACTTTAAATCTCTACACTAACTAAAATAGTAGTTTATATTTTAATGCTTGTCCAACATGCTAATGTTTGGTTGCTAATGGTGAGGATGCACATTATACTCATAAAGTGAATTGAGAGGTTATATTATAGTTTGTAGAGTAAAAAGAATTATTTTCACATGGTCTTTATGTATTTGGAATTAAGACATGCTAACAAAAATGAGGCTGGGACAGTAGTTAAAGGGACTTTCTTTTGTAATTTGGAAGGCATCAATGCCTGGCACCAACATGGAATGCTAATGACCTTGTCAATTGTGGATAATTTCTAAAGATGAACTGTTTTTCGCTATTTTAATAGTATGAATGAGAAAATGAAAGTGGGGGGTGAAAATGTGCGCAGGTGTTTCTGTTGTGTTTTAGATGGAAAATGGTGTCATGTAGGAGTATATGGTTTCAGAAAATCTGGTTTTAAGCTCCCGTGAGATTGTTTCCCCCCCCTATAAATCTATTAAAATCTAATTAGCTTTTCAGTAGATCAGGATAAAGTCGTGTTACCAGATAATCGTGACAGGAAAATGATTTGATTTTGTAATAATGACTACCTCTTCCTCCTGGCTCTTAAAGCTAATTAACATTTTTCGAAAGGAGAGAATAAATACAGTATCCTAGCTGTGGAAATAATAGAAATGGAAAAAATTAGTTCCTATCATTTTAGACAAAGATTTGGTTTTTATGGCTGATATCTCTGTTGTAATAGCTTTAAAAGCTATTTAAGAATTGATGGTAAAACCTTAAAAATGGTCAATTATTTTTCCTAAGGAAAATAACCCTGTATGTGTCATAGTACACATGGTCCTTTAGTAGTGAAACCTAAAAGCCCAGATACAATTCATCTTTTCTAAGCCTAACAATATATATTTTTAAATGAACAAGCCATTTTGAACTTACATGCTTCCAGTTCTGTTGAATTAGCATTTCTAAACTATACAGCCTTGATAAGTGCATAGCAAGGATGGGTCTGTCTGCATTTCTCATTAATTGGAAGATAGTTTGTTCCTCAGTTTCATCACCAAAATGGCATGTTTACTTCTGCAGTATTGTGAGGTCATGCTTGATATCCATGAAAAATAACTGCACAGATGTATTTGTTTTATTTTTCCTAATCAGCCTTCTCTCAAGACTTATCTGATGGGCAAATAAAGTTTTCACTTAGAAAATGCTTTATTCTTAATGAACAGCGACAACTTAAGGAAAAGTTTCCCCTCCACCCCCCCCCACCCCCGCTGTACTGTTTTGAAACTCTGTAGCAGATGTTTGAGTAGACTACCCATGAGGCAAAACATGTTCCTTTGGCTTCTAATTCCAAGAATGCTCTCAGCAAAACTTGCCTGGAGCTGGCTTCATGAGATGTTAGGTCTAAGGTGTTTAGGAAAAAAACTCTGTACCTGGGCTCAGCCCCGAGTGAAATTAAATCACTGGCAAACTGAAACTGGGAGGTCACGTAGTGAGATCTGTAGCAGGAAGTATGCAGAACAACTTGTTTCAGGGAAAAGCACAAGTCCGTAAAGGTGTGCCTAGGTAGTACCAGCAGGAACGCCCGAGAGCCTTGACTCGGCTTCGGAGCACTTCCCCTGATGACTCTGTCCTGTTGGACCAGAGAGCGCCCGCAGCCAGCCAGGGGCTGCTGCAACGGGGGCCTGGGAGCCTCCCGCTTACGAGACCCGAGGAGGCTGACGAATGGCTTCTTTAAAAATGTTGGCCACAGCTCTCCTGGCCTGAGATTGCATTTGTATAAAGGGAAGCAGGTTTACAGGAAAGCAAATTATTGGTTACTCAATACGCATGTATTTCTTAGCTTTTAGTTTTCTTAGTAATGCAGAGACTTCTGTAGGTCACATCTCGTCCTATCATTATTGTAGATTAGAGGACTTGGTGTTGGTTAGTTAGACCAGTGGTTTTCAACTGGGAGCAGTTTCGTTCCCCTGATGGACGTTTGGCAAGGTCTAGAGATAGTTCTGTCCATGTAGTTGGGCTGGGAGTGCTGCTGGCATCTAGTGGGTCGGGAATGCTGCTAAACACCCTTTCATGAACAGGATAGTCCCCATAACAAAGAATATTCCAACCCCACATATGAGTAGCGCTGAGGTTGAGAAACCCTGACTTAAAATTCTTTATTTCCGCTCTGCCAGCAAGCTCATCATGCGGAAATGAAGGTTACCAACTGACTTTAGGTTCTGCTAAAAATGTAAATTTTACTTATATTAATAAAATAATGTATGCATTTCTGCATTGGTATGTTTGCCCATTTAAAAGGGAAAGCTCATTCTAATTTGAGAGTGCAGTAATGTGTCAGTACATTGACATTATTTCGCTCATCTGCATACACTAAGCCTAGCAAAAATGGGGCAAAGTAGTTATTTGAATTGCTCTCCAGAGCTCACTGCTAGTTCACAGACCTGTTGCAAGTGTGGTCTAACATGCATGTTTGCATGGCACACTGTAAGCAAATAGGAGAGGGGGGTTGATAAACCTCCATGCTGGCAAAAGTGAGGTATTTTTTGTTAGAGGGCAGCAGTGATTAAAAACAAAATCAAAAACAAAAACATGGATGGCACATGGAGCCTGGGAACCCTGTGTGGTAGGCACGAGTGGCAGGAGCAGACGCAACCAATTAAGACAGCTGTTGCTATTCAATAATTTTAACAATCCAGGCCTTAACTACAAAAACCTAATTTCGAGCAATTACAGATTTGCACTTTAACTTCCAATAAAAAATTTCCACTGGTCGAGTAGAACTAGAATACTCTTTATATTTCTACAGTTACATGTATTAATACGTGATCTAAATTTTCTAACAATTACTTTACTTCCTACAGGAAGTAGTTTGAACTTTTCCAAGTGTGTTTGAATTATTCATTTATTTTGGGACTGCGTAGATTCAAATATCAGTTGATACTTTTAATTTTAACATTCCTGACTTTAATAAATAGGATCCATCTTGACACTTATTTTTTCCCCCAAAGGAAAAGCACGTTTGTGAGTTGACCTTCATGAATGGCAGATTGAGGTTGAATTTACCCTAGTTGAGATGTTTATTGAGGCCATAAAATTTAGCTTCTATATCAATGAATAATGGCATCATTGTGATTAACCATTTCCTTTTAAAAAATTTTTTATTTATTTATTTATTTATGATAGTCACAGAGAGAGAGAGAGAGAGAGAGAAAGAGAGAGAGGCAGAGACACAGGCAGAGGGAGAAGCAGGCTCCATGCACCGGGAGCCCGATGTGGGTGGGATTCGATCCCGGGTCTCCAGGATCGCGCCCTGGGCCAAAGGCAGGCGCTAAACCGCTGCACCACCCAGGGATCCTGATTAACCATTTCCTAAATATTCATACTGAACTCAGAAACATCCACAGAGAAGAGGTGGTGTGACGCCTATGGAGCTGTCTTTGCACACCTTGAAAGGCCTGTAGCAGAGCCAGCACAGTGACCACAACATCATGCCCAGCACACTGGAGCACTCCTATAGCTAATGTCGTGGTCTTTGGGGTGGCATCTGGTCATTAAACAGCACAGAGCAATTGCTTGTTGTAGAAAGCAGCTCAACAGAGTAGTCCAGAGGTTGTCCTGGATTAGAGGAATCAAAGTTGGCAGAAGGGTAAAGTGAATATTAATGGCTTTAATTTTATATTTTTAGCAATTTGACTCAGAAACAAAGTCAAGTATTTAAGCCATTGCTCTCATGAATTATTTATTGAAATTTTAAGCTGAAAATTTGAACAGATTGTAAATGTGTTTCTTCTTTCTACCCCCTTATCATTTCAATCCAGTTTTTAGTGCTTCCTTAGATGCATTCTGTTCATAATACAATTACAGGATGGCCATGCTTTTGAACACAATATTTCAGGCATGCAGAGAAAAATAATTTTCTAGTACAGACTTGTTCTTCCATTTAGGGTATTAATATTTTAGATATAAAGTGTAACTTTAAATGTTTCAGTTTTGAAAAGATGTCTATCAAATGGAGGGTACAGAAATTAATTTTTTTTTACACATACTAGTTGCGAAGGAACAGTAGTTGGGAACAAAATTAGTGTTAACTTATTTCCCTCATGAAAAATAAAAGAGGCTCAAAATGATATTTTAAGGATTTAACTGTTCTCTGCAGCTTCAAAAGGATGCTTGATTTTGCAGCAATACTGTAAAGTCATTTCTCAGGAATCTGGTTCCCAGATGGCACTCTTTAACAGTCTGCCAAATTGAGCTCGGGATATGAATGTGTATATGAGTATTTATTTAAGATTTTAATTCATGTGAGTAAAAATATACCTACTCTGAAGTAATTTTCATCATTTTCTGACTTAAACCTGCTTTTTCTTTTTTTTTCCCATGCCTTTCAAATGAGTTTCTCAACATCGTAATCTGTTTGTTTGTTTTTTTAATAATGACTTCCAAACTTGGATCAGTAACTTGATTATAGTGACTTCCACCTGTCAATTCATGTTACCATTTTGAAATGTTCTCTTCCTACCAAGCAGTTAGAAGGGAATGAAACAGAAAGGAAGTTTGTACTGCACACATTCTCTATCCTTTTCAGTTATTCTCTGTTGTTAGGTAGTTACTGAAAGGGGGCATTAATTCTTTTGGGTTGCCAAGGCTCTGTAGCAAAAATGTATGGACATGTTTTTAAATGTTCTTTAATTGCAAGGTTAGATTATCAAAGAGTCTGCTTAGTTGCAAAGAAATGTTGTAGAATAGGAGGCAGGTTTGATGCTGGGACAAGCTATAAATAACTGAAGTTTTATGTAGTATTGTAGTTTCTCTTCATTTCTAGTTCTTAAATAACTTCTTGGATAGATAAATAAGTTTCTGAATGTCAACTCTCCATCCCTCAGCTCTTCATCCCCTTACATCCCCAAAGCCATGGGGCCTGATTGTGTCTTGGCTTGCTGGGTGAGACTTGATATTGTGGGCTTTTCTCATCTCTCTTTCATGAGAGAGAGAGAGGCAGAGACAGAGGCAGAGGGAGAAGCAGGCTTCCTGTAGGGACCCCAATGTGGGACTCAATCCCAGGACCCTGGGATCACGACCTGAGCCAAAGGCAGAGGCTCAGATACTGAGCCACCCAGGTGCCCCCTCGTCAGGGTCTTGATATTCAAAAGTCACCTGATCTATATTCATTGCTTGAGAATCTTACTTGGTGGCTCATCTGCTTAGCAGTTGACATGAGTTCATTCATGAGAGAATGACAGAATTTGCTTCCCTTGACCAGCTAGCATTTATTTTATAAAAAGATCCTTCAGAGGGTAAAACCAAAGGGACAGATTTTTGTTGAGATTTTGTTGTCTTTCAAATTATTACCTGTAGGGCTGCATACGTTGAATTTATTAGACCTAACATTACATGCACTATAATATCGCTAGCCCTGTCAGTTTTGAAAATAAGAACTTCACTAGTCACTAGAGGCGTGTTAAACATTGCTTTTCTCTGAGTTCCTTGCTGTACTCTGGTATGATTTACCTGATTATTTGTGTGAGGTGTGTGTGCTTACATATATTTTTGGAGCTACAGAGTAGAAAGTGGCACTTAATTCAGTAAGGGGAAGTTTTGGTGTCAGAAGTCGTTTCCTTGTTTGTCACACAATAAGCACTGATGGTGCATTTTCTCTATCTTACCTAAATGTCAGATTCCCAGAAGCCACTCTTAGCAGTCAAAATATTATTAAGCCCTGCCCTTGGGGTTCACATTATAATTAAGGAAGTGTCCCCAAGAGTTCACAGAGTACATTGTTTTGAGATAAATGCACAGGCTTCTCTGAGTATATAGAGATGAACAGTCATTTCAACCTTTTAATCAGGAAAACACTTCCAATGGGAAGTGACACTGATTTCTCATCTGGGCTTTGAAAGCTCTTTTGCTTTCATCTGCATCTAATTTTTCCCTGGATTTGCGACTATTTGAGGACAGGGACAATTACATTATTCCCTTATTTCCTTAGTTCCTGACACCTTAAGTGTCAAGTGTTTATTTGAAGATTGTATTTTAGTTAATTTTGACTTCCTGGACATTTTAAAGCCAGGCTTTGAAGATGGAAACTTATTTTTTTTTCTTTTCAAGTTTTCCTCTCTCTCAAAATTGGGAGGCAGATATGGCAAAGCAGCCATTGATCTTTTGGTTTCAATTGCCTTTTACTCATCATTCCAGAATAATATGTGGCATATTGCAAAGTAATCTAAAAGTAATACAATTTAAAAGAAAAATGTGTATTTACCTCAGTGTGTAATTCACTAAAATGGGAGCTTTGGACCATGTGCCTTTCAGAGTAGTCGGTGGAAGTCTTTATTTTTATGCTAATGTGCAAATGATGATCATTAATGTTTAATGGACATTTGAAGGATCTTCTGAGCTTATATGAAGTTTTAGAAAATTTTTATGTTTTCATATGATTATAAGTCACTTCATTTTGTGAGATAAATCTAAATATATGCTTTAGGCTTTTGGGTGGAAAAATACATTGGTTATATAGGTAGTTGGAGTAGCCTATAGAAGTTCAAGGGCAAGAAATTAAAAAAATTTAAAAGCAGGGACCAATGTTGGAAGTCATTTCTTAGAAGGACTCCTAAAATTACTTCAAGAAATGTTGTCAACAAGTTTATAGTAAGCCTCATTCCTTTGAAGTCAAGCTACCTGCCTTGATACCTCTTTGGCTAGCATTAAACACCAAGGCCAATAAGAAAAAAGTAAAAAATTACCTTTGACTTTGATACGATTACTTTGACTATGATATAACCATTTGAAGAATATGAGCATGAAGAAACTTGAAAATTTCTTAACATTTCATTTGAACTATTTCTACTACACTTCAGGCTACATTTCTGTCACTATCCCCCACGATGGAACACAAAGTTCAATCAATGTGCATCGGTTGTCGTGAACAGATAAGCATCTAGGATGAGAGCAGGGATTTAAGTGTCCCTTGACAAGGGTTTAGTGCCATCCCATTTGGTCACTTAGTAGCTGTATGACCTTAGGTTATTCTTCCTCCCTGTGATGACTTTGTTTCTCAGTGAACAAGAGAGAAATCACTGCTGCTTTCTTGGAGCTTAGCAAGTAACCCCTATTTGGGGGATATCCCTACCTCACAAAGATGATGTAATGACTACAAAGCCAGGTATGTAAAGTGTTAAGTGGCATATAGTCCTGCTCAATAAATGGTGTTGGATTATAATTGTAATCATTTTCATAATTTGGCTCTCTCTTCTTGACCTTATGAAGATACATGTCCCCTGCAGAAGAACATGGAGGGAAAAAAATCTGGTCCCTGAATCCTTAAATTGTGACAATTAAGCTATAGGCTTTTTTTTTTTTTAATTTTTTTTTTAATGAGAAGTTAGGCCTTTTTGATGTAATTCCTTCTTTTGACTGAGAATAGATATTAAAACAGGTATATTTTTTTGACATTTTATTTTATTTTATTTTATTTTATTTTATTTTTTAATTTATTTTTTATTGGTGTTCAATTTACCAACATACAGAATAACGCCCAGTGCCCGTCACCCATTCACTCCCACCCCCCGCCCTCCTCCCCTTCCACCACCCCTACTTCGTTTCCCAGAGTTAGCAGTCTTTACGTTCTGTCTCCCTTTCTGATATTTCCCACACATTTCTTCTCCCTTCCCTTATTTTCCCTTTCACTATTATTTATATTCCCCAAATGAATGAGAACATATAATGTTTGTCCTTCTCCGACTGACTGACTTCACTCAGCATAATACCCTCCAGTTCCATCCACGTTGAAGCAAATGGTGGGTATTTGTCGTTTCTAATGGCTGAGGAATATTCCATTGTATACATAGACCACATCTTCTTTATCCATTCATCTTTTGTTGGACACCGAGGCTCTGTCCACAGTTTGACTATTGTGGACATTGCTGCTAGAAACATCGGGGTGCAGGTGTCCCTGCGTTTCATTGCATCTGTATCTTTGGGGTAAATCCCCAACAGTGCAATTGCTGGGTCGTAGGGCAGGTCTATTTTTAACTCTTTGAGGAACCTCCACACAGTTTTCCAGAGTGGCTGCACCAGTTCACATTCCCACCAACAGTGTAAGAGGGTTCCCTTTTCTCCGCATCCTCTCCAACATTTGTGGTTTCCTGCCTTGTTAATGTTCCCCATTCTCACTGGTGTGAGGTGGTATCTCATTGTGGTTTTGATTGGTATTTCCCTGATGGCAAGTGATGCAGAGCATTTTCTCATGTGCATGTTGGCCATGTCTATGTCTTCCTCTGTGAGATTTCTGTTCATGTCTTTTGCCCATTTCATGATTGGATTGTTTGTTTCTTTGGTGTTGAGTTTAATAAGTTCTTTATAGATCTTGGAAACTAGCCCTTTATCTGATATGCCATTTGCAAATATCTTCTCCCATTCTGTAGGTTGTCTTTTAGTGTTGTTGACTGTATCCTTTGCTGTGCAAAAGCTTCTTATCTTGATGAAGTCCCAATAGTTCATTTTTGCTTTTGTTTCTTTTGCCTTCGTGGATGTATCTTGCAAGAAGTTACTGTGGCTGAGTTCAAAAAGGGTGTTGCCTGTGTTCTCCTCTAGGATTTTGATGGAATCTTGTCTCACATTTAGATCTTTCATCCATTTTGAGTTTATCTTTGTGTATGGTGAAAGAGAGTGGTCTAGTTTCATTCTTCTGCATGTGGATGTCCAATTTTCCCAGCACCATTTATTGAAGAGACTGTCTTTCTTCCAATGGATAGTCTTTCCTCCTTTATCGAATATTAGTTGACCATAAAGCTCAGGGTCCACTTCTGGGTTCTCTATTCTGTTCCATTGATCTATGTGTCTGTTTTTGTGCCAGTACCACACTGTCTTGATGACCACAGCTTTGTAGTACAACCTGAAATCTGGCATTGTGATGCCCCCAGATATGGTTTTCTTTTTTTTTTTTCTGACATTTTATATAATCAGCTTTTTACAGTTTATTTGGTTAGACTAGCAAACCTGGAAACCAGAGAACAGATAGCCAAGTTATTTGCTTTTGCCCCTATATATGAAGGTCCAAAAACAATTCTTTTTCCTTTGAGAGTAAGAGAGAGAATGTGTGAGTGAGTTGGTGCAGGTGGGGAGTGTGGGGGGGAAAAGAGTCTTAAGCAGGCTCCATGCCCCTTTCGGGGCTCAATCTCAGGATCCTGAGATCATGGCCTGAGCTGAAATCAAGTGTCAGACATATAACTGACTGAGACACCCAGGCATCCTGGGACCAAAAACAGTTCTAGTACCTTTTATGAGAACTCAACTTTTTGTATAGTTTCAGAATTGTAAATGTTAGTTTGGTTTGCATTTTTTAAAAAAGTTTTGTTTCTATATTTTAGAAACAAAAACTTACATAAAACCAGAATCAATCTGTACATTAATCCAAATAAAAAATGTATCATTTTACTTTTATCCCATTTTTTCTCCTTAATTTCCAAGAAAAGTCTGTCATTTTGGCCATGAGGAGAGGAAGTTATCCTTTGGATAGGCAAAACAAGACACTTTTGTAGGGCTTATGAATTTTTTTTAAAAGGTGTTTGTAATCTCTAGGGAACTCAAATGCATACTCCAGCCATGTTTTCCATCAGACAGAAAACTTAGCTGCTTCTTTGGGGCGTCTTCCATTTGTTTTGTCCATCAAAAGGCTGCTACACTAACAGCATAACGTTTTGATTATAATATCGAAAGTATTTGTGGTTTTTACCCTAGACACTAAAAAAAAAAAATCATTAATAGCAATAGGCACTATTTGGGAGGTCAAAAATCTTGCTGCTGCTTACTTCCAGTTGTATATAATGGGGAAAAAAATCAAGAAACTAGGAAGCATACTTTTATGTTAATGCTCCTTGATAATAACGTTATTTTTTTTTAATTTTTAAAAAGAGCTTTGTTATCAAAAAGGTTAAATTGATTAGGTATTAAGTTACATATTGACCATGTAATGGTTATTTTTGAGTTTAGGTTAATGGAGTAGTAATGTTTTAGGGGTAATTGCCCAGGTATAATTTGAGCAGCAGTCCCCAGTGGGGATGACTTAGATGTGACTTAGACATACTTTTTTGAGTATCCCTACTGAGTCACCAGCCCAACTAAACTCTGAGGCAGGGGGATGTGTTCTAACTTTTTCTTAAGAGCTTAGTACCATTGCTTCAGAGACCACTGATCAGATATGCCACATAAACCTAAGAAAATATGTTTCAAAAAGGATTCCTGAAAAGCCTTTCATTTTTAGGAAACAAGGTGTACTTGCCATATAAATTTAACTAACCCACATTAAGTTTAAATGATAGTGTAATAAAATTCCACTCAAGAAACAGATTATAAACATGCTTAGAACATATTTCAGGTAAACCAGTTTTTCTTAAGCTGAGGAGGAAAAGTAGAGGGAGGATCTTGGTGGCTTGAGAGAAGGAGCAGCTGGGATTTAACTGCATTAACCACTATCAATTTAACAAGGATTTTTCTCTGTGTGCTTTGAGCAATTTGGGGGAGAAATCTCTAAGTAAATATCAAGTATCACTGTTGTTACATTTTGCTATTTCATTACAGTACAATAACATTGGCTCATAGATTTTTTTGAAAATCTGTATTTTCTGTATCTTTTTAGTTGACTGAGATATGGAAATAATCTTCAAAAGAATCAATGTATCTGGATAAACAATTTGGCTGACATGTTACTTGACTCTTGGCTTAATATCAAGAAGAAAAAATGTCTACTAGGTAGTTATCTCATGCTCTGTTTTGTGCATAATAGTATGTATTCACCTATAAAATGTGCAGTAGAGCATATATACACACTAAATAAGAATATATGTAGAAATTGTGTAAATATATGTGAAAATTGCTTCAAAGAATGAGGCATCAGATCCTGGGGGTCTCCAGATCTTTGTTTCTTTTGGTGCTGAATTCATTTTACAAAGGGGCTTGGTCTTTGTCTTGGAGGAGAAAGCGCAACAGTATGACAACTACATATGGGTGTCCAGAGCATGCTGATCCCAGATTATTAAGAAATAGAAGTGTATGTCTTTTTCTCATACTTTTCATTTGCCATTTAATTCTACTTGCAAGAACAAGGCAGGGGAAAAAAATCTCTTTATTGAAGACTGTGACATCCACAGACGTAAGCCTTGGGCTGCTGGAGCCAGAGATGGCTGCTCTAGGGATACTAGAAGCCTCACTGACCTGTTGGGCTGATGGGGTGGGGGCGGTGGGTGAGTCCTAGCCTGGGGGTATTGCATCCTCTCACTTGTAGACCTTTTATCTTGTGGCTTGTCAACCACATCCATTAAATATTTAATATTCACCGTGTACAGATCCTGAATCCTGGGTATGTACAAATAAATCTTACTCCTTTCCATCCCAAACTTAAGACCAAAAGTGGAAAAGATGAAATGTATTCTGAAGTCTTAATGTTTGCTTTTGTGTCTCAAGGAACACCTGACATGATTTACAGTTGGCAAGTCTTAGGGAATCCTGGGTTTGGAGGGATGAAGTAGGTAAGAAAATCATTGTGCTAGAGTATCCAAAGTATCTCAAATACTCAATTAGGTTTAGACAAACTGGATAAAAGCTCTCAGGCACTGCCATTACATTAATCATCTCTAACCTAGTAACAGCCCAGCCAGGTATTACCATTTTGCTTCTGCTTTGCTTCCAGTGGGTAAAGTGAAATGAGTCAGAAGAGTAACTTGTTTAGCTATGTAACCTTGGGCAAATAGCAGAGCTGGAATTTAAATTCAGGGGGTGTCTTAGCCTACTTAGCTTGTATTCCTCCTACTATTTTATCAAAACAGACTTCAACAGCCTTAAAAAAAATGCTATTATTTCTAGTCCTATCTGACTGAAATCATTTTTAGTTATTTTTTTAACTAGGCCAGCTATACCCAAACTGGATTTGCATATATGATATGGTATTACCTCATTTGATCCATGGCAAGTATCTTTGTATTATGATTTGATTTTTTTCCCCTGGTTTGTGAGCCATGTAATTTCAAATAGATGTAATACTATAATATGCCATCATATTTAAGATCAGTAATAAGACCTCCTAATTTTAGAAGTATTAAATGAGCCATATGTGTGCCTTAGAAAAGAAGAAATATGTTACATGTATGGTCTTAACACTGGTTAGTTGAAAAACAGTGCGGTATTTGAATTTTACTGATATGTGCACACAAAGGGCTTTATAAGTTTTATGACTGTCACACAGACATTTGTGAATGTTTAGTTGTATTTGCCGTGATAATGGAACATTCTTTTTAGAGCTATGGATTGTGAAACCTTACTAATCTAAATTGCTCAGGATCATGCTACCACACTTTGACCTTTATAGCACTGGTATGGAAAATACCTTTTAAAATAGAATGAGTAAATAATTTAGAATAGTTTCTTACCAGTTTTTAATGCTCTATTTTGCTTATTAAAACAAAACTAAATTCTCACTCTTCTTAATTCTAACATTCTTAGCTGGGAATAAGTGCTTACTAAAAATATGTAAAATGGAAAAATATGTGATAGAATATTTTTCTTATAGTTTAGGTCATTGTATATTAAATCTCATAAAAAGCCCTCATGACAATAAATAATTTAATGTCTTGTCTGAAAACTCAAATTGTAAGCAAAAAAATGAATTATAGTCCTGTCACCTAGTGTAATGGATTACAGAAAGACTACTTCATACTTCAGTACATTACCCAAAGTTCTACTATCAGTGTAGCTAGCCATTGGAGGGTTAGAAACAGGTGGTGAGCACAGAGCATCAAGTGTAACAATAAATAGCACAGTCTAATTCCAGTAAGATGAAACTCCTCTCTCATTGCAGAGATGAGTAGGGGATCAGATAATGACTCAGAAAAGCAAAGTCCAAGAAATGATTAAGCACAGGAACACTTGAAAAATTCTTTCACCAAGACTTAGAATAGAGTGATCACTTCTTTTCCTACCAAGTCAGTAGAAGTTATTTCTTGCTAGTTGTTAAAAATAAAGCATCAGGAGTAATTGCCTTTCATTAGTAGGAAGAAATATTTATTAAACTCTTATTTTATGAATGTGATATTTTAGACTACCAAACACAGATGAAACTAATAATAACCTAAGATATGGATATGAGAGAAGAATACAAGGATAATTTTCCTTTTAAATAACTGGTGGGATGGGTTGGATACAATAATAGAAAACACTTGATTTTTAAGGCTGGTAATATGTAAAGAGGAAAAGTACTGTTTATGAGAGAGGAGGTGGAAGAGAGTAGAAAGAAAATAACATTTGAATGTTTTAGTTAATGCCTTGTGTAATTTTTTTATTTTTATTTATTTACGATAGTTACACACACACACACACACACACACACACACACACACACACAGAGAGGCAGAGACACAGGCAGAGGGAGAAGCAGGCTCCATGTACCAGGAGCCCAATATGGGACTCGATCCCAGGTCTCCAGGATCGCGCCCTGAGCCAAAGACAGCCGCTAAACCGCTGTGCCACCCAGGGATCCCTGCCTTGTGTAATCTTATAACCGCTTTGTAAGATAGGGTAGTTGCCTGTTTTTACAGATATGGAAACTGAGAAGTTCAGTGGCTTACTCAAGGTCATATGCTTAATTCAAGTGGAAACTCTCATTACATGTCCTAACCCAATGTTCTTTCCAATATAATATTCTGCCTCTAAAGTATGCCTTAAAGAAATATATAAAGATTGAATAAAGGACCTTTTAAAAAATGTGTTCATATGTATTTGTCATATATGTCCTCTAGGAAGTTGGTTGGGTAGGAAGGAAGTTTTGGAGTTACTAAAGAATTTTTAGATCCTATGGGTAAGAAATTATGCAGATTTTTTAGAGGTACGGTGCTTTAAACAAGTGCTTCTCAAACTTTGATGTTTATATAAAACACCTTATGATCCAGTTCACATAGAGATTCTGACTTATTAGGTCCAGATCTCTGGCAAGCTCTCGGGTCATAACAATGGGGACCACACTTTGAATAACAAGGATGTCAGCATCAAATGCTGGTGGTCACACACTGAAGTGTAGGTTTACCTGAGGTGCTGGCGGGGAGATAAGGCTTGAGTGTAATCTTAAAGATGAGTAGGATTTGAGTGAGAGGTGGCAGGGAACTGCAAGAAGTATGGCACACTGGTACAAAGTTTTAATCAAACATTTTTCAGGGCCCTTGTATGGAAAGCAATGAGTAAAGTTACACATGATCTCCACTTCTGGGGCCCTCATTTTTTGGGAAGTGGAGAGTGGGAAGCACAAGGAATGCATTTCCAGGTCAGCAGATTGGAGGCAGGATCAATGATAGGTTGGGCGCATGGAGGCAGGATCAATGATAGGTTGGGCGCAGTTTGAGTGGTGCCTTGAGCAACCTGGCTAGGGGGTTTAAATGTTATCTCCTAGGTAGTGGGATTATTTCCAAAAGCTTTTGAGCTGAAACTTCCAAAGTTAAAAGCAGAGATTGAGAAAGATCAGATAATGAAATAGTACATGAAATGGACTGGCTGAGCACAAGGCTGGAGGTTTGGAGAGAGTTAGGAAATTGTTGCTGTTCCTGGGTGTTTTGATATGGTTGACAACTGCTGAAAGTAGTGGAAATGTAAATGAGAAATGCTCATTTAAAAAGGTGTTTCAAGTAAGACATGATGGGGGTTGATTAGCATGAAGGATCTAGAAGAAACCACTTTGAGCTTGTGTAACCGCTTGCAGAAATGGGAAAGGCAGCCGACTCTGGGGCAAGGTGGAAGTGAGGTTTCAGCACAGTGCATTGGATGCACGGTAGAGCATCCACACAGAAGTGGAGTTGTCAGGCTATTGTTCAGAAATTATGGCTGGCTATGTCGATTTGAGAGTCCTCTGTGAAGAGTGACCAGGCATCTGTAGGGAAAAGCCCAGCTCTGAGGAAGCGAGGGTGGAGAGGAAGTTTCACTGGCTAAGGACTCCACTTCCTTTCCTTCTCTGCCCCCTCAATCATCTGTGTAAGTGTGCATCTGTTTCTGCCTCCCCTGTTCCATTGACCTATTACCTCACTTTCTGCCTATACTCCATATGGTCTGGATAACTATAGTTTTAACCATTCTTTCTTTCTTTTAAACTCAAATAAAAATTCCCTCTTTTTGTTAAAATTCAACATTGTTTTCTGTAATGCCTTCTGGAAATGTGAGGCCTGATTTCTTAGCCCAGCAATTACTTTGCTTTGGAAAAACCGGCAGTGAGTGTGTCATGCCTCTTGCCCCATTTGGATATTCACATCAGTTTAGAGAATCTAACATCACTGTATGTCCTGGCCTTGGGGTCTGTGAGTTGTGAATGTCACCACTGTTTGTGGTTATTCACAGTATGGCCCACTGTCAGCCATACCTAACTCTACTCATTTACTCCATGGATTCTCATGCAGAATGAGCAAAAAATTGTTGCTTGCTTTTCTTTCCTCTCCTCCCCTTCTAAATCCAAATAACTTGTTTCTTACCTACAACTATTCAAAAAAGAATACATACAATTTCAGGTACATTGCACTTAAATTCATACAACAAAATGTATTTATCTTCCTGTTACCCCTCCTTGAAAGCTCTACTCCCAAACAACACTGAAAACAAACCCACAAAGTTGACAAAATGATATCCAATTTAGCCTGACACAATTTTGTAACCAAAAACTACTTCCACTTCTATCTGTCAAGGTTGCAAAACAAAAAATACAAAAATCTTTTAAGACATGGGTGCCACCAGGGTATTTGATTCAATCAGTGTATAAATAAATGTATGACCATATGAATGAATGAGTTCAACATGTATTGAGCTCCTGCTATATGCCCAGCACTGTTCTAGGTATTGGGGATTCAGTTTCATAGTGAAGAGGACAAAACCCTGCCATTCTTAGGCATACGTTCTGATAGAGAAGGCAGGTGATGAAAAACAAAGATAATGTAAGATGGTGATAGGATTATGAAAAAACAAAAAGAGGAGAGAGGGCCTGTCTGGAAGGTTCTTTTGGACACAATATTCTAAGCATATGTTGAGATAAAAATTCACATCCAGTAGATTTCAGAGCACTAATAAAACTGAAATTAATGTTTTAACAGTATCATAAATAGTTTTGGTATAATTATCTCTTAAGAAAAGTTCACTGAATTGAAGCTTTAGTGTGCTTTAAGAATCAGATAGGAGTACACCTGAAACTAGTGTAATATCATGTGTCAGTTGTACTCAAATAATTCTTTTTTAAATCAGAAAGGCACACTAATTTTTGAAGGTTGGGGTCCATATGTGTGTGTATGACTCCTGTCCTCCTCAGCACCTGTACTCTCAACTTGGCAGACTGCTGGCTAGCACTGATCAGATGGTTAGATGCTTATGATATGGATTATGCTTATGGATTTTCCTCAAGAGATTTGTTGTCCATTGCTCTCCTCACATATTATGTGTATATACTTGAACTGTGCATTCAATCATGAACCCACCATGGCTGCTGGTTTACCATGTGAATTCCAAGCACACCCACAGACTTTCAAGGCATTTTGCCTTCTGATCACGTTTTGGTTATCTACCTGCATTCATCTCCCTTCCACATAAGCTTTGTCACTTAGGCCATCTTCCTCTCTTTTGCTTTTCCTAGACAGCCATTCTTAGAGTCCAGGCCATCTTGTCACATCCATGAAGCCCACCCTCACTAGGAGAAGAAGCCAGACAGTTACTAGTCCCAGTTCAGCCAATACTGCCCATGTGGGCATTGGCCAATTCCCAGGCATTGGCCAATTCCCAGACCTCTTTATCCTTTGATTTCTTTATCTGTAAAATGAGGGAAAACACTAATACTTGCTGCATAGGGACCATTGTAAGGATTAAATGAGTTATTACAGGTAATGAACTTAGATGCCTGACATACAATAGTCACTTTATGTTAGCTATTCAATTATTAATTACTACTGATACTTTTTTATGGTGAAATCTTAGACTGCTCTTTGTTCTCTGGATTCCCATGGTTTGTACAATGTACACGATAACCTTATTCTTTCTTTCATATTTTTACTTGTATGGTTAACACTAAACTCTAGTATATCTAGAGCTAGGTGGAATTAAAAAACACTGGGTAAATGACGATATAGTAGATAAGAGTGTGCACACTGGCAGGCAAAAAGAATTCTTAGGGTTGGATCTTACACTTAAATGTGAGAGGAGCTGAGTTGCTCTTCTGTTTTGACTCTTAGATATGGCTTAATTTATAAATTTCCTAATGGTAATATTGTGGTTACAAATACTTAGCATGAGATCTCCCCTCTTGACTAAATTGTAAGGGCACAATACAGTGTTAACTATAGGCAGAATGATCACCTGATCAGACCAGATCACCAGAACTTATTTATCTTGTATAACTGAAACTATATGCCTGCTAAACAGCAATACGTCTTTCCCCCTCCTCCAGTGTGTGGTAACTATCATTACACTATCTGTTTCTGTGAGTTTGAATATTTTGGATACCTCATGTAAATAGAATCATTCAGTGTTTGTCCTTTAGTGACTAGCTTATTTCACTTAGTGTAGTATCCTCTAGTTTCATCCATATTGTATTTGAAGATGGCCAGGATCTCCACTTCTGGATATATATCCAAAACGATTGAAATCAGGATCTCAGAGAGGTAACTGTACTCCCAGGTTCATTGCAGCATTATTCACAACAGCCAAAATATGGAAACAACCCCTATGTCCATTGATGGATGAGTGGAGAAAGAAAATGTGGTACAATATCTACAATGGAGTATTATTTAGTCTCATAGTATTCTTAATTTTGTATGTTCACCTCAGTTAAAATCCTCAGTCTTTGATTCCCTATAGTTTCTTAATAAAGATGCAGATCAAAAATGCTTTGTGGTTAATAGGGTAGCTGAGTCTTAAGAAAGGATTGAAAGGATGAAATTCTTAAGTGTACTAAGCAATTTGATTTTATCCTTGGAAGATTAAGTGAGAAAAAAAAGTAAGGCATTTGTAAGAGGAGAAAGTAGGAGGAGAAACCCTTCCAGAAGAGAGACCTCAGCATGTGTGGAGGGAGGAGGGGTGTAGTAGAGGGACTAGTGTGGTTTCCTTTGCTTGGAGAGAATGATATGACCCAGGGGTATTCCTGAAGACTCTATGCAACATACTGTAATAGGAGAGGAAGGAACTTTCAATACTCTTGCCCTTGTATACAAAATTAAAAAAAAAATTGGTATTTAGAATAAACTAAGAACTCTAAGCCTATTAAATCTAAATCTTAAGGAATTGAAGGCTATAGATCTTATGATCACTTGATGTCCCTCCAATATCTGGATTGCCATAACAATAGTTGTAAACACTGACTTCATTATAACTGATAATATTCAATAGTGTTCTTAGAAAAAGATGAAAGCAAAAATGTGTTTCTGTATCCTAAATGTAAAGTACCTAAAACTATTGAATAGCCCACTAATAATTTACTCTTGTTTTAATCTAGTATATTATTAGGAATTAGTATTTTTACTGTTTCCTTAAAGACTTGCTTATAAATAGACGCTTTGTCCTCCTGATTTTAGTGACAGTTGTATTAAAGTATAGAAATGGGCAGAGTATTATTTTACCAGGAAGTTAGTAGTAAATTATCTTGTCTGAAGGTCTAAAGTCTTTTTTTTTTTTTTGAGGGTCTAAAGTCTTGTTTGAAAATCAATTCATTCATAAAATGATGAAAATTATGGAATCAGGAAGGACCTATCTTAGGTACACTTTTGAACTTTTAAGTATTCAGCCCCCACTCCCAAATATATTGGTCATGATTCTCTTCCTCCTCCTCCACTCATAAGTAAATAATTTGACAATCTGGTGTTTGAGGTTGGTGTTTTTCTTATGGTTTATTGAAACTTTAAGAAGAAACTTGGGGTTACATCACTTGAAAGCTTATTTTTTTGTCAGAAGGTTGCTTTTCTGGAATGACTTTGATAGCTTACTAATTATCAGTTACTTTGTGATTTTAAAGGCATTTTTAATTTCATTAGAATTAAAAATTTTCAAGGAGATAGATACTCAAAGTTGTCAGCCTTCAAATCTGGAGCACATTACCCCACAATTACAATCAAAGTAATATCTGAGGACATCTATTTATATTAGTTCGGAATGCTTAGTCATGTCATTCAGTTGACAAGTGTCCATTGTCTTTTTTGGACTTACCTAAAAGGCCCTCTAGCCAGACCAGTATGTCTCTACGTCCTTTTTAATTTGCAGTGAGAATTGTTAATTTCAGAAACTGTACTTTTAGTGAATGTTCCTTTGTAAGAGGTAAAAATCAGACTTTCAGAGCTGGAAGGAACTAAAGATTAATATCATTTGATGCAGTTCTTTCACAGAGGAGAAAGTGGCTCAGAAGAAGTCGAGTGGCATTTGCAAGGAGCCCAGTGTATCCTACCCAGCGTGGTAGGATAAGATAGGTATTCTGACTTCAGTCCCACCTCCTGGTTTGGGGTTATTTCCTCTGTGCCTCACTCCCTGCTTCACCAGAGCAGCAAAAGACTTGGACAAGGGTAATATTTCATTTTACATGATGCTAACCTTATTTATTTTGATGACTGGCATTCATATTGGCACTTGATCTACATTTTAATTTATTACCCTATTTTAGATTTAGTAAGCTGAATAACATAAGAGCTAGAATTAAGTTTCAAAGGAAACTATCTGCATGAATCAGCAGACCAGAATATGTTCACGTTATTTCACATTTTACCATGTGAAGAAGGAAGTCTACTAATGGCAGTTTCATTTTTTGTTGTAGCCACCAACCATCATACATTTTTTTTTATTCATGTTTTGCACCTCTTTTCAGCAATTTCTGTTTTCATGTTTTAAATTTGATGGCTTTGTAACTCTATTTACTCATGACTATTTTTATAGAAACTACTTTGGTATTGTAACTTTTTGTGTAGGGTATTCTAATAAAGTGGCCTTGGATTCACGCTCATTTAATCTCTAACCACATTCAGATTAATTATTCCAGTGTTATTTAGTTCAGATTGCCTTAACTGGGGTAAACAAATCAGAGATTAGGCAGTAGGAAAATATGTCTAAGGTAGTTTCTTACTAATGCCTCTTGTTTGTAGATGTAAAATAGCAATGCTTGATATGAGGAAATTATAAGATGAATGCAACAAAAAATAACCCGTGAGAGTCTCCTGACTAGTATTCCTTTAAAGCCAGAAGTGGTTGACTTTTCAGAAAATCACTTCTGTGCTTCTTGCTTCTTGAAACATTCTGTTCTGTGGACCCAATACATGTTTTTTATGTTTAGGTGTTCTTTTCTGGATCCCTTGGAGTGTTGGTGCTTATGGAGTGTTAAGTAATAAACTCAATGACTTTCCCTGTCCTTTAGATCCCTGGACCAAGACCTCCTGAGAGCCAGCTTAGTGTGCAGTGACAGCAACAAATCAAGTGCGTTTTTGTGGTGCCCTCTTAAGCATGCCTAAGCACAGTGAAGCATGTGAGCTTTATTCAGTGCATTCTTGAAAATTGTTGGCAGGAGTTCCAGGCTTTTCACTTAATTTTGAGTTTCTCTGTGCTTTTTGTTTTAAATTCTAGTTGGGTGAGTCGAGAGGAATTATGTTTCATTTTAACTTCCTTTTTCAGAGAAGTAGCTAAACTAGTTGAAGCTGTGGTTTCAGTTAAGATGTCATTTTAAGTTTTGTATATTTTTTAGGGCAGTGGCTCTCAACCCTTAGCATGCATCAGGATCACTTGGAGGGCTAGTAAGCCACATTACTGGGTCCCATCCCTGGTTGCTGATTCTGTAGTTATGGAGTAGGACTTGAGATTTTTTTTTTTATTTGCAGTAAGTTCTAAGGTACTGTGGATGCTGCTGGTCTGGAGACCATAGTTTGAGAACTTCTATTGTAGGGACTTAACCAATGGGAACTACTCCAAAGAGAAGGTATGTGAAATAGTTATCTTAAGAATATTTTTACTGGGCAGCGGTTTGGCGCCGCCTGCAGCCCGGGGTGTGGTCCTGGAGACCCGGGATTGAGTCCCACGTCGGGCTCCCTGCATGGAGCCTGCTTCTCTCTCTGTGTTTCTGCCTCTCTCTGTGTCTATGAATAAATAAATAAAATCTTAAAAAAATTTTTTTTACTTAAGTTTATATACTTAACAAAGCCTGTATTATATGAATAATAATTTTAACAAAAAAAGATTAGTCTTCAGAGTTCCTTTGGAGGTGATGCTACAAGTACACAAGTTACATTGACATTAGTAATGCATGCTGGTGGATGAATAATGGTAGGGCTTCATACTCATATAGCTCAATAGTTCATACCTATCTGAGCTATTGGGTCTCTAGAGTGATGGTGTTTTCAGGTAATGGCACTGTCCTGTGGGACTTTACTGGAAATTGACATTTAAGAATTAAATATGTGATAGATTCTCACCATTTTAGGCTGAAGGAATGGCATATTTGGCTCTTTAGTGAGAATTAACAGGTCCTGTTGTGTTAGAGTTTCTTTTTTTTTAATATCTTATTCATTTATTCATGATAGACATAGAGATTGAGAGAGAGAGAGAGAGAGAGAGAGAGAGAGGCAGAGCCACAGGCAGAGGGAGAAGCAGGCTCCATGCCAGGAGCCTGACGTGGGACTCGATCCCCGGACTCCAGGATCGTGCCCTGGGCCAAAGGCAGGCGCTAAACCACTGAGCCACCCAGGGATCCCCTGTGTTAGAGTTTCTTGACTGAAGTCAGAGTATAGGATGGGATTCAACAGGAAATGGCTGAAAGATGGAAATGGGGCATGTAACTAAAATTAAGTTCAAGATTAAAGCCCAGGCAGCCCTCTAGTTTAATGGGGATGAGAGGGAGTAAATGAATCGTCAAAATGTCCCCTTAAAATGATTCTCAGTACTTGGATAGATTTTTAGAGAGAAGCTGAAGTGTTTGTTTTGGTGTATGTTTTGAATACTGAATCAGAGCTAAACAGCATTCTATCTCTGAATTCATGGCATTCACAGTCTAGTAGAAGACACTGCGGGGGGTGGGTGGTCATCTGTGGTACATCACAGTATAATGGAATGCAGTCTGCTTTGGGTAGATAAGGGGCTCACATGGGAGAGGCCTCTGGGAGAATACAGGAAGTCTTCAGAGGCAGGTGAAATGTGAGCTTAATCTGAGAGAATGAGTAGCTCAAAAGAAGGAGAATATAATCAGGAGACTTCTGGAAAGAGAAAACTTTTTCTTGTCTCCCATGTAGAGCTGGGAGAAATCAGGAATGTTGAGATAATTCTAAGGATGTTTTGTGGGAAGAATGTTGGGTTTGTGCTGGGGCAAGTCAAGAAATGAAGTAAGAATAAGTGGGCAGAGCATAAATGCAAATGCCACATTGGGATTTTACTCAAGGGAAATAAGCCATAAAAAATAAAATAAGAATGTTAAGGAAGGACACCTAGAGAACATTCCATTTTAGGAAAGTTCTTGAAGTTCCATAAAGGAGGAGAGGAAGGTGTAGAGAAAGGGTGAAAACAGAAAAAGGCCTGAGAAGGAAGAAATGAATATGAGCAATATTAAGGAGCTAAAATTGCTAGGATTTGGTTGGTAGCGAAGTGAGTTTGAAGGGGAGGAAGTTGTTTGGGTTAATTAGGGTTTAGCTTTCTGGCTCTGAAACATAGCCCTTCACAGGGTTGGAAAATATGGAAAAATAAACAGAATTGGGGATTAGATGATACTTGCACTGGAAAATAACTTTTTTTTTTTTTTTTTTAAAGATTTTGTTTATTTATTCATGAGAGACACACAGAGAGAGGCAGAGACAGAGGCAGAGGGAGAAGCAGGCTCCATGCAGGGAACCTGATGTGGGACTCAATCCTGGGTCTCCAGGATCACGCCCTGGGCTGAAGGCAGTGCTAAACCCTGAACCACCTGGGCTGGCCTGGAAAAGAACTTTTTAAATTTTACATTCTGAGCTAATGCTAGTGGGGATGTAAAGGACAGATCTGAGACAAGTTGTCTGGGAAGTACTAGTTGAATTTGGTTTGGACTAAATATGGTGAAGGTAGAGAGGGGGAAGAAGAAAGAGCTCATTAGGTGCCTTAGTCTTAGAAATTTCAAAAAGATATTTGCAAAAATAGTGGGAAAATTGAAGTTGATTGCAGTAAATGCCAACTAGTCTGAAGGATATTGGATTGAATGTATATTGACCTTGAAAGTTAATTGAAAGGCAGGGTTATATTAATCTGAGTTTGAAAGCCAATTATGTTATTCCTTTGAAGCATGTCCATTCTTTCTCAGTGGTTTTTATAGGATGATTGGTGATACTTTGATAATATTATGAAATTTCAAGTGTTATGTGGAAGGCTAAATAGAAAATGGAAAATCTGTCACAGGTGGTATATGTAAATAGAAAAGTTTTACATAATGCATGATGTTAGCTTTCTAATAAAAGACAGGTAGCTTTATACAAATTGCAAGAAAGATAAACCATAAAATATTAAAGACAATTTTTTGGACAATCAATTTCTTAGACTTCATTTATTCTACTTATGAAGTAGATTGGTGCTGGTTTTACTAGTCTTGAGAGGTTTGGAAGATATAGTCACGAAGGAAGAGTAATTCTCCATTATCTCATTCCTTTTTCTTATGTCACCTGTACTTCTTACATGTTTGTAATTTTACTGTAGGACAGATGTCTTTGTGGATTTCCATATGAATTTAGTGACAGTTCAGTTTTGAATAGAGTTTTGTTGACACAAATTATATGCAGATAGTATTATTGTTGATAGTGGTTACTGTGGATGGTTAAAAGGGAGAATAAGGAATAGGTGCCATTAAAAAATTTTTTTTTTTTTTAGCTAGATGATAACTTCTATTGCTTTGATTTGGCTTTCAGGCGAGATGGATTTGGGTTTGAATTATAGCTATATAGGAAAACTTATAGAAAGTCATTTAATCTCATTAAGATTTGGTCTCCTATCTGGAAAATAGGAGACCAAATAGAGCCAAATTGAAGGAAGAACTCATATGAAATGCATATAACAATGCTGATGTAGGACTTGTATTAGTTTCCTGTGGCCACTGCTCAGTGACTTAAGCAACATAAATATATTCTCTTATGGTTCTGGAGGTCAAATGTCTAAAATGAGTCTTCAGGGGCTAAAATCAAGGTGTCAGGAGGTCTGGTTCCTTCTTGAGGCTCTAGAGGGAGAATCTGTTGTTTGCCTTCTAGAGGCAGCAGGTGTTCCTTGGCTGTTGGCTGCATCATTCTTTTCTCTGTCTCCACGGTCACATCTCCTTCTCCGATAGCAGTTAAGCCTTTCTCTTCTGCTCTCTTATCAGGACACTTGTGATTACTTTTAGGGCCCAACTTGATAATCCTGGATAATGCCTTGTCTCAAAATCATCAACTTAATCACCTGCAAAATCCTTTTTGTCATGTAAGGTGACATTTGCAGATTCCTGGGATTACAGTGTGAACATTTTGGGGGAAGGGGGTGTTGTTATTCTTGTCTAGGATAGTACTCAAATTATCAATATTGTGAACAAAAAATAAAGAATTGGAGATGGAATATTCGTGTTTAAACTAGGAAAATTTACAATAGTACACTATGAAATATCAGTATACAATATATTTTATATACAGTAGTATTTTAAAGAATGTACCTAACCATTCTGGATTGCATGAAAAATGGGACCTCATATATTATTATGTAATGACTTAAATAAGGTTTAATTGGAGGACCATCTAAACTGGTCAGATGTTACAGGACATATTTTAATATGACCATGATAGAGAAAATAAGATGATGATTTTTTACTACTTTAAATTTGAAGGATAAGCAAGCTTGAATGCATTTTTCTGGGATAATGAGAACTCTGGGCTCCTAGCTTATTTATACTGAGCTGCAATTCTTTGAGCATTCAGTATATATTTCCTGAGTGTCAGCTACCATGCAGGCCCTGAGTTAGGTCTTGCCCTTGGATATACCAGGATGTTTTTCATTAACTTCTCAGGTGTGTAGTCATTGCATGGCTGTTTGCTTTGCTTACACTTTTGATATCTTTTTCTAGATTGCAGTCATTAAATGACCCTTTCCACTGATTTTCAGCCCATAGGAACCTTGAGTGTGCTTTAAGAGGAGTTAAATTCTTAGATCCTCTAAAACAGTGGTTCTCACTCAACCATGGGCGATTTTGCTCCCCAAGGGACATTGGATAATGTCTGAGGACATTTTTGATTGTCATGGCAAGTATGAGTGGAGTGCTGCTGGTATCAGTGGATAAGGCTAGGAATGCGGTTTAATACCCTACAATGCACAGTATAATTCTCCCACAATGAGGAACTTATCCAGTACAAAATGTTAATGCTGCCAAGGTTGAGAAACCCTCCCTGCTCTAAACTTATATTGCCTCCATGAACCTTTGGATTAGATAAAATTGTGAAAAATTAAGGTTTTTTTCTATCTTGGAATGCCCCCACAAACATTAGATAAAGAGAAGTGTATTTAGAACAGGCAAAATTTAGGACTAAAATGATAAAATTAGGCTAGGGATTTTTTTTGAGGTTGGAAGGGGTCCTAATTTTTCCCATAGTGGAAATTAAAATTTTGAAACAAGTATAAGTTAGAGGCAAGAGAGAATAATTTACTTCTAAGCAATATGGAGACTTGTGACTGTGTAGGATAAACAAATAGTTTAGTGTGTATTACTTTGACTATGGAATTGTACTATCTGCACACATAGCTCATTTTGCATAAATTACAGCTGAGGAATCAGGATGATAGCTTACTGATAACAGTTTATATACTCTTATGCTTTGCCGCAAAGAATGTTCATGTGTATCAGAAAGGAAAGAAGTTTTTACATGCTAGGCACTTTAAATATATCTCAATTGGGGCGCCTGGGTGACTTAGGCAATTTAAGTTCCAACTCTTGATTTTGGCTCAGGTCATGATCTTAGGACCTTGAGATTGAGTCCACTGAGTCAGGCTCCATGCTCACTGGGGAGTCTGCCTCTCTTACTCCCTCCCCCCCTCCCCTCACTTATGTGCATGCTCTCTCTCTCAAGTAAATAAATATGTGTGTGTGTGTGTGTGTGTATGTGTGTATATATATATATATATATATATATATATATATATATATATGTATGTATATATATATATATATCTTAATTTTCATGAACCTAAAGGTAGATACAGCTTTATTTTAATATAAGAACATGTGCCTTCAGGAAACCAAAAGATTTTCCCATTTCATCTTATTTGTGTTTAACTTATAATCTTACTTATTTATAGTTGATAAGTACATGTCTTACAGAAACTGGCTTAGCAGGGGTGAAGTACAGGAAATCTGTACCTTGCAGTTGTTCTTTCACTCTGAGAATTATCATGATGCATTTCATTTACTTATAAGTCTTCTAGAAAGTGCTTTGGTAGTTTTTCCTATGTGGAATCTCATAATGAGCTAAACTTTTGCCAAAAAGATAGTAATGGGGAAATTCTGACATTGTCTCTGGGAGACAGATTTACACAGGATATGGTAATTGCCATAGATAGGTTTTGAGTCAACACTTCGAGCGAATATTGAGAGACCTATTTCAGGATAACATAGAGGCAATTGTTTTTTCAGAATTAAAAAAGGTAAATTATTTAAAAAATATATGATGATGGGAAGTGTGTACTAATACCTAACATGGTCTTAGTCTATGGATTATAGTCAATGGAAAGTATGGATCACATGAAGTCTTAATAGTTTTATGACTCTGGGAAAGTTTTAAGCTTTTGGAGTCCCAGTAATCATTTGATGGTTGTGGGGATTAAAGGAGATAATGTATAATAGTCAATGTCATGATTAATATGAAGTGCTTAATAAAGATAATTATTTTAATATACATTATATAATGAAGCATAAAGTAAGCTTAAAACAGAGCACAATTGCAAAATACTTCATAATAACAGTGTCCCTGGGGCGCCTGGGTGGCTCAGTAGTTGAGTGTTTGCCTTTGGCTCAGAGTGTGATCCCAGGGTCCTGGGGTTGAGTCCCGGATTGGACTCCCCACAGGGAGCCTGCTTCTCCCCCTGCCTATGTCTCTGCCTTTCTGTCTCTCATGAATAAATTTTAAGATCTTAATAACAGTTGGGCCAAAAAACATGGAAAAAATTTTTGAAATTTAAGTAAAATGGATCTCTTGTTGCAGGACTTCTTAGAACTTTAATTTGTTGTTGTGTATATTTGAGAAGAAAAGGTAGAACACCTGGGAAAAATTTTCTACCTTAAATCCTATTAAAATTTTGCTATCTTCTCATGTTTCATGATACACAGTTTGAGAGACACTGACTCTGAAAGTACCTCATCTAGCACATTCCAGTATCATGGTACTAAAAGATTTATGCTTATAGTTGATTTTCATATTGCCATTGAGCATGGGTTTGAGCATTTAGAAGGATACCTGAGATAGGTAGTTCAGTATTCTCCTAAATTGTACTTTTAAGACAAGAATTTTTTTTTTAAGATTTTATTTATTTATTCATGAGATACAGAGAGAGAGAGACAGACAGACAGAAGCAGAGGGAGAAGCAGACTCCATGCAGGGAGCCCGACATGGGACTCAATCCTGGGACTCCAGGATCACACCCTGGGCTGAAGGCAGGCAACAAACCGCTGAGCCACCCAGGGATCCCCACAAGAATGGTTTTGACAAGATTTTTGTTGACAATTCATTATTTTCCCTCCTTTGAGGAGAAGCAACTAGCAATTTAGTCATTGTGTATATGCATGTAGGATATTACACAGTTTAAAAATGATCCAATAGTAGTTCCTCAGCTCTTCTCTCAACAGCATTTTTTGACCCTTTTGGTTTCTCTTCCTTCTTCCCTTACCCCTGGCATGCCACTCTTCCCATCACAGGAGATGGTCCTCTGTCAACTTTGCTGGTTTCTCCTCTACTTATTAACCCTTACGTGTTGGGTTTTCCGGAGCTCAGTCCCTAGACTTCTCTACCCTTATTTTCTAGGTGATACTATTTTAGCCTTGTGACCTTACATTTCATCTCTATGCAGACAGTTCTGCAGATTATATATCCAACCTAGATTCCTAGCTTGAACATCTTGTGTGTCTAATTACCAATTAATCCCCATTTCTACTTTGTAAAGTGTCTCAAACTTAACATGTCTGAAACCAAAACCCACTATTTTCAATACTGCTGCTACCTGGCATTGTTACCTATAGAAGGAAATATGGGTAAGTCCCTAATTGACATCTTCTCTAGCCTCTCCCCAATATATTTGATATAGTTGAATGTGTAATTCCATTTAGTACACTGCCTACATAGTGGGTACTCCATCCTGCATTGAAAATTGACCATTTCTGGTTTGCAGTCTAATGGAGAATATATGTGTGTAAGTCTCCAGTGTGAAATCATTTGTATGTGACAGCAAACACTGCATAAAGTAGAAGAGAATTACAAAGAATATGTGGTTCTGAGGGTTAGAAAGAAAACCAACCTTTCAGCTTCAGTGTCATTTTTTTAGGCAGCGTCAGTGTCTTCAGATGCATGCAGTTTTCTTCCTTTCTTTTGGAGTGAAACTTAGCTATTCTTAGTAGGTGTGGGAGGGTGTGAAATTTAATAAATTATTTTTAACAAGCACTACTCACTTGATTGTCATGTTTGGAAAAAGCATTTTATGTTGCCAGGGCAAAAACTGTTAAGTTTCCAGGAGTTTTTTCTCACATAGGTAAGTTCAGAAATCATTGAGTTTATCTATTTGTGCTCACTAATTACCTCCAGATTTCATGCTATTTTCCCAACTGACATTTTTACAGTTTCCACATTCAGGTAGAACTGCATTCTGCAAGTTTCATGGGAGATGAAAATCTATGAGTCACATGTGTCTAGCATTACTGGAAGATTGTCCAATGGAATGCAGTTTCATTTTTAGGGATGAAGGTGGGAGGAAAGGAAGAATTTCAGTTTTTTTAAATGCAGCTTAGAGAGAAGGAAAGATAAGTGCAGTATTCTAAGAATTCATCTTGATCTTGTTGTTCACAGGTCTCTTCCTCCTGCTTGATGCAGTCATTAAGGAAAGGTGGTGGTATTTGCTCTCTATTAAATAATGCAGTGGATGAGCTTCCATTAATAGAAAAATAGAATATTTTTCTTTTTTTTTTTTTTGGAATAAAAACAAGCCATTTCCTCAGTAGTATTAGGAGTTATTTGCTTGTTTATGTTTTTGAAAATTTCACTCAGTACCCTTTAGTTTATGTGGAGGCAGCCATCTCATTTCATATATAAGAATAATGCCACTGGTGTCCTGAGAAGGACATCTGTTCTGCATTGTCTCCGCTGTCTCCCACTGCCACACATGTGACTCCCCCTTTCCTCGTACATGTCTGACAGATTGAAAGCAGATGCTGTCCACACACTTCTGCTTGTGATTGCTTATGAAATCATGACTCAGAGCCTCATTTCTTGAAATATTTTTAAAGTTGTGAACAGGTGGCCAGACTTCATAAGCAACAACTGGAGGGCAGAGATTACTTAGTGGCTTGGAGAGGGACCAAGTATCTTGTGAGTCCAGTTTCTGTAACATCAGCCCGGTTTCCGAAGAGGCGACATCCAGGTCAGCTGGTGCCATTCAGGGCAGGGCCAAACTAATTCTAGAAGGGCTGAGTCCCTAGCAGGCATCCCCATCTTACTCATTCTGGGAAGTCACCTCTGGGAAGGATGCCTGGGGACAGAATCTCCCAGTGAGTTGCAGTTGTTCTGAGGAACAAAGGTAGAAGCTTTATTCTGGGCAGGAAAGGAGGACTATAGGGCTATAGGATTAGAGGCCAAAACAAGGATGAATATGTATGGCAGGGAAGAGATAGGTACGGTAGGAAGCTATACTTGAGCCCCTTATAGAATTTCAGATTCCTTGTTAGCCAGAGAAGCTTGAGGGAGTGGCAGGTGGAACCACACGTCTTATCTTTCTTATTAGGATGTGGGAAGTGTTCCCTCATGGTACCCGAGGCAAAAATAATGCCACCGTGTAAGCCATTCCAGGATGGTAAATTTTGGTTTCAAGGAAGGTTTAGATTCTTTGGATTTTATCTTTCAGAGCTCTGATGGGAAGCTTTTCATTGCAGAGATTAGCATTTCATCTTTGTACTTAGCACTCTGAAGTTGGTTTTTGTTTTTGAATCTCTGCCCCTTTTTTGGCCTTAACAATGTACAGTCATAAAGAATTCCCTTTTACTGCAATTTTAAAGATAGTATTTTAAGAAAGAAACCCCATTATGGATATCAGTACAATTTGAATCAGTTGGATATGCTTTAAGCAAGCTAATGCAATTTAACTGTTCTTTGTCATCGTGAATATTTATTAGAAATCTCCAGAGATTTTAGGCTTTCTTTTGCTAACTTAGATTTCTGTAAGCAAAATAAATATGTTCAGTCAATATTTGAGAGCATCTGTGTACCATGCATTATGCTGGGTGTTGTTAATAAAATATTATGTGGTTGCCAGGTGTTAGACGTGTCTTTAGACAGGTGAGATATGGCAGTAAACAAAACCCCCAAAATCCTTTTGGATTCTGGTGGAGGAGAGGCATAATGAATACATGCAGTAGATGGTTATAAGTACAAAAAACAAAGCAGAGATGAGGAGTGTCAGATAAGCTGGTTGTAATTTTAAATATTTAGGTCAGCATGACTTCACTAGGAAGCATTTGTGTGCAGCTTGGTGAATAAGTGGGCTCTACCCTCACATAGCTTATAGTCTAGTGATAACTGCTTCTTGATGAGCACTTACCATGAAGCTAGGGATTCTGCTAAGTACCTGTGTATATTTCCTCCTAATCTACTGAACTCTGGGGAGCATTATCCCCAGTTTCATCAGAAGGAAATGGAAGTTTCTGATAGTCAAATTGCTTAGGTGAACATAGTAGGATCCAGAACTGACCTGAAGCCTATGCTTTTAAACATGGCATTGCACCAGTATTAACTCTTGAAATGTTTATGGAGAAGTTAGCCAATTTTGTAGATTGTCCTGGCTTATTTTTGGTTCTTTTGTGTTGGGCAGTAACTTCGTTGGCTCATGGAAAGTCAGCCTTACCATGAGATTCCCCTCAAGCCTGTTCTATTTAAAAGGTTTTGGGGTTGTGCCCATTGGCCACAGAAGGCAAAGAAGCCATGTGGTCACTGACTTCCATCCAGTGGGGTGTGTTTGTTTGTTGTGTGTCAGAGAGTGGCCTTTATTGACTCCAGCAAATCATTGACTACTTGAATTCCTGGCATTACATTTCAGTGATAGGATACTAATTTGGCTGGCCTATGTATCATTGTATGCAAGAGCACATTATAAATGCTCTTACTTAGAAGGGAATATAAAGTGCGTGAAAGATTAGAGTGCCAAGGTTACTGCATATTGTGTTTATTACAGAATGGACCATACTTGGATTTATAGTGATTGCTTCCTCAGAATAAAAAGTAAATGGCAAAGGAGTGTGTTGGAAGAGAAGTCTTTATGGAGGGATGTGGAAAGGAGGTCAGGGATTCAAGAGTGCTCTGTTGTTCTTTTTGCCCTCAGTGTGCTTATGATATTCTACTAAAAGCATCCCACTTTCAATGCAATGGCAATTTTCAGCATGGTCTGTCCTTTGTGTTGAGTATTAATACTTGTGCTTTGAATAATTTAATTTCTGAGGTGTGTATGTTGGTTATTCTTCTAAAAGAAGCTGTCTATTTTATAACCCTATGTGCTTTTTATTTTATTTTATTTTATTTTATTTTATTTTATTTTTGTATTTTTTTTTATTGGAGTATGGTCAGGTTTAAGTGATCCTCTTCCATTAATTACTTCCAAAGTTAAATGTTGATTTTTACAAGATGATTTTTTTTTTTTTACGTAGGAGGTAAGCTATGAAGAGATAAACACTTAGGTTGTATAGTTGATTCTTTTGATTTACTTTTTTGAAATATAATATGCATATATAGAATATACATTATAAGTGTATAATTCAGAGACTTCAGAGACAGGACACACTTGGATAGCCAGCTTCCAGATCAAAAGAAAGGAAAATATCCGTGACTCCTCCTTTTGCTATTGTTATGGAGGGAAGGGCCCCACAAGGGTAACTACTCTCTTTAACATCATATCTTTGTTTTGTACTTCCTATGAATGAAAATTACAATCTGTACTGTTTGTGTCTGGTTTTGCTTTTGCTTCTTATTGCTAGACTGAATCACATGGTTCTGTGCAGTTGCAGATTGTTCATTTTTATGGCCATATAATATTTCATTGATAATTTATGGGTTCTATTGCTAAAGATGCATGTGCAGCTTCCAGTTGTTTCTATTATGAAAGATGCTTTTGTAAACCTTCTCATATATGACTTTTGGTGAGTATATGTAAACATTTCTGTTGGGTATATACCTGGGATTGGAATTCCTGGGTCCTAGAATACATATACTCAGCTTTTATAACTATTACCAAATAAATTAAAAGTTAAAGTAGTTATACCAGCTTAAATTTCCATAGTAGTATGAGAACTTGTAAATTTTACTTTTGTCCTCTTTTGGAGAAGGTAGAGGTGCATGTTGTTCTAAGGGACATTTCACTTCATGATTGTTTTATGGAAAAGAATGGCTGGAGCTGTCTCACTGATTCTTTGGAAGCTAAGTTCAATGTTTGTGAGCTTATTCTCTCCTCTTTTTCTTTTCTGTATATGGGTCTTATATGTTAGATATGTATTTTACATATCTCCTGTGTACGTATGACATATATGTTTCTACATTTTATCTTGAAAATATACCACTTACAGACTTTTAGGCTAGAAGTCACCTAGTTTTGTCTTCTCCAGTCTTTGAATTAGTAACAATCCTGCTTCAGCGTGTCTAATGACAGGAAGCACATTAGTTTTAGGGGGTCCCCTTTGTCAAGTAACAACAAATCTACTTTTCAACCTAGATACTTCTTCAACATTGTGGTGACATCTGCTTCCTTTTAATTTCTCCCATAAATATCATGCCCTTTTACAGATGTAGAAGAAAACTCAGGATTCTTGTGACAGAGTGAAATTTCTTCGGGGAGAGATTTCATGGTCGTTTCTTAAACTGTAATTCTCAGCATCTGCAGGACCATGATCTGATCTCTGAGCATTTTACTCTGAGAAACTTAGGTGAAAAACCCATGGACAATGGAAAAGAAAACTCAGTGCAAAACTCCCCTTGCCCCTCCCCTGCTCTTAAGGTTTTGTTTTTTTTTTTTCCCATTTTTGTGCCATGAGGCACACTGACATCCCCCCCACATTTTGAATGGGTTTAAATATTGTTTAAAATAAAAATACAAAAAATGCAAATAGTGTGTTTATAAAAATCAGACTGTAATGAAAAATATGAGAAAAGGACAACCTTGCTTTTTATAGAAAATGGACCCATTCTATTTCATGAAATCAATGAATATGGAAAATTCTGATGGCTAATATGCCATCCAAGGTTTTTGAATGTCCAGGTGGTATTAATATTCATGGAATTTTAGAACAAAAATGAGTTTTTTCTACTTAATAATTTAAGGCTCGTAGATATTACTTAATAGGCATTTTCTTTTCTCTTTACAGGCAAGAAGAGACTGATAGGAGAGTGAAAAATGTAAGCTATATTTAAGGGAACATTATTAATGGTTTTTTTACTTACATGTTCTGTAATAAGGCAGCAGGATCTAAAAATATCTGATATATACTGTGAATCCTTTTTCTAATGGAATTGTTGCCAATAGCCAACCAGTCGGGAACTCAAAGTTTTAAATAAGCTTAAAACTGTATGTCCTCTGACGGGGTGAAAGAGGGGAGATGAAACCTGGGAGTGGCTCCTTACACGTGAGTAAGCTGGGAAAGGCAAATTAAACATACTTCAGGATCTTCAGAGGAGTTTGTCAAACCATCAGGTCAGACTTTAAGTGAAAATGCCGAATGTTTAAGAACTCTGTACTTCTATGTCTAACATTCTGCATATTAGAAGAATTTCTAAAAGTGTGACAGCTTTATTTTAAAAAAATACGAGAGCTCCTTATTTTTTAAAAAAGATTTTATTTATTTATGAGAGACACAGAGAGAGAGAGGCAGAGACATAAGCAGAGGAAGAAGTAGGCTCCCCACAGGGACCTCAATGTGGGACTCGATCCCAGGATCCTGGGATCAGAACCTGGGCCAAAGGCAGACGCTCAACCGCTAAGCCACCCAGGGTGTCCCACAAGATCTCCTTATTAAGGAAGCTGAGAACCACTGATTTTAAGGGTTCAATCTGTTTGTTGGAAAAATTAATTACTTTAAAAGTATAATTTGCTGTCTTCATAAATGTTTTCCTTTGTATGTACTAGTAGAGTATGCAAATACCTGTTGGAATCTGAGCTTTGGGTCTGAGAATATGCTCAGAGACAGAAATCTAAGAATAATTAACACTTTTAATGACTCTTCTCCTTCACATAATTGAGAAGAAAATCTACTTTTCAACCTAGATACGCTGTCTTCTGTCTAGAGTGCTCACCTGCATTAGGACTTGCAGTTAGTTACTGAGTAGACTGATCTTGTTGTTTTGTGGAATTTTTTTCAAGGTTTTGATAACACTGTACTGGTTGGGAAGAAAAGCACAAAGTAACCCGTACTATAATGGACCCTATCTTAATTTGAAAGCATTTGAGAATCTTTTAGGACAAGCTCTGACTAAGGTAAGGAAACCACATCTGGATGAGATGACTACTGCTCCTAGTACTACTACTTTTTCCTCCTCTTCCACACCTCCCTGTATTCCTTTCCTTCCACTTCTCCTCTTCTTTCTTCCTGCCTTCTGACAAATATGGCAGCTCCTGTTATATGTGCTCCACTCTAGATTTTATAGGGTAGAAAGGGATTTTATTTGTTTGCTCGTCTTATATGCCCACCACCAAGGAGTGAGTCTAGCTATTTATTTCTTAATTTTAGAAAATTCAATGACCTGCTCATTTGCTTCCTTTTGTAAGGCACTTGATATAACTTAGCTCTTTCTGTATTAGGAACTCAACTTGTTGTAGAGAGCTGCTTCAGGATATATTACCATGTGTGAAAATTACTCAGTTTCTCTATCTTAATATCTTGTTATGGGTCATTATATCTCTAATGCCTCTATACTCCCAATTTCCTCATAGTTCTGCCATATTGCTTCTGTTTTCTAGAGAGCAGTGAATGCTGTTACATGTAATGTGGTAAGGGGTTTAAATTAGAATCTTTCATCTTAGACACATTTCTAGTCCTTTATATCTTGGAATCAGTATTATAGCTTTTGAATGCTTAACGATTGTTTGAGGGGAGTCAACTGCCAGGGCTGACCATAGCTCTATCAGATTTTCATTTCAAAGGTCCAAATAAGAAAATTAACTCCCCCAGGGGAATATTTACATAGGGGAATTTGCATTGCTCAGAAGAAAATAAGTAGCTAAAATAATACACCATCATCTAATTAATAGTAGTTGCTCTGTGGATTTTTATGGCCATTAAATGATACTGTCCCAAGAAGGTATTTAACATTAATCTCTGGCACATGGTAAGGATGTGATAAAAGTTAGTTACCATGATTGGAAGATAGAAATTTTAGGTCAGGATGAAAATGAGCACCTTGCCTTACATCTACTCTGATCTTCAAATACTTTTGCCTGAGCCCAGCCACATACATTGTAAAAGCGGAGATTGCAGAGCTTAGATGGTTAAGATATTCCTTCTTGATTTTTTTATTATTTTTGAATCATAGAGAGTTGAGGGAGTTTCCCTCAAATTGCTTGAAATGGTTAATACAGGTTATAGAGTTATTCTGCACAAGCCTTATAAATGTTGGGAGAACATTCACAGTAGGCGCATCCTCCTAGAGTACTACTGTCTGACCGAGACAGATGAACAGATAGGTCACCACAGTGGGAGAGGATAAGATAGCGATGGATGAATGTCCAGGTGGCTTGAGATATGAGCAGAACCTTGCTTTACAGTTATGTCAGCCAGGAAAACTTATGGTTAAAAATAATATGGGACTTTGGCTCCTGTATTAGTGCTCTCTTACGCCTTTGGTTCTTTTTATGGCAGTCTGACTCAGGTTGAATAATCCTAGTACAGCATTTGTGCTGGGAATGCTTTATTAAAAGCTATTTCCTGCCAGCAGTGTCAAAACCAGAGTCGATAAAACATTTTGATAGATAAAACTGCAGTTGTTTCCATTCCATGGGGATGAGGATAGCCATAAGAACTGTATAAATATCTATGATCACTGTTTTGCATCTGTTCAGTTAAAAAGTTATTGTGTTCAGATGTTTCACACTGAAATAGAAAATGCTTAATGGCCAATATAAAATGTCAATTAAAAAAGTTACGTGGTAAGCTGTTGTACCTGAGTCATCATATAAACTGGAGGTGATTCATTTTAGATGACTTGTCAGATGGAAGTCCTCATAAAAACCAGGTACCAGGGCCAGACTCAGGTTCTTTTATAACTGAGGTTACCCATCACCAATAACTTGAACATTTTATGAGGTCAAAAGTCATCTTACTCTGTGTTCAGGACTCTGGACTTCAACGAGTACATGTCTGAGAAAACTGATGAAATGAAAGATGTACTTAAAATTTTTTTATATTTCGAGAAGTATTTTGGTGGTTTCAGCTCTAGGCCCAGCTCCCCCAGCTCCTTGGAAATACAGTACAAGATGTAGGTGCTTACATTTTCACAGTAGATGTCAACTCTAATGTCAGTGTGTCTGGCATCTAACAAAAAGGAGATCTCACATAAATCTACTAGATCTTATGGGTGCTTCCTACATTGGTCAGACATTTGAACCAGGAATTGACAGATCCAGTCTCAGCCAAAAGTATGTCCAAGACAGCTGCTAATTATGCATTGTACACATTTTTTTTCAATGTTATCCATATGTTGAAAATGTTCATAATTGAAAGTTGAAAGAATTGTACAACAAATACCCAGATATGTACCATCTGATTGAATTATTAACACCTTCCCCTACTGGCTTTACATGACTATATTTATCTGTTTTTACTTTAATCATTTCAAGGTAAATTACAGATCTCTCACTCAAAAACTCAGCATACATCTCTTAAGAGTAAAAATATTCTTCTGAATAACTACAATGTCTATTATACTGAAGGAAATTAATAAATATTTCCTTCTATCTAATATTAAGTCCATATTCAAAATTTCCCAATTGTCTCCTGACTTTCTTTTCTGTCTTATTTTTATCTGAATTCTGATTTAATCAAGATTCAATTCACATATTACATCTGGTTGTTAGTATTATATTCTTTAAGCTGTCTCTGTACTTTGCTCATCTGCAGCTAGCATTTCTGATTTATATACTAATGACCAACTTACCTTTTCTGAGGCAAAAATTAGTTATTAGTTATTCTTGGATTACTATATATTGGGACTATACTAAGGACTTTGTAATTTTATTGCAATCCTAATTTTAAAAAGTTCAGTTTTATTTTGCTATTAACATTATCATAGAGAAATGTTATTCAAAATAATGTATTTATATATATGTATTTTTAAACATTTTATTTTTAAATAATCTCTTCACCGAACATGGGGCTCGAACTCACAATCCCAAGATCAAGCATCCCATGCTCTACTGACTGAACCAGTCAGGCTCCCCCAAAATTATGCTTTTAAATCAAGTTCCATATGGTTTACACACCTATAATCATGTTTGTTGTATGTCTACATATGTCTTACGTGAGCCAAACAAACACTTAGGTTCAGGGAAAGTAAATTTGGAATGTCCACAAACAAGTCTGCTTTCCTTGGCTCAGATCTAGGTTTTATAATCAATGAAAATGAATGAATTCTGTGGTGTATATCTGCTGCCCTTCCCCTTCTTTCTTTTTTTAAGGGTTTTTTTTTTTTTTTTTTTTTTTTAAAGAAACCATAATAGTTATAGTGATTGTATTATAAACCTTCCAAATATTTCCTGGAGGTAGGCTGACTATAATCCTATTAACTTACCTCCTTTTGGGTATCAAAATTAAGGTTGGCATTTTGCTTTGATTCCTCTCATGTTTATTACCAGATAAATGTAAATAATCAATCATTTATTTTAGCAAATGAATGTGTTATTAGCTTTTCTTCTTTCTATTAAAATGTTTCCCCCTTATTTTTAAATAAACTATACTTTTATTAAATAACATTGCATACCTCCCCCTTTTTTTTTTCCCAAATACCTCCTTATTGTTACATAAGTGCCAAGTATTGTGGGAACACATTTACAGGTTTATACTCCAATTTTTGCCAGATACTCTTTTTATGTTTAACAGGGAAATCTCATTGTCTTACTGACCAAATATAGCACAACTTGAGCTCTGCAAACAAGTAATGATGTGATCGTGATTTTGGAAGTTTATGGTAACTCTTTTAAAAAACCTTTCCTTTTAGGCTCTTGAAGACACTAGCTGTCTGAAAAGGAGTGGCAGGGACAGTGGTTACGGTGATATCTGGTGTGCTGAACGTGGAGATTTTCCTACTTCTCCAGGCAACCATAAGCGAGAAGATTCATTTGAAAGCTTGGACTCTTTGGGGTCTAGATCATTCACAAGCTGCTCCTCTGATATTACGTTGAGAGGGGGACGTGAGGGTGAGCTGCATTTTTGACTGTCAGTTCATTTTTTATTTGTTTGCATGTTAAGAGAAAATTGGGAATGGTAGAGAGTAGAAAAATAGAGCAAAAACTGTTGGGGCAAAAATTTTATTAAGATGTGAATTTCATAGAGACTAGAATATTGGGGGGTTTCTTTTTCTTTCTCATTCCTTCCTCCCTGTATCACCACTAGAATGGTAATAATTTCACTTTTTTTCCCTTCCATATTTAGAGGCAGGTGGGGAGACCATTAACTGTGACGTGTTCAATCAGTCAATCAGATAATCTATCCTAATTCTCTTCTCTTCCAGATTCAGGTTTAATAATCTGTGTTCTGAGGCCTATTCACTGATACAGCTACACACAAAAAAGATTCTATAAAAGCCTCCTGTAGTTCTTGAATAATTTGCTTCTCAAATGATAAAAAAATTTAAGAAAAAGCAAGCAAAATATTTCTATAGTTCTCTTCCAAGTAATTATTGATACCTATTATGCTAGAATATTATGCTAACCTTTGATAAACTAAATAGCCATACTAGTGTGGTATTTGAAAACCTCTTTTGGTTCTATTAGGGTCAGAGTGAATCCAGGACAGAGTGAGGAAAGAACATATAAATGAAAGCTACCCTGTTATTGGAGGAACCTTCTTTCAAAAGCCTAATATTTATGGTCAAATCAGTTATTTAAATGCGTGTCTTCTTCCAGTGGCTATTAGGTGGTGTCAGAAATTTCTGCCTGTGTACCTCTAGCAATTCAAATTTGAGTAGACTGAAACCACAAGTTAAATTTTTGTGCTTCTGCCACCAACATGAAAAAATTGAGAGTTCAGTCATGAACTTATGCTAGATTGTTAGGGATTTTACTTTGCTGGTTATATTGATAATTTTATATTTTTACTTGTTTTTCCTAGTGTTCTTATTAGAAAACATTTAAATATCAGCAAAGTTGAAAGAATTTTACAGTGAATACCCGTGTTCCAGCTACCTAGGTCAATAACATTGTACTGTGTTTACTTTATCACGTTTACCCCTCTCTATACATTAATTATACATCTTGCTTTTTTGAGATACCTCAGAGTACATTATGCTTGTCCTAAATAGTTCAGCATACAACCATCGATAACAATCTTTGTTCTTGTTGTTCTGGTATAAATTTTACATAGAAGCCGTATACTACCATGGCTTTGGTTTTGAAGAAAATTAATCAACAAATAAAGCATTTCTAAACCTCAAATTATTAGGTTTTAGAGTAGTATTGACACTTTAAGTTAAAAAAAAGTGAATACCTATCTAAGAGTTAATTAACCTTTTATAGTTACTGCTGCATTTGTTGGTTGTCTGTTCTGAGAGTGTGATGTTTTCATAGCTTAGATGACTATTAAGGTTTTAAGGAAATGAATCTGAGTTTATAATTCATCTGAATGATTAAAACTGTAAAAGCAGAGGCTGAAATTCTTAAGGCACTATATCCCTTTGTCCTGACTGAATAACCGAAAACATGCAGTGTTTGAATATATATCCAGCCAACAAAGAATTAACGGACAAAGACAAGGTGTGTGGGAATAGACAGGCTTCTGTTGGTTCCAGGATAATGGTCCCATGGTGTGGAATGGAAGTCCTCTCCTTAGATACTTGTTGGAGTGGATGCCTGGTACAAGTGACAAAAAGCAGAAGGCCCCTGTCACACTGTTTCCCGATATTGGGGAAGGAGTTGCAGAGCTTGTTTAAAGAGGGTGGAAGTAAAGACTTAGTATTGCAACTGAGGGAGAAAAGAAAAGCCTGTGGCCCACCCCAATGATCAGACTTTTGTAATCAGTGTACTGAAATTTTGCTACCTACTGCGTTGTAATCCCAATCTGATCACCACCACGAGGATATTATTTTTAGGTTAAGAGCATTGCAAAGTCCTTAGTTTTATACGAGACCTCTTACCCTATCAAAGATACTTACCGGCAGCCCAGGTGGCTCAGCAGTTTAGCACCGCCTTCAGCCCAGGGCGTGATCCTGGCGACCTGGGATTGAGCCTGCTTCTCCCTCTGCCTGTGTCTATGCGCCTCTCTCTCTCTCTCTCTCTCTCTCTCATATGAATAAATAAATAAAATCTTTTTTTTTAAAGATATTTACCACTCCATAGGGAACTTCACTGGATTCAACGATAAAAAGATTTTGAGTTTAAAAATTCTAACATGGAACAGATCTTAGGTACAGGGCACAGGCATCCTCCCAGAGAGCCCTGGTGGGAAGCCAGCAACATTTGCAGATTTTGTTGCCAGATACACAGAGGCAGGAAGAAAAGAAGGGCAGAAAAGGGAGATAACTCAGCTTGGATCTATAGTAGTATTTTGTAGCCTCTTTTCTTCCTGTGTCTTTATTATTTATTATTTATTTTTTAAAAGATTTTATTTATTTATTCATGAGACACACACACACAGAGGGGCAGAGACACAGAGGGAGAAGCAGGCTCCACACAGGGAGCCTGATGTGGGACACGATCCCGGGACTCCAGGATCAGGCCCTGGGCTGAAGGCAGGTGCCAAACCACTGAGCCACCCGGGCTGTACACTTCCTGTGTCTTTAAAAGAGCAGACTTAGGGATGCCTGGGTGACTCAGTGGTTGAGCATCTGCCTTCGGCTCAGGGCGTGATCCTGAAGTCCTGGGATCAAGTCCCACATCGGGCTCCCTGCATGGAGCCTGCTTCTCCCACTGCCTATGTCCCTGCCTCTCTCTGTGTCTTTCATGAATAAATAAATAAAAGCTTTTAAAAAAAGAGCAGACTTACTTTATGAAAACAGACCAGTTTTGTATCTATCTGACCTTGAGGTGTATCAGAGTGCATTCTTTTGAATTTGTGTTTGAATGATTTGGGATCAAAACACACAGTTCCCAGTATTTCCATGGCCACCCTCAGAAAAAGCCTTAAGTTGTGTGTGTTGATTTAGGAATGAATCTTGATCTACCGTTGGACCAAATGATTTCTGAAGTCCCAACCTCCTATCTGATGTGTGACTCTTGCTTGTAGGGGTCTCGTAAGGATCTAGCCAACCCCTTTGTGATATCATGCTTTCTGCTTCTCTTTGCATGTCCTGCCTTATCTCTCACCTCACAGAAATTTGAGACAATGGCATGCTTTATTTTAAATTATGGACTTTACCTTGAATGACTCTTTGATCTCATTTTAGGTGTCCTTGACTTGATTGCTACATATTCATGTGTATTTCATCAATAAATTTTATGTAAAGTCACAGGGGCAAGGAAGATTGGGAAGAAAAGGAGTTCAGCAGCTGATGCGGACTTTTTGTGCTTAGAATGTACAACAGTAAAAGAATGTAGCGCATGCGCCTCCAGTATGCAAAGCAAGTTCCTCCTAATGGATCTTATCACAACTTCATGACAATTTCTAAAAATATTCCCCAGAGTTAGCAGAAGAGCCTTGGCTTTCCAAGGGAAAGGCAAAGCAGGCATGCTGTGTGGGTTCAGTTAGACAAATGATCTGGAGAGTAAAGCAGATTCTCTTGCCTTTTTTTTTATAGGTTGCGAAAGTGACACAGATTCTGAATTTACATCCAGAATGCAGGATTATAATAAAGATGATATGTCCTATCGAAGGATTTCAGCAATTGAACCAAAAACTGCTTTACCGTTCAATCGTTTTTTGCCCAATAAAAGTAGACAGCCATCCTATGTGCCAGCGCCATTGAGAAAGAAAAAGCCGGACAAAAACGAGGATAACAGAAGAAGTTGGGCCAGCCCAGTCTATCCAGAAGCAGATGGAACATTTCCAAGGTACTGGGATGCGAGCTGATGATGGAGTTTTAGAATTCAGTAGGCTTTATGAATTTGCTGGGATATTTAAATATGGGAAAAGGAATGGTTCTTAAAATGTATTTCATAGATAATAAATTTCACTAATGAAAAATTTTTTTCCTTACCCATATCTTTAGTCATGCATATCCTTATGATATTTCTTCCATTTTAGAGTGTCAGCCTATGGTGTGCCGTTCTTTTTTTAGATGCATGCTTTTAGCCTATTGACATCTTTCAGCTTATTGGGTGACTTCTGTTGTTCATTGTGAGCTGTTATTTTCTTTCTTTTTTTTTTTTTTGTCTTCATTGATCTCAGTGGACACACAGGGAATCCTTTAATTTCCCATCAAATTAGCAGAGCAGAGTGGGATTTTTCAAATCCAGCTTGCTATCAGAAGGAGGTGTATGGTTCTGAAAGTGGTTCTGACTCCGAGGATGAACGAAGGTTGCCTGACATAGTTTTGGATGACTTAGCCAACCGTAGATTCCGAGTGAAAAAGAGGCCTGAGTGTTTCATCTCGAAAACCACCTCTCCTAGCTCTTGCTCACAAAGGTTTCCTCCTGCTGACCCATTAGCCACTGGGCTGTACAAATTGACGAGGTCAGAAAAATTTTCCAAGATCAGAATGTCTGTTATGTTGATTTTAATACATAACACCCCAGATTGTTTGCAATTTGTCTTTTTTTAACACATCTTATAATCTTTGGCCCTTGCATATCAAGCTATTCTCTAATTAAATGAAATGCTGTTATATAATTCCTTAACTTTGTTCTAGGAGCTATGATGATGGGAGTGGCAACTAATTTGTCTCATTCAGTGGTACAACCTTTGTGAGCCAGAAAGCATGCCTTTTTGTTGCGTGTCCCAAATTGTCATTCAGTAATTTAATTGGTTGGATGTTTTGAACAGTAACGAGAGGAGAACTTGGGGCACAAATGTCGAGAATTGTCCAACCGTACAAGAAACTTCAAGCTCCTCTTGTTACTTGGAAGAGGAAAGAGAAAAGACAAGGACACCCAACACCATAAAGGATGATCTTTATGTGCGAAAGCTAAGTCCCATCATGCCAAACCCAGGGAATGCTTTTGATCAGTTTCTTCCCAAATGTTGGATCCCAGAAGATGTGAACTGGAAAAGAATAAAGAGAGAAACTTACAAACCATGGTATAAAGAATTTCAGGGATTCAGGTTTGTCTCTGTGCACGTTTCCATTGTTCTAGTGTTCATTCAGCACCCCAGCTGGATGCATTTGAGGTGTGCTTTTTATGAGGGAGAAAGAGAAAGGTTTTAATTTTCTCTAAAGAAAGGTTCTAATTTCTCTAGGTTTCTGTAGAACCTCTATAACTGAAAAAAAAAATGCCGTTTAAATTTAAACCTTAGGATCTGGATCTTAGAAAGCTTTTTGCATGACAGGACTTTCAGTGGTTATAGTTTTCTCCAACTCTCTATCCTTCCTTTTTCTCCTTTCTCTGCATCACTTGCTCTACGGTAGGAGGAATTCAGATTCTGAGGATGAGGATTTGAGCTCTGACAGAAGCTCCTCCATATTTAGTAGAATCCAAAAAGCAAAGCATAGGCTAGACAGCAACTGCCAAAGACGTTCACTCTTGCTGGAATTGGCTACCAAAGGGGCCAGGAGCTCCCGGAACACCCATGCAGCCAGGAGAACCAGTGGTTCTGCGGATGAGCCCAGGTGTACCTGTGTGCATGAGCCTGCCTGCTGTTTGAGTCTGGCCTGGGACCCTGTGCCAGCTGCTGCTGCTACATTAATCTCTGACCATGATGTGCTGGATCATGAAACCTTATTCATAATATTTAGCACAAAAGCCTAATGTTTGATGTATTGCTTTCTGTGGGAGCATATAAGCTTGGGAATCTATAGAATTAAATATCTTCAGCACAATAATGTACAAGATAGTACGTAGTTACGCATGGCATAGTCAGTTCTTTTGGAAAATTATTTCTAAAAAGCTTCTACAGAAGTCGATCTAATTTTATGGTTGTGTTATGTGTGGAGATGTGGAGAAAGGAAATAACTTCTATGTAAACACCAGGGCACACAAGTCTGGTGGGAAAATGCAAAGAAAAGATTCATCAGGGTCTTTTTGAAAGCTTCACAGCATTTTTTTTTTTTTTTTAATTCTGCTGACTTGCATAAAGTGCTTGATGACCAGCTCTTCAAACTCTGCAACATCATTGCTGTTTCTCTGGGATGGGGACTACCTCACCATGGCTAACAGTATAAGAAAAGAATGAAAGCAAGTGTGTGTACAGCAGGGAGGTGTGCTCTGTCTATGTTCTAGTCCTGTCAGTTGGCCTGGATGGTGCTCACCTTTCTTGAGAAGTATGCTCTGCATTTGCTTCTTTAAATGGTATCCAAGAAGGTCACGGGTGATAACGTTAAAAGCTAGTTGTTTCTTCCAAGCAAGAATCTCTCCTGTGGTTCCATAAAATAATACACCCCTGGGAACTGGCTAGTTGGTCTGCTGCCTAATTACCTTTTCTCCCTAAACTTAATAAGATTCTCCCTTCCTTTTTCTTTTCTGTGCTTTAGTCAGTTTTTATTACTTCAGGCACTCCAAACATATTCTGATGACATCTTAGCTTCTGAAACAAATATCAAAATTGATCCCACTGCTGGCCCAAGGCTCATAACACGCAGAAAGAATCTCTCTTCTGCACCAGGGTGTAAAAGAGATGACCTTGAGATGCCAACTCTAGATCCCGACTTGGAGAATGATGATTTCTTTGTCAGAAAGACTGGGGCTTTTCATGCAAATCCATATGTTCTCCGGGCTTTCGAAGACTTGAGAAGGTTTTCCGAGCCAGATGATTCTGTAGAGCGAGATATAATTCTGCAGTGTAGAGAAGGTGAACTTGTACTCCCAGATCTAGAAAAAGATGACATGATTGTTCGCCGAATTCCAGCGCAGAAGAAAGAGGTGCCTCTGTCAGGGGCCCCAGAGAGATACCAACCAGTCCCTCTCCCCGAACCCTGGACTCTTCCTCCAGAAATTCAAGCAAAGTTTCTCTGCGTACTTGAAAGGACACACCCATCCAAAGAAAAAAGAAAGAGCTGTGGAGTGTTAGTGCCTTCCTCCAGGAAGAAGAGAGATGACATGTTGACTCGCAAGATCCAGTCTTGGCAGCTGGGGACGACTGTGCCTCCTGTCAGTTTCACTCCTGGTCCCTGCAGTGAGGCGGACCTGCGGAGGTGGGAGGCCATCCGAGAGGCCAGCCGACTTAGGCACAGGAAACGGCTGATGGTTGAGAGGTCAGAGTGTGTTTCTGCAAGGATTTTGCTTGTCATGGATGGTCTTGTATAACTTTTCTTGTGTGAGAAAGTGGCATTGTATCGCCCAACTCTGCATGTCATGAGCCGTTTTGAAGCATCCTGTAAAAGTGTATATTGTGAGAAACCTATAGTGATTTCATGGAAAAAGTGCAATTCCATATTTGCACATCTCTAAATCAACTGCTTGAGTGAGGCCTGTTTAAAAAGATGTAGATGCAAACTTTGCCTTTGGCCTTGAGGAAGACTACAGTGCTATCTGCAACGTGATGTTTCGTGAAAGTGTTTTCCAACTATGTTTAGAGACTTTATATTTGCACGTCCAGGCATTTTTGAAACAGTCTGGTTGTGGTTTTCTTCATTTCTTATATTTTGAAACGTTTCCCTTAAAATATGGCATTGCAAGTTTTATTTAACTTGATTATGATTTTTGTTTCTGACCTAGGTTCCTTGGACTATTAATATGTGACTTTTTAAATTTATAGTTTAAAATTCAGTGCAAACTTTATTAAGATGCATGGATGTTATCTGCTGTCTGCTAAATTTTACCTGTATGTAATTATGGCTATTTTGATAATAATGTGTCTGCATTTATGTGTTATGCAACTTGTCATTTTGATGTTCAGCCTGTTGAACTTTGGGATGGACAAATACAAGGTTGATTAAAATCAGTAGATCCAAATCTAACTTCAATTTCCAGAAGCAGGAAGCTTTTTGTTATGGATTTGTTGGTTCAAGGCAAATTAGGAACCTCTTTATCTCACTTAATATGGTTCCTTGAGGTATGAGATTAATTAGAAACAAAGACATTATCAAGAATAATGTGATAAAATCTTTTGAGATTTGTCCATCTCTTAGTTAGAATCTTAAGTTAAAATTATTGAACATTTAAAAAGTAAACAATTAAAAAGTGACTTTTAATTTTTTGGTTTTCTGATTTCTTAGACTCTTTCAAAAGATTTATGGTGAGAATGGGTAAGTTTTTTAGTTCACAGTGGAAAAAACATCTTTGCATATTGTTTGTCTTCTGTGTAATATGTCACTGCACTTCTATCCTGGCATGTCACTAAATGGGGATGCTGTGTGCTGTGCATGTAATTTTTAAAATGGGAAATTTTTTCTTAATTTTGCAACCTAATAGTAAAATATCTGTGTCTGAGTATGCAGTGCATGAAGTGCCATATGACTGCAATAGATTTTGTTTTTATTAGAAGTTTAAAATTCAGATCTGTTTTTCCTTTTTTTCTTTTCTCTCTCTTTTTAATCTAAGGAGTCAATTAAAAGTAACACAACTACTTGCCTAAGATTAGGTATATTTAGTTTAGTATTTGATTGCTACATAGACCAAAATTCTTGCTTTTGGATGTTGAAGCCCAAATGAAGATATTTTAGAAAATCTATGATGGAAAAGGAAAACTAGCATTTACTTTGAAGGTGGAATTCATACAATTGGTATTATCTATATACTCTCAGCTTATGGGGAGCTTTATTGGTTGGGATGAGGAACGACATTAATCTTCCCTTAGTAGAATTTGGAAACATTTTCATGATTACTGATTAGGGTAAAAAGTTATAATGTGGCTGTGTTACAAAGCCAAATCAACTTTCCAAAACTGCAAAAATTAAAATCTAAAATTTCCTAGAAATGCTTCCCAATTCTAGAGTAATGGAGAGTTAAAGCAAATGCTACCATACTTTTACTTTTTACTGCACACTGTAGAATCATTCATTCGTAGTGCAGAATAACCAGGTGGCTGCATCTTAATATTTTCCATTAGACTTCCTGTGACTTTGTAAATCTAACTGCTAATAGGTTTTGAACAAGAAGAAAATTTAAGTATGTCAAATATTTTAATCTGCTGAAGCCTTAGTAACTAAGTATCTTCCCCTACTGGGATTTATGTCATGTCTAAGAATCTCTAGTTTTGGTAGCATTAGATAATTTTTTAAAGTGTAGAAATCTTAGAACTTGCTAACATTACTACGTGAAGCAATATAACCATTCTAGGTGTCAAAAGTGTAACTGAGTCAAGGACAACTAATTGCAAATACTTCTCAGCCACTGATTTTAAAAAATCAGGCTCCCAACATGCTTTCAGTATGCCACATAAAGGCATATTATTCCTTGTCCAGCTTCTCAAGGGCTTAAAGCTTTCTCATTGGTGAGGGTGAATCAGGCACTTGTCAGCATGATGCTTAAGCATCTGCTAATCTCCATTCATCATGGGAAAGCTGTTTTAACGGATGGAAAAAAATCTCTGCAGCTTTGAGCATTTTGAATGAAAACTTTAGGTTATTTTCATTGCTAATAAGACTTAATAATATAAGCAGTTTTTCTTAAAGAGGATATGAGTACATGAATACAAGTAGTTGATCAGAGTGTAGACATGTGCAGCTATTTCAGTGACTGCATATGTTCCTCCATAGGGATACCCTGGATGGCTAAGAAAGGAGAAGAGAAACCCAAATGCCAAGTTCAGAAAGCTAAGGATTTTTCTGACTATAGCTAGCAGCCGCAAATAATTTTCTATAGACTCTCTCAAGATTGTTGCTTGTGTGGTACAGTATTTGTTTTAAAGCCTGTTCCCCTTGCAGTTTAGTGCCAAGGTAGCACAAATAAGCAAGGTTGTCTAACTGAGACTGATGAATAATGCATGATTTGTCAAATAATGGAAAGTAAAAACGAATGTCTTCAGAAAACTAAAGTTTTATACCCACTTGTAATCAAACCTTTTATATGGGATTTTTTTTTTTTTGGTGTTCTATCAGTTACCAATATTTTTCTTAAACTGATTTGCTGCAATGAAAACAACAATTGGATTGAGTATTAGCATTTAATATCAAACTTATTTCCTGTTTATAGACCTGTTCATATAACAGGAGACAAGTGGTGTTTCTTAATGGTATTTCTTGGACATACTGTACAGTTTTAAGCTTAGAATACTTAGCTGGAAAATCATTATTACTTAACATCCTGTGATTGAAAAATGACTGCCTATAACACGAATGCTTTCTTTTTGGTAAGGACCAGGTGAAAGAGAAATGCACATTACCTCTTGAAGTCTTAGACTATTCATTTTGAGCTTGCTTTTTATTTGGCATTTAACATCTGTCACTCTGTTTATTTTTAATATGCTTTATATGTGGCAGTCCTTTTGTCACGTGTGCTTTTGTGTTGCATGGATTTGTCTATGGTTCCTTGACATTTGAAAATATGGTTATGATGCCTCTTGGCAGAACCTGTGAATGTCAAAGTTGTTGTAAGGGTATATAGTTATAATTTGTAATATGACTGAGCCATTCAGTCTACTGCCAATATCAACAGGAAGTGAAAACCGAAAGTTAAGTTGTAATCAAAGAAAACTAAGAGATCTGCATTTCATGCATGAGTTTTGATGAAAAGATTCTGTAGAACAGTAAGGACACCTAAGGCAACAAAAAGGAAGGGCAAATAAAGTTGATGTGAGTTTCTGGGGATTTTGTACCTAGGGACATTTAGTAATGTCCACAGACATTTCTTTCTTTCTTTTTTTTCCCACAGACATTTCTGATTATTATACTGGGTGGGTTGAGGATGGGGGTTTTCTACAAGCCATGCTTTCATATCTTGTAGTGCAGGATATAATAAATAATTATATTTACAATAAATAATTTTCAACCCCCAAACTATCAATAGTGCTATTGGGAAAATCTGATTTAGACTCTAAACCTATAAATGAAAAGTTCCTTATATTATCGTTCTAGTTTGTAGTTACTCTGCAGCCTATTTTCCAGGTTTTAGTACTGATTATGCTTCAGAGAATTCCTACAGCACCTAATGGAAATATACTTAAAAGTGCGTAAATAAGTATATTCCTATCTTCCCTTAAAGGTTTGAAACTCCAGGGACTCTGCACTTAGTATCATGGAATTTCTACTTGCTGTTTCGGTGATTTTATATTTGGGAAGTTTTCTGCATGTTGGTCCTTTTTGATGCCTTAAGTCTTAGATATTACTTCTTAGGCTGTCTCTAGTCTGCGAGGTAGGTAGGGAGGTATTAGATGCTTTGTAGATATATGAAGAAAGAGACATAGATATCCCAGCTCTCCAAAGCTCATACAGCTAGTGAGCGGTAGAACTGGACAGGGGCATCATTTAATGAGATAATCCATGTAGACAGACCACTTGGCAGTGTTGCTGGCACACAGTAAGCCCTCAGAAGTTTAATGTTATGCTGTTAATTCTAATAAGGAAAGAATTCTTCATGATCTGGCTGGAAGACTAATGTACTCAAAAAGTTCTAGATTTTATCAGTGTGGCCTAGGGTGACCTTGCTAATCTGAAGCAGTTCTGGGAGTGAGTTTTCAAGAGATCCCATGCAGTCATGTTTGCCTTAATAAGAACAGTTGGTGTATAGCACCAGTGGTTATTAAAATACAATCAGTATAACCTTGCCCTTTTCTCATAATAATCCCTTCCTTGTTTAGAAGACAAGGAACTGCGGATCAGAGAAGCTAAATGATGTTAGGTTGGGGTGAAAATTGGTGCCACTGCAAGGCCTGGAACCCTCACCCCAGTCTTTCAGTACTTGATTCAGCCTGCGTGGAACGTGCTCAGGCTTTATTTAGGTAACTTTACACCCTAGGGAACAAAGGGAACTCCCATTCCTGCCTTACACAGAGATTAGTCTACTCTGGACAGTGTTTGGCTCACTTGGTTCACACTGGGGACCTCCTCCTGGGCACCAGGCCCTGTGCTCTGAGATCCCAGGAGGGTGATGTAACCTTTGCCCATGGTGAATATGTTTTCTGAAAAGGCACATGTAAGGTTTTATGGGGCAGGAGGATGAGAGCTAAGAGAACACACATGGACATGTCTGGGTCAGCCGAGACTATCCAGCCTTCCCTCTCACCAAAAGAATATTAAAATATTGGCATTTCTAGGTTTGTTCTGGAACTTATGTAACCTTATGTGTTAGGTATTCAGATTTCTCTCATCCCTTGATCCTGAAAATTTTTTTCTTCCCTCTTTTTAGTGCATCTGTTAAAGTATTAGCACAAAAGTGTTATTCTGTGTAGTTATAATTTATATTTTCGAATTCATTAAATCAGGTTTGTAGTCATACCTATTTAAATGTGTATATATGTATATATAAATATAAATATATATACATACATACATACAAAATATTTTATTTATTCACAAGAGACACAGAGTCAGAGACATAGGCAGAGGGAGAAGCGGACTCCCTGTGGGGAGCATGATGTGGGACTTGATCCCCGGACCCCGGGACCACAACTCAAGCCAAAGGCAGATGCTCAACCACTGAGCGACCCAGATGCCCCTAAATATATATTTTTAAAGATCCTATATATAATTTTATATATATTCTATTTAATTCCTTAATACTCTTTAATAAATCTTAAAAAGCTTTCTTTATAAAACTTTAGGGAGGGATGCTGATTTATCATATGCACACAAAAAGAAACCTATTGAGTTTATTTTGCTTGGTTAAATATGATAAAATGTACCTCATTCTTGCCACAGGTGTTAAGTACATGTATCCTGCATGCCTTGTTATGTGTTAAGGTGTTTTTCCCCAAAAAACATGTGGACCTGTGAGGGAGATAAACTAAGCGCGCGCGCACACACACACACACACACACACACACACCTATATACTCTGTAATGCTGAATGTTAATGCCAGGAGAAAGCTATAGCTAATGCACTAGAGAAGTGGAGAGGAAGGCCAGACCACTTTTGGCATGGAATAGATAGGAATTATCATCAATGTGATAGAATATTCTCTAGACCAACACATTTTTCAGTACCTACTATGAGCTGGACACTCTTCTAGGCATAGGTGATAGAGGAGCAGACAGGCCAAATCCTTGCTTTATAATCTTACGGGATGATGTGTAAATAAACATTTCAAATGGCAGTAAATGATGTGGGGAGAAATGCTATGGGAAGAAAGAGTGAAGGATGAGGAGGCCAAGGGAGAGGGAGGGGCACTTGTTCTTTTATGTAGGGTGGTCAGGGAGGGAAACGCTTAGTGTAATGTTCAAGCAGATGACTGGAAGTGAGAGATAAGCCACATGGCTGGTTGGAGACCATTCTAGACAGGTTGAAGAGCAAGCCGAAGAGCAAGAGATTTAGCCCCAGCATGAAAACCAGTTGGCTAGAGTAGAATAAGTAAAGGGGAACATGACAAGAGATGAGCAGAGAGAGGTGGGCAGGATCCAGGTAATGTCTTAGATCTTAGAAGAACCTACTTTGAGCTCATGTGAGAAGGAAAGAACCTGATAGATGCAGTGTACAGGGATATCACCATCTGAGGGTAACTTTGAGAAGATCCCTCTGGCAGTCGTGTTGAGCATGCACTGTTGGGCAAGAAGACTGATTTTTGTAATAATCCAGAGGGGAGATGTGATGACTTGGATCAGGGTGGTAATGGCAGAGGTGGTGAGAAGTGGTTGTGTCCTAGTTCTAATTAGACAGCAGACTGACAGGATTTACTGATGGGATCAGTTATGATGTATAAGAAAAAGAGAGGTATCTGGGATGACTCCAAGATTTTTGGCCTATAATCAAGATAATGGAGTTGAAGTTTACTGATGAGTACGTTGTGGGGTGAGTGATCATGTTTTTGGTTTATGACAAGTCAAGTTTTAGTGGCCTGTCAGACTTTCAAGTGGAGAATGAATAGAAAGTTACACATGCCCATCCAGTGTTTAGTGTCTCAGGGATCCTGAGGAATGAGTGGCATTTACAAAGGCATATATACCGATGAAGGGCTTTCATGTTGGAACAGTTGAAGACAGACTCATTGGATCTGGAGGCTGGGTGATAATTTAAGCTACTTTGAAAGGGTTGGTAAGAGTTGACTGTGTTCTCTGATCTAGGGTGTTGGCAGTAGAAGTGGAAAGAAAAAGACACTGAATAAGAAGAACTGATAACTAATTGAAAGTAGGGAGAAGGGAGAGGCAAAGGTGAAAAATGGTTCTTAGGTTTCAAATGTGGATGATTGGAAGCAAGTTACACCATTAACAGCCACAAGCAGAAAAGCAGGTTTGGGGACAGGGTTGCATTTGGCTACATCAACAATAACCATGTGTTTAGTGAGTTATAGTTTGCAGAATCCTTCCTAGGTATTATTTCAATTGGTCCTTTTACAATTGAGGTGCCTAGGGGGATATCCATGCAGATATTTATGCAACAAGTAATTGGAATTGAGTCAAGGGAGGGCCTGGCCCTGGGCTGTGAATTGGGAATCATTTGCATAGAGACTAATTGAATTCCTGAGCTAGCTAAGGGCAAGCATGTTACAAAAGAAATGTGGTGATAGCAAAATCTTGGGGAGGGTGGAATTTAAAGCCTCAAGAAGGAGATGTAGAGTTACTTAAATAAGTTACTTAAATAAAGCAGAGCCTGTTACAATGAAATAAAATCCAAAGTGCATTATGAAAGTTCTGTAGGAGGGAGATCCCTGGGTGGCCCAGTCGTTTGGCGCCTGCCTTTGGCCCAGGGCGCAATCCTGGAGACCTGGGATCGAGTCCCGCGTCGGGCTCCCGGCATGGAGCCTGCTTCTCCCTCTACCTGTGTCTCTGCTTCTCTCTCGCTCTCTCTCTATCATGAATAAATAAATAAATCTTAAAAAAAAAAAGTTCTGTAGGAAAGCACATGCTGGGTACTCCACCTTCAAAAGCTCCATCTCTTTCATTCCTACCAGCTCTCCAGTATTCAAACTGGACTACTCCATATTCACTACCCTATTCTTCAGTGCGATTTACCATCCCTTCCATGTACCTCATGTCTAACACCACCCCGCTCTGCTCATTGGTTCTACTCTAAGTTGAGCTGAGAGCTAATTCTCAGGACATACTCGTGACAAGATCACACATTGGGAGATGTGAAATCTGCCTTAATAAAACAGAAGACTTTAAAGGTCCTTCTATTATAACTGTCTGTTATTAACTACCTACAGTGCTTTGAGAATAAGTCTAGTGCAGTAATGGGGTGGATCTTAGAGAATCCTTGAGAAGAAGTAACACTTTTTTTGTGATAATGAACTTGAGGAGAAAATATCAGGTATCGTTAAATTATTTAATAAGTGCCCAGAAAAGGCAGCCAAACCTTATAAGGTTATCTTTGGAGGAGAGAGAAAATACAGATGATTGTAACAAAAAGTTCTTTCTAAAGCAATCCTTTTATGCATGGACCACTCCAAACTTGAACATTTCTTTTTCAGACTCAAACAGGGCTTGCTTAGCCATTTTGTGAAAGAATTCACACTTGAGTTGAGTGTTAGGCTCTTGTTTCTGCGTTTTGGAAAAACACCATTTATCTCTGTAGTGCTATTTCTGTGATATTATCACTATAACGTCTAGGTAGTACAGCAGAAATTTAGATGGAATTTCCAAACAAAAGCCCATCCTTCCAGTTTTAACCCTAAATCGGGTCATGTGAACCTTGGTTACCATGGGTATTTTTGTTGTAGGAGTAAGTCCATGAGTGATGTCAGCGCAGAGGATATTCAGAATTTGCGTCAGCTGCGTTACGAGGAGATGCAGAAAATAAAATCACAATTAAAAGAACAAGATCAGAAATGGCAAGATGTGAGTACTTTTTATAATGGGAGAAGGGAAGACTAGGTGAATGTACTTCTTGATTCTTCCTTGCTTCTTTTAAAGAATATCAGTATGAGATGATTTTCCTTGCTACAAAATTCAGTTCTACAGAAAATGTGACTAGCTTCCTTTAAAAAGATTTGCATGCCTTTTTTTGCCTATTACTGTTTCCTATTTTAAAGCCACTGTGAAAAATGTAATAGGATCTTTATTTTCTAATATTCTCTGAATTCTCAAAAATGTGAATCTGCTCCTTATAGCACGGTTAATTTGTTCACTTGCTTTGGTCGGTTGAATTTGGGGTATGACTGTTGTTATTGAAGCCTGAGAAGGGAAAAGACTTAGATCAAAGTTTAGGAGTAGCAGAGGAGTAGGGAGTCCAGAACAGTCTTGGCATTAGCAGGGAGAGATGAAGGGGGCTCTCAGAGTTAATAGAGAATTGGGGAGAAGTAAGAAATATAACTAGGAGAAAAATTTTGGTTGGAAAAGTAATTGTTTGATATGAATCAATTTTAGATGTTTTCACAGAGCTGATTTATATCCAGTTGTTTATATGGACACAGACTTAATATTTAGCTTTGTCCCTGGAGGAAAAAAAGCTTGACTTTTTTTGAAAGGGGTAATTGTTACAAACCAAGGGAGTGTCTAGAGATACAATAGATAAATTATACGGAGCAAACCCAAAGGAGTTTGAGGATAACTTTATGGGAAGAGTAGAGAGTTAGAATCTACAAAAGGACCAGGGATAGTAAATCTTCATTTTCAAAGAGATTAAAGTCTATGAAATGAAGAACCACCCTCTGCTGTGGCTGCATTTCTAAATTCCAGTGTCTTTTAGTTGGGAACTCAATTTAATGATTAAGAAACAGTAATTCAATGTTACTTTGCCAAAATACATGGGGGACGGTTTCGGGTGTGAAAATAAGTATTGAGGAGTTAACCATTAATTCAGATGAAAATTCATGTTGATTATCCTGTAGGACTAAATGCACACTGATTTTGTTCTTTTTGCAAGTGGTTCATGTTGGCTTCAGGCTTTTTTTTTTTTTTTTTTTTTTTTTAAGATTTCATTAATTTATTCATGAAAAACACACAGAGGCAGAGACATAGGCAGAGGGAGAAGCAGGCTGCCTGCGGGGAGCCCAATGCAGGACTTGATCCCAGGACCCCTGGATCATGCCCTGAGCCAATGGTAGATGCTCAACCACTGAGCCACCCTGGTGCCCGGGCTTCAGGCTGTTTTTGAACAGGAGTGTCTCTGTTGAATCTTAAGGGTATAAACCAATCTCATTTAGTCTGAGAACTTGATGTGCTTCTCTTTGGACTGGAATGCACTAGCAGTTCTTAGTATGGCATTTCTCTATTTTGGAGACATGGAAAAGTCTGGGCCACCCAAAATGTCTTAAACCCTTGAGTGTCACAACAGCTTAGGCTGCTAGAGCTAATTTAAAAGCAAAATGAGGTTGACTATCCTGGGGTCACCCAGCTGCGTTAGACTTCTGTTCCTGGGACTGTGGGAAAAAGATCACTTTTCTTATGGGATCTTCCTTATTGCTCTGTCGTTAGGTGGAGTTTACCTGCTTTAAAATCATATACTCAAGGCTGAGCTCCCCAGGAAAGCCTTTTCAAACTCTGCCTGCCCCTGCCTGGAGTACGATTGACCACTCTCTCTCCTTCAGACCCTCACCATCTGTGCAATCCAATCATACCCACTGTTGAAGTATTATTTATGAGTCCCATTCCCTTCAAGACCAACAAGTTCCTTGAGGGAACCCACGTGTTGTGTGTCTGCATGTTTGTGGTCCTCTGCCTCAAAGCAGGGATCAAGCCCGGTGTATGTTAAATGAAAGACAGAGTGTGCGTTTATGCGGAACCAGTATAATCTTATCTCTTATACTTGTACTAGTGAAATATGTCATTTCACACAACAGCCAGATTATTGGAGTGAGATGAAAATGAATTTGAAACAATTCCTGATCTTTCTGACCTGGCACCCAATTACAAGCATTTAGCATTCTTTGTGAAATGGGCAGGGAGGCAGGAAAACAGTAATGGGGTCTATCTTACTAGGTCAGGTTTTTTAGACACATGAGATAAAGGTTGGTACAGAAACGCCAGCTATAAAAAGCAAAATTAGGGCACCTTGGCATCAAGTTGGAGTGAATAGTTTCAGCGATGTAATGGGATACTCTGGCACTCTCTTGCTGCTAGAGAGGGTGTGGAGAAATTCAGGTATGCCTGTGCTGATGTGATTTTCTTCTGTCAGGACCTTGCAAAATGGAAAGATCGTCGAAAAAGCTACACTTCAGATCTGCAGAAGAAAAAAGAAGAGAGGGAAGAAATTGAAAAGCAGGCACTTGAGAAGTCCGAGAGAAGCTCTAAGACCTTTAAGGAAATGCTGCAGGACAGGTAATAAAGCTGAATACATCTCACAATTGTAGTTACCAGTGTTAGAAATCCATATTTTATGTAAGGGTAGTATGATAGGAGTAGATATCAATATTAAACCATAAGCAGATAGGCATGAAACGGTCAGGATTTTGCTCTGCAATGAAAAAGCAAAATAATAAAGCTATAATAAAGCAAAATAATAAAGCTATAATAGTGACTTGGATTAACAAAAGAAATGGGTGCCTAATATAGATGTGCATTATTTCTTGATTTTTACATTGTATCTTCAAGTACAGTATAGGGTGGTGTTGGCTGTCTTCATTCCAGAAAATAAACTTTTTCTCTTTTTAAAATGAATTTAGGAATGGAATGGCCAAAGAAAATCAGCACCCACTCATCTAAATTGTGTAAAATACAAAGTTCCTTTTCATGTTTTAGTGGTGCGATTAAAATCTATTTTAAAGGAAGACAATATAAACATAAATGTAAGGGGTTTATTTTTGGTATTGCACTATGACAGGATAAAGGTCCAATTTAAACTTTCTTGTAGAGCCGTTACTGTGAGAAACCTTGGAATATTTATCGGTTAGGAGGAAGGCAAATATGGTTTAAGGATAATATCAAAAAGGAAATGTGCTGTCAGGTGAAATTAAACAAAGCTCTTTTGTGTCCTAGAAGCAAATGGTAAACACAGTTTCATTCACTTAAAAGAGGTAGTCCCTGCTAAATGGTAGTGATGAGGATGTTTCATGAACTTCTCTATAAATATGAAAGGTGTCTTTAATCTGTAATAACTGTCCATGCAAGTTCTATCAAGCTGTATGAAATCATGTGCTAACTTGATCTTAACTGAAATCAGAGTCTTTTGTGGTCTTTTATTTTTACTAAATTATTTAAAATTGTAAATAGGAAAGAAAAGCTCACAACCCTGTAAAGGAACCCGTCTCTTTGGAAGGTTCAAATTAATTGTCAAACAATTGGTTATATTTATAGTGCACTAATTTTGGAAGATTTATAAACTGGTAGGTAAAACTGTGAATAATCCCTTGTAAAAATATCCTCATTTTCTTATTAACATTTCTTTATAAAAATCCCTCTAAAGGACTCGAGAGCCTGTTTAACAAGAGGTGAGCTCATACAATCATTCAGCGTAGAACTAAAAAAATTATATGCATTTATCCTCACATTCTGCTAATATTGCACTAGTTCTCATGTGAAGTCAGTTACGTAGTCTTTTTATTCTCAGTCCAGCTTATGTATTGCTCTGTCTTTCCACCTCTGTGTCAAATGTGTAACTTTGTGGTTATGGTGTGCTTCTCCTGCTAAGGGAATCCCGAAACCAAATGTCCACAGTGACATCGAGGAGGAGGTTGCATTCTAATGATGATGTGTTGAATGAAGAGATGCTTTCTCCTACACTGACTATGTCAGAAGCAAGTTACCAGAGTGAGAGAGTAGAAGAGAAGGAAACCATGTATTCTACAGAAATTCCTAAACAAGATTCTACAACTTTTGTGAAAAGAGAGGACGCTGTAACCACTGACATTCAGCTACCTTCTCAAAGCCCCATGGAAGAACAACTCCCAGACTCTTTGTCTTCTCAGCATTCACCAAGTACACGAATGCAGTCGACTCGAGTTTCAGCCTCTCTCCCCAGAAGTTACCAGAAAACCGATACAGCCAGGTTAACATCTGTGGTCACACCGAGACCTTTTGGCTCTCAGACGAGGGGAATCTCATCACTCCCAAGATCCTACACGGTAAAAAAAAAAAAAGTGTCCCCAGTTCATTTAGTCTGTTCCCAAGAGCAAAATGTTGGGGAACTTGCAGAGAAGTTTGAGTTACATCTACTTGGTGTAGAGAATGTGCATCATTTATGTATAGGGCAATTTTGTTGCAGCCAATTTAGATTCAATAGCTATTTAATGCTTCAAATATAACAACTCTGTGGAACTGATTAAACTTTAAATTCAATGAAAGTAAGGCTGATACATTTTAAAGAATGATTAAGCTGCTAAGGCAGAGTATTTTTTAATGTTATACTTTCTCAAATATAGCTTTTATAAAGTATTAGGCTGAACTACATAAAGATGCTAGTAGTTCTTTTTGACCTACAAAACCACACTTTCATGTGGTTTAACCTAAATATTTTCAGGTGCCTTATGTACAGCTTTCTATTTTTCTCTGATTACCTGCTGTATTAGAACTTGATATGCTTGAATGGGGTTGTTAAAATATATCTCATGGTTCTACTTATATTGGGATTTTTAAGAATATAGAAAATAGAATCATTTACCCTTAGAATGAAGCAGTGCTTGTATATCTGAAAGTGGGTATATTAATTTTAAATATGTAAGAGGAAGCAGTACAGTGTTAAGATCATTGTTCAGATTCCTTTGACCTCTGCCAATATAATATCCTCAATCTAAGAAAAAACTTGAAACAGTGCTCAAGGTAAGGAAAACCTGCCTAAACTAGCCAGGAAAGTCCTAATCATTATATTAAGTAAATAGAGATAGATTTGGCAGTATAAAAAATCAAATGTATATGACTCATTACTAACAGTCGAAAGGCAATGTATAGACTCAGAAAAATATTAGTAAAATGAATTCTAGATATAGGGAAATATCACTTGGACTTAACATGCTCCTACAAATTGGTAAGAAAAAAGATAAGCAGTAAAATGATGGCTATAGAAATGAGTAGCCTGTTTAAGGAAGAGGGAGTTCAAATGTTTGATAACATAAAACATACTGAAGCATGTTCAGCATCATTAGAGCAAGAATGAGGTGTACAGCTTTTACACATCAGATTGACAAAGTTTTAAAACATTGAAAATGTCTGTTGGCAAGGATGCAGAGAAATAGCCATTCTTATACCTTACATTGGGAGTACACTGCCACAATTTTTTTGAGAAGATAAATATGTATAAAACTTATACATTACATTTATTGTTTTAATATTACATTTGTTATATATAAAATATCCTTTGGTCCAGCAAGTCTACTTTTGGGAATCTCTAAAAATCAGTATTCCAATTATAAAAATATGTGGGTATTTGTTGTAGTGTTTTTGGAAGTTACTGAAAACTTGAGACAACAATGAATAAATTATAGATGTCTGTACTATGGAGCATTCAGCAATTAAAAAGACTAGAGATCTGTTAACCTCTCAGAGTGATGTAAATGAGTAAAGCAAGTTTCTGAAATCTATTTATAATATCGACATTTTGTAAAAAGCAAATCTTCCTCCCACTACATACATGCTTATCTGTTAGCATGAAAGAATGTGCTCCAGGCTTGTAGCCATAGTTGCTATGGGAGGTACGTTACCTTTATAGTTTCAAAGTATTTTATGTATATATTTTTTAAACAAAAATTCTAAGGATACCAAGCTTAAAATGACATTTGCTTTTTAGATGGATGATGCTTGGAGGTATAATGGAGATGTAGAAGATGATAAGAGAACTCAGAACAGCTTTGTCAGCACCTCTGTGCAAAAACCGGACACAAGCCAGCTTGCTTCCAGCAAGTCCAGCGAGACAGAGATAGCAGCGGTGGGAGAAGGTGTGATGGGGCTGCCCTCTCCTACACCCTCCTTCTCATCACTTTCCCAGGACCAAGCTGCCACTTCTAAAGCCACACTGTCTTCATCATCTGGCCCTGATTTAGTGTCTGAGCTTGGAGAAGGGAGAAGCTCACCACAGACGGAGGTCTCAAGATCACAGGTGAATTTGGGAAGGCCGCCTATTCTGAAACTTAAGTATTTAAATCTGGAAACCATGATTTAACTTCTGAGCATTATTATCTGGGCTGATAATGTGGAAAACAATATTCCATTCCATTTTTAGAACATCTTGGAAGAAGTAGGCCTCTTCCACCTTCACGTGTATAGGTCCAGATAACCCTTGTGATGTATATGTGTGTGTGTGTGTGTGTGTGTGTGTGTGTGTGTGTGTGTATGGACACTTTTTGGACACATCTCTTTAGGGCTTGACTTTTTTTCTCTCTACTCTTCAATTCAGCAACTGGTACCTTATACTTCTAGTTGTCAGCAGTCCCTGGTTCAGGTGTAGGGGTCACTTGGGAAGTTACAGATTCAAGTCTAACAGGTAAGTGAGTAATAAAAGCCCCTTCTCAGGGAACTTAACTTAACTGACCGTGAGGGGAAATTGGTACACATGCTAGTTGTTGACCTCTAAGGAGATGGCATTTCTTTTCCTATCATGTTAACCTTCTCATGACTTTTTTGTTTCTTTAAAGGTTTATTTGAGAGAGAGAGAGAGAGAGAGATTGAGTGCATGAGCAAGCAGGTGGGGAGAGGGGCAGAGGAGCTGGGAGCCCTATACAGGACTCGATACCATGTCCCATGAGATCATGACCTGAACAGAAACCAAAAATCAGATGCTTAACTAGCTGAGCCTCCCAGACTCCCTAACCTTCTTATGACTGTTAATACTGATTTATAAAGTCTACAATTTTGTTCCATTTCTTGTATCTTAATGGGAATATTGAGGCTTAGTTACATTATGATACTTATATTCCTTAACATTTAGAGTCTAAACAACGTATACCATCAGATAAGGAATGACGAGGGGGCATTTATAGTGTTTCTTACTTAAAATCACCATAGATGGTTTTTAGGAGAATGCGAGGTAATGAAAGTAGTATGTTTTTTATGTAAGCTGAAAGTCATTTGTTATCTAGAGAACAGAAAGCGTTTCTTAAAAAAATAGAAACTAAAAACACCTTTTTAAAGCAGTTTGATCTCTGTATGAACACCTTAGCATGGAGGAACTTTTGTGGTTCTCTTGCACAATTCTCTGGTAAGGCACCAGAGTATGTGTGCTTCCAAGACACAACATCAAGTAAATAACTTGGCCTAAGTTATATTAGTGAAGTAACTAAGTGCAATAATTTGATATGGCATGTTTACCCCAGAAAATCTTTACAAGTCTAAGTTTTTTGTTTGTTTTTCTGATTATGAAGTACTTTGTGCTTCGGAAAATTTGGGAATGCAGGAAAATATGTATGATAAAAACTATTGGTAATCCCATCTTTTAGAGATAATCTTTCCTATTTTTGGGTGTGTTTCTTTGTTCCATACAAAGAACATAATATATATATTATATGTAATATATAAAAATTATATATAATTTTTTAATTATAAAAATATATTTATTCAGACTGCTGAAATAATTAGTTGTAAATTTTTTTGCTTCATTTTTAAAGAACTGGAAATATATAATTAGCATCCTGAGTTTCAGTGGATGAGAACAATAGCCTGTGGTATACTTGAAGAACATAAGGACCAGTGGGTGAATAATAAAAACAGAAGCAAGGTGTCTTTTGAATAGCAAACGCAACAGAGCAGCCTTGTTAATGTATTGTGGGTGGTAGTAACTCTCTCAGGGTGGTAGCTGACTTCCGTGGATTAAGAAAAAGAGGCTAAGTGTGGTGTGCGGCTATGTTCCAGCTTATTGCAGTTCAGGAGAACCTGAATTAACGTGGCGTGGTTTCAGGTTTCATCATTAATGGATTTATGCTTCTTTGTCTCCAAACTTGAAATGATATCCTACCAAGCAAAAGTAGGCTTTGCTGAGTAGATTGGAATTCTTGAACATATGTCTATAGCATACGGTGACTTGCCCATCTCTAGGTTGCTTGGTGTGTCCACTCCTACACTATGAGGAAGGCAGCTCAGGTCTCACCACCTACTCTTATCACTGAGAATGAGCTTACTGCCTTGGGATGGGCTGTGGATGCATGAGAGAGTAAGTCAAGGCTGTTTTTGTAACACTCTTCGAAACATTTGTCTCAACTCTCTAATTCGAGGTGTTCAGAAACTAGGTAAATAAAAAATAGTGTGTGGGTGAACATCTAGATGTTTTGGCAGCTTTGTAAGAGTTCTTCAGGTCTCCTCTCTCCTTCTTCAGTCACATTTTCGTCGGTTATATCCTTTCACTTCCTCCTGCAGAACCTCCCATGATGTTCTTTTCTGTCCTGGCTTCTACCACTGAAGGGCTAATTCTCAGGCCCTGTCCCCATCAGTGTGAATGCTTTGTGAATTGTCACATGCATCTGTGCATTCTGAGCAAGGCTGGTGTTAGACTGACTTGCATGATGCCAGGCTGCATGTGGTCACTGCTCTGCTCGGGAGCTTCCTGTGGCACTCCGTGGTTGTTCGGTGACGTTCAGAGCCCTCAGGGGAGCACTCTGGCCCCTCAGTGCTGGTCCCAAGCTCCCTTTATGGTGCTGAAACAGCAGTTTATTGAGTGTTTACCGTGTGCCAACCAGGCTTCTTGGGCTGTTTCTTAGTCCTCAGGGCCCCTTGGGTCCCTGTTTTGCTGCTATGGAAATTGAAGCATGGAGTGGCTCTGTTGTTTGTCCAAGGCCATGCAGAGTACTAAGTGCTGGAGTCAGGATTTGTAACCAGGCCCTCTGACTCAAGGTCACCTGTACTGCACTATGTCGTGAAGAAAAGAATTGGAAGTAAGTGACCTCGCCTCACAACACTGCTTGCTTTTTCTTACACACATCGTACACTTTCTTAAGCACATCATAGATACCTGTTCTTATTGTTCCCATGTTAAAAAATACTCATTTTATTCATGTGCATCTTGTGAAGTCATCCTGTTCTCTCAAAGCCCAGGAGGGTCACTTCCTTTGTGAGTCAAGACCTCTTCTTCCTATAGTTGGAAATGAACTTTTCACCCTAGGTGAGAAAATTTCATTTGCTGGATTCTTTCCTGTTAAATATTCATCATTTCTCCTTCGCTGGTATTCTTTTTACCCTCCACAGCCTTTCCACATAGTTGGCACGTATGTATTTACGGACTCGAATTGCATTCAAGGCCTTGATCACCAAACTGAAGTATGAACTTGATCCATCAGATAATTTAGGTCCTTATAGGCTCTTTAATGTGGGAGTGTTAAGATTAAGGCATATTGAACTAAGCACCGTGCTATTATATGGAATTATTTTAAGGAAACAAAGTCTGGGGGCCAAAAACTGGTTAGGAGCCTCTCGCAGAATTGTGGTCACAAGGTGGTTTATGCCATTAAGAAAGGAAGGCTTAATGCAGGAAAAAAATTAATATAACCTCATTCAAAATTTGCTCACAGAGATTTCGTTCCTGTCTCCATTGCCCAGGTGGGGTTTCATTCCTTCTGATTCCCTTTTCTCCCATACTTCTCTTGTGATACTGCTTCTTTTTCTGCCTCTTTTTCTGATCCAGGCTACCTGGGCAAACCTGAGGGTGACCTCAGAGCTCTTCATCCATCCTCTTCATCTGCTTTGCAGAAGTGGCTTTGATCATTTCTCCCCTGATTGGTTTCATCTACAGGGTTTTGTTTCCTTTTATGTCTTGTCAGAGCCTCTTATCTCAAACTCCATCCAAATCTACATTTCAGAACTTCTGCCCCAGATTTTTTCATATGGTACTCAGAAGCTAGATGATATAGATCGAAGGAAGGAAGCTTTTTACAGGTTTGCTTTTCAATCACCAAGCCTGTGACCATATCATAGCTGCCTCCCATGCACTGTACTTGTCACCTTCCCTAGACCCTACTGTCTGTGAGGGCAGGAAGCAAGCCTGTTTTGATGGCTGTGAGCACAGTGCCTGGATCTGAAAGTATTCGTTGAATGCTGAGTTCTATTGGCTTTAGAGCTAGGTATGTCAAGTGTTAAGCAGGATTTTCTTTAGTTGACCTGGAAACTGCTTAATCAGCATATGTATCATATGTAACATTGTTTCCGTGTGGAATAGAAAGTAATTAGGGGCAGCAGCCATGTACCTTGGCACCTCTGAAGTATTTCACTGAATCCTCCCAATAACCTTACAAAGTAGATAGTATTATCCTCACTTTTACAAATGAAATACTTGAGATTCGAGTTACATAACTTGCCCTGAGCTGGTTAAGTGCTTAGACCACAACTGTAATTTCTCTGACCCTAATTTTTTTGGAAATATGACAAACTCCAATTTGAGAACTGCCTTATGTGTAGTTAAGTTCCCAAATGTTGACTTTACTTTGCCATATCTCTAGAATTTTAGAGCCAATGAGGATGGAAATATCTTCTGTTTCATAAAAATAAAATCATTCTTAAGATTGTTTTTGAGGGTAGCTATATAGCTATTGAAATTTATCAGCACTGCATCAGAAATCTAGAATTTCTGAAATGTAGAGTTTGAAATCTACCCGATAGGCAGTAAGGAGCTACCAGCGATTTTAAAACCAGGTGCAATAATAATAATTGGCATGTTCTGTGACTAAAATTCTGGCAGCTGTGTAGAAGATGGAGGGAGGAGGGGGCAAGATAGCCAATTAGGAGATGGCCACAATAGTTTGGGCCATGGTCTCCCGTCTAAACTAGGATGATAGCCTGAAGAGCAATGAAAGGATGGGATAATTCAGGATAGATTTATGGATTGAGGATTTGAGAGCACTTGGCAAAATGCATGTGTGCAGTGTGCGTGTGTTGTGGGGGGAAACAAGAAGGAAGAGGCCCTAATGTTGCTAACTTGAACATCTGGTCAGATAGTGAAGTAACTGACCAATACTTGAGAAACAAGAGGTGGAGGAGAGTACTTTGGGAGGAAGATCGGGAATTTAATTTGGGGTATATTGGCCTGAGACAGTAACTGAAGACACAGGAGAAAAGGTTATTTGGGAAAGCTTGTAGTAAAAAAGATGAAAGACTGGCTCAGGAACAAGAATGTGAAAATAGAAGGGTAAGCAGAGGAGCATGGTAATGAAGCTGAGAGGTGGCCACACAGATGGAGGAAAAGATGGAGAAGGTGGCATAATGGGTGACAAAGAAGATGGTTTCTGAAAGCAAGAATAGTTGGTCGTGCCTAGTGGGAGGGGGACTGAAGACGGATTTGGTAAGAAAGAGAGAAACTTGGAATGGGTGAAGTGATGGGACAGGAAATACCACCTGCCTCCTGGAATGGAGAAGTGGAGACAGTAGGGATAATGTGCCTTTCGTGAAAGCGAGTGGCTCCAGTGCCACTCACTTATGTTCTTACCCCCACTCACACCCTGAAAAAATGATGCAAAAGAATCATGTGTATAAATATCAAAGTTGATATATTTCCTTTTACTTATGACTGTAGAGCCCAAATCTGTGTTTAGTATTTTATCAACTTCAAAAGGCTTCCCTTACATCATCATGTTTATCTAATTGAAAAAGTTTGGAGAAAACAGCTTTCTGACCTGTTAGTTTGTAAGATTGACCCTGTTTTTCATAATTTCTCATCTTTGGTGATAGGAAACTCATAATTCATCAGATGTCCTAAAATACTCTTGTCATTGCTACTCTGGATAGATGATGTTTTTGTCTAGAAAGCTGATCTTTCAACATATACTTTTGTATAAATCCTATCTAATTTGAGGGAAATTATTTTTAAATGGTGATATGTTGAAAACCATATCTTATTTTTTCTAGCATAGACAACTGGAACTACTTTATCAGTCACCAAGAATCTAGATTTCCCCCCAAATTTATATTTTTTGGTTCTATCCAGTTCAAGCAGCAATTCCCCCATCATCATCTTCTGAAGCATGGATCTTTGGATGGATCCAAAACTACAAGCATGGATCTTATAGAATACTCACATGGCCTGTGTCTTGCAGAGAAAAACAAGGAAGTGGAAATCCTAGCTAAAATCACTGTTGAAGTTTCTGCTTGACTATAATTATAGATATGTTCCCCTGCAAAGAGTCTATGGGCTCATCTAATTCAAGGATTTAGGATTCCAGAGGATGCCTGAGGGATTGCCATAATGGGCCGGCCACGCCATTGAAATTATAGCCTGGAATTGAAATTATAGCTCTTCACTCTAATCCCTCCTATGTACTGGTTTGGGAGGGAGGTGGTCTACATAAGATTTTCATTTGAAAATAGGGTTTTGCAAAACAAAAACCTTGCAAATCAATGTCATTATGAAAGATAAGACCCTGCCAGACTCAGCGACATGCCTGAGATCACCTGGTTTTTGACAGAAATGGATCTGTAATTGTTCCTGGGGTTTTTTTCCCTCCTTTGCCTGTATATGATCCTAAGGATCCCCATACCTACAGTCTGCCAGGCTATAGCCATCGTGAGGCTGTCCCCCTTAACTGTTTCAGGGAGGTGGTTACAATATGGTCAAGTAGAGGTTTATTTCCAAGGCAAGAATATCCTTTCGTGAGACCATTCTTCTGGTCTAATAAAATTGTGAGACTCTTTCATCTATAGCATAAGCTCATTCTCTTTTATCCTATATTTTGTAGAAAAGGATAATGTTTACTTGTTGTCTCCCACAAAGTATTCTTTTATGTAGCTTGAGACTATTTATTAAAACTTCATCCTGCCTTTTATTCAAGATAAAAAACATCATTTAGTATCTTGCATATGTAACCCATCATTTATCCTCTGTCCTTATATAACAGTAGATTCTGTGCTTTACTTGGCTTTAAGTTGATTTTTTTTTTTTTTTTTGGAGGGGGTAAGTGTAACAAAGATGACCACTTATTTTCATTGAGTCATCTCTAATTTATGTGTATGGTAGTTTCAGTTAAGGAGAGGAACTAACCACTAATTTTTTCTATTCATAGCCGAGTTTTATTCTGGAGACTGGTGTTCATCAGGCTGATTATTAATGTGTTTTCACTACCTGCATCAGGGTTCCCGTATTTAAACTTTACAAGCTTTCTGATGAAAAGTTTTCTATATCATTAGCTACAGATTTTTCTTAAAATAATTCCATACTCAATTCTGGAAGAATCAGTGATTATTTTTCGAGAGCAAGGACCATGCCTAATCCAATTTTATTTCCCAAGTACTAAGCCCTGTGTCTTATGCAGAATAGATGCACAGTAAGTGTATGTTGAAGAGATGAATAAGTGAGTATTGTTTTTTTTAAGTGAATATTGTTATATTCTGTGTCTACAAAATATAGTAAGTTCTTGGTTCAATGCCTTCTCTGCCTTCTTTCTATTTTCTATGTAGTATCAGCTTTTTGTAGACTAGTCACTTAGATTTTAAACTTGTTTTAAAGGTGTGGAAAAACTTCGTCATAAAGCTATAACAAATTGCCCAGCTGGCCTTAGGTTCGGTTTTAACTGCCACATTGAACTGGAGAATTTGTAGGTCTTTTTTCTGGGAAATAAAGTGGCTTTAGGAAGAACTTTTCCCTTTTTTTTTTTTTAATTTTTATTTATTTATGATAGTCACAGAGAGAGAGAGGCAGAAGACATAGGCAGAGGGAGAAGCAGGCTCCATGCACCAGGAGCCCAACATGGGATTCAATCCCCGGTCTCCAGGATCACGCCCTGGGCCAAAGGCAGGCGCTAAACCACTGCGCCACCCAGGGATCCCGAACTTTTCCCTTTTAAACAGCAAGTTTAAGTTCTTAATTATTTTGAATCAAAGACTGAAACCAGTCTGGGCACTTCAAGTTAAAATTCGTGTTTGCTATTTACCCAAAACAAGACCCATAAATTAGGAAAGACAATTGAAATTTTCACAGATGTTGTATATTTTAAAACTTAAAACATTTTTTTTAGAAAATGGCTGCAAGTCTGGGAAACTGATAATTTGTTGCTGTGTAGTGTAGTGATGGAGGGGGAAGTAGAGGCCTGTCTGTTGTTCAGGAGGCTGCTGTTCTTGGGGTTGTTGGCTGATGTGACTTCAAGGAAGTGAAGTGAGCAATGTGACTTATTGCTCAGGGTGTCTCAGTAGGGGTCCTCTTGGCATCTGACTTGTGGTTCCACAGAGTTGATATAGCTCTGCATTTTGCAGCTTGTGTGGCAGCTCTAGATCTTCATGTGGCAATGGGGCAACAGTGCCTTGTCAGAATTCAGGTACCCCTTAGGGCATGGTACCCATCCTAGATGAGCTCTAGAGATACCTGTGTCGTGTGTTGATGAACCCCTTCAAATTATTCGGCTAAATATGTTAAATGTCTGAGATACCTTTTTAATAAGTATGGTGGCATTTTACAAATGATTTAAATATTTTTTGCATTTCCAAAAATGCTATTGTATTGAAATGAAATAAATAACATTGTGTAAATTTAAGGTGTACAATATGTTAATTTGACACATTTATGTATATTGTAATATGATTGCCATTGTAGTGATAATTAGCACTTTGATCACCTTATATAATTATCCTTTCTTTTTTTTTTTTTTTTTAAATTTTTTTTTTTTTTTTTATTTATGATAGTCACAGAGAGAGAGAGAGAGAGAGGCAGAGACACAGGCAGAGGGAGAAGCAGGCTCCATGCACCGGGAGCCCGATGTGGGATTCGATCCCGGGTCTCCAGGATCGCGCCCCGGGCCAAAGGCAGGCGCCAAACCGCTGCGCCACCCAGGGATCCCTAATTATCCTTTCTTTTTAGTGGTTGGAATAATTAAGATATAGTCTTTTAGCAAGTTTGATTTTTTAATACATTGTTGTGTGTATTCACTCTACTGTGCATTCGATCTCTAGGGCTTATTTAATAGCAAGCTTGTACCACTAAACAGCATACACAATACCCCTTCTCATTCCATTCCTGGATAATAAGAAATGGTCTATAAATTAAACCCAATTGTTTGGTGGGCAAATGCCCAAGCTTTATTAATGCCCAAGTGATTTAAGAAAAAAATCTGTTGATGTGAAGGTTTTCCTTATTTTAGCAGAAAAATAATAAACTCATTGATATGTATGTGAGTGAAGGGTTTAACAACCCTTCTGGTTTATCATGAAATAATTCAAGTGTACCTTGCATATAGCCTCCCTTCTTTCATGGATAGACTTTCCTCCATGCGGGTGCCAGGGACACCTGATCCCACCGTTTCGTGTTTGTTTTCAGGATCAGTTCAGTGATATGAGAATCAGCATAAACCAGACGCCTGGGAGCGGTCTTGACTTTGGGTTTACGGTAAAATGGGCATTTTCTGGGATCTTCGTTGCATCAGTCGAAGCAGGTAAATCATAGATTTAACTCTACTCAACTTTCTTCTCCTTGTTATCCTGTGCTGTTCAAAAAACCCCCAGAAATTAGTTTATTTGATAAAGGGGGAGAAGACACATGTGAAAAATGCAGTAGTAAATTGAGGAGATGCATCCTCTTCCCTGAGCCTAATACTGTTTCTTCTTGCCTAATTAATTTTAGTTTTGTAGAATCTTAATCTTGTGACCTTTACAGAATTCATTTGTCAAAATTTTAGGTTTAACATTTGGAAATGCTTCCAAATAACGCTTAACTGAAATTTCTGAAAGAACTGTCCATGATTGGCAGTGTTTGTGGTGGATATACAAATGCTATATAATAAACTGGTGTTTTCTGAGCATCCGAATATATCTGCTGCCCATGGAGATCTCAGGATGCTTTGGGACTTTTACAAAAGGAGTGCCCCTCTCCGATCCAGGATTTTAGCAACTCGGTCCCCAGGACCTCTGAGCAAAGTATTACCACAGAGCCTAAAATTAAAATGAAAGCTACTGTAGTTAAGAGGAGTTCCTCATTTACACATTTTAGCTATATAAAATTGCATGCTAACTCTGGTTATTTTTTTGAAATTTCAAAAGAACTGTTTAATTAGATAATGGTAAGTGGTAATTGTCAGTGGTTTTAAGTGGCCTGGCTTTTTTTTTTTTTTTTTGTTCATTCCAAAGTGCATTTGGATTTGGAAGCTCAATTAAAGTACAATATATTTCATATTTTTAAATTTAAAAATAGTTTAAAATCTTCTTTGTTCTTAGGAAGGTAAAAAAGAAATTTTATTGAACAGATGAGCTGATTCCTCCTTTACATGTTAATGAAGATATGTACTATAGGATAAAAAATGCTTTTGGTGCTTTGTCTGTTGTGGATACTCAAGTATTTGAGAACTTAAATTCATGACTTTGCTCTTCCTGAAAAATATAAGAATGGTTAGTTGAGATTAAGAAGTCATTTTTTTCTCTCAATAAGCAATGACTAGTAGAATGTGGATTTTTTTGTTTGGGATTTTTTGTTATTTTTAAATTTATTTTGCTTTATATAGGTAGTCCAGCAGAATTTTCTCAGCTGCAGGTAGATGATGAAATTATTGCTATTAACAACACTAAGTTTTCATATAAGGACACAAAAGAGTGGGAGGCAACCATGGCTAATGCTAAAGAAACTGGAAACCTAGTAATGGATATCAGGCGCTATGGAAAGTCTGGTGAGTTTGTTTTACCACTGTCTGCCTTTCTAAATTGGGAACTGGTCTTTGGCAAATGGTTATAACAGCTTGCTTCAATAACTATTTTCTCATTTAAAAAAACATTTTTGGCTCCGAGATGTTTTGTGGTTATGCTGAGACAAAAATCTTGAACAATACTTCCTTGACTATTCTGTCTGAAAACTTTTCACTAGCAAATTTACTGATTCTACATGATTGATTGATTGACATACTATATTGACTTTGAATGCAGATATTAACTGAAAGCTCTTGCAATTGCATCAGCATTTGGGAGTCATAAAATAATTTTGAGTATTGAGAATTACACTATGATTTTACTTTCTCTACAGCCCTGTAACTAACTGGTTTAAAGGAGAACATGGCAGGTCATATTCTTGTTGTCATACTCAAGGAACTTTCAGTATAATTCCATTACTGTGGTTCTTAGTTGTTGAAGTTAGATGGGGAAGGGCATTAATCCTCCCCCTACCTGCCAAATTATGATATCAAAATAACATATGCAGTTCTGGTTTACAGAAAGAGTCAGTGAATTTGCTAGCATTTTCATTATTAACATCATCTAACTCTTGTTTTTGGAAGGTGATCTGTTGGTCAAAACACTGCACTCTTCACTTCTTTCACATACTACCTGATTTGTTTGTATGTCTTCTACATTTTGAACGTATGTCTTATACATTTTGTGTATGTGCATTCAGTAACTTTGTTCTTTCCACTTCAACATTTACGTGTACTCATTTCTTGATCATCATGTGCCAATCAGACTGGGGCAAAGACCAACCTTCCCTGCCATTTATACGTCATAAAACCCTCAATCTCACCAGTATGGCTACCAAAATTATAGGTTCACCTGAAACAAAGTGGATTGATACAACTTCTGGAATTTACAATTCTGATAAATCTTCAAGTCTGTCAATAACGACTGATTTCTCAGAAAGCCTCCAGCATTCTGTAAGTATTTTGAGAAGTGTGAGAATATTTGTTTAGAGCAAAATATAGGCAACGTGTGTAGGAGGGAGAGAATTTGAGCAATTTTGATACTACTTTAAAAACATTTGGTTGAATAAGGTAATTTATAGTAATGAGAATAAAATGTATTTTTGACATTCCTAAAGCAGTACTCATTTATAGAATAATAGTTATATAATGGTAAAATCAAAAGATCACATAGTGGTATTCTATAGGTATTTCATACCAGTCTTCATCATTATACCCATTTCTCAGATCTTTGTGGATCTGAAGTAGTAATAATGTAAAATTATGCACTGTAACCTTTCTATGGTTTCTTTAGTCTTGATGGGTAAATTGCACACAATTACTATACTTATTTTAAAAACTCATGAAGCATTTTTAGTTCTGTTGTAGATGAATTGTATAGATGAATTTGGGTAGACGTGTGGTTAAGAGATACTCAATTACATTAATTGATTAAAAATAATTACAATGTAGAAGTTTCTCCAAGTATTAAATTAATTTTAATATTTCAAATGTTTATATTGACTCCCTAGATAGAATTGCTGTTATCCTAAGATAGTCTTTTAATAAGAAAATCTTACTACATTATGTAAGAAAAATTTAAATGCTGAAGAATCCTATATGCTTGTGTGGCTTGTAAGTTAAGTCAACTAAGTATTTGGCAAAACATGTTTCTTGGAACGTTAATGACTGAACTTAAAATGATCCATGCTTATAGATGATCATTAATCCTTTACAAATATTAAAAAATAATCAAAAATTTTTCTATTTATGTAAAAACCTATAAGGAATACATTGATATCCTATAAACTCATCTTGATAATATATTTTCAGTAATGGGAAATGCATTATTTAAACCCAAAGTCCAATTGGAGGGAATGTTGTTAACTGGCATTTTATCCTTTCCAGAATACTGAATCTAAGGAAATTAATGGGATCCGTGATGAAAGTAATACTTTTGAATCGAAAGGTAAAACATCATCATTATAATTATGTTTGTAATGTAAAATTCACAGCATTCAAGTTCTGCTATTATAAAAATTAATATCAGTGAGTCAAAGAAAAACTGATCCCACTGCAAGTTGAAACTCAAAGGTTAGCACTCAGATCCAATTGCAGCCAGGTGGAAGGGCATTCAGTTCCAGGGTTTGAATAGTTCAGGAACTGCAAACAAAGCTTTGGCAACATGTCCAGGAGCTGTGAGTGCCTGTGTGTCTAAGTCAAATAAAAAAGACTGGTTTTCCTGAGGCCATTAGCCTTCTTGCTCTGGTATGTTGGCAAAGAGAATCTTAGTTAAATCTGAAACGATGAATGAGGTTTCCCTTTCCCCTTTATTGTGAAAGGGACAAGTTTGCAGACAGCTAACCTTAATAGAGAAATGGCAATAATAGTTGTTGGCAAAAGGACCCATTTGTAATGAAAAAGCAGGGGTAATATAGGGGGAGGCCTTATAGTATGGGGTTATCACTCTCTCCCTCCTCCTGTATGCCCATAAAATAATTGTTGCCACATGCTACGTGCTTCTCCTTAGGCATATAAAATAAATAAGAAAGATCTGGTCCACAAGGCAGAGAAAGAGACCAAAGGAGACAAAACTCCTTCTACCATGAAACTAGACTCCCATCGGGCTGGGTTTTCATAGCAGTTTGATAGCTTTGCTTCTGCATTTGCCTAATAACATCAGCCAAGCCAAATTGATGATTTATTTTGGCATTTAATTTCTGATAGTTACAACTGACTACATTTGAATTGATATTGCATTCTTTATCAACGCAGTTTTTTAAAACAAACCTGACTTATTTTTGATTCACAATGTTAAATCCAAGACATCCTGGTTCTGTTCTGCCAGTGACTCAGGCAAAGCAAACCTTATGATAAGACACCTAACTCATCATTAGTGATACGACTATTGCAGGCCTGTCATTTGAGGGTTTTCTTTAGACAAGTAAGCACCAACTAGTATCAAGCAATAGCTGCATTTACATTTTATGAATAAACTGAAGTGTAATAATCATGTGCCATAACCTTGTGACTGTAGAGGCCAGAAGAATTTCCTTCCATTTCCTTCCTTCCTTCCTTCCTTCCTTCCTTCCTTCCTTCCTTCCTTCCTTCCTTCCTTCCTTCCTTCCTTCCTTCCTTCCTTCCTTCCTTCCTTCCTTCCTTCCTTCTCTAACTGAACTCTATATGCTTAAAGTTAGTGGCTGTAAGATGTTAAAACTAAGGCAAAATACTTTAGAGATAGAAGAATATTTTAATTTGGGCATTTGCTTTTATTTTTCTCTGGGTGTTAATTTATTTTCTTCCTCATTATTTTTCAGTTCATTTTTTACTTAGCACTGCAAAAACTTTTAGTTATAAACAATTCTCCTTGGACTTCTAGATTTTGGATTGATTAACCTAAGCAAAACATTTTAGTTTCCATTTCCCTAAAGCTGTGTGATCTAGCACGGAAGTATTCTGGCTTCTATGAAACTATGATGCTATCTGCTAGAATTTATTAATAAAATAATTAGTTTCATTACTAATTTGGATGTAGTATAGACTACTAAAAATATATGTCTTTGTACATTGGAATAATCCATATCTTCCATGGCTGTCAGTTTTGTCCTTTTACAACTAATGCTACAGACTAGAAAGGTGTGTCAAATACTATTTAGTTTTCCAGTGGTGAGAGATTAAAATGAATGACATGGTATTGATATATTTTTTTTTTGTATTTTTCAACTAGCCTCTGAACCTATTTCTTTGAAAAACTTAAAAAGGCGATCACAATTTTTTGAACAAGGTAAACTACCAAGATAACAATTCATTCACTTTCATGGAATTGTTGGCATTCTTCACTCTGTCCTAGTAGTCTTTGGTGCTGGGCACTAAGCCTTTTCAGTTTGGCTATCATTATGACCAAGCAACATAACCATTTCCATTCTTTTCCTAGGGTCATCAGGCTTTTCTTACAGTTCATGGGTCTACCTCTGTGGTAATGGGTCTTTGTGTGTCTTTTGTATACCTCTGAATTTTTTTTTCTAAAAAAAAAATTGAGATGCTGTTAAACACACACTTCTTTCCACTGGGTAACAGTAAGAAGCGAGGGACTTCACTTATGCCTTACTGCTTCCTACAGATCGCATAATATTGGATTACACCAACATATAATTGTCAAACTTTTAAAAACTCTAACTTTGGTTATGGGAAAATGCTCTTAATAAAGAGCAGAGTTGTTTATTGCTGTTGGAACGAGGGCTTTGGAGTGTTAATAGGACTGCCCTGTTGACGCTGAAATAAATTAAATGTAAATTTCAATTGCACTTCTGAACACGTGCATTTGGAGATGCCCTGTGTTGGTGTAGTTGGGCTGTGCTGTCTTACGTGCTGTGCATGTGGCATCTCTTCCCTCCTTCACATCTGCCTAATGTCCTGTCTCATGAATGCAGTCCGAGCTGTGCTGTGCTATCAAGAACTTAAAAGTAATATCCAACATTTGAGATGCAATGGCACAGAGATGCCTGTGCTGTTGGTGTCTAAATGTTATTGTTTCTTACTTTTAAGATTACCAAAAACCTTTACACATTTGCTTTATGTTTACTGGACTCATAGATTTTTTTTTTTTTTTTAAGAAATCTACTAGTCTTTCTTTGGTGAATTAAGGTTTCTTTTTGACCATGAATAGACTCACCAGCTATGCATGTGCAAAGTCTATTTGTGTCAGTATCCTTAGTGCTTTTGATATTTTTGTTGAATTCCTGTTTTTCTATGGTAATTTAATTAAAACAGTATGATACTCCTAGCTTAAACTGGCTAAAATAAGACAACTGCTTTCTTTCTCTGTTCTAATTTTCACTCACTTTTCTTCAACAGGCTATTTTAGGGAAGAATATTTTCCTAAGTCTCAGAGCAGTTTTCTTTAAAAAAGAATGTGTAAGTGAATAGTTTATTTGACAGCTGAGGTTTAAGGAAAATTAAAAAGTGCTGTATGATAGTACATTTCATGGAATTTGCTTTCTAATTATTCTCGTTCTACATATAGACACATATGCATGTAGCTCCCCCACCAAGAATAAAAAGAATAGTATTAAGCCCTTAAGTTTACACATGAAGTATGAATATTTGTGCTTCCCTCTTCAAGGAGAGGGAAGGGAAGGAATTCTTGAACATGTTTTTGTGGTGTCGTATTTATGAAAAGTCACTCCTCAGCAAGGGGATCTGGAAAATGTGATATGGAGCTGTCACATTATAATTGAATAGTGACAAGTAGAAATTTGGATTTGTTAGATGTTATAACATTTGAAATCTTATTTTCCCCCTCTGGGGCTCAGTTGTGACATACCAGCTGGTCTATTCATGGAAGAACCCTGCAACCTCTTCAGAATATACCATTGGTCCAGCTCTAGTGCCAAGGGCTAGGGTGGAACTTCGGCATCCATAGTTTCTCTCTCTCTCTCTCTCTCTCTGTTTAAATGATTTTGACTTTGGAAGATGAGTAATAAACAGCTGGAATTGAAGAGAGAAACTGAGATATATATTGCTGTGGTTTAAAACAAAATATTAAGAAAAACCAAAATATTGATATCATTTAGTATACTGGCATAGAAACAGCTAAAGTGACTTTCTGAAAAGAATGATCTCCTAGAAATGAAAAGACTTACATGTTTTTTTCTTCCTTTTCCACATGCTACAACACAGGAAGCTCGGATTCTGTGGTTCCTGATGTAAGTCACATTCATTTGTTTCTGGAATAAATAAGGTGGGACCTTGGTGGGACTGAATTAGCACATACTAGCAGCACTTATTTTCGGTTGCATGAGAATTTATCAAGGGGGAGTCTTTCCAAGTTGAAAAGACCCCTTGAGAAACAAAAAGCGAAATCTCTGGTGCTGCTTAGGCCAAGGATGGGATGAATAACTCGTGTCAGCGAAAGTGCTTCAGTAGATGACTTAATGAAGTGATATGTCCTTCCTTTGTTTGTGCATCTTCCCTTCTCACTGGTTAGCTTCCCGTTCCGACGCTCAGTACCCCAAGCCGCTGGGCGTGGGATCAAGAGGAGGAGCGCAGGCGGCAGGAGAGATGGCAGAGGGAGCAGGACCGCCTGCTGCAGGTAAAGCCAGACAATTTGGGACCCACAGGAACGAGGCTGGCTTTCCCCGGGCAGCGTCAACTGGTGCTGAGAAGCAAATTAAGAAAAAAAAAGAAAAGCTAATAACTCATAATTAACAAATCTTTTGAGAGGCAGTACATTTTTGTATTCATGACATTCCTATTTTGAAGCTTTCCGAGTCTTCCTTTTAAAATAATCATTTACCCGTGTATTTTTTAGAATGCAGCACTATAGTTTTTGTGGATTTTCTTATGTGTGACAGGTATATGGATTGTAAGGGCTTACACCCCCTGAGCTGTGTGCTCAGTCCATTGCAGAGAAACTCAGTCCCTCTTGCAGTTTGCAAGGGGCGTTAATCAATTACACCTGTGGTAAAGGGGGGCTATCTATTTAATTCTGAGTATCTATGCAATTTAACTTGATAAAAGCTCTTTTGTGCTTTAGGGATGAAAGTCTGATTGGTTAAAATAGTATCGCCAAATTTAAAGGTTGAAGTGAAGGGTAGAGCTAGCAAAAATACTGGTGAAAAAGATTCTATTTAATATCATTACTCTGTGAATTACCTAATTAACTAATGTTTTCTCTTCTTATAGGAGAAATATCAACGTGAGCAGGAGAAACTCAGGGAAGAGTGGCAGAGGGCTCAGCAGGAAGCTGAAAGAGAGAACTACAAGTACTTGAATGAGGTAGTCTAGGAACATGCTGTCTTCTATTCTGTCTTGGTGAAATTAGCCAAAAAACAGAAGATATGATACCTCACCTGGCTTTTGCTGCATATTCACTTATATAAGCTCTTTGAGAAATAAAGTGAGCTCTGATTTGTCAGAGTTTTGCTCTGATGTTTCAACCTTTTTCTTAGTTCCTCCGCTGTATCATTAAATGGTTCTATTCATGGACCCTAACTGCCTCTTTCTCTTTTTGGTTATATTTCTGTCACCCACGTGTGGCTCTGCAGGCGGTAAAATGTTTGACATCATTTCAAGTGGAATTCCAGGCTGGCCACACTCAGTCTCTAAAGCTGGATATGAATAAATGAAATTACAGAAATGTACAGATTCGGATGGTTTCTTTCTCTCCCTGGTCACGTAGGAACGGATGGTCCTGAGCTCACACAGCCTTTCCCGGCCCACTCGGGAGCCCGCAGTTGCCACCTGGGAAACCGCCTGGGGCGAGGGTTCCAAGTCATCAGACCGGGAAGGCACCCGAGCAGGAGAAGAGGAGAGGAGACCACAGCAGAAGGAGGATGAGGAGGAGGACCAAAGAAAGAGGCTGCAGGAGCAGCTCGCCCTGGAGAGAGAGAGGAAACTGAAGGAGCAACAGGATCAAGAAGAGCAGGAGCGGCGTCGGCGTCAAGAGGAGGCCCAGGAGCAGAAGCCCCAGGCAGAAAGAGAGAGGGAAACCACAGTCAAAATATACCAGTACAGAAGGTCTGTCCTCCAGCCAAAGGGCACTGGGATGTTGCTATGTGGGCTTCACTTAGCTCGATCCACTCCCCCCCATCAGAGACTCCTAGTTGGTCCCTGCCGTCCATTTTGGACACAAGCAGCCCAAGGGGAACCCTTTACATTGGATACCTGATCCTGTCGCCTTACGTGCCTGCTCACAGCAGTTCACATGGCTTCCTGTCACATTAGAATACCACCCAGGTCCTCGTCGTGACCTAGGAGGCTCACATGAGCTGGATCTTGACCCCGTGGTCTATTTGGCTTCCTACTGCTCTTCCCCTCCCTCTGTCAGTTCCCACCACACTGGCCTCTTTCTTCCTTGAAAATGTCTGATGCATTCTGTCCCTGAACTTCAGCATTTTTTGGTCCCTGTGCTTGGAAAGATCTTCCTTCACCTCTATGTTGGTCTTACTCATTTTCCTTTAAGTTTCTGCTCAAAGGTCCCCTTTCCAGACTTTCCAGAAGACTTCATCTAAAGTATGTGCCTTTTCCCCATATGCTGTATCATGTTTAATGTTATGTATTTGTCTGTGGCCTTACTGCCCGACATTTCATACTCTTTTTGTTTTGTTTGCTTCTATAGCCCAGCCCTAGAATGGTAGCAGGCACTCAGTATTACATTTGTGGGATGAATGAATTGCTAATGTCTATTGATATTAGGAGGTCTGCTTTCTGCAGTCATTGATTAAAATGTTTCTGTGTGTTTAGTTTTCAGCCCAGAGACCATCTGATCAAGAGGCTATGATAACATTGTTTTGATAGCAATTTCTCAAACTGAGGAAGAGCATCAAAGTCTAATATGTTAACCACAAACTCTTCTTTCTATCTTTTAGGCCTATTGATTCCTATGATATACCAAAGAGAGAAGAACAATCTTCAGGGTTGCTTCCTAGTGACAGGTATATAGAGCATTTTGTTGTAATTTGGTTGAAATAATTGACTTTAGATGAATATCTGAGGGCTTTTTAGGTGTTTTGTAAGAACTACTTTAGCTCTTGATCTTTTGTGAGATATAAAGAGATCTTGCTGGTTGATCCTTGTATGGACTAGCTTTTGCCATGTAATCAGTGACCCTTAAACTTAGTGATTTGACATGACTTTGTGTAAGTATTTTGGGCTGATCCTTTTAGTCCTTTTAGTTGATCGGGCTCTTCATACATCTACTAGTTTACTAGGCAGCTCTGCCTTAGGGAGTTGGCTGTCAGCTGGGACAGTGAGAACAACTAGGCCATGTGTCTTTCAAGATCTAGCAAGCCAGTACAGTCTTATGTACATGGTGACAGAGCAGAGAAGACAGAATTAAAGAGAGGAAGCGTGCAAGGCACCTTGCAGTCTGCATTCTGACTGAATTGGCACGCCAATGCTTCTGTCACATTCTACTACCTAAAGTGAAGTCACAGGCCGGCCCAAGTTCACAGAACAGAGAAAAGCTCTACCTCTTCATGGGAGATGCCACAACGCAAGGGGAATAGACATAGGGTAGAATTGTGTTTATTTTGTGCAACTACCTTAATTTTTATTTTAAAGAGGTTATAAGTAATGGCATAAGCTTACCCAAAATGAAGTAACGTGTGGACATCTGAAATGAGAATTGTGGCCTTCTCTTAGTTTAATTAGAACTACTGGTCAATTCCAGGAAATGTTAGATACATCTTAAAATTTGCTGAGACATAAATTTAATGTTTTAAAGTCATTTTTAAAATGCTTTACAGTTTTGAATCCCTAAGGACTTCTGAAGAGACTCTATCTGTAAACATCCAGTGTATGCCCAATTGGTGTTTCCAGAGCTGACATTTCTTCTTTAGGAAGTTTACCTTAGAGATATGGAAAGACTCATCTCTATAGGCAATCAGGAAGACTGAGTAGGACTCTAAGTAGATAGGGAGTATTGGGCTGACCTTAAGGTAGAAAAAGTTTTAGTGATGGATGTTCTTATTTTATAATGAAGGTTTCTGGGTAACCGTGAATCATTAAAATGTGTATCTCTCTTTTAAAAATATGCCTTTAATTTATTTATGTATTTAAATGATCTTTATTTATGTAGCTTATAACCTGGAGAAAATAATTATATTGCAGAGAGGAAAACTCAACAAATCCTGGAAAACATAGAACACTGCTAGGCAGTTGTGGTACAGCCTGCTTTAGAGGCATTAAGGGGTGTGGCTGGATATCTTGTAATAATAGTATTTTCTATGTTAATACAAATGAAACCATTCATGAAAGTTGCTAGCAGTTGTGACACGTTATTATGTATTGCACTTTATTGTATGTTGTATACATGTACATATGTATTGTGTGCATATACATATGTAATATATATGTGATAATGTATATTATTCATTATTGCCATTATTATTTGATGTTATTGGGCTTAGTAAAGTGAGAATGAGACCAGCTTGGGTTGATACAGAAACCTAAATGTTGCCATTACAAAATCAGGTATTTTCAGAGGTTGCCTATGCCAATATGCTTGAGTACTTCTTTGCACTGCAAAGATTGCATTTGGTCAGTGACTGTTTCTGGAATAAGTGCCCTAGTGCCCAAAAAGTTGATTTCTTGACCCTTGGGCAGTAAGAAGGAAGAGACAGTATGATGTTACATAATCTGATGACAGATGCTTGGTATAGCCTGTATGATCTAGGTCTGGAAGGGAATCAAAGCATACAAATTGGTCATAAGGTTAATCATCCTACAGACTGGAGAGGATCTTCACATGTTCTTTACGTGCTTGTCTCTCATTGAGAGATGTCACTGTTTTCTGCTACATTGTACAACGTGAAAAATTCCTTATTAAGAAGATAAACGTGGCTTTCAGCAGATATAGGAAATAAATCAATTGCTTTAAAAAGCAATCTTTTTGGTGTTCTTACATCATAAATGTAAAAAATATATTCTTAACGAGATATCTATAATATGTTGTGTTTTGTGTTGTAGGAATAAATCCAGATCCACTACCGAACTGGATGGTTACCCTGCAAATAAAAATGGTAAATGTGATTTTTTTTCCAACTTCTTTAGCACAGTTGTTTATGCTATCACATGCTATGATCAGTATTTTTAAAGTCAATATATTTCAGATTCATTAAGATTACATAATTAAAATACCAAATATTTTTAGCATTTGTGTATAAAAACAAAACTATCTTTTGCTTATTTTGGCTTTACTTTCTAATGGAGGGAGTACTGGGAGATTAAAATGGTTTTAAATAGCTAGTGAAACAAGTGGAAATTTTTCAGTGTTATTGATAGTTTTGTATAGATTTCATCTTGCAGGCAAGAAAATGGGACAGAAAAGTTTCCTGCAGAATACCAGGGGACTTAAAAATTGTTGTAAACTTGAAATTGTACATTGAAGTGCCAAGATGTCCAAAAGTTCAAAATGATAATGATTTTGCTAACTAGGCAAAAATGATTTGGAACCCTATATTGTTAGTATTAAGTGTATTTTTAGAAACGCTTGTAACTGAAATTATATAAGTAGGAAAAAAAAAACACTAAGCAGAAAGCATCATTTCATGCAGGGTTTGCATACCAGGTTTTGGGCAAGCAGGGTGCTGGTCAGTTTTATAAATGAATGAAAGTCCAGATAGGTTTGGGGTGAATTTGGTGGACATGCCACTTAGTGGATAGCCACATGGGAGAGAGCAAGCCTGCCCCTGCTATGTGGGAGAATGCAAAGCCAACATTTCTGTTGTAAAAGAGAAGTTTAAAAAAAAATGGAAATTTTCATGTTATCTTTTATGTGCTGATGAGAACAAAATTTAAAACCATCTGTAAGCCAAACACCACATCTATAGGCCTAAATGGTCTGGTGGCAGCTAGTTTGTAACCTCTGGTTAAAGCTTGTAGAAATTAGTTTCTATTAGGTTCTATGATCACTCCCTCTCAACACTTAGGAGCTTCTATTTTCTGGTTCTAGTTTAAATTTCCAGCTGTTTTTCTGTTTTTCCTGTTAGGGACTCTTAACTAAAACCAGAATTTTCTCTTTCCCAGTTGCCAGTTTATCAGATGCCTTCTGATCTGATTCCTCTGGTCTTACTTGTTTGGATTTCTAGGTTTCTTTTCCCCCTGAATTTGTCCCTAGCTACCATTAAAATCAAACTTTAAGTAACTTTACTCTTCAATATGTATTTTCTTCCCTCTACTAACTATAAGTTCCTGAATAGCTGACAGTAGAACTTATGAAATATTTCATTGAAAAACTTGGTTATGCCAATAAGGTACTTTTAAAATAGAAAATGTTTAATTTAACATATGACCAAATTGATACAGTGTGCACCCACAAAGGCAAACATGTGGGTATGAGAAAACTTTAGCCTCATTTTACTGCTTGCTGGAAGATGAACTAAGGCAGAGATGCACCATGAATTTTGAAAAATTAATGATGGCAATAAATTTGGAGTGTGAAAGGAAACAAATCCTTAGATAGAATTTCCTAATCCAAATTAAAGGGGGAAGATACTTCAAAGTTACAGATGTTTTATCCAAATCAGCAATTAATCAGCAAATCCAATGAGACAAAGCCTTCAGGATAAACCCTAACTGAATTGTCATGCATGTATTCAACATCCAAATTATAGTTTTGTCGGTCTCTTAGAGGACAAACAAGTCTGATTATGTTCCTTGGTTAACATTTTGGGTACCTTGGATATTTTTCAGCTTCACAAAAGCTATTTCAGTAATTGAATGTGCTCTCAATCCTACAATTTGGTCATGACTTATTCTAGAACTTATACCATGAAGACTCAAATTGTGTCAGCTGGAGATGCAGGCATATATGTCTTGCTCTCCCCAAGGGGAGTGTAAGGTTTTTGAAGGCATTGTCACAGCAAGTTTTCCATGAGCATGTGTTTGATTGATTTAATTTCGGAAGGAAGGGACAAGTGGAAGAGAACTATTTCTAGACTAGCACTTTGTAACTTAATAGCACTGAAATCAATGCTGGCTGTTTCATTTTTGGGCAGCTTCCTTAAGCTTTTCTGAGTGTACTCTGTGGCATGCCTCTGGGTGTTGAACTGGAATTTCCAGGAATAGCCAACTTTACTTTTATGTTTCCATGCAGCAGTCTAATTGAGAATTGATGTTGGCATATGTGTGCGGTGTCACATCTTTTGCTACATTGTATTTGGAGATTTATCCACAATCTGTGTCCCACCCTCCATGCCCCACTTAATAATGTGTTAATCCTGCAGCTTCTGATGTGTTTTTAATTTAGGAGGCAATAAATATTCAGACCAAATTGGGAGCACTAGCTCATCACAGAGGAGCTCCAAGAAGGAACAAGCCCCATCAGAAGCAGAGTTAGAGAGACAACAAATTCTTCAAGAAATGAGGAAGAGGACATCTCTTCTCAATGACAATAGCTGGATCCGACAGCGCAGTTCCAGTGTAAATAAAGAGCCGATTTGTCTGCCTGGGATTATGAGAAGGTGTGAGACTTTTTAGGAGTTATTTCCTCCTCTGTACCGTGACACAGATATTTAATTTCTAGACATGCTGGCTACTTTGGACAGGAGAGATGTTATAATTTCTTCTCTTGTCTAAGATTTAGTGGAGAAGGGGAAGTCCAGTGAATGTCATTGGGCACATGTTATCGAGCACAGATTGAGTGCCACACATATGTCAGTTACTTTGTCTACATCATCTGACTTACTCTGGGGAAAATGTTTTGAGGCAGGGAGAGTGATTCTGTTTTTCCATATGAAGAAACTGTGGCTCAAGCTGGGAATACACTTGGACAAAAGCACATGGCTAATCTGTTGAAAAGCTGGATGTGGAATTCCGAAGTACAGTTCAAGCACTTAAATGTCCATCCTTGGCTGCTGAACTGAAAAAGAAAATTAAGCCTCTTTTTTTTTATAATGGAGATAGTGGTTCAATTGGAATCACGATAATAGTTTTCACAAAGTGTGAAACCTAATTTTTGTAATTTTAAGAAAAACCTATGGATGTAAATTAATTGGAGCTGAGAAGATGAATATTTTAAAAGATGTATCTTGGGTAAAAATATTCAAGCTACTTTTATTAAGTATTTTTGCAGGTGACAAACTGAGGAAAATTTGTAACACATTACAAGGGGTAATTATCTCAATATAGAAGTAACTTTTGTTAATCAGTAAATAAAATGTGATAACTTTATAGAAAAGTAGACAAGTGATATTAACAGATTGCAGAAAAGAAAGAAAGTCAATAAACATATCAGAGATCAACACTACTCTTACAACAGCAATCCTATATCTCCTTACAAGATTTGTGGAGTTAAATGATTGACTAACTCAATCCAATATGGACAATGGTATAATGAAACAGAAATTCTTGTTCCCAATTGGGTGGAAGTTTTTCAAAGTTTATTAAGCAAAAAAAATTTTTTTAAAGATTTTATTATTTATTCATGAGAGACACAGAGAGAGAGGCAGAGACATAGGCAGAGGGAGAAGCAGGCTCCCTGCAGGGAGCCTGATGCAGGGACTCTATCCCAGGACCCCAGGATCATGGCCTGAGCCAAAGGCAGAGGCTCAACCACTGAGCCGCCCAGGTGCCCCTGAGCAAAAGTTTTTATGTCCATACCCTGTGAGCAGTTCAGCTCCTGGCACTTCATCTTCCGAATGTGTTTGGATAAGCATGCAAAGATATATCGAAGGATATATACTTAAGTATTACTGGAAATAGCAAAAAAGAAAAGAAGCAGAGTATCTTTTAACAAGAGTACCCAGTACTCTTGTTAAATAAATAGTGGCACATTGATAAACACACTAAGTTTTGAGATAGTATATGATACATTCTCTTTCTTTTATAGTTGTATAGTACTCTACTGTATCACAATTCTTATCAAAATTGGGCAGTTTTGGAATGATGTTGATTGGAGTGCTTGGATAGTTATAGTCCTTTGGAGCAGGGTTGGAATTTTTTTTTTTTTTTTGTATGAAGGACCAGATAGTAAATAATTTTGGCTTTGTAGGCCATGTCAGTCTCTGTTGCATATTCTTTGTTTTATTATGACAGTTTGAAAATTAAAAATACACTTAGCTCATGATTCATACATATCCTGACAATGAGCTATAATTTGCTGAAGCCTTGATTTTGATGATGCACTGAGAGCTCATCTGGAGCTGTTGGTTGGGAGTTCCTGCTTCCTCGTGGGCCACTCCACGTAGCCGTTTGGGCTGCCTCATGACATGGCAGCTGGATTCAGAGGAAACCTTGCAGGAAGAGAAGCCCTCATTTGCACATATTTACCAAACTTCCATTTGTGTCATGTTTGCTAATGTCCCGTTGGCCTAACATGTCACATGGCCAAGCAGAGAGTCAGTGAGAGGGGACCACACAGTGGCATGGGTACTGGAGGATGATTCACTGGGGGCCTCTGAAGTACTGTCTGTCACACACGAGCGGACATGAAGACAGTTCTAAGATAATATACGGAATAAAGTGAGTTATGAAGAGTATGCATTGTAGAATAATAACATTTGTTTAACAATGTTAAACTCATGAACACACTACATATATATGTATATATAGAGAGAGCGAGCGAGAGATAGCTATACTCATGTAAATTTGTCTCTGTATGTAAATTGGTTTGTAAACAGAAAAAGTCTAAAAGTTAACAGTGATTACCTCTGGGAATTAGGGCAGGTAAATTGTGGTAAGTGAGGGTGGAGGGAAATTTTATTCTTTCCTCAAATGCCCTTCTGTATTGCTTGGGTCTTTCTCATCATGATGATGTAGTACTTCTATAATTTTAAAAGAACAAATACGTATTTCAAACTTGAGATAAGAGATTAAAGTTTTAAAGGTAATAACAAAATTACCTGTTAGAAATCATTTATAGTTTGGGGTCAGTCTTTGTAGGTCAAAATTAATGTAAGCACTTGGCTTCATTAAAGAGTGATTTTCCAAAAAATAAAAAAAATAAAAATAAAGAGTGATTTTCCAAAAGTTGTATTTAAATCAGTTTGTGAGCTAAATTCTATTTTACTTCTTCACAATTTTTGAGCAATTAATTAATTAATTTATGAGAGAGCGCACGCATGTGTGAGAACAAGAGCACAGGGAGGGGCAGAAGTAGAGGGAGAGATAATCTCAAACAGACTTTGGACTGAGTATAGAGCCTGACCCGGGGCTGGATCCCAGGACCCTGAGATCATAACCTGAGCTGAAAACAAGAATCAGCCACTTAACTGATTGAGTCACTCAGGTGCCCCAATTCTATTTTATTTTTTAATTTTTAATTTTTAAAAAGATTTTTACTTATTCATGAGAGAGACACAGAGAGAGGCAGAGACATAGGCAGAGGCAGAGGCAGAAGCAGACTCCCTGCAGGGAGCCTGATATGGGACTCAATCTTGGGATCCCCTGGATCATACCTGAGCCAAAGGCAGTTCCTCAACCACTGAGCCACCTAGGTACCCCACCCCAATTCTATCTTAAATGCATATTCAGTTTAAGAGAAGTAGCTGCGAAAAGTGAATGCTTCTGTAAGATGGACATTAGCCAGTTGATTAAATTAAGGGTTTAGGTAATGAGTGAGTGAGGACTGCACAGTAGGAATGGTGTCGATTATTCTGGAATCAGGGAGACAATGGTTTGAAAGCCAGTTCTACCACCACCTAGCTCTTTTTCATATGGACAAGTTAACTTCCGTGACATTAAAAATATTATATACATTGTTCTGAAAATTAAATAAATTAAAAATTTTGTTACCTTGTTTGGTCTAATACGTGACATATATAAGTGCCTAAAATAGTATTTTTTTAGGTTGGGTTTTAAAAATTAAGATGTCTAATCCATTGAATACTTAAAGGAGGAATGTATGTCTTTGTAGTAGTTTATTAAAAAAATTTTTTTTAGTATTTTCTTTTCCACTTTGGTGTTTTTTAAGCACCAAGTAAATAAAAATAAAGATTAATTGAATTTGAAACATTGTGATTTTGATGAAAAGAAACTTTAGTTACTAAAGGTAATTTTGTATGTAACTGGACTTGTCAGATTAGTACCTACTTATGAAATACATAGAACGGGTATTTTAATGACTATAATGATAAATTGATTCTAGTTGGTTACATAGTATTAAATAGTCTCCGTGAACTCTTCTATGTTTCAGAGGTGAATCTCTAGATAACCTGGATTCCCCAAGATCCAGTTCTTGGAAACCATCCCCTTGGTTCAATCAGCCTTCAGGAGTCCGTGCTTCTTCCTCTGTTCAAGACTTTAGTCGCCCCCCTCCTCAGCTGGTGTCCACGTCGAACCGTGCCTACATGCGGAATCCATCTTCCAGCATCCCCCCTCCTTCTTCAGCTGGTTCTGTGCAGACCACCACCGCACCTTCTCCCACACCACACAGTCCTTCTCCTTCACTATCACAGTCGGGCTCCCAGCTACGCAACAGGTGAGGACTTTGGTCACAGGGGTATTTTTTCAATAAACTTTCCTCAAAGTCTTGTCCAAATTTTCTAGTGAAAACCAAAAACAAGTCCTTTTGAATCTGTCAAATTCAGTATTTCTTTATGAAAATCAATTAAAACTTTCTTAATGGCTTTCCATGCTACCCTAAGAGCATTTATGGATGTCTCGTGAAGCCATCGGAGACCTTTAAAACATGTATTTCATTGCCACTGTCTTGTTTGCTTTTGCTTGTGGTCAGTCAGTGCAGACATACTCATATAGTTCTCAGCGTGGAAGCATAAAAATATATAGTAGCTAGTGAATCCATTTGGGATTCATGAGTAAAAGCAGTATTGTAAAATGTTTGATTTTTATTGAGACTATAATACAAATTCTTTTTATAGGAACTGAGTTTCAAAGGAAAGCATTATAACCAAGCTCCATTGTCTGTGGAACTTTTAACAAGCTGGATATAAAAATGTTAAGTAGTTAGATACTGCTTTTTTTGTTTTGTTTTTCAAAACCACTGCCAGCCTCTTACCTAGTTTGCCAACATTTTGTTCAGACTGCATCAACTGAATTCTGTAGGTTACATGCTGCTGCAGGAACTGGGTAAGAGTTATAACTATAGGTCTTGACTAAGCTTTTCTTTTGATATGGAGTAAAGCACAGATAGCAACACGAGTTGGGCTTTGAGTTTTGCATAGCTTCTCTACAGACCATCAATGCTTCATGAAACCGTATACAACAATATTTCTGTTGTCTCCAAAGCGAGTTCTGGCACATAGTATTTTCCATCACAAATAAAATACTGAAAAGTAAAAACACAGTGATTAATATTGGAATTTTTTTTTTAGCCATCAAATAAGGGCTTTTGTTAAGAAAACATATCCATATAAAGTTGTATTGACTTGTGCCAGGATCTCCAAAATGTGTATCATGGAGTTTGAAACAAGAAGGGATGTGAATTTGTGGTAACTGTTGGGGAGAGAGGAAGGCTCCTGAGTGGAAGGGGAGGCAGAGGAAAGAGTGTGCATTTACCTACTGAGAGCACCAACCCCCATTGGAGAACAAATAGGAGACAACCTTTTGGCTTTTCTGTCCTGGAATAGTCTCTGTCTGGGAGGGGGCACTCTAACACGAGGCGGCTGGCAGCTATGCACTTTCAATATCTCTAAACTGTGCCAGTGCTGTGGGATGCGATGGTAATGAGTGGCCTTTACCTTCCCACCTGGGACAGGAGACACTTGAATCCAAAGGGAAGTAGAAACCCTCCGTACCTGTCTCTGTGATAGCTGTCAGCCACTTGTCATTTCATTGTCCCAGAGGAAGTCCTGGAAACCAGAAGGACACAGTCAGGAAAGCACTGATACCTTCTGTGTAACTAGAATAGCAGGTGAATGAGAAAGAGGATGGGAAAATGAGGTTAAGATGGTCGAAGAGACTTGTAGTGCCGTTTGGGTGCAGCTGGGACTGCTCTCCTAGCAGTCTGGTGGGTGTGACAGGACGAGGGCTGGGCTTTGGCTGGTGAACTAGCTGGATTAGAGGAAGAGGAGACTTGTGCTACATAGAGATGTGATCTGAGGAGAATAATGTCGGGAAGCACAGAATGCACTAATACACAGAAATTATTAATTTATATGAATAAGTGTCAAGGGTTTCAGAACCACCATGGAGATCCTTGAAGGTACAATGTAACATACTTTGGTTGGTGACAGCTTTCCTCCCACAGATATGTACTCTCCTAAGTAATTACTAATGTTAATGCCAGAGTGTGATTTTAAGTAACCTTGATTTGCACAGATGAAAGCCTCCCTTCCATTCTCATTCCGTGTCTAGGTCAGTGAGTGGGAAGCGCGTGTGCTCCTACTGTAATAGCATTCTGGGCAAAGGAGCTGCCATGATCATCGAGTCCCTGGGTCTTTGTTATCATTTGCATTGTTTTAAGGTGAGACAGAGATGAACAGCCTGCAGGCCCGCAAAGCTTTGCTTGGAGAGCGCATGGCTTCTTTGCGCACTGGTTGTAGATGTGCCACTAACAAACTCGGTGCTACATTTGTCCGTGTGTGCTGCACTTTGAATCGCATATTGCCTGTTCTCCAATCTTGAACCTAGTCTCCAAAGTTAAATCCAGAAACACTATGCACTACTAGTCTTCAGTCTGTTAAGATTCTATAAGTAAAATTTATAGCTCATAAATCCTTTCTTTAACATGCTGTCATAGGCATACTTGAAATATAATTTACCCGTGTTGTTAACAGCACAGGGACATGCAATTCTAAGTCTGAAAGCCTAGCTTTATGTAAAGAGGAGCACAGTAAATAGTTTTACAATTGCAAAGCCTGCTTACACCTGATGGGTTTTTGCACATAAGAACAAAGCCAAGAACAAATTAATATATTTTGCATTATCTATTTTGAGAGACACATCTGTGTGATTCTAGAACTTGCACTGGGCCAGAAAGAGACTCTGTTTCTTATTCCTGGAGTCCTGCAGACCACAGTTTGTTTAAGCTTGTGTATTGCTGGCTTGAGCGGTTCCTGGGCAGACCAGAATGAATGGAAATAATTAGTGTTTGAGCCGGTGGAACCAATATACTCAGCCATGAAGTGAAAGTGCCCTGTGCAAACACTCGCCAAGCTGGTGCAGTGGGAACACCAGGTGTTGCCCACCTCAGAGGAAAGTGCCAGAAACACTCTTCATTCACTTCTCTACTTCTTCTATGTGATGCCTTATCCTCTCACATTGCCCTGCAAGAAGTGAAAACTAAATTCTTTCAAGCCAATCAGCAAATCATTTTTATTCTTTTGGTATATTTAGAATGATCATTTAGGCTCTTAAAATTAGACTTATGAATTCTTTAATGTCTCATCTGGCAGCTTGATTTTAATCCACTAATTATCTTTTGGGCTTTTTCTTTGCTGAAACATATTTGAGAGCTTAGAAGCTGCATTCTGCTCATCTCCACCCCCCACCCCCCAAACCCTGGGAGTGCCCCAGGAGTTCTCAAAATGACTGTTTATGGTGGTTCTTTCTTGTCCTTCAGTGTGTGGCCTGCGAGTGTGACCTCGGAGGCTCCTCCTCAGGAGCCGAAGTCAGAATCAAAAACCATCAACTGTACTGCAACGACTGCTATCTCAGATTCAAATGTAAGAGAACAAATCAGGGAGAAAATTTCTTGTCTTTTAAAGAGACCACGGGTTCCCATGCATTTCCCTGAACCTGCAGCCATGCCCCCCTCAAGCTCTCTGCCTTAGAATTCCAGGCTTTAGGAATCTTAGTGTGTTCCCTTCAAAGAGGGCACGGTGAGTGGTGGGTCAGTGCTCCAGATTCCAGACATGATTCGATGGGTTGGGGGGCCGAGGAATTGGAGAGGGACACATGCCTGAGTCAGGACGCCATCCTGTGCTGTCTGCTCTGTGTTTGTAGAAACTTCTAATGACATGAGGACATAATCTGTTTCTTGGGTAAGAATCGGTCCCTCATTATTAGCTGACTTCTGTTACTTCACAGGGGGCTTTGTTAATGTGATTAAGGACAGGACCAACTTTAAAAACTGTGGTTTAAAGAAGGTAGTAAAGAATAGTTTATGCTTTGTTACTATATAATCGTATATTAGTATATATACTATTTTTAAAAGGAGAACATTAAATCTGATTATAAGATGTTTCAGTATCATTTTTGGGAAAACTGAGTTTTTCAAAAACTTTACATGCTAATTTTGTGTCTAAGCACGTTTTTGTTTCTGTGTTATAAAACCTAGGATAGCTTTAATAGATTGCATATTGTTTCTAGCCACTAAAGACAACCATTACTGCTGTTGATATTTTGAACCTTGATGCTGGTAACATGTGTTTCTTCCTTATTGTGAAAGGGTGTTACAAGTGGTATCAGCAAAACCATTTGCTTTTGAACTCTGAGGTATTTATATGGCCCTTTATGTGAAGAGTGGTTTGAAAATGGTTTCAGCCCAGTCAACTCTCTTTTATCTGTCAGCGGGTCATCGACCTTCTCTCTCCAGCGTCCATTTCTTCTCTGGACACAACCATTGAGTTTGGAGAGTGGCGAGGCTGGGCATGTAACGGCGGGAGTGTGTGTATGTGTGTGCGCTTTTCTCTCTTGAATCAAATTCCCAAGCCGAATATAATTGATTTTTGGAACCTTGAGGTTTTGGAAAAATTGCCCATGCCTTTTCTCTCCTCTAGGACAAATAATAGAGAGTTGAGTGTAACTTATTTCCATATCGGCAGTTTATTTTTACTTTGTTTTTGCAAATGAAGGATTCTAGAACCGAGACTGTGATTTGCCTAGCTTTATCCTAAGTGAGTGACAGGGTCACTCTCTCTACCTCATGGGGCCATTCTCTGAGTGATTACTGCTATGTATCCCGGGTGGTGATATCCAAGTATTCCTACATCCTAAGTCCTTTTCTTTTTTTCTCCTTGCCTGATCAGCTGGACGGCCAACTGCCATGTGATGTAAACCTCCACACGAAAGCACTGTTGCAGATAGAAGAAGAGGTGGTTTCTGCTGATGTAGATCTATAAATACGTGTTGTATGTCTTTTGCTCTTTTTTAAAAAGGATAACACTTTTTTAAAAAACATTTTTGTCTCTCTAGATTACATCAGAGCATTATAGTCTTGGTAGAACCTGTATTTTTGTTGTTTATTTATAAGAAGGTAATTTCCGTGTGGGAGGAAAAGTACAGTATTTACTTTTTTGAATTCATCTTAAAAGCACAAGGGAAAAATAAGAACTTTGAAATATTTTTGACGCTGACAATGATCTAGTTTGACTTCCTAGTGGTGTTTTGAAGAGGGTTATTTTATTGTTTTTTTTTTTTAAAGGTTCTGAGACATTATTTGAAATAGTTAATATAAATATATAATTGCATTTTCCCTGTTTATTGTAATGTATACTAAATTAATGCAGAACCATATAGAAAATTTCATGAAAATCTACCCCCAAATTTGCTTTCTGTATCCTTCTTTTCATCTATAAGATATTGTGCTTTAAAAAAATTTTTTTAGCATATTTTATTTGCTTGATGAGGGGATCTCTATTTTCTTCACCAGAATGATCGCTAAGCAATGCCCAATAGACAGCTGCTTTTTTTCGTTAGTACAAAATCATCACGGTTTGTATACCAAAAGTTTTCTCCAAGAATTCTAGTAGTCTTTCTGTTCAACTGCATTTGTAAATAAACTTGCTGATGCATTAAAGACTGGTTCTCTTTTTTTTCTTCTGTGTGTGTGTATGTGTTTGTCTACCTCCCAAGCCTTTTAATCCTATTTCAGAATGTGGCTTTTCTTGATATTTATTATTGAGCATCTTTACTAAAACATAAAGTGACATATAATGAACTTCATATATTTAAACCGTACAATATGACAAGTTGGATATGTGTGAATACCTATGAAATTATCACCATAATCTCGATACTGTTTTTACTGGAAGACTTTCACTAGGGACTTTATTTTTGCTGGAAGGTTGTTTCTGAATACTGTACACTTTTATGGTAAGAAGTGAAATGAATGATGAATTGTTGGATCATTTGGATAAAATCTTATTCTTCTGCTTCCCCAGTGACAAAGGAAAATAGCCTTGAGTTTAGAAAATCTATAGAGAAAACAACCCCAAATGTACTTGTTTTAGGAACCTGGAATGGTGGTGCAAGAATACAAAACTTTAGCATACTTTGAGCAAAAATACCAACTTGCACGAATCTTTTATAACGGGTGGATAATTCTAGGGTATGAGAACTATACTTGGAATAGGTTAGAAATAAGTTCTATGAGAGAAAATTAAAAATTTAGTTTGCTTTTGTTTTTTAGTACTTATTACTTTAATAATGTGAAATAAAGGATGTGATTATTGGAGCATCTGGCTGGCTCAGTCAATAGAGCATTCAACTCCTGATCTCAGGGTTATTAGTTCAAGCCCCATACTCGGTGTAAGGATTACTTAAAAGTAAAATCTTAAGAAAAGAATGTACTTATTGAAGAAAACTTATCAAATGCCCCAGAGCATAAATATAATTCTCAACTCCCAAAATCCAAAGACAAGAACTCTGTTTGAACTCATTCTCTATATTTACCCTGCATTCTTAGTTAGCATTAGATTGTGATTTTTTTCTGTGTTCTTCAAATCATTTCTAATTATCTTTATAAATGGTTGTGTAGTGCTCCATTGTTTGATGCTTTTCATATTTAGTTGATAATTCTGGGTATACTTCAATTGTTTCTAATGAACATTTTAATATCTATAATACGGTTAGATATATACACATAAATACATTTCTAATTTAAATCCTGCGATGGACTCTTTGATCATCTCATTTCTTTATATTGTCATAGATATGAGATTATTGTCTCAGAATACAAACTCAGGCTGAAAATATGCATTTTAAGGCTATCATGATACCTATTGCCAAAGTGGCTTCCAGAAAGATGCTACCAGCTTAGATCCCACAAGCAGTACATGAGCTTGTCCATTTCACTGCATGCTCGCCAAAACAAATTTCTATTGTTATGTTGTCTGCCTGACGTGCAGTAGCCCTCAATGTGTAGTAGCAGCACAAGCTAATAAATAAATCACTGCTTCAGTTTCTGTCTCATTAATTCTGCTTGTTCTTGCCTCTAGTGCAAGCTTTAGTTCTTAGGTAGTGACTTTAGTTTTCTGATCCAACATCTTTTCTGTTACTCCTTTTCATCTAAACCTCTTGTCTTCATCTTATCCTGTTGACTCTCAGTATATTCTTATGACTTTTTTCCCCTCACATTTCTCACATTATCTTGCTTAATGATGACAATTTCATTAGTACAAATTGTTAGGACAGTTTTCAGAGATTTTCTTCTAAAAACACTGGTTCTACAGTACCTTTGTATACGCCCATGAGTATGTGTTACTTCATCTAGGAACAAGGAAAGATGCAGTCATTCAGTATTTTTTTTTAAGATTTTATTTATTTATTCATGAGAAACACACAGAGAGAGGCAGAGACATACACAGAGGGAGAAGCAGGCTCCGTGCAGGGAGTCTGACATGGGACTGGATCCCTGGTCTCCAGGATCACACCCTGGACTGAAGGTGGCGCTAAACCACTGAGCCACCCAGGCTGCCTTCATTTAGTGTTTTTATTTATTTTATTTTATTTTGATTTAAACTTATTTTTTATTGGTATTCAATTTGTCAACATATAGAATAACACCCAGTGCTCATCCCATCAAGTGTCCACCTCAGTGCCCATCACCCAGTCACCCCTACCCCCCGCCCACCTCCCCTTCCACCACCCCTAGTTCGTTTCCCAGAGTTAGGAGTCTTTCATGTTCTGTCTCCCTTTCTGATATTTCCACTCATTTTTTCTCCTTTCCCCTTTATTCCCTTTCACTATTTTTTATATTCCCCAAATGAATGAGACCATATAATGTTTGTCCTTCTCTGATTGACTTACTTATTTCACTCCAGTTCCATCCATGTCAAAGAAAATGGTGGGTATTTGTCGTTTCTAATGGCTGAGTAATATTCCATTGTATACATAAACCACATCTTCTTTATCCACTCATCTTTTGAGTATTTTTTATTCATACTTTGTCCCAGGCAGTTTTTGGCACTGTGCATAAAACAACAAATAAATATAAAGCCTTGCTTCTGATTTGACTTAGATTTCTGGTTGGGAGAGAGAAAGATAAAAAAAAGGCATGGGGGCATCTGGGTGGCTCAGTGGTTGAGCATCTGTCCTTGGCTCAGGGTGTGATCCCAAGATTCTGAAATCAAATCCTGTTGGGCTCCCCACAGGGAGCCTGCTTCTCCTTCTGCCTATGTCTCTGCCTCTCTCTGTGTGTCTCTCATGAATGAATAAAATCTTAAAGAAGGCATGAAAATGTAACCTATGATAAGGGCAGTAAAGAACAAGTGATGCAGAGTGTAACGAGGATACTCCTGGTGCTGGAAATGGGAGTGTGGCCATGCTTTTTCATAAGGTTGTCAGAAGCTGCCTCTTTGGCCTTTGAGCCTAATCCTGAAGGAATGAGGGAGCAAACCTTACAGGTAGTTGAGGGGAAAGCATTGCAGATACAGATAACAGCATGTGCAAAAGTCTAAAGGTAGAATATTTGGTGTGTTCAAGAAGCAAACATGGGGTTGGAACAGAATGAGAGAAAGGATGGTAGGAAATGTGGGGAGGGAGGACACAGGTCAACAGACTATTACAGAACTTTAGCTCTTACTTTGAGATATGGAGACATTGGAGGGTGAGCAGAGGAGTGAAAGGAGTTATGTTTTATAAGGACTGCAGACCACTGTGTGAACAATAGATTGCAGAAGGGCAAAGATAAAAGCAGAGAGACGAGTTGGGACTTTCTTGAAATTGTTCAGGCAGAGGATGTTTTCTTCAACAGGGTAGGGGCAGGGGAGGTAATGACGAGTGGGCAGATTATTTGGTGTGTGTGTCTTGAAGGTGAAGCTGACAATTTGATGAAGGATTGGATGAAGTGTGAGAGAAAGGGAAGAGTCAAAGTCTAAAGTGTTGTCTTGAGAAGCTGAAAATTGGAATCTTCATTTTCAGAAATGGATAAGGTTGTGGGTAGAGCACATTTGGGGTGGTGGAGCAGGGAGATCAGAGGCGTGGTTCTTAAACATGATAAGGTTGAACAGTCTATAGATAATGACAGTGTCAAGTAGGCATCTGGCTATTAAAGTCTGGAGTTCTGAGCTTCAGGCTGGAGAGATGAATGAAGAGCCATCAGTATATAGCTAAAACTTGAGCTGAGAATCAGGAAGACCTCCCCTAGGTTCTAATTAGAGAATATGTCTAAGGACTGATTCCTGAGAAACCTGGAACCTCTGCAGTGCTAAATTCAGAGAGGAAAGTAGATGAAAGTTTGTTCTATTCAAGAATGTAATGGTGGCATTTTAGCTAATTTTCATTTATATCACAGGGTAAGAACTAGCAAAAAAAAAAAAAAAAGAAGAGGGGATCCCTGGGTGGCGCAGCGGTTTGGCGCCTGCCTTTGGCCCAGGGCGCGATCCTGGAGACCCGGGATCGAATCCCACGTCGGGCTCCCGGTGCATGGAGCCTGCTTCTCCCTCTGCCTGTGTCTCTGCCTCTCTCTCTCTCTGTGTGACTATCATAAATAAATAAAAAATTAAAAAAAAAAAAAAAGGAAAAGAAAGAGAAAAAGAAAAAGAAAGAAAAGAAAGGAAATAAGAGAAAGAAAACAAAGAAAAGAAAGAGAAATTATCGAGATTCATGACTAAGCATGGAATAATAATTACTGTCCATTAGAATTGAGGGACTTGTCTAATACATTGGGATTCTACTTGTTTTATTTAGTACTTTAATCATCCATTCCTGCAATCTGGAAGAGAGATTAAAGGGCATGCTAATGCCCACTCTCAGGTCATGCCAGTAAAAATGGTCTTTAAAAAGGTCTAATTTGTCTTTAAAAACCATGTATATGGAACAGGAAAAAACCCACTTCCATAGTCATAAAGCACATAGGTGGTGGAATTATATTTGATGAATACAAAGCAATCCTTATATGCAGAAGAGAGGCACACAGCCACAAGATTCTCATGCCTGGTGTGAGAAGCCAGGGAGATACAGTGTGTGAAAGTCCATGAGGCCTTTACACTAAGAGAGTAGAAGAGTTCACAGCAGAGTTGATAACTGAATAGCATCTTTAAAAGCAGATACAATCTTTGCAGATCATGTAGAAGGAACAAAGTACCATTTGAGTTGAGGTCAAACTTCCAGAGTTTGTTTCCTTACTCTGCATTCCAATCAAAACCACGTGCCATTTGGCCTGTTAGGCAGAGGAATGTGAATATTCCTCGGTAGTCTGTGTCTGGTAGTATATCCATGAAGCTCTGAGGATCTGGCCTACAGTGGGGACACTGCAAGAAGGAATAAGGTGACAGGTCATGACTCCAAAATGGGACAAGACCTAAATAGGAAGTGAAAGAATCGCTCTAGGGACTCAAGCTTGGGTAGGTTTGAGATGGATGCTATTGCTAGAGATGAGTTCTGTTTTAGACATACTGTAAAGTTGACATATGAATAGAAGTATCTAAAGGTAGCTGGATTTAAATAGAAAAAAAATGGTGTCCTTTGTACATTTGCATGACAAGTGGAGGTTTATTTTCCCCACCTGAGAGGATGGCGGGAGGTGGGAGGTTGGTTCATTCATTCAGCAATTTAATAATATCAACAAAGACCCATATCATTCATCTGAGGCCATTTGGCCATCCATGAGGATGACCTTATCCTAAGGGTAGTTACTACCTTTAGATAGTCCACAGGCTTCATGCTTCCTCCTTCACATGCACTGGAAGAGAGACTGACTCCTCATTGCTCTTACGTGTGTAGGGGAATTTTTCCAGAAGCCTTTAGAAAAATCTCTCTTCATTGGATGGACTTAGGTTATTTGCCTATATTTGAGCCAGATCCTCTCCTTTGGTGATCAGGACCCTCTTAAGTAGAGTCCAACTTCCAAATCATGCTTTTGCTGATTGGAGTATTATGAAGTAAATGGGGAGTCCACCACAACATGTACCATAGTTAGCCTTTATGAATTCTCTAGAAAATTGAGTATTTGCATTGTGCAAGACCCTATCTTACTTTCATAATTAAAATCTTGTCAGTGAGTTTCTTAGAGAATAATACAGAAGAGACAGGGGAAGGGATGAGAGTATTTCCTGTCATCAGATCCAAAAGGACCATTTGAGGGAGTGGTTGATAGAAAATTTAATCTGTTCAAATATAAAAGATCAGCTCATGGTGCTGATGAAGTGAAAAATTGGGAAACTGGATAATTTGTGAATACTTTGTTTATATTAAGTGTGCAAAATAGTCTCATGCTTTTTCAGGTTTCTTGTATAAAAATTAAGAAAAGGAAATCATGATTATTCATCTTTTTATGGTTAAACTTTAAACTTTTTAAGATTATGGATTTTATGTTATAATCCCATGATATTGTTTAACACATTCTGTTGACCCTGTAACTCTCTTGAAGATTCTGTATGACAACTCTGTGTGAAGCGCTTGAGCGCTTTCACTAATCAAGATCTTTAAAGCTCTTCCTGGACGGTAAGTATTTTCAACACAATTTTATAACACAATTCTGTGGAAGATTATTAAAACTTCTTACTATTAAAAATAGAGAAAAAAATAGGATTTATTTAACATTCCCTAGGAGAGGCCTGGCAAAAATCAGGAAAACGATGTAGCAGTGTTTTCTAGGTTAATTCAGGCTTTTGACTTACATATTTTTATGTGCTACTTGCTGCTACTTTTTTTTTTTTTTAAGCTAAAACGCCTTACTAGATCCATAATGACTTCAGTGTCACAGACCTACATGTGCGGCATTGATCTGCCTGTTGGCACTTCGGGCTAAATAGAGAGTTCCTCTTACATTTGTCAGAAGCTCATTCACCTTTTCGACCTGTTATGGCAGCAGGAAAACATCCGTCAAAGATGGCCATAGGAGGTCTGTGTGTGCTCTTAAATTTTTATTTATTTATTTATTTATGATAGTCACACAGAGAGAGAGAGAGGCAGAGACACGGGCAGAGGGAGAAGCAGGCTCCATGCACTGGGAGCCCGACGTGGGATTCGATCCCGGGTCTCCAGGATCGCGCCCTGGGCCAAAGGCAGGCGCCAAACCACTGCACCACCCAGGGATCCCTGTGTGTGCTCTTAAATCCATTTCTTACCTCCAAATCCAGACGAGCTCCCTACAATCCCTTTGTCATAAAATACCAAGTTTGTGGCAGTTTCAAATTTAGAGGTAAAATGAGATTTTGGACACCCATGATGTCTTCATTCTGAATATGTGTAAGTTCTAGTCTGGGGAATATAGCTCCTAACTGCAGAGGAGGCCAGATGGAAGCAGATTAGAGAGAAGACAGGAAAGAGCCTCTCCCACTACCACTAGGTGAACTCATTCACCTTAACAATTTTCTGTTGAGTACTCACTGTGTGTCAGATTTATTAGGGACATGAGAGCAAATGTTGTATTTTCATACTATGAAGTTTAGCTATGAAAAATAACACTTTTTGTCACTGAAATTAGTATCTGCTTATAGCCTCAGCCCATCTAAATGCAAAAACATCTAGTCTATTTCTTTTCTCCAGCTTTTCCAGATCTAAATCAGTCAAATCAGGATCTTCCCCATCCCCTCTTCTTCTCCATGGGTGGCATCTGACCTTTGGCCTTGTTTACCTAGGGGCAGAATCTTGGCCCTGTGATGGGCCTGCAGAACAATTTTGTTCCCCCTGGTTTTTATGCCAAGGTTCACTGCAGCCCTGTTGGCCTCTCTGGTCTTTCTTTTGGTTAGCCCTACATGGTAGCATCCACTGAGATATCTCCTTCCCCATCTGACTGATGACTTGGAGGTCTATGCAGTACAGCCTATCCAGGATTATGCTTCAGCATCCATCCCTTCTCTTCAAATATGTCATCCCGTTGGTCAACATGACTGCTCTATTAGCAAAATTTTATCTCCACCCCCTCGATCCTCAATCACAGGTTCCAGAGATTAGGTTGGGGGCATTTATTCAGCATCCCATGGCCACTTTGATATTCACCAACTACACATAGGAAATTAATATCCTCCCCTCATGCCTCGTTAAAGGGAGTATATTAGGATGATTCTGACTAAAAATATTTTCTCAAATTGTAGCCTGTGTGCTCATCACTAAAAGATTAATAAAATGTCATTTATGGTCTCAGTGGACTTAATGGTAGGGGTTCCAATGACCTGGACATTGCCTGCTCTTCTAGTTCATGACATATGTATTGTGAGGATGGTCTCCAAAATGAAGTGCAAGATGATCCACTGTGTTGTAGGAAGAATATATTACATTCATTTACATTTTATGTTTCTTTTTTTTTAAAAAAACTTTTTTTTAATTTTATTTATGATAGTCATAGAGAGAGAGAGAGAGAGAGGCAGAGACATAGGCAGAGGGAGAAGCAGGCTCCATGCACCGGGAGCCTGACATGGGATTCGATCCTGGGTCTCCAGGATCGCGCCCTGGGCCAAAGGCAGGTGCCAAACCGCTGCGCCACCCAGGGATCCCACATTTTATGTTTCAAAAGAAAAACTTTAAGCTCTTCTAATATTTCCTAGAAGGGTTGACACACATATGCGTGTCTTTTTCTGTTAGTCATGTGTGGCACAGAAACCATGACTTATCCTGAGGGCTGACTGGGAATTCTACACTCTGCAGGGGTTGACAATAGTGCTCTTGGTTGGCATGGTCTGATGCATTATAATTTAGGGCATCATCTTGCAAGTTAAAAAAAAAAAAAACTAAGCATGAAAAACATGAAAAAGAACCTCTACAAATTTGTCAGTGATTTTTAAAGGCAAGATTCAATCTGTCCTTTACATACTACATATACATACTACAATGATAAATGTTTACAAATGTCTTTTGCAAATAGTAGAAATACAAATCCTATTGTTCTTCCTGTGGAGGTTAAAATAGCTGGAACACTGGCAAGAGCATAGATCCCGACACACCTGTGTGTCCCTTTGGCAACAAGTATTACTGGGAGAGGCATAGGAAATGTTGCCGAGGTCAAGAAAAAACAAGCAGGAAAACAAAAATTCATTGTAGGAGGTTTGCTACCAGCACAGGTATCTGCACCATATCTCAGCATGTAGAATTTGCTAAATTCTGTTTCAGTGATGGAATACAAGAATTATTTCTTTATAAGCTGTCAAAAGGGAAACATCCCAGAAGACATAATCAACAGTAAATTATGTCTGCATTACAAATTATTTATGGTAAAACTGTGCATGTTTACACATTAATGAAACAGTATTTTGGAATAAAAAGATTCCAGGATTTAGGTACAGAGAGTCTCCTGTATTAAGCTATTTTTACATCATTTCTTCCAACTTCCAAGTTTTAGCTTTAAATTGTATCCAGAAATTCCCAAATGTTAATTTTACAAAAAAGATCTTTTTTCAGTGATTTGATACATGTATATATTATGAAAAGAACCCCCCCCCCAGTTGAATCAATTAAACTATCCATCACCCCACATACAATAGTGCCGCCTTATCCTGGTACTTGCTTCCTAAGGTTTCAGTTAACAACTGCCTCCCCCACCCCGCCCCACCCCAGCCACCCCCAAGATCTGGCAACGGATGCTCCTCCTTCTCAAGTATGATCAGAAAATGATATTGTGGCCTAACGCTACCTCACAATGCCTAGTCATTCACTTCTTCATCTCATTACCTAGTCATTTTATCATCTCCCATCCATACAAGAAAAAGGGTAAGATATTTTGAGAGACCACATTTAAATAACTTTTATTACATTATGTATTATTATAAATCTGATTAGTCACTGTTAATCTCTTACTGTGCCTAATTTATAAATTAAGCATTATCTTATGTATGCATGGGAAAAAAACATAGTATATGTCAAGTTCGATACTATCCCTGGTTTCAGGCATCCACTGTAAATCTTGGAATGTATTCCTGAGGAAAAGGGGAAGACCACTGTATTTCCAACATTTTTTTGGTGTGAGCATTTAAGTTCTTCTCTCAGGAAATTTCAGTTATGCAATACAGTATTATTGATTATGTCCACCATTTTATACATTAGATCTTTAGGCCTTATTCATCTTGTAACTGAGAATTTATACCCTATTTCTTCCACTGGTCAGACACTGGCAACCACTTTTCTACTCTTTAAAAACAAGAGCCTTACCAGACTAAAGTAACACTCTGTAATGAGTAAGAGAACAACTATGAAAATCTTGCAGTTTTGTTTTTGTTTTTGTTTTTTTTGCTATACTTGATGGCAGTAATGTTCGATGCTTTGTTTTCTTTACTCTGTTTGGCAGTAGTTGAACTTGAAGATGTTACACATTTTTTCCTTTGCAAAAAAAGTTTTCCAAATTTGTTGACCTTTTTCCTTTTCCTTGGCTGGCTGTGGTTTTCTCTAGTAGATATTTAAAGTACAAAAACATAAACTTAATAATCTTGTACAATAAAGATACTAATTTAAAAATGAATAAAAATAATTCCTTTTGCAAAAAGCATAGGCTGTAGAATATGTTGAAAATTTAAAAAGTTCCCATTGTTATATGGCTTTATTGTGAAAAACCATGAATATTTCATGCATAACAATTTTTTGGAAGATTTTATTTATTTATTCATGAGAGATACAGAGAGGCAGAGTCACAGGCAGAGGGAGAAGCAGGCTCCATGCAGGGAGCCTGATGTGGGACTTGATCCCGGGTCTCCAAGATCAGGCCCTGGGCTGAAGGCAGCGCTAAACCGCTGAGCCACCCAGGCTGCCCCATAACAATTCTCATTGGAAACTAATATGCTTAAAAATATTTTCAAATGATACATTTTACAGTTTGAGTAACTATGGGATGAAAATTTACCAGCTAGTTTTTAAAAGCTTTTATTTTAATTCCAGTTTATCAGCTCATTTTTAACAAAACTTCTGCTTAAATGGTAGGTAGCATTAAGCAATGAGTGTCAGGACTTAGGACCAGCCAAGGACAAACTCTCTCCACTTGCCTCTTTGTGACAGCCGTGCAGACCAAAGATGCCCATACACTACCCGACATCCAAATCTCCTAGTTTTTTTTCTTCTAAGCTTTTTTTTTTTTTATCAACAACCAAGATATTTTATAAAATTAGAGATTATTAATTCATATTCACAAAAACATCTAAAAAGTTTTTTGAGGGAGGGAAGTTTAATACCAATAAATATTTTAAAATACTGTTTTTTATATTGATCCCTTTTTTAACCTTCATTTTTAGCATATATTTTTAAAAAATTTTATTTATTCGTGAGAGACACAGAGAGGCAGAGACACAGGCAGAGACACAAGCAGAGGGAGAAGCAGGCTCCATGCAGGGAGCCTGATGTGGGGACTCAATCCAGGGTCTCCAGGATCAAGCCCTGGGCTGAAGGTGGCGCTAAACCGCTGCCCCATTTTTAGCATATTTTAATGCACACAACCTTATATTTTATACAATATTTATGTATATGATTTATACATAAATATTAGTATTGGGAGCATATGTTTCTTTAATTTTTTTTCTCCTAAACTGAGCTAATGCATGACTTTCAAAGGTGGGAGTTGGGATTAAAAAGGTTTACAGTCCTGGCAACTGAAACCCAAAGAAGCAAATTGAATTGAATTAAGGTGTCTCAGACCAGAACTGGAATTTAGGTCTGCCTTTTCCTGTGTGGATTTTCCTGTCGTACACCCTTTTAATGCATTTTTATTACCCTAGGTGAAGAGGATTTACATCTGCTGGAGAATTGGAGCTTAGCAGTGGGACTCCCTGTGTTGTTTGGTTATAACACAGCGAGGGGTAGAAACTTGAACTTTCAAAGACCTGCATCTTCCTGGGAAAAGCCATTTGTGAGGAGATACAGCATTGGGTCTCACCCTGGCTTTTGCTTTTTCCATAAAGAGCTGTCTTGTTTTGTCCCACAACTCCTTGAGGGTTGGATCCAAGTTTTCTAATTATTTTGTATTGGCTTCATGACAATTAGCACTGCATATGAGGTCAGGATGGTGTAATGGTTAAGACAGCAGTGGGTGTTGAGAGTCACAGGGTCTGTGGCAGGGCATCGATTAGATGTATGACGTTGGCTGACTGAGTCTCCTCTCCGTGCAGCACTCTTCTCATGTGTGAAACACAAGAAATGGGCAGGTCACTCATAGCCTATATCTCATGAGCTTCCTGGGGCCAAGAACCGAGTCAACTCCTAGAAAGCTCTTAGAAAAGTGACTGACCAACAGAAACAACACATGTTAACTCTTGGCTGAACGGTGATGGCTGAGCTTTGGAAGAAAGAAAGAAGAAAGAAAGAAAAAAGAAAAGAAAAGAAAAGAAAGAAGAGAAAGGAAAGAAAAAGAAAGAAAGAAAGAAAGAAAGAAAGAAAAGAGAAACTATCTTCTTAAAACCTTTACTTCAGCTTTTGAGATGAAAGCAAATTGACATGATTTTAGGAAATTAACAAAGAGCATAGAGTGCAATTGTGTTCCTAATCCTGGACTCTGAGGATTTTTACTACTCAGAATGCCTTTTCTGTATTTGTAACACTAGGTGGCAGTGTTGGCACAAGATGGGAAAATCCGGAGTGTGGGTTTTGCTGTTTTTGTTTTTTGTTTTTTTCTTTCCTCTTCCAGATTTATAACTTTCTAGTCAGCTTTAGAATCTCCGATCAGTCCAATATTAGTAGTCTAAGCACAGCCCAGAATCGAATCCTACAGGAGACTGGCTAAAGGATTAACAGGAAATTTAAATGATCATTGTCTCCTATGGGCTTGTTCCATCCTGGAGAAGCTAAGACCTTATTTCTCTATCAGGTTTTGGGCTTTTTTTTTCTGCACAGGAAAGGATTAGGGAAGGTTTCAGCACACTAACCAGTGGCCTGGAGAGACCATACCTTTCCCCGAGCACACCCCTGCTTTGAGAGGCTGTCATGTTTCAGGAATCTGTGCTTCCTCCACTAATGAGCCAACTACACTTTGCAGTGGGGATTTTGCTACAGCCATTTCTTGGCTGACTCTCTTTGTGAGGCAGGCAAATATTTTACTAGGACACTTGGGTCTTGCTTTTTAAAACTGCCAGTTTTTAAAAATACAATTTTTATTTATTTTAGATTGTTTTATCTGAGGCTCCTCTAAGGAGGGTAAGAGTAGATTGCTGGGATTATCACCTGTTAAAATGAAAAATGCAACTGACCCAGGTGGGCAAAGGCATAGGGACCACAGGACTATGAGGCTGCTCCTGCGCCTTCTTTGAACTGCATGTTCAAAGAATTAGCATTAGATCAACTCTTCAATGGATTTGGGCATCTCTGTCTCTCTTTTTCTCTCTCCACATGTTTATTCATTCAAACCACAAATATTTTTTGAGTGCTATGAGCTAGTCACTGATCTCAGCAATGCAGATAAAACAGTGAACAAAACAGGCTATATCACCCCTCTTATAGAGCTTATATTATGGTGGGAGATACACAAATATGGCAGGTGGTAAATGTGGTGAAGCAAAGTAGTATAAAGGAGTAGTAATGGGAAATGAAGGGGATTCTATTTTAGATAGAGTGACCAAGGAAGGATTCTTGAGTATGGTGATGTCTGAGCAGACACCTGAATTGCTAAAGACTGAATGTTGCTGTCACCCCTTCCCCATTTATATGTTAAATCATAATACCTATTGTGATGGTACTTGGAGGTGGGGTTTGGGGGGGCATCAGGTCATGGGCGCAGAGCCCTCATGAATTAGAATTAGTCCTTATAGAGATTGTAGATCTCTTGTCTCTTCCACTATGAGAGGACACAGCGAAAAGACAGCCATCTAGTAACTAGGAAGAGGGACCTTAGCAAACACTGAATCACTGCCTTTACCTTGGACTTCTCAGTCCCCAGACCTATAAGCAACAGATTTCTGTATAAAAGTGACCATCCTATGTATTCTGTTATAGCAGCCCAAGAGGACTAAGACATGAATGAAATGAGGTAGTGAATGTGCAACTTTCTAGGGTAAGAATATTCCAGAGGGAGGTACATACAAATGGTCTGAGGAAATTGGGGGATGAGGCATGGAGGCAGGGAGAGCAGATACAAATTGATGTGGCTTGAAGCTTATGAAAATTAGTCACCCACTTTGAAAGAGAATACAAAAATAAATACAAGAGTGAATGTTTGAAAAAGATAACCCTCAAGAAATTACAAATCTGAAAAAGCTGGTAAGTTTTACAGGCATCAAAGTCTAGTAAGGACATTTTACTCATTAACTGCCTGACACACTTACAGAATAATTTTTTTTCTATAATTTGGCTATATATTCTTCAGCTACTTCATTCAACTTTGATGGTGTAATACATTTTTATAGAGACAAGAGAAAGATAATTTAGTCATACCTTTAGCATGGTTGGGCAAAATATGATCGACGGTTTATTCCCTGCTTTTAGCTTCATACCTCTTTTTGTTTCTGCTATGTGAATTTCCAAGATTTTCAAAATTGGAAAATCTCTTTCAAATATGAGCTATAAGATTTGGAAGAATTTTCCAGAGTTGCTTTGGTTTTATTCATTTCTATTCTTATTTTTCAACATACAACCAAACATTTCTAAAGCTGGCTGTTGTGGGACCACATTCATATCTCATTTGACTTTTATCCTCATTGTCATATCATGACGCTGTAGGGTGGGTCAGTATGGAGGAGGCATTTCCTGGAAGTCCTTCCTGTGTCAAGATAGCTAACAACAGAAGTAACAACAAGCTATGTGGATATATCTCACTTGTACACAAACCACATCCTGGAACCAAATTCTCTTTAGCCGGATCTTCAGAATGTCCAGGGTCTTTTCACTGACTTTTGGCAAGAGGAGGAACAATAACAGAGGCAAAACAGGACTGGAAAGGGAGGCCTTAACTGATTGAAAATATTTTTCTTTTTCAAACTTTACAAAATCTTAGGACTGTGTCAACATATTACTATACCAGTAAGGGGCTTGATTAACTTCATGATAAAACTCTTCCTCTTCCAGAATGAGAAGATACCCCTGCCCCCCTGTTAGGTCAGTAAAGGCAAAGTAGGTCCAGGACTGTGGGATTTGATTAGGAGAATAATATAACAAAGTTCCAAAACATACCTAGCAGGCCATTGCAGACAGATTTCCCATCTTGCACAGCTGTACTTCACCAAAAAGACATGAGACTGTGAGATGAACATGGGATGTGGTGGTGGTGGTGATGAGTGAAGGGGATGTGGGGTTAGGTAACTTCACTGATTAGTTACCATTTTAATATTGAAACAGTTTTAAAATATAAATCCCATTTATAAAATATGCTGATCACATGTGAATTTTTAGGCCAAAATAATCTTCTAGAAGAATTTTTCCCTTGCAGTGGCCTGTGTTAGGGACATCACCATAGCCTTTGCACAGTTAGGGCTTCCTCAGTAGGAATTTTAGAGAAGTGTGTTTTGGCTAAAAGTTCCAACCTGTAATGGCCTATGATCTCACGTCTACCAGTGTGACTGACATTCCTGACAACACTGGAGCTTATTGTTTTTCTTCATTGTATGGTTCTTCACACAGGCTGTTTGTATAATCAAGCAATGTAGCATAGAGGTTAAGAGTGCAGATTTTGGTGCCAGAACATGGCTTTTACTTTACTTTTTACTCACTTTCTGGTGCCTAAGCCATTCTGTTTTTGTTACCTCCACTATAGAATGGGGATCATGAAAGCATATATGTCATACAGTTATTATAAGCATTAACTGAATTAATCTTTGCCATGAGTCAGTGCTTGGCACAAAGTAAGCATGCTACTTGTCATGTCAGCTCCTTGAAAGATCTTTCCATTTGACTCCTACTCAGCCTCTTCCCTTATTATCAGTCCTCACTGAGAGACAGGTTGGCATTCATGGTGCCACTTCTGAAACATGTCAGAAGGCCCAACTAATCAGGGTGGGACTCACCACCAGGCCTCATGAGGGCCATGGTCTATTCCCATCATATTTTGAACAACTGTCTTATAGCAGAAACTTTTTGCTCCAGATATAAAATCATGTAATGTGGCTACTCAGGTTGAACCAGAGATGGGGGAGTGGGGTCCAGAAGCCCACCTATTTGCCCCCCTTCTATATTATATCCCTCCTTTCTGGGGTCCTGGCAATGCTCCCAAATTTTGTTTTTTCATAGAAGACAGTTGGGAAACCCTAAAAATCCACAAACTTCCTTTCCTAAATTTCAAAAGATAGGTATTTTTCTAAACAGAGCCATGTCACCCTGTCATGTTAATGGGGCCAGGTTTCCTGAGAGCAATTTATCCTTCTACATATCCAGAGAGTCATAATATTGTGTGCCAACCAAACTTCTAACCAAATTGTTAGATGGACTGACCTGAGTTCCTTCTCTGGTTCCTGCTCTGTGTATTTTATACTTTTAGTGTGGACAATGACGAAGAAAATTGAGGGTTGCCTGCTTTCATTTTAGATTCAACTACCATTTATTGAACATCTAGACATCATGCTACAAACTCTCATTATTAACCTGCAAAGTGCATATTTATATTTTCGGATGAATCCAGTGAGGCTTAGAGACATTAAGAGCCTTGCTCACAACAGAACCATCATGACTTAGAAACACTTTTTAAAACGTTGTAGACCTTATACCCACCTGCCTGTGTAATGGTCTCAATTTGCATATATATGACTCTGTTATGTATAAAATACTTTTGAAAATTTTCATATTTGGTACTCAAATATAATTGTTTTCTTTTTTCTTCCTAAGTATTTGTTCTCAAAGTAGGCTTTTTTACAGATGACAAAATATGGGCTTTCTGATAGGATCTTTGAGGACTCTCAGTTCTAGATTACACTCAGTGTTGTTTGGGTTAAGCTGCTTGCTTTATAGGTCACAATAGTGTCTAGCATTTATTGAGTGCTTACTGTATGCAAGGTATGTTGTACATGTTACCTTTAATTGGCACAACAAACTGTTTAAGGTGGGCATAAGCCATATTCTTTCCAGAAGGACCCTGAAGCTCAACAGGGTTGGCTAACTTGTCCAAGGTCACACTCAGCTGGTGGCTGGCAAAGCTAGGATTCCATGTAGGTCTGATTGCCCCTGTTCAGACCCTGCATTTATTCCCACAGTTCTCTCCTCTCACAGGCTTGTGAGTGTGTGCACATGGTTCACTCCATCACTGTGGTCACCCAGAGCACGATGATGCCATGGAAACACTTTTGTCCCTGTATGAGTGAGTCTGATTTCAGAAAACCATAGGAATTGCTAGTATGTTAAAGATTAAGTCATGACAGTATTTCTGGAACATTATTGGATTCACCTGTTCTGTCTCCATTCATCCCACACAACTCCAAGGCCCACACCCTACATTCCCATGCAGGCTGCTGCTTCTCAGAGGCCCTCCCTCTCCAACTCCTCTGTTATATGTCCACCTAGACAAAAGAGAGGCGATTGTAACCTAAAGTGCCTGTAGGATTTATCACAATTCTTCCTTTGGGCCTTCCTAGTCTCCATCCTCCCTTCCCCCATCTCACCTCAGCTATGTTTTTGCATAGATATGCTAATTTGCGTGTTTTCCAACCATGTAGATCAGTATATTTCCTAACAATATCCAGCATTTAAAACATCCTTTTTTCTTACTCCTCACCTGTTACTTCTCATTTTTCACATCAAGTTCAAATGTCTCCTCTACAGTGCTTTCCTTAAATATCACTACTCAGAACATGCCTTTGCTTAGATTTATTTTCTGTTTTATTAATCCTGTTGTTACTATGTGTATTGTTTCTTAGGTCTCCTGCTTCATAGGTTTGTAATATGGCCCTAACTGGACCGCAAGTTCCTTGAAATCACTGGTATTTGATTTCTCCAAGTATTTAATTGAATATTAATAATAATAAATATCCACTGGCCTGGATTCCATTTCTGTTCCTTATTTATGAAGGCAGGGATCAGATCTGGAGCATCACATCAGTAGCTCAGTGGACCATCAGTATGCCCCTTGGGTCGCATTCATGAGCACCTATAATATTCCCAATTCTGTGTTTTGTGCTTTAACACCTGGTCTAATGTTATTCTCTCAGGAACCCAGTGAAGTACCATTATAATTTCCATGTCTGTAATGATGTATGTAATGGTCAGTAATCTTGTTCAGAGGTGCAGTGCTGCCTAGGGTGGGAGTTCAATTTGAGAAATCTGGCTCCAGAGCTCTAGCTATTTTATGTCCAAACTTTCGTACTGCTTGGTCTTGAGGTTTCAGAGCTGGGGTGTGGGAGAGAGGACAGAAGCAACGATGACAAGAATGGGGAAAGTAGAATGGGAGAAGTCTTATTCCACGAGGTAAGTCTTCCTGTAACCCCAAACATCTTGAGTCATTCTACTAAGGTCATGAAATGTTTGAGACTAGAGTTCTTACAGAAACTCTGTGAAGTGGCTAAGTAGATCCAGAAGATGCAGAAATCTTGGTAGAATGCATATCTCTTAAAAGAGTAGGTACCTCAGCTAATTCTGAACAAAAGTTACTATTTTGGACACTAATCTCTAAAAGATAAACAACAAAAAAACCATACGTTTCGAACAAAAATGACTCAGCTCAATGTCCAGTAAAAGTAAATCCCCAGTTGAGGTTCACTAGATTTTTTAATCTTCCCAAGGCTCCTCTTGATCCCGTTACTGCTACATGGTCACTGTGGGGATGGCTCTCAGAATTGAGAGTGCAGTCAAGAGGAGAAAAGCCAAGGCTGGTGCTCTCCCTTATCCTTCTATCAGCTTCTTTGAATCTGTTGTAGCTGCTGCAGAATAGGAGGCCTAGCACTCAAAATGTCCCTATGTCCCTAACTCATTGTTTAGTACTGGTGTTAATATTGAAATTATTGAACCACTGGACTGATCTAGATAGTGACCATCAGATAATAATCATAAGCAACTTATGCAGAGAGTATCAGTTAAATAGGATATGTTTAGTCCAAGCATGAGGTTTATTGTTTCTCTGCTAACAAACAAGGAAGAGGTGGTAAAATTAGCTCTTCACTGGACTTTAGGTAGCAAAGAAGACTGGGATTGACTGCTGCATTGGCAATGCTGGGGGGTACTCAGGAAAATACTAGGGGATGATGAAATTATATGTGGTATTCCAAGAACAGAGTGTCAGGTAAGTGGTACCCAAACTTGGCTAATTACTGGAGTTTTCTCATAGGTTAAAAAATACAGATGCTAGACCCTGCCCAAGGCCTGTTGAACTCTTTTTTAGCCATGAGGGATGAGAAGCTTTCTTCAAAGATTTTAATAATTAGTTTGATAAATAACAGAGTTGAGGAGAATTCCATTATTGTTCTTTACTTTTTCTTGAGACTCTTCATTTCCTGATTGAGATCCAGGATCATTTCCCTGATTATAAAGGTCAATTATCTGGGGAAAGGGACAAGTGGATAGAACATTCAAAAAGATTTATGCCATCCGTGTGTGTGTGTGTGTGTGTGTGTGTGTATGCATGCATTTGAAATGACTTCATAATTAAGCCCAACAAGAATGTGATATTTTAAGCCTTGGTTTCATTATGTGTAAAATGATAATAGTTATAATAAAAATGATGATACATGTAAACCATCCCAGTAGCATTGACTGTACATCACTGCCAAGTCCATGATGTTGTAGACTTTTGCCTAATCCCATAATCAGCCTCAGTTTTTTTTCTTCTAGGTTAAGAGAGTTATGATTTATTCTCTTCCAAACTTTTAGTCTTTTCAGTAGAAAAAGACCAGTACAATTCCCTTAATGACAATTGCCCTTTTCTTGGACTTTCTATTGTAGGCTACCAGTTTTTGACTCAATAGATTGGCCAGTGGGAAGTCTATAATGAAATCACAATTATGCCCGTGAGTCTGCTTGGGTATTACCTCAATAAAGTCTGGGAAATAGAACTCTTTCTACAAAAGAATCAATATTACTTACCTGGCTTGGGGCCAGTTCTGAAACAAAGGACTATGTCACTGGTTATAGTACTATTTCTAAACTAAGTGATGCAGAGTGTTCTTAATTGTCAGAAACTGACAAAAATAAAGTATGGTCATTAGATACCCATTGTGTTTATCAGGGACTCTAAAGCAGAAAACCAGTGTTGGAGATTCTGATCTCTATGAAAATAAACTCAAATTTAAAAAAAATCAGATATCTTTAAAATAAATAATGAATGAGGGAAAGAGACTTTTAATTAAAAGAATTTAAAATCCTAATAAAAAGCATGTGTCTTTTATGAAAAGACCAAATAAAAAATTATTTGACAGATGTTTCTCAGGAAATGAAACTTGTTTTCTTTTTTCTTTTTTTGATGGAGAGCAATGTGGGAGTGATGCAGAGGGAAAGGGAAAAAGTACCTTAAACAGGCTCCATGCCCAGTGCAGAGTCTGCTGCAGGGCTTACTTTCACAACCCTGAGATCATGACCTGAGCTGAAATCAAGAGCCTAACGCTTAACTGACTGAGCCACCAGGTGCCCCAGGAAACATAACTTTGTAAGGAGTCAGCATACAAAGGTATAAAAGGAAATAATAAAATGTTGAAAGGGTGAAATTTTGCTTCAAGGTATTCATTACTCAAAAAAGAAACTGAGTTCCTTGTGCCTAATTGTATTTTGTAACATAGACCTGAGCATATTGTTTGGGATAGTGTATTCTGTTTAGTTGCCTAAAACTTCATTTTTTTCTCATCACATTCTCTGTATAATAGAATTTGTACCTTTACAACAACTGGGGTGATACGTATTTAACAGGTCACGGTAAATTTAGTACTATTCCAAATCATTGGAATCATGTTATAAGACTCATCTTCAGTGAGTGTGTGTGTGTATATATTATTTCTCCAAATAATATATATGAATATATATATTCAGTAATATATATATTATTTCTCCAAATCTCTAGTTGATCCATGGCCCACATATCTGGCATCACTACTTTATAAAATGAAAAAATAAATGATTTATGAATCTCTTCCTGAGGCATACCGTCAAAAGTGTCTTGGCTAAAATTTATTCCTTCCTACTTGAGTCTGTGTTGACCACCACCTTACATCTGGTAGAGCCCATCTTGTTGATTGCAATTCTTAGCAATTCTAGTATGTGACTCAACAATACGATGTGGGACTAGGAAAAGAGAACCAGGAGAGAGCATCCAGTTTCTAGTGTTGGATTGGGACCTGGGGTTAATCATTTTGTATCCCTTTTTATATGCAACATAAAGACTCTACTGCTTCCTGTTATTAACCCAGCTCACAGGGGACCAAGAGGAATAAAGTTAATAAGAAGGAACAATCTGAAAGCTTTGGCTGAAAGGTACTATTTATGCCACTGGAGAAAACTGTCCAATTATGGATAAAGATGTAGAACTGATATAAACTTGTGGGTTTTTTCCTTTTATGTAAATTAATGGTAAGAGGTCTAGAACATAACAATTTTCTTACTTACATTTTATTCTTTTGCTAGTAGATAGAAATAAAGGCACCCAGCTGCAAAAGAAAGTTGGAAATAGTAGGACTGAAATAGCTATTCTTCTTGTTTTCCTTGTCCTGTAGCTAGCCTGGTCTGTAATTCATGCTGTAAGTTCTGGCCAAGCCTTAGCCCCACTTCCCATGCCATGCAATACCCAATACTCAGTGTGGTGTAAAGATTCTTTGGAAGTTGTTTAGATGAATACATAATGATTTTTCATACATTCAAAAATACTGTTTATTCCTTCAACTCACAAGAGAGAGACTCTAATCATGGCAATATTAAGTACTATAATGAACCACAGGGTAGCAGATGGGCCCTGGGGTAAACTGTTTCTGTACTATTGATTTACTTATTTGGTTTCCTTGTAAAACGTCCATGACCTGAACCATTGCTGCAGAATAAAAATACAAGTTTCCAAGTCAAGCCAAACATTAAGATTCTTCCTTTAAAACAATCTGAGTGTTTTCTGGAGAGCAAAAGGAAGGAGGGTTAGTGTCTTGGGCCCTGGAAATCAGAGTTTTGCAATTTGATCAGGTTTGTTAGGATGAACTCTCCCATAACTTCTATCAAGACACCACCAATATGATTTCATTTCTAGAAAATTCTATTTAGAGCTCAATATCTGTTTGGCATTCTGCTGTAAACTATCATGACATAAGACATGACACTAAGATATGATTCTTATACTTAAAGAAATACATGATATTTATACTATTTTTATAATTACTTACAGTTCACAGAAGACATATAAACCTACCAGATGCAAGCTTAAATGACTCAGGGCCCATGTAGACAGTGTCACTGTGTGGAGCTTTTTTAAGACCTTAGGGAGTGGTGGGGACCATGGTCAACTGGGACATGAATTATCCTTTTAAGTTCAAATTCACATTAAAAAAACCCATGCTCATACTAAATGAGAAGAATATGCAGCCAAGAATACTTCATCCAGCAAGGCTCTCATTCAGAATAGAAGGAGAGATAAAGAGCTTCCAAGATAGGCAGAAACTGAAAGAATATGTGACCACCAAACCAGCTCTGCAAGAAATATTAAGGGGGACTCTGTAAAAGAAAGAGGAAGCCCAAAGAAATAATCCATAAAAACAGAGACTGAATAGGTATGAATAGGTATGAATGATGACATGAAGTTCAAATCTTTCAATAATAACTCTGAATATGAATGGGCTAAATGATCTCACCAAAAGACACAGGGTTTCAGAATGGATAAAAAAGCAAGACCCATCTATTTGATGTCTACAAGAGACTCATTTTAGACCTAAGGACACCTCAAGCCTGAAAATGAAAGGTTGGAGAACCATTTATCATTCAAATGGTCCTCAAAAGAAAGCAGGGGTAGCAATCCTCATATCAGATAAATTAAAGTTTATCCCAAAGAGTGTAGTAAGAGATGAAGAAGGACACTATATCATACTTAAAGGATCTATCCAACAAGAGGACCTAACAATCATGAATATTTATGACCAGAATGTGGGAACTGCCAAGTATATCAATCAATTAATAGCCAAAGTAAAGACATACTTAGATAATAATACACTTATAACTGGGAGACTTCAACATGGCACTTTCTGCAAATGACAGATCTTCTAAGCACAACATCTCCAAAGAAACAAGAGCTTTAAATGATGCACTGGACCAGATGGATTTCAGATATTTACAGAACTTTAATCCAAATGCAACTGAATATACATTCTTCTCAAGTGCACGTGGAACTTTCTCCAGAATAGACCACATACTGGGTCACAAATCAGGTCTCAAATGATACCAAAAGACTGGGATTGTCCCCTGCATATTTTCAGCCCATAATGCTTTGAAATTTGAACTCAATCACAAGAAGAAATTTGGAAGAAACTCAAAAACGTGGAGATTAAAGAGCATCCTGCTAAAAGATGAAAGGGTCAACCAGGAAATTAGAGAAGAATTAACAAGATTCATGGAAACTAATGAAAATGAAGATACAGCCATTCAAAATCTTTGGGATACAGCAAAATCAGTCCTGAGGGGGAAATACATCGCAATACAAGCCTCCCTCAAAAAATTGGAAAAAACTCAAATACACAAGCTAACCTTGCACCTAAAGGAACTGGAGAAAGAACAGCAAATAACACTTACACCAAGCAGAAGAAGAGAGTTAATAAAGATTCGAGCAGAGCTCAATGAAATAGAGACCAGAAGAACTGTAGAACAGATCAACAAAACCAGGAGTTGGTTCTTTGAAAGAATTAATAAGATAGATAAACCATTAGCCAGCCTTATTAAAAACAAAAGAGAAAAGACTCAAATTAATAAAATCATGAATGAAAAAGGAGAGATCACCACCAATACCAAGGAAATACAAACAATATTAAAAACACTATGAGCAGCTATATGCCAATAAATTAGGCAGTCTGGAAAAAATGGACACATTTCTTTGAAACCACAAACTACCAAAACTGGAACAGGATGAAATAGAAAACCTGAACAGGCCAATAACCAGGGAGGAAATTGAAGCAGTCATCAAAAACCTCCCAAGACACAAGAGTCCAGGGCCAGATGGCTTCCCAGGGGAATTCTATCAATCGTTTAAAGAAGAAACCATACCTAGTCTCCTAAAGCTGTTTGGAAAGATAGAAAGTGATGGAGTACTTCCAAATTCATTCTATGAGGCCAGCATCACCTTAATTCCAAAACCAGATAAAGACCCCACCAAAAAGAATTATAGACCAATCTCCCTGATGAACATGGATGCAAAAATTCTCAACAAGATACTAGCCAATAGGATCCAACAATACATTAAGAAGATTATTCACCATGACCAAGTGGGATTTATCCCTGGGATGCAAGGCTGGTTCAACACTCATAAAGCAATCAACGTGATAGATCATATCAACAAGAGAAAAAACAAGAACCATATGATCCTCTCAATAGATGCAGTGAAAGCATTTGACAAAATACAGCAGGCATTCCTGATCCAAACTCTTCAGAGTGTAGGGATAGAGGGAACATTCCTCAGCATCTTAAAAGCCATCTATGAAAAGCCCATAGCAAATATCATTCTCAATGAGGAAACATTGGGAGCCTTTCCTCTAAGATCAGGAACACGACAGGATGTCCACTCTCACCACTGTTATTCAACATAGTACTAGAAGTCCTAGCCTCAGCAGTCAGGCAACAAAAAGAAATAAAAGGCATTCAAATTGGCAAAGAAGAAGTCAAACTCTCCCTCTTTGCCGATGACATGATACTGCACATAGAAAACCCAAAAGACTCCACCCCAAGATTGCTAGAACTTATAAAGCAATTTGGCAGTGTGGCAGGATACAAAAATCAATGCCCAGAAATCAGTGGCATTTCTATAAACTAACAATGAGACTGAAGAAAGAGAAATTAAGGAGTCAATCCCATTTACAATTGTACCCGAAAGAATAAGATACCTAGGAATAAACCTAACTGAAGAGGTAAAGGATCTATACCCTAAAAACTTCAGAACACTTCTGAAAGAAATTGAGGAAGATACAAAGAGATGGAAAAATATTTCATGCCCACGGATTGGAAGAATTAATATTGTGAAAATGTCAATGTTACCCAGGGCAATTTACACATTTAATGCAATCCCTATCAAAATACCATGGACTTTCTTCAGAGAGTTGGAACAAATCATCTTAAGATTTGTGTGGAATCAGAAAAGATCCCGAATAGCCAGGGGAATATTGAAAAAGAAAACCAGAGCTGGGGACATCACAATGCCAGATTTCAGGTTGTACTACAAAGCTGTGGTCATCAAGACAGTGTGTTACTGGCACAAAAACAGACACATAGATCAACGGAACAGAATAAAGAACATAGAAGTGGGCCCTCAACTCTATGGTCAACTAATAGTCAACAAAGCAGGAAATACTATCCACTGGTAAAAGGACAGTCTCTTCAATCAATGGTGCTGGGAAAATTGGACATCCACATGCAGAAGAATGAAACTAGACCATTCTCTTACACCATACACAAAGATAAACTCAAAATGGATGAAAGATCTAAATGTGAGATAAGAATCCATCAAAATCCTAGAGGAGAACAGAGGCAACACCCTTTTTGAACTTGGCCACTGCAACTTCTTGCAAGATACATCTATGAACGCAAGAGAAACAAAAGCAAAAATGAATTATTGAGACTTAATAATAAAAAAAAGCTTCTGCACAGCAAAAGAAACAGTCAACAAAACTAAAAGACAACCTACAGAATGGGAAAAGATATTTGCAAATGACCTATCAGATAAAGGGTTAGTATCCAAGATCTATAAAGAACTTATTAAACTAAACAGCAAAGAAACAAACAATCCAGTCATACAAATGGGCAAAAGACATGAACAGAAATTTCACCAAAGAAGACATAGACATGGCCAACAAGCACAAGAGAAAATGCTCCGCATCACTGGCCATCAGGGAAATACAAATCAAAACCACAATGAGATATCACCCCACACCAGTGAGAATGGAGAAGATTAACAAGACAGGAAACAGCAAATGTCTGGAGAGGATGTGGAAAAAGGTGACCCCTCTTGCACTGTTGGTGGGAATGTGAACTGATATAGTCACTCTGGAAAACTGTGTGGAAGTTCCTCAAAGAGTAAAAATAGACCTGCCCTACAACTCAGCAATTGCACTGCTGGGGATTTACCCCAAAGATACAGATGCAGTGAAAGACCGAGATAACTGCACCCCAATGTTTACAATGCAATGTCCACAATCGCCAAACTGTGGAAGGAGCCTCGGTGTCCAACGAAAGATGAGTGGATAAAGAAGATGTGGTTTATGTATACAATGGAATATTACTCAGCCATTAGAAACGACAAATACCCACCATTTGCTTCAACGTGGATGGAACTGGAGGGTATTATGCTGAGTGAAGTAAGTCAGTCGGAGAAGGACAAACATTATATGGCCTCATTCATTTGGGGAATATAAAAAATAGTGAAAGGGAATAAAGGGGAAAGGAGAGAAAACGAGTGGGGAAAATCAGAGAGGGCGACAGAACATGACAGACTCCTAACTCTGGGAAATGAACAAGGGGTAGTGGAAAGGGAGGTGGGTGGGGGGTTGGGGTGACTGGGTGACGGGCACTGAGGGGGGCATTTGACGGGATGAGCATTGGGTATTATGCTATAAGTTGGCAAATCGAACTCCAATAAAAAAAGTATACAAAAATAAACCCCCATGCTCTGTTGTTCAAATAAAATATATATGTGGGCTATATTTGACCTGTTGACCTCTTTTCAGATACACAACCTTGCATTTGATCTTCTAACAACTATTTGAAGTTGACTTTATTGACAATAGTTTGCAAATGAAGAGACAGAAGCTCTGTGAGGTACAAAAAAGTCTTGACAAAGTAACTTAGCTAGTAAGTAGGAGGGCAGGAATAAGAAATTGAAGTTCTGTGGACCTATTTTTTTATAAAAAGCTTGTGGGGCAGGAAGAGTCAGAAAAATGCTAATAATTTTGGTACTTACTCATTCTTCTAACATCTAACTCATCATCATGCCACCTTCTCCATATTTTCACACATTGTTAAAGAACATGGTCGTGTGTGTAATTCCTTACAGTTAATGTGCTTCTGATATGTCAGAGGTCTCTGACTTGCTGGTTATACATTGATTTGCTCTCTGAAGGGAAGAAGAAGTTGCTGAGGGAAAAAGGGGAGCTACTGCCTTCTGAGCAGGCTGGTCTGTCCAGAGTAGACCCAACACACAGCTTCATATCTCACTAGGGCTGTCTGGGTAGGATGCTTCAGAGGAGTGGTGCAAATTAGAGACCTGAGGTACTAACTTTAGGCCAAATTCAAGTGCCAAAATATGAGCTTTAGAGTCAGAAAGAGTTGGATATAAAGTATCTTGTCCTGAGTGACCTTGAGCAATCTAATTAAATCCTCAATATCAATTCTGTTGTTTGAAAATGGAGAAAAAATTATTGTGGGGACTGAATAAATATATTTAAACCACGTGTTAAGAGCCACAGTTATTGAATAGTAAGTACTGAATTGCTGGTTCTCCTCTCTCTCTCCTTCTTTTCCCCTTCATGTCCAGTGGAGGAAGCTTGCAGCCATGTGGAGAGAAGGCAAAGTTGGGAGAGGATGTGTTCTGAACACTGGAAGTCCACAATCCTCATTGTCACAACCAGTACAGTGTTGGCAAGGACAATATCTGTCTTGGAATGCTCCAAATATTTTGTCACTCTTAAGGGACAGTGAACAGGAAACAAGTTATGAAAAACAACATACAAAAAAAAAAAAAAAGAAAGAAAAACAACATACAATTTCTGGAAACTGCTGGCATAAAAGCTCTGAAGGGGTCACATGCAGATTAGCATAATTTTTATTACATGTTCTATTTTTGTCCTGTGAGATACTTCTTTGGACTTCATTGTGCCCATTGTGAGGCTTTTGTTCTGAGGCTGTGAGTTTAATTATTTAGTTATTTATGAGTGCATCTGGGCATAAGTGCCACAGTTTTATTTCAGTGACAAATTTATGGTCAGTGAATTTTAGTAATTAATGAATAAATTATTTCTCCTTCATAAATGCCTCTGCAATTTGTGATTTCCATAACAATTCATAATACTTAAGAAAGGTTCTTTATTAGTTGAAAAATACAGTGCTAATGGAATCAGGAAGGGGAGATTTTAAATTGCCTTAATTAACTGTGTTAATTAATATCCAACATGTGTAAGATATTGGATTGGCTTTGGTTGACTTGTTTAGAATTCAGTTGCCTAAAATCTGCCTAATATATAAATGTACTTTGTTAAAAGAAATTCTGATTCTTTTGTGAAGTAAGTGACAGGAATAAAAGGATTTCCTCTATTATAATCTTTGATTCCTGGCATATCCCTAAAATTTGCCAAAAGAAAAAAAATTAGCACATGCAAACAAATGCACATATTGACTTTCCAAAAAATAAAACCATAAAGCCACTTTGTGATGTGATTTCAAGGAATTAGGACAGCTTATGAGAGTTTGTATGTTTAAAATCTTTTTCAAGAAAATAAACATGAAAAAAATTTAAATAAACTCTATTCTCCACAAATCACTGCACTAAGTGGACTGGGGCAAAAAAAAAAAAAAAAAAAAAAAGGATAAATAAGAATCCCTACTTCCATGGAGCTCACAGTTGAGTGAAGATGAAAGACATACAATTATTTAAATGCAGAATTGGGAAGAGTTTGGAGAGAGAGGAAATGCTGAGTATGGGGCATATGCAGAAGGCACGTGGCCCAACAGACTGTTTCCTTGAGGATGGTGAGGGCTTATTTTTAGATCCTCCTAGGGTTAGCATATGGCTTCTCAGTGGAAAACAACAAGAATTATTGTTGATTTCTTTTTTCCTCACACCCACATCCATTTCATCAACAATTCCTATCAGCTCTACTTTCAAAATATGTATTGAATCTGGACACTTACCACTTCTACAAATACCACATAGTCTAAGCCCATGCCCAGACTCCCTGTTTCCACCTTGACACTCTCTAATCAATTCTTTACACAGGAGCCAGAGAGTTTCCTTCTCTGATCTCATCACACCAACCTTCTTATTTCTCCAGCATGCTGACTTATTCCTGACCCAGGGCCTTTGCACTTGCTATCCTCTTTGTTGGAATTTCCTTCCAGATATTCTGAGGCCTCATTTACTCATTCAAGTCTCTGCTCAAATGTTACTTCCTCAGGGAGACATATATGACTACCCTATTTATTTATTTATTTATTTATTTTAAAGATTTTATTTATTTATTCATGAGAGAGAGAGAGAGAGAGGCAGAGACACAGGCAGAGGGAGAAGCAGGCTCTATGCAGGGAGCCTGACATGGGACTGGATCCTGGGTCTCCATGATCAGGCCTGGCCTGAAGGTGGCGCTAAACTGCTGAGCCACCCGGGCTGCCCTGACTACCCTATTTAAAATAACCTCCTCCTATGCCCCACTGACCTTTTTTTTTTTTTTTTTTTTAATCATAATACCTGTATCAGTCAGGGTTCAAGCAGAGAAATACGTCATATAATATCTGCATCTGTTACTAGATCTTGATGTCCATAGGACCACAGTCAGGAGGGGAGTGGATGTAGAGTGGATAGATCAAGGGCTGGTTGGGGCCCCACAAGGACAGATGAAGCCTGTGTTTATTTTTTGACTCTGACCTTAAAGATAAGGGTATCCTTCAGAAACCAAAGCCTTTCATCAGGGAGCTACACACATACCTGGCCAGAAGCCAACCTGGCCTAGGTATCAAAGAAGCAGAAGGAAGATCAGAAAAGGTAGTCCCAGCTACTGCTTCATGCCAGGGGTAACTCAGCAGATCATCAACAACTTGTTTGAGCTACACGGGGAAGGGCTGCTGCCCCACTTCAGCTCTCTACCCCTCCCAAGAATTCTCTTCTGGTCTAGTAGGAAAAACACAAGTGAAACTCTGGGAAATATAGCCCAGCACAGCCAAATAGACACATGACAAACTCATCATGGTATCTTTAGTACCTAACATTGTGCTGTATATTTGTTCCTTGAAAGCAACTATTTTTTCCTTGTTTTCAATAAAGCAGTATATGGCACATAGTATAGTTGATACTTAATAAATATTTATCAAATGAATATAGTAAGTATCTAAAGGTGAACTTCCTGGTGAATATATAGTCAACATACTCCTGGGTCTGAGGACAGGAGTAAGGGTCAAATGAAGAGGTCAAGAGAGCAGGCTAAGTGAACTGGTAGCTGATTTATTGAGTGAGCTGGACCTTATGAGGAGACCAAGAGCAGAAAGCAACTCTACCTTTCTCCTATTGCCCCTTCAAACATGCACTCTGGACTCAGACTTTCTGGACAGACCTTTAGGCAGCACCTGTAGCTTTTATGATACTCTTTATTCATAAAAGTAGTTTTATTTCAGTGGGGCTAACGTTAAGCCATTTAACTTTAAATCAGTCTAAAGCATTTCCTCACCCCAGGTTGGTCCTGATTCATGCTTGGAAACCTATAGTCAGCGTGGAGGACATTGTCTATTTCTCCCTTCCGGCCCTCATCCTCCACCTGCCACCTCTTACCAGTGGCTTGTTATGGCTCAGTGTTGGGTCACACAGATGAGGGGATTAGGGAGAAAGGGATTAAGGCTTCTGGACTGGTGTCAATGTCCTCTATTTCTAGTTCTTTCCTTCATGGGAGCTCTTGAGAATTCTCTAGCTGTTTCCCCGGTCTGGAACTCTCAGAGTTCTCCTGATTGCACTGCACCTTCTCCAGCTGGCAGCTTTGGGAAATGTGCACTTCTGCCTGTCACTGTGCTCTCTTTGCTCACTCCCTCCTGCCCCTCAGCCTTAGACAGTAGAAGTGAGTCAGATTCTTGCCTCTGTGGCCCAGTGCTCTAGGGGAGTGTTTTCATGACAGGAAGTTGGGAGAAGCAATCCTCTCTCCTACCCCAGGTGAGAGTTGAGGAAACCAATGGCTCTCAGATATCTCTTCCCAAAAGAACCCTCTTTTCTGGCTTCTTCTTCCCTCCTTCACAGAATTCCCTCTCCTTTTTTTTTTTCTGTACATGGCCTGGTGGTTACTGGTGGCACAATACTGATCTAACTGGTTCCAAAATCTCTTCACATGTCCTCCATGTGTGGTCTAACACCCTGCTTCAGGATGTGGAGGTAATTGCTACCTACTTTAATGATCTTGGGACCTCTGTAAACATGGGAGCCAGATAGTCCCATTTTAACAACCCATTTTAGAGGGGGAGGATATTAACTTCCATTTTTGACATAGGATTTATAGCAGAGTCTTCCTAGGTTTTTACCTAATTTCCAAACATCTCCCCCATCAACCTGTTGCTCTTGTCTAAAATAATATTACTAATTCTTTCTTGGGTGTTATTAAGAATTTGTTACCAATTTGAAAATGCCAAAATGGCCTTTGCATTCAATTGACTAATGTCATGATTTTTGTGTTAAGTATCTAACAAATATTTTATTCAGTCTTCATAATAGCTCTGAAAGGAGATGTTATTATTTTCATTTTACAGATGAAGAATCTGAGGCTCGGGGTGGTTAATATGCCAGGAAGGTCACGCAGTAGCCAAGCTCTGTAGGATTTGAACTCATGTCTCCCTGATTACAAAGTTTATTCTATGAAACTCTATATATAGTAATTATAGTATAAACATTGTCCCACTTGAAATACTTGTTATCCTTTTGAGATATGGGAGTCAGCCATCAGTGTCTGGGTCTACTGTTCTGTGGTGTGAGACAGGTTGAGAACAGAGTAGAACCTGCCAGTCATGGTATGAGCTCAAGCTAGAGTAGTTAAAAGTAAACAGAAATGCTCAAACCCAGAAGATGGGAAATTGTAACACATATGATCAAATAAAATTATCACAAATGGCTCAAGAGAATGGTTCATGTCAGGAATTAGTGCTTTAAGTTGAGAAAAAAGGAAATATGGATTTGAGGGCAAATCTAAGAATAGGTTCCCAGCAGCCAGAAAAAAATGGAATTTTGGATGGTGCATGAAAGTGTTCATCTTCAATAACATCTATGCTTTCCCTCCCCTTCCCAGGTAGGTGGCTGAACTACATCTCCCAGATCCTTTGCATTTAACTTGGAGTCATTTGACCAAGGTCTGTTTAATAGAATATGGACAGAAGTGATGTCTGCCACCTACGGGCCTGGCTCAGTAAAAAGTCTTCTGCATGACCATCTCTCTTCCTGTGCTCAGCACCCTTGGAATTTCATTGAAGATAGTGGTACTTTAGGACTGAAGGAGTCTGGGTGCCTGGGTCTTCCTGCTATCCACTGCTTCTTGCTCCCGACTCCTCACCCTGCCCCACTAACTGGTGTGGGCCTGTGGCATGAGAGAGAAATAAAGTCACTGGGAACATGGGCTTTTGGTGATAGAAGCCTGTGTCATGTATCCCGTCACAAAAGCATGCACAATGGCTTGTGCTGAATTCTGCTCAGTGTCATTGCTGCTGCTGGTGGCACCTCTGTCCTCTCCTTTTGTTTTCAATACCAGAACTCAAAGGGATCCAAGTGGCTAATGATAATCAAACTTGGACACCAGAGGGATGCCTGGGTGGCTCAGTGGTTGAGAGTGTGCCTTCAGCTCAGGTTGCGATCCCAGGGTCCTGGAATTGAGTCCCACATCAGGCTTCTGGTGGGGAGTGTGCTTCTCCCTCTGCCTGTGTCTCTGCCTCTCTCTGTGTGTCCCTCATGAATAAATAAATAAAATCTTATTTAAAAAAAAGAACTTGGACACCAGAGCCAGGAGCTGAGGCACAAGCTCCCGGAGTCTCAGTCAAAGCACAGTTCCTACTCAGTGCATGTGGAGGAGTGAGAACTGCAAATTCTGAGAGGCTGGTATTGACTAGAAAAAAGAGGAGAGAAGTGAGCTGGCAAATCACATCACATAAGCTTCCATATCTTGAATAGACTATGCTGGAGGGTGAGGAGTTGATGAGACAGAAGACAGAGGCCTTTTGTGGTTTTGAAGAAAAGCTGCCTTGAGAGTAAATGAATGGATCCTGGGGTACCTGGGGATCTCTATTGGTTAAGCATGTTATTCTTGATGTCAGTTCAAGTCTTGATATGAGGGTTGTGAATTCAAGTCTCGCATTGGGCTCCATGCTGGACGTGGAGCCTACTTAAAAAAAAAAAAGGTGGATCTTGAGAGGTAAGCACAGAGGATGTGAGAGTTAAATTGTGAGGTGAAATATTTTTTTTTAAAGTAGTAGTTATAGAGAAAGAGATCAAGAGGAAATGAAGGAAATAAAACAAGGAAAACTGGTGTTGACAATAAACATTAAAGATGGGAGGGAGATGAGTCAAAGTAACGCAAAAGTTTCAAGTCTCCAAGATTTGGAAAATGAATAGTAGTATCACTGGCTGTGACAGGAAATATTTGGGGAGAGGGATAATTTTTGATGGAAATGTGATGAGTTTGTTTTAGAATAGGTTGAGTTGTAGTGATTTTGAGACATCCAGAAATGTCCAGTAAACAGTTGATAAAGTACTTCTTAGGCCAACTTACCTTTTTCTTCTAAGTACAGAATAATTAGGCTTCTGTTTATTGGAGTCTTTAAAAAAATTTTTTGGGGGGGTCAAAACTGAAGTCAAAATAATATTTTTCAAGTGCTGAATATATATCTTAGGATGATGGAGATATTTAATACTTCTACCATTTTGTTATCTCTTATTCTATTTCCCTTGCTACCACAATAATTAAAGAGTCTATACTTTGTTCATGTTGCTAATATATTTATAAAGCGTGGCCCCAGTGATCTTTCATGCCCTTGCTAGTTGCAATTTATTTTCTGACTTGACCTTTCTGACTTGGCCTCTGCATGTGTCAAATTGTCTTATACACGTCCTTGATCTTTTGCCCTGCTAACATTTTGCATGTGATTACATTTCAGAGTTTGGAATCTTCAATCATGCAGTAAACAGAGATGCTGCATTAATTTTAAATTCAAGAGATTGAAAAAGAGGTCAACTTGGAGCTAGACCAAACTGAATTTCTGTAGGAGGAAGCATGCTTTCAAAGCCTGTATTTCAGCCAGATGATTGGTGAGTGACCCTTGTTGCTGATATATATACAGGGAGAGAAAGTAATGATTTGGAAGTGACAGGTGAGTTAGTGCATCACTACTGGTCAGTTTCCATTCTCCTCGGAGACCTAACACTAGAAGATATCAAAGACTGTTACAACCAGGAAAATGTAGGGGTTTAGGTCCCCATTGGATCTCCAGATTGTGCCAGGAGAACATCTGCCTTGACTAGTCAGTTTGTACCTTTTTATTTTCCTACATATGGTAGAAATATTTGGAAACAGCTCCTTTCTCCCTCCGAAGCTGTTACACAGCCAACCTCACTGGCCAGTTTTTCCTTCCCTTCAATGCCTTTCACATACAAGGTGCAGATCCAACCCTACTACTTGTTACTACCTGCGGTGATTGTCGGATGGTGGTGGGGAATGACTCTCTGACATGTATTTGATATGCTTATTCAAATATGCCCTCTGTCCATTGATGCTGGTAGAATGACCTCTGGCCATTACAAAGTTTGGCCTCTGCCTCTGCATGGGGCCTCTTTGCTTCTTCCATCACGTCCCCATTTCTAATCTTGTCAAAGCAGACATAGAGATGAAGTTTTTCCCTTTTCTCACTTCTCAGGCCATCTCTGTAAACTGATAATGTTATTGCCATGGATTGTATAGATTTAAAAATAAAGAGATAAAATGATAATTAGTGCTAGTGAGCATGGGACGAAATAATATACAACTGCGGTGTGATCTCTGTAGACAGAGGGTGCATCAGAATAAGCAGGGAGACTCTCTTTCAAAAATACTTACCTATGTTACATTTCCACCACCTCCATGGCAAGCAGTAACAGATGACACATCTAGAAATCCACTGTGAACTTGACTAGCATAAAGGAGAAAAAAGTTGAGCACCAAGTCCTGTGTGATTGATTAGAATAAGGTGAGAAAATCATTGCTCAGACTGAAGTCTTTACTGATAACAAATCAGAAACTGAATATGAAAACCAGACCAAATATACTCCTAGAATTCAACATTTCCAAGTTAAGTAGATTTAGAATTAGATTAGATTTCTTTATGCGTGAGGTTTAGTAAAATTAGAAAATCATGTTGCAATTATGCATGTTTTTATGGAAAGGGATAGTAATACTTAGCAAATGACTCAAATCATGGAGGAGGGCCCTGAAGCCTAGAGAGTGATGATTGCCCATGGTCCATGTGGTGTAATGGCAAAAATATAGGCTTTGTAGATGCAAGAGTCTGAGTTTGATTTCTTGGTTTGCCATTTGCCCTTGAGCCAGTTTAACTTTGTTTAGCCTTGGTTCCCTCATTTGCAAAATCAGGATGTTAATACCTGTGATTCAAGTTTAGGGTAGCCAGTAAATAAACCAACATCTGCAAAACTGTCAGGCATGTAATAAGCACTGAACAAATGGGGTTGCTAGTATTATTGTACATACTTAGAAAATAAAAAATTAGAACAGAATCTGTACCTACATTCTAGGATAAAGCCCTTTCTTTCTTTCTTTCTTTCTTTCTTTCTTTCTTTCTTTCTTTCTTCTTTCTTTCTTTCTTTCTCTTTCTTTTTTCTTTCTTTCTTTCTTTCTTTCTTTCTTTCTTTCTTTCTTTCTTTCTTTCTTTCTTTCTTTCTTTCTTCTTTCTTTCCTCTCTCTCTTTTTCTTTCCTTCCTTCCTTCCTTCCTTCCTTCCTTCCTTCCTTCCTTCCTTCCTTCCATCCTCTCTTCTCCTCTTCTCTCGTCTCCTCTCCTTTCTTTTCCTTCTTTCCCCCTTACTCATATGCTCCTAAATCAAGTTCTCATTAATAAAGACTAGCATTTGTAAGGAGTTTGCATACATTTCACATCTGCTACTCATGACAAGAAGGAGGTGAGCCAATATTTTAATCCAGCTGGAATGGTGGGGGACATTGACTTTGAGAAGTTAAATGACTTTGCTCAATAATGTTAATAAGAAATAGAGTTGGGACTGAATCCAAACTCAAGGTTCTCCTGCTCCAACCCACTCCAGCTTTACTTCTTTATAATCAAGTTTTTATGGGTCACCATTTTCTCCATTCCCTAATTAAAGGGGCAGCATTAGTGCTCCCCAAACATACTCTCTTATTCCACATATATACATATATTTCTGATATGATAATATAACTAGTATATTGAATCAATTGAACTCTGTAGGGTACAAGTGGAAAACTAATTTATTATTTCTCATTATCGTCCTTTCAAACATTATGGATATTTTATTCCTGTAACTGGAATGAAATCTTAACCAGTTTCTGATGTCTCCAGGCAATCTTAGATAATAAAATATCAACTGACTTTCCAGCCATGATTATAACTGGTACTTGACTAACTCTTCTAGCATAAACAATTATAAAGCTAGGCAAATATATATGGAGCAACCATTTTCAGATGATGGACAACAGGCAGTAATAGGCTGTAATCTCTGTGCGAAGGAAAATATATGAGCCCATGATTACCCCAGATTTCTAACTGGAGGCACTTTTAGACCATGGCGCAGGAATTTGGAATCCAAGCAAAGCACCACAGTCTAACTGCATGGAGATGGCAGAGTTTGGGGTTGCTACGGTTGAAATTTGCAAGGATGGATCCCTGAAAGGAGGCACCTGGGCAGAAAAAGAGTTTCATAAATCTGTATGGGGGTCCCCTTGAATCTTTGACCAAATACTAAGCTGCATGTATAGAGAGATTCTTCAAGGTCTGGCAGCAAATAGCTACTTAGGGAACTATGAGTTGACCTGCAGTTTTGGAGATCACAGAGTCAGGGTGGCATTAAAATTCAGATCAACCAAAATAGAGAGATCTTGCTGAAACTGCAGGCAGGCATTTAATTGGGTGAGAAAGGCTACAACTAAGATACTGGGCTGCTCTGGCTTATCAAAAGAAGTAGGAAAATGTGCTCTATAACCATTAGATAAAATAATCTATGGAAACAGACCCAGAGATGGCAGAGAAATTGCAATCAGCCAAAAAAACTTAAACAGCTTTTATAAATATATTCAATGATTTAAAAAAACGTCATTATTAATGAACAGATGGGTAATATCAGCAGAGAAATTAGAATTATAAAAAAAGAAATAAATGGAAACACTGGAACTGAAAAAAATAAAATATATGAAATGGAAAATGCCCTGGATGAGTTTAACAGAAGATTGAACACAGCAGAAATCAATAAAGTATCCAAATTGAATCAGAGGAAAAGAGACTAAAAAAATAAATGGCCTCAGACATCTGTGGGGCAACAACAGTGAGTCTAACTTATGAGTAATTGAAGTCCCTGAAATAAGGAAGAGTGAGATTGAAGCAGAAAAACAAGGAAAAAAATTAATGCCAAAATATTTCAGATTTGATCCCTAAATTTGAGAACAAGACTAAAACTATTTTTAAAAATTGTGTTGGAGATGTACAGTATAACAAGTTATAACAAATAAATTTAGCAAGGTTTCAGGATTCAAGTCAATGTACAAATATATTTGCATTTCCATATATGATATAGCAAGAAATAATCGGAAAAATGAAATTAAAAGTCAATTACATTGCCAATAACATCAACAATTATAAAATACATAGGAATAAGTCTAATGAAAGATGTGTATATTCTCTACATGAAACACCACAAAACAATGCTGAGAATAAAAACCTAAATACATGGAGAAATATACCATTTATGGGCTGCAAGATTTAATAGTGTTAAGAAATCAACTTTTCAAAAAAAAAAAAGAAATGAAAAAAAAAAAAAAAAAAGAAATAAACTTTTCCCAAATTGTTCCATGGATTCAATACAATGCCAGTTAAAATCCGAGCAGGTTTTTTTTCTTTTTAATAGAAACTGAGAAGCTGCTTTATATGAAAATGTGGATATAGCATAGCCAATGGTTTTAAAAAATTAAGAACCTACACTACTGTATTTGAAGACATTTTAAATTATAATAATCAAGATATTACTATTGATATGAGGATAGATGAATAGATCAATAAAACAGAAAAAAGAGTCTATAAATAGATCCCCGCATATATGATGTTATGATTTTAAAGATGACTACAAATTCTTAGATATACTCCTGATCAAGATGTGAAGTTCTCTTGGATCTGGATGGTCCTATGACTGCTTTAATCAAAGGAATATGATGGAAGTGACACTACATAATTTCTGAGAGTAGGTCATGAAAGGCCACACACCTTCTGCAGGTTTTCTTGGGATATTTCTTTTGGGAGAAGCCAGTCATTGTGTAAGATTGACTACCCTGTGACTGCCATACTAGAGAGATCATGTGTAGATATTTCAGTTGGCACACTCAGCTGAGCTTCCAGCTGACAGCTAACATGCCAGTCATGTGAATGTGTACCATCTAAGGTCCAGCCTAACTGAGGCTTTATTTTTATTTTATTTTTTCTAACTGAGGCTTTAGATTGTTGCCGTCCCAAGCAACATCTGAGTATATCTACATGAGAAACTCCAAATTAAGAACTGCCCAGCAGAGCCTTTCTCAAATTCCTCATCCAAAAATAGTGACCAGAATAAAAAACATGTTCTAAGCCATTCATTTCTGTGGCAGTTTGTTATGCAACAACAGTAATTGGATAATTGAATGAATAAATGAGAGTCTTTTCAAGAATGATGCAGGAAAAACTGAATATTTGTATGAAAAAAAGGAACTTCAACCCATACGTCATGCCATACATAAAACATTAGTTTAAATTGGAGGATAGAATCAAATGTAAAGTGGTGATTTGATGGCTCAGTCAGTTGAGCATCCAGCTCTTGGTTTTGGCTTATATCATGATCTCAGAGCTGTGGGATCAAGCCCTTTGATCGGCTTCATGGTCAGCATAGAGTCTGCTTGAGATTCTCTCCTTTTCCCTCTCCCTCACCTTCTCCCTCTGTTCCTCCCCCACCCTCACTCTCTCTCTCTTCTCTAAAATAAATACAACTTTTTTTAAAAAAAAAGAATCAAACATAAAGACAAAACATACAGAGCTTCTAGACAAACATATTGAACTATATTTATTTAATGATATATACTCAGTAATAAGAAAGAAAAATAACCCACTGATACATGCAACATTATGAATATACCTCAAAAATATTATTCTGAGAAAAGTAAATCAGACAAAAAGAGTATATACTATATTAGCCCATTTATGTAAAGTTTTAGGATAGGTAAAACTAATCTATAGTGGTATTAACAGTAGTTAACTCTACACAGGGAATGAAATCCTGGCACTGGTGCCCTCTATCTGTGGCAGATCCCTAACACTAATTAATTTCTTTTGATTGCGTTTCTGGCTTCCACAGAAATACTCATGTTGGATTCCCTAATTGTAATTCTCATAATTTGAGTCTCAGCCTCTGTATATCTGGCAGCTCATCCTATGCTAATTTTTGGGTTCTATCATGCAGTTGGGGGGGATCTCCAACTTAAAGTGAGCAAAGTCCACTTTAAGGTAGCTCTGGGTCAGCTTTCTTCCCAATGTGGCCCACATCTCACCACTAAAACCACTCACAAATCCTTGTCCCACCATGAATTGTAGTTTCTTCCCAGTGTAGGGTTTTATTCTGTAGCCACAGACTTCAGCTTCTTGCCTCAGACTTCTTCCATCATGGTTCTGATATATGTCTTTAGACCCCACATATGCCAGGCAGTCAAGGTCAAATGCTTTCAGCTATTCACTAGATGTTTCTGCTACTTTCCTTCCCTCCCTACACCACCCTTCCCTCCACTGTCTAGGAGGGGAAGTAAAAATATTATAGCCTTCCAGAATTTGCTGCAGTGATATTGCTCTACAATCCTTTTAACTTCCATCTTTCTATACCTCAAGAGAGTTGATGAGGAATCATGGCAACCTGATTTCTTATCACTCACTTTGCAAGTACTGCAGAGGTGAGCTTGCACTTTGTAATGTAAGGGTACTTAGTATCCATTGTCTGCTTTCTCCAGCTTTAGACTAAGGAAAAAAGAGTCCAATTTTAACATCTTGTTATATGAAGGGGTCATTTCAATGCCCTGGAAGCTGACCTTTAGCTGACATTCTTGGTGTTCCAAAGCAGAGCACTTTTCCTAAATTACTGGCTGCAGAAAATCTGTCAGAAAATTCAGTTTGTCCATAATTAGCATTAATGTCAAGTGTGACAGCTAATTCTATGATGCTTTCAGCAGTGAAAATTCTCTTGTGTTACCAGTCTTTCTGCCACCCACAAATAAAAAAAGCTGAGTGTCAGTGGATATAACTAGTTCTTCTCTGTTAAATAATTCTGTGTTCTCACTTCAGAATTGTATTCTTAAATAAAAAAAAAACCAATGTATTCAATAATATCATGGGATAAATCATAGTCTTATTGCTATTAGAAGAAAGTTTTAGTTTTTTTTTTTGTGTGTGTGTTTTAGCTTTATTGAGGTATAAATGCTACCTAAAAATCCACACATTTAATGTATACATCTTGATGGATTTGGACATATGCTTATACCTGTCCTTACCATCACCATGACCAATATACTAAGCAAATCTTTCACCTTCAAAAATGTTTTTGTATTCATGTGTGTGTGTGTCTGTGTATTTGATGGCAAGAACATTTAACATGAACTGTTTTCTCATATTTATAGTGCACAGTATTATATTGTTAACTATAGGTACTATATTTTACAACAGATATCTGGTACTTATTCCTTTTGCATAACTAAAACTTTGTACATATTGATAAATAATTCCCCATTTCTCCCTTCACCCAACCCCTGGCAACTGCTATTCTAATTCTCCACTTTTATGAGTTAAAACTTTTGTCAATTGCTATTGGATCTGCAGCATCTGTTGCAATGACAAATATCTGGGACTGAAGTAACATGACCTCCATGTTAACAAGTCATGCCAAACAATATGATTTAGTCATGGATTTCCCAATAAGGACAGTAACTAGAGTGAAAAGCCAACCAGAACCCAAGAGTGCATAGTGATGGCTTTCTTTGCAAAGAGAAGATTTTCTACTGGAAGGTTAAATTTCCCCCTTCTTCCTTTCTTTGTATTGCTCTCTAAATGTTGTTTTTAGTTACAAAATTGGTTCTCTCTTAAGAAGAGCTAGTGATTTCCATTCTCAAGACAGCAATATAAAATTGGCATTTCTTTCTTCCCCTTTTGGTTTACCCAAAAGCAACAAGAAAAGAATGAGAAATGGGAACATGATATCTGTTTCCAGTGAAAGTGAGAGCATAAATTTTGATCAATCATGTAGGCAAAGTATTATAAAGATGGCGGTGATCATGATCAAACCACCTCGGGACACGTAGAATTAAAAATATGACCATGTGAATAGATCCTAGAAACCATTGTACTTTCCAAGATAGAGTCTCATGTAGAGGCGCAGAACTAAAGCCCTTGCCAGGACATTGGGAACAAAGTTCATTAGCTTGCCTGGGTTTTCCCTCTGCTTGGTATTGTTCTGAGAAATGAGGAACAACATGGCTAAAGGAGGATTACATAACTAAACAATTTGCAAGAAGCAACCTGTCCTTGTGGTGATGGGTGGTACTATGGGAGTCTTTATGTAATAATCCTCCCTACAACTGAGGAACTCCACAGCTAGGGAAAAGTAAATTCTCAGAGAGCTCTCATAAATACTACATGTCCTGGCTCCTTCCCTACATGACAAACCATTGAATTGGTTCATGAAAAACTTATCTCATTCAAATGATAGGGGAAAAAAGAAATCAGCATATATCCATACAGTTTCTACTAGAAAGAAAAAAAGACACATATTGCTGATAAAGAATGTTCAGTAAACATACATTGCAGATGACTATTGTATCCAGATATCTCACCAGCCATTAAAGAAATTAAAGAGGCAATTGCTCTAACACAGAAAAGAGACCAAGCAGAAATAAAAGGCATCAAGGGGAGCTGGTTAGAGAGCACAAAGAGATGAACTGTGAGCTGAGAGGGTTCAGGAAAAAGTCACAGCAAAATAGAAATAAAAAAGAAATAAAAACTGCTATAGAACTAAAGGCAAAACGATTAGCAGCATAACAGAAACCTGACACTGATGAAAACACAGTAAGGGGCATAATAAAAATGAACACACTGAAACAGAAGCAAAAAGTTAAAAAGATTAGAGAAAAAGTAATAAACAGCCAAAGGTGATATAAATAGTTGGTGTCCTAAAGAGGAAAAATGGAGATAATGATTCAGAAAAATATTTAGATAATTTTACAGAAAAAGAAGAATCTATAGTTTGAAAGGGTATGCTGTTTCCTAGGAAAATTTTACCCAGAATGATACAAGCAAGCTTCAAGTAAAAGAGAAATTCCAATCAAAAACAGTAGTCCAGGCTCAGACTTCTTCACAGAAAATGGCGGGCAGTCCTTAAGAATTTTATACCCAGCCAAATTATGCGCCTTATATTAATACAAATTTTTGAATATGTTAGAATGCAGGGACTTTTGACCCTGTCTTTAAAAAATGACTAAAGAATAAGGGTGCCTGGGTGGTGCAGTAGGTTAAACATCTGACTTTTGGTTTGGACTAAGGTCCTGATCTCAGGTTCGTGATATTGAGCCCTGAATCTGTCTCTGCTTGGGATTCTCTCTCCCTCTGCCCCCCTTTCCTCACATGTTCTCTCTCTCAAATAAATAAATCTTAAATAAAAAACTACTAAAGGATAATGGATGTCCTTACCATCAGGACATGGATGGTAAGTATAGGAAAATGGTGGTGGTACTGAATCTACTTCATTGCACAAAAACAACATAACAGAACAGAAAACATAAATGCTACAGATCCTGATAATATTGGCAAAGGGTAAAGAGAGAGTAATTTATTATTATTTTGTTGTTTTTCTCATCTTTTACAGTGAAACATTAAAAGATATTATGTAAAGCTGATAAACTAACAGAGAGACGTGCAAAGGGGCACAAAGCAGTGGGAGTGGCATCTCCTTAGGAGGAATATTTTATCACTAATCTGTATTATATTACTGGTGCTGTATTACTGTTATTATGATCTGACTGATTTGATGTCTTTTGTTTGTTTGTTTGTTTTAAATTTTTCTCCTTTATCGAATATTAGTTGACCATAAAGTTCAGGGTCCACTTCTGGATTCTATATTCTGTTCCACTGATCTATGTGTCTGTTTTTGTGCCAGTACCACACTGTCTTGATGACCACAGCTTTGTAGTACAACCTGAAATCTGGCATTGTGATGCCCCCAGATATGGTTTTCTTTTTTAAAATTCCCCTGGCTATTCAGGGTCTTTTCTGATTCCACACAAATCTTTATGGTCAACTAATATTCGATAAGGGAGGAAAGACTATCCATTGGAAGAAAGACAGTCTCTTCAATAAATGGTGCTGGGAAAATTGGACATCCACATGCAGAAGAATGAAACTAGACCACTCCCTTTCACCATACACAAAGATAAACTCAAAATGGATGAAAGATCTAAATGTGAGACAAGATTCCATCAAAATCCTAGAGAAGAACACAGGCAACACCCTTTTTGAACTCGGCCATAGTAACTTCTTGCAAGATACATCCACGAAGGCAAAAGAAACAAAAGCAAAAATGAACTATTGGGACTTCATCAAGATAAGAAGCTTTTGCACAGCAAAGGATACAGTCAACAAAACTCAAAGACAACCTACAGAATGGGAGAAGATATTTGCAAATGACATATCAGATAAAGGGCTAGTTTCCAAGATCTATAAAGAACTTATTAAACTCAACACCAAAGAAACAAACAATCCAATCATGAAATGGGCAAAAGACATGAACAGAAATCTCACAGAGGAAGACATAGACATGGCCAACATGCATATGAGAAAATGCTCTGCATCACTTGCCATCAGGGAAATACAAATCAAAACCACAATGAGATACCACCTCACACCAGTGAGAATGGGGAACATTAACAAGGCAGGGAACAACAAATGTTGGAGAGGATGCGGAGAAAAGGGAACCCTCTTACACTGTTGGTGGGAATGTGAACTGGTGCAGCCACTCCGGAAAACTGTGTGGAGGTTCCTCAAACAGTTAAAAATAGACCTGCCCTACGACCCAGCAATTGCACTGTTGGGGATTTACCCCAAAGATACAGATGCAATGAAATGCCGGGACACCTGCACCCCAATGTTTCTAGCAGCAATGGCCACGATAGCCAAACTGTGGAAGGAGCCTCGGTGTCCAACGAAAGATGAATGGATAAAGAAGATGTGGTTTATGTATACAATGGAATATTACTCAGCTATTAGAAATGACAAATACCCACCATTTGCTTCAACGTGGATGGAACTGGAGGGTATTATGCTGAGTGAAGTAAGTCAGTCGGAGAAGGACAAACATTATATGTTCTCATTCATTTGGGGAATATAAATAATAGTGAAAGGGAATATAAGGGAAGGGAGAAGAAATGTGTGGGAAATATCAGAAAGGGAGACAGAACGTAAAGACTGCTAACTCTGGGAAACAAACTAGGGGTGGTAGAAGGGGAGGAGGGCGGGGGGTGGGAGTGAATGGGTGACGGCACTGGGGGTTATTCTGTATGTTAGTAAATTGAACACCAATAAAAAATAAATTAAAAAATAAATAAATCAATAAATTTTTCTAAGGAACAATGTATATTCTTACAGCTAGCACCTGGTATGGACTGTCCCCACAGCCTTGTCCTTGGGCATCCTCTGGATAAAGGTACAAGTATATTTACCATTACAAAGCAAACACTAAAATGATGATATCATCAGCTAAAAGGGGCAAAAGAGTAGAGGGCGGTGAACGGAAAGGAAAAATATATGAGCTAATTTCATCTTTGGTCAAAGCATAAAGTTAATTGGTACTGCAAAAACACACCACTGTGACTTTGAGTAGGCAAGGATTTATTAAATAAAGATGCCTGCAGGACAAACCACAAAGGAACGATTTCTAACCTTAATAATTCTAAAAAAGCCTTCTATTCCTTGAAAGAAAAAGGATTAAATGTATTCTGTAAAGTCATAGATAGGAATGTAATCACCAGAAAAAAAATTCTTCCAAATTTTCAGAAAAAAATCGAATACAAAATTAAGGTAAAAAAATAAACAAGACCACATAGGGAAAGAATTTTAAAAAGGGAAAATGAAGAAGATATATTCTTCCTCTGAAGAAAATAAGCTTTTTACTTCTCCTCCAGATGTCCCTGTCTCTTCACTTCCGGACTCACTTTTCTTCCTTTGTTCTCTTTCCCCTCCACCTCTTGCATGCAGAAACCATGAAAAATAAAATCACTTTTCTCTTTTGGAAAGGCTTGTGGTAGGGGGTGTGTGCTGGCACTAGAACAGAGAAACACAGGCTTTTATAATTAGAACTATTATCATCAATTGTTGCCATCACTTTGCCTACCTTTAATTATGCCCAGGAGTCTATAAGGCTTAAAACCAATGCCTAGCGTGTCACTGAACTGAGCGTCAGCAGGTAGTGAGGTAAGAGCACAGGTTGTGAAGAATGATACTTTTGAATTTAAAATGTGGCTTTGACATTTACTCTCTGTGGAGCCTCCTTACCTCTCCACGTGCAGCTTCCTCATTTAGAGTAGTGGAATAAGATGCACCTTGCAGAGTTGTCATGTAGGTAGTAAGAGGAACATTTATTGAACACTTATTGTGTGCCCAACTTTTTAAAGCATCTTACATTATATTAATTCATTGAATTCTCACATAGATCTGATGAGGTAAGTACTGTTATTATTGCCATTTTACAGATAAATGAACTGAGGCATGGGAACATGAAACTACTAATTCAAATCCATGTAACCAGCTAATGGAGTATCTAGGATTATGAGCCATGGCACACTCATTCTAAAACCTGCATTCTTAACCACTTTGCCCTACTGCCTGTTGAATTCAAAGGATTAGAAGTAAAATATGTCATGCATCTCATAGCAATACTTAGGTGTCAAGTAATAACACTGATCTCAAGGAGAGCTGGCCTCATTGGTGTTTCAGGTCAAGGCCTGGAGAGGTCAGGTGAACTGTTGATTTTCAAACCACCATGAGAAGGAGTTGAAATTTCAGAAAAAAATGAAGATTCAGAAGGATAGTGAACATTCCAGATAAGTAGTAGCTCACCTTTGGAAGCTGGAGCAATGAGCAGAAGGCTTGGAGCAGATGCCCTTGGCAGTAGCACTATCGTTCCTCAAGAAGAGAAGCTGTCAGTCTTTTGAAAAAGGAAGAGCCTAGAATGTTTTGGGGAATGGCTTTGAAGCTGTTTTGTCGGGTACTGGGCAGTCTGAAGGGCTTCTGTTACTTTCTGTTCTGAAACTCGGGGGATGCTCAGTCAGGTTATCTATAATGAATGGAGTTAACAGTCATTGCTCTCTACATGAAAGTTTCAATACTTCATCAGTGAGCTGCATAGATAAGCTTCTCTTTCACTTCAGTGGAAAGAGCGGCAGTGTGTACACAAACTCACAGGCACCCACGTAAACACACGTCCACATGCTCACATACCTACACACACAAATACACATGACCTTTTCAGGTTGTAGGTCCCAAAGGCCTCCAATCTGTTTAATGACGTCTGTCTGAGGTGAAAACTCCTTGATCTGCCCCTGTGGAAGCTGCCTTCCCACTGCATGAATTCTGCCTCTCAGGAGAGATTGCAAAGTTCGGCAGGGACCACAGGAGAGGACTTGAAATGGAAAGCAAATGTTCAGAAGAAAGGAAGTTGCTAAATGCATTGCTCCTTGAATGCAAAGGCCTGGTTAAAGTTTAGAGATAGAGGCCCTTAGGCCCCCCTCCGCCTCAACCCAGAGCCTGGGCGCTCGGAGGCAGCACGTCCCACTGGCAGTGAGCAGCGAGCAAGACCTAGGCCACCTTGTGCCTCTGCTTCTTCAAAGCTACCCAGAAGGAAAAGAACCTTATCCAGTACTGCAAACGATGAGCCTTCCAGATCACCTCATTCTTTGCTGCCATCCATCATCCCTTGATGTTATGGCTCTTGATTTCCAAAGTCCAAGTAACTTACTTGTGTTGCTCAAGCACTACTGCGTCCCTACATGGTAACAGCACCTGCTATACTGTTTGCCAAAAATATTTATCTCTAGTCACGCTGCCGTGCTGAGCTGGCGAAACAGATGCATTCATAATGCCTGCTTTATGCTGGAGAGGCTCTTTGCTCTTTGGCTCCCACAGAGACCAACCTGGCAGGAGTGCAAAGCCGGAGCAGCTGAAGGGAAAGCCTCCGGGCTCATTCCCCACCTGGCCTCCCAAATGTGCAGGCAGTGTGCAGCGCCTGTCCTGTGCACTAAGGGGGTGCAGACTCATGACCACCCCCACTGGCACCCGTTCCTCTGTTTTTCCTAGGACAGTACATGGCAGATGAATTGTTAAAAACTGTCCTATGTATCCAGGGCCCATAGGGAGGTGCAGGCTTTTGCTGTAATTATTCTGTACACCACTGCGCTGTTTAACAGGGATGATTGGCTATTTGGATGAAATTAGATTCTGAATTTAAAGCCACATGGGCATGAAATTATGTACTAACTGAGCCATAGGATTGCAGATAGACCCTGCCACCTCTGTACTTCAGGCCACCCAAGGAAGATGCTCTTAATCTTCCGGATTCTCTCTGAAGTCTGAGTTGGAACAAGCTCTAAAAGAAAATGTCGTGGTGAAACTGAAAACCTCGGTAAGGAGAGGACAGTGGGTACCTGCAGGGCTCGGACCCTTCCAAATGTTTCTCTGTGGTTGGCAATATTTCTTTTTCAAGTGACAGTGAATGTATTTTAAGTGTGGGTGAAGCAGATGTGTCCTGTTTTTAAATAGTTGTAATTAAAACAATGTAGAGATAAAAAAAGGAAATGGATTAAATCAAGCAAATAAAAAATCAATCAGATAAGATTGGATGTGTTCAGGGTGCTATGTACTGCATGTTTCCACTTATATGAGGTATCTGAAATACTCAAGTTTATAGAATCAGAGTGAAATGATGGTTGCCAGAGCAGGAGGGAGGGAGAAATGGGGAGTGGCTGATAACGGTGTAAAGTTTCGGTCTGAAAAGATGAGTAAGTTCTAGAGATCTGCTGTACAACATTCTGTCTGTAGTCAACCCTTACTGTGTTGTACACTTCAAACTTGTTAAGGGGACACATTTCATGTGTTTTTTGCCAAATTAAAATAAAATGTATAATAAAATCAAATATAAAATAAAAACCAATCTAGGAAAAGTGCCAGAGGAACACTAGGAGAGAGGACATGAGATCAATGATGACTTTTTCTAGAAGTTTTGGCCCCATTGCTTTTTGGTGAGTGAGGTCCGAGTGTCAGGTAGGGGCTCCATGAACATGCTCTGCTTGTCATCAATGTGAGTACAAGGAAAGTAAAGATGATGCTGTCCTTTTGAGCATTGTATCCGCCTTAACCTAGAGTCAGTCTATGAATATTTGTTCAAAGAATATGTCAGGGGAATTGCCCTCCACTGCAGATGTATAGCAGTGGATTATCTCCTCTCAAAGATGTACATGACCTCATGGATTTCTGAGTCAGCAGGAGACCAGACTCTCTTTGTGTCAGGGAGAAGCAATGGCAGTAGCTCACTGATTTTGTGGCTTTCCACATCACAGTGTGAAAGTTGGACTGACTCTTACCTGGAGACTCATCATGGTTCTCAGTCTATCCAAGAGGAGGGAAGAGTTCTGAGAAGACTCCAGCTCCCCTAGTAAGAATAGCCTTGAGCTGGCTTTGGCATATGCACTATTCAACAGCGGAGATGTGCCAACATTCATATCCAAATCCCTGAAGGAGTTCACTATATTCACATGTAGAAATCAATTTGTAAACTCAAGGTTTATACCCAGATGCTGACTGAGTAAGAAAGGCCTGAGATTAAGAGACAGAGTTTCCAACATGGGTAGCACAGGACAAGAGCTGTATGAGACATAGATGAGAATCTAGCATATGATGGATTAAAATTTTTTTGAATATTATCTTTCAGAGAAACTATTGACTGATTTTGATATTAAAAGTATTAAAATTTTGATATCAAAATCTATTTCATACCTTGTGAAAGTCATGTTTTATAACTATGCATAGTAAAATATACATATCAAAGATGTGGCCACCGTTAGTCAACTTTGAGAAAACTAACTTGAAGAAACCCTCCCGGTTTTGTTATAAACAGACACCTACGTCTCATGGCAGCCTGCAAGGTTGTGAGTGGGCCAAGTGAGGTGACTGGTGTCCTTATAGAATTTTATGTAGAAATAGCTTCTTTCTGGCTTGGTATGGTGCCCATTCATCTTTGGATGGGGGAAGTAAAGGCAGTGCTCACAATGTCATTATCTGCAGTTCTTTCACACTGAGGGCAGAGTAGCAATTCTTCAGAGAAGCTGATGAAGACCTTGATTTGGATTTCTGGGAAGAAGTGGAGGGAGTTAGGTTGGGGTAGGTAGGTCTTCACTGTCTCTCAGGAGATGTGGTTTTGGAAGAAGGCTGGTGGAACAATTCTCCGTAGCCTCTTTTATTCTGTAATTTGGTCTGAGAGGAGTCACTTGATATTCACAACAAAAACAACACTTAGTATTTATTGAGTATCCACTATGTTTTGGGGGAGCTGTATTTTATGTGTATCATTACATTTTTAAATGGTGAGTGCAACCCCATGAAATCAATAGTACTATGTCCATAAAGTGGATGGGAAAATTGAGGAGTAAAGAGACTTAGAAATTTGACCATAGCTAGGCAGATAGAAGTCCTCCTGTGAAGGTATCGTACAAAGAGGGGCAAGGACCCTAGCAAAGGGGATGGAGGAAACCGATAAACTTTTCAGGGTGCACTGGCTCTGAACCTACTAGGACTATATGCCACAGGCTGGACTTTCCAGGCACCACTGTTTGTGTATGTGAGAGTGTGTGTGAGTGTGTGTGTATGTGTCTGTGTGTTTATAATACTTGATTGTAGTTTGGGCCAAATGGGGATACATTACAGAGGCTAAATGGAATGCCCCGCAAGTAGAAATTAAGGATTCATGGGTTATTCCTAGCTAGACACCTATCAAATAAAAGTGATTCGTGCTGCCCACTGGAATGCTAGAATAACAGTTTGATAATAATATATGACACTTGCTTCACAGAGTCCTACTTTTCCAAAATAATTTCCTGGAACCAACATTATAACGATCTTCTTTTAAGTCCATCTCCTTAAAATTAGACTCTTTTGATGTTAGGATCAGAGGTTGGAGCGGCTATCAGCTTTACTTGCTCTTTAGCCAAGCTGCTGAGATTTATACCATAATGGCTATTTTCCCATGTTTTCTGAAATTTCCCCGATTGGGAAGTGGAAGGCAGGAGAACAGTGAAGAATGTGCAAAGCAGAAATAAATCTTTAGAAACATTTATTATAGTGGTTCCATTCTTTTCAGCTTCACTAAAGCAGATCAATGTACACCCAAGATAGTCTAGGTTTTAAAAAAAAAAAAAGAAAAGAAAAGAAAAGAGGAAAGAAAAAAAAAGAAAAGAAAGGGTAACAAGGTAAAAGTTTATTTGGCAGGATTTCTCTCAGGGGAGGGAGCATTTTGGTGTGTGCTCAGGATGGGAAGTAAGACCCAGAGGCCTTGCCCAGGAAGGAAAGGATAGTCCCCTAATCACAAGATATCACAAGAAAAGAAATCTGTGTGTAAAACAGGTAAATGCAAGGAATGAGGGTGGGGGATGATCCAGAGCTGAAAGCTTCAGTAGCAGCACAGCTATAGAAGGTTCTGAGGGAAGAAAGATGTGCTCCATGAATTTTTAAGTTGATTTTTGTCTGTGTTCTGGCAATTCCTCTTCTCAGTTTCTGCTCTTCAACTACTAACAGAATAATCTTCAGTGCAATAGACATTTCTCACTCTTTTTAGGGGGATAGAAGTGAATTCTTTTGTGGAAATTTGAAGATAACTTTTTCTTGTGTTTGGGGCAAACAGAAATAGTAGGTGGGAGTACACGGGATAGCTAGTGTCTGCATTACAGAGTGATAGTGATAATAACTTATATTAACTAGCAACCTTCATATTTTTTTAACCTTCATATTTTTGTAATTGAGAATATTCCATTTTGTATTTAAAGTGTTTAGTTTTGCTTTGCTTATGATTCTGTCTTTTCCTTTAAAAAAAAGATTTATTATTTTAGAGAGAGAGAGCATAAGCAGGAGGGGCAGAGGGAGAGGAAGAGAGAGTCTCAAGCAGACTTCCCGTCGAACTTGGGGCTGACGTGGGACTTGATCTCAAGACCCTGAGATCACAACCTGAGCTAAAACCAAGAGTCAGATGCTTAACTGACCATACTACCGAAGCACCCCTCTATCTTTTCCTTTTTGTGTGGCATTTCATACGACTGCCTCGAGAAAAGCTAAAGTGGTCAATTACCTCTTGGCATAATATGCCACTTGTGGGTAATCTGTTGGTTTCTCAAATGAATGATATGGTTTGTGACTTTTTCAAAGGACAATCCACGGCTTGGCAAGCTGTCAGATTACAATAGTTCCCCTTATCTATGGTTTTGTTTTCTATTGTTTCAGTTACTGATGGTTGAGCATGGTCCGGAAGCAGATGGTTCTCCATTTGATGAACTGTTGGAAGGTAAATTGTCCCCTAATGCTACAGTGCCTGCATCATTTCCCTCATGTCATCTCAACATGGAGATATTTACACCTTACATCATCACAAAATGGGTGAATACAGCACAATAAGATGTTTTGAGAGAGAGAGAGAGAGAGAGAGAGAGACAACATTCACATAACTTTTACTACAGTATATTGTCATAACTATACTATTTTATTATTGTTGTTAATCTCTTACTGTGCCTAATTTAGAAATTAAACTTTATCATAGGTATGTATGCTCAGAAAAAAAAAAACCCATAGTATAGATAGGGTTAAGTACTATCTGGGTTTCAGGCATACATTTGGGGCTTGAACAAAGGAGGCCTACTGTCCTCTGCTATAGTGCAGACATACCATATACTCTCCTGGAGAACTAGGTCTGAGTTGCAGAAATAAGAAATAAGATTACAAGAGAGAATGCATTGTCCATGGTGAGTGTAAATAAATGCAAAGGCAGATGGGAATGGAGAGCTGTTTGCCCTGCCTGACGGAAGGCACAAGAGACTTTTGAAGATAATATCCTTAACATTTATATGGCTCTTCATATTTTTAAAGTGCTTCCTGGTAATTAAGAGTCATTAATCAGATATTAACTGCAGGTCATTCAATGAATTAGCTGTTGATTTAGACTGAGAGCTGTGCATAATTTTGCAGCTAGGAACAAGCATGATTCCTTTTACATTTCACAAAAATCTTGACTTTCTTATGCTCATTGAGAGTTTCAATGTGTGTGTTTGCATTATGGATACCAATATGTACCTATTTTAGTATGAATTCACATTTATATAGAATACTAATTTGTGATTTATTAGTTTGATATAGTGGTCCCCCTTTGTCCACAATTTCACTTCCTGCGGTTTCAGTTACTCGCAATCCAGAAGCAGATAATCCTCCTCTTGATGAATTGTCAGTCAGTAGTTATGCTACATGACAATGTCAATGTCGTTCACCTCACGTCATCTCATCACACAGACGTTTTATCATCTCATCAAAACAAGAAGAAAGGTGAGTACAATACAATGAGATATTTTGAGAGAGAGAAACTATATTCATATAACTTTTATTATAGTATATGGTTATAATTGTTCTATTTTATTATTTATTATTGCTGCTAATCTCTTACTGAGACTAATTTATAAATTAAACACTACCATAGGTATGTATACATAGGAAAAAACAGGTATATAGGGCTTGGTACTATCTATAGTTTCAGGCATCCAGTAAGGGTCTTGGGGTGTATCTTCTGTCAAAAAGGGGGAACAACTGCATTCACAACACCTATGGAGATAAGACTATATAGGGAAACTCTTAAGTTTTAGAAGTGTCACAATGAAAGTCATCTCTGAATGCCCTTCCCTAACACAGGGGGGCATACTGGCATGGAGTAGCCAGTAAAAACATACAATAGATTCTTCCTTCTTCTATAGTTTGAATGTTGTTCCTTGGATGCACTGAAAGATTGTAAGGGGATCTGGAACAAATACCATTTTCACTGCAAGTGGATGCCTTATCTAGTTGGCTATTTCTATGAATCATAACTCAGTTTATCTTCAGTCTAAGTTGAAATGAATTATACATAAGAGACTGAGGTTTATTTGGCATATTTATGTCTAACTATCAAGAAACACTTGTTCCCCACTAGTATTTCTGCATACCTATTCTTCAACCAATTATTACAAGTAATTGAGGTTTGTAGGAAGCCATACATCTTTGGAGCTGAACTTTTTTAGAAATTAATGGGGACACCTTTGTCTTTGATGCTTGAATATATTAATAGGACTATGATTCTCATTGGTTTTCCTATAAATGCTGTGAAACTGTGGTTATTTCTCCCAGCAAAGCCTCCATATTTCCCTTCTTCCATAATCATACACAGTCTTTGCAGCCAGATGGCCTGGATTTGAATCCTGATTCTCTGACTTACCAGCTATGTGACATTGAGCAAATTACTTTGCTTTTCTGACACTTACTTATCTGCAAAATAAGGAATAATTTCTCTCCTGCCTTCAGTTATTAGGAGGGTTAAGTGAGTGAATATTTATAAAGTGCTTAGAACAGTGTCTGGCACATTTGTACTACTACAAAATTATCTGTTAAACCTATTAACGGTTTCACATTTCAAAAATGCCTTGCTAAGTTCACTATAGAAGATATTCTATTAATGTTTGCTCAGTCTTTTTAAAATTCACTATTTAAAATACTTTGCCAAAAAATGGGTTCAGATTTCTTCAGTTAGCAAAAAAGAAATTATACTTTGCTATGGGTGAACTTTAAAGAACAAAAATTGGCTAAATTTGCACTACAAAAACCTACTTTCTTTGAAAATAATAGGGACAAGAGGGCTGGGCCAAGGACATTTGGGGGTGGTTATTGAACATTGTGGATGAGATGGCAAGGAAGAGAAGGGCTGGATTAGCTTTAGCTTCTCATGAGCCACAGCTCACTGAGGTCGCTCACGAGTGAGTCCAAGGCAGGAAGCTTGGGAGGTCTCGGCAAATCTTACTTGGAGATCTTCAGCTTTACTCACATCATATTTCACTGCTATATAGGTTAAGGAAAAGTCACAAAGCAAGCCAACGGCCAGTAAAAGGGGAGTGATTTGTTTCAGGAATGTTTAAATGTTCCCCAATTCTCATATGGAACTATTTCCATTAAGTAAAAACATTTTAATGTTATACAACAAACTTTTAGAATGCCAAGTTTTGTCTGTAACAAAACAAATACGAAATAACAGGCTGTTAAAATTCCTAAAAGATTGTGTTATATTTAGAATTTTTCCTTGGAAGCAAAATTTCAAGATAATTCATTGGGATCATGCAAATGAAGTGGGGAAACTGAAATGTGTACCACTGATGCTCCAGCCCTGAGTCCACTGTAGAAACAGTTGTCCTTATCTGTATTTCAAAAGCTCATACAGATCTGGTATTTCTTCCCAAGATTGGCTCTACATTCTCCTTTTTTTCATAATGTTGATTTCAGGTTAGGAGGAAAATTAAATTAGAGCAGGCTAAATTATAGTTTGATAAAAAATGATCCCACCTCTCAACTGGTAACAGACTTCTGTTTTGCATTAGAGCAACATCCTGGAGCCAAGTGCCCCTCTCCTCAAGTCTAAAAGATTTGTGTCTTTTACACTTCCTCAGCCCTGCTCCTCCTCTAGATATAGATGTCTATTGCTTGTTACTCAGTACAAAGCTCATCGTGGGGACTGGAAACATCTCCTCTTTCCTCAGGGACAGATGACTTTTTCTCTTCCGAAACAGATTTTACCTGAGCCCTGGAGGTGGGAATGTTTCCTGTCCCTCTGCTGGCACTTCAAGCTTTTGTTCTAAAATGGTTCCTGGCCTTTGAGAATTCATTAAAATTTTAGCTGGTTTTTTTTTCCTTACCTACTTTTATGGTGGCTAACTCTTCTTCCTAGGCTCTGCCAACAATGACAGTCGCGTGTCTTTTCCTGCTCTGAGAAGATTGGTACCATCTATACTTTCCTTGGTGCCTTGTCACCTCACCTCTCTGATGGCCTCATGAAAAGCTATGATTTTGTAGACTATCTGACTTTTCTACTTGTTAGGATGGGAGCGATAATCTCCTGTAGTTTAATGCATTTTAAGCAGAGGGAGAACTGATATGGAAGCTTTCATCAGACTAATTGTCTATGCTTCTATGTCCCAGACAGGAGCTGCAAAAAAAGCAAGAGTTTCAGAAATTCAGAGGAAAAAGCCATATTTGACTCAAAGGAGCACACTCTTGTTTATCTTATTAATGATGCAGAGAACTGGTGACTCAGTATATCCTATTCAAAAATTTCTACTTAGCTAACTGTTCGTGTGGAATTAATCATAATCTTTCTATCTTACAGTCAAGACCAATTCAGTTTGATCCCCAAATGCTTTTTTCCACATCTCTCAGCATGCTCAGCTGCACCTGTGCTTCAGCTGCAGGAGTTCACAGACCTCAGAGTGGGGTCAGACTTCCTTCACTAGAGTCCAGAGTGGGCTACTTATTAGCCCTGTGATCTGCGACTAGCTGCTTAACCTCCCCATGGCTCAGCTTGTTGGTTTGTAAAATGGAGAAAGTAGTAATACTTACATCATAGCTTTGCTATGGGGTGCCCAACCTGGTCTAGACTATTCCAATTTCTCTGAGAACCTCTTCTGTAAAAGTAGAGTATCTAAAACGCTCATGTTCAGCTCAGGTTCAAACTGGTATCATACTTCTCCTTGCTTGTCTTCAGATTAGCCTTTGTGAGCAGGTAAGAAATGTGAGCTACCTCATATTCCCATATGAGGAATAGTAGGAGGTCCTTCTAATCTCCTTGGGACAGTAGGTGAAGCTACCTGATTTCATGAGTTCTGTAATATATACCATTATTCCTAAGCCTTTTCTCCCATTATCCTGTTTAGCTTAAAATCTTGTTATTCCTACTAAAAGAGTGTTAAGATCAAATAATAATGGACTTGAAGTTCTAGGTATCAATGGAGTCTTAAAAACCATTCATTCCCTGGAATGAGGCCCTGCCCACTGTCTTGCACTAGGAGCCGCTTCAAGGAAGTAGCCAAGGAAGGAGAGAGCAATGTGTTGTTGAGACCATCTGGAGTGTATACAAGACTGAAATTTAGGACCCCTATATAAACTTTGAAGATTCTGGCTGGTGGATGTGGATCTACTCCTCTTGCAGGCACCATCGATAAGCCTCATAAGTTCTCTTGCTTGTTAAAACTGCCACCCACCAATCTAGGGTGACTGGCCTCTGTCTTCCATTTCTACTTTTCCTCTGTGTCTGGGGACTAGTTTCAGATTTCAGTCAGGGAGCCCTCCAGGTTTTGAACCAACAGAAGGAGAATGTTCCCTCTCTCAAACTTAATTTCTGAGTTCTTTCCCAGAGACTATATACACGTGTGTCTATTTAATGCTCACAGAAAGATCGGCTTCTGGAGTTACTCTGGGTGGTAGACAGTTGGCCTTGCTCTAATGAGTTCAGACCCTTTAGATATACTTAGCTGAACTTAGTGAGTAACGAAGGTAGATTACAAAAGGTTCCTGACACTGCATTGTTTACAGAGATGAAGTGAGTAATTTGCCAAAAGAAAAAAAAAAGAGAGAAAAGAAACTTCAAGGTTATGTTGTAGCATATGAAAAAGCCATAAAGTGGCTTTTAATGTCTAGAATTGCAGCCAGGTACAGTGTGAGGGAAAGAACATTTCTGTGATGGGGAATGTTCATTATGCTTATTCTTAAATCCCTTATCCAGCCCATCCCTGTGCCGGACATGTAGTAGGTCTGTTGGTTGATATAGCATGTACTGAACAAACACGTGTTGTTTGATTGATGCCTACAAAAGCTCTAGCCTATTTTGTCACACACTTAAACATACACACACAAAGCCACCATAGGCTTTGAAAATGAAGATTACAGTCTATGCAGGTAGCTGTCATCTATTGAGAATCTACCATATGCCTGTCTGTGCGTTAAGGAGTTTACGTAGGATGACTCACTCATTCTCAGAAGAACCTGCAAAGGTAAATATTATTATTATTACCTCCTTTTTCAGTATGAGGTATCAGTGATAGAGTCAGGATTTGGAACTGGTATTCTGATGAGGTCTAGAAGACAGGGAACTGAAAGAGAGGTAGAGGGTTCTTACCTTTCTTTTGCTCTCCTGTCATCCTGAGATGGGATGAGGTCTTCCAAAACTGGATCACAGGGTATGGAAGACTCATTTATACGTCATTTGGATTTCTCTTTATAGACAAGTGTATATAAAATCAAGGAATTAATAAATACCTCCAGCTCACTGAGCCATAATAAATTCCTATGCCATATTCCCCATTTTTAAATTTTTAAAAAATTAAAGATTTTATTTATTAATTGAAAGAGGATGAGAGAGAGAGAGAGAGAGAGAGAGAGAGAGAGAGAGCATAAGGGGGAGGGGCAGAGGCAGAGGGAGAAGCAGACTCCTCGCTGAGCAGGGAGCTTGATGTGGGGCTCAATCCCAGGACCCTGCCACCACAACCTGAGCTGAAGGAAGATGCTTAACTGACTGAGCCACCCAGGCACCCCATCCCCATTTTTAAATCGCTAAAAAATCATACTTCTCCTACTTCCTCTGAGTGGCATTCTTTAGAACTATTGTTAGCCTAACAGATCCCCTGGTACTCTTCTTAAATCATTGCATTTAATTTTATCCCCTTTGTTACTCTTAATCCTTTCTGAATAATGTCTCATTCTACTGCTTCCTGGACTGATTTGAACTTCTCATTCTTTCCCTGTGGACTTTGCTTGTCCAACATACTTATTTCACTCTTGTTAAATTTCCTTATTAGTCAGCTCTTCCACTTCCTAAATTGTTTTGTGTTTCATTCTGAATGATTTCTGACATTTAAATTATTTATGGTTAGGAACTCTTCAGAACCAAATGCAATATCTTTCAGAATTGGACAGAATATGCCTGGGGGAAAAGCCTAAGTGTGCATCCATCATTTCCATCTTCTTTAGGAACTGTTGTGAATGAATTGTGTCCCACAGAAAGTTATGTTGAAGTCCTAACACTTGCTACCTGTAATTGTGACCTTATTTGGCAACATGGCACTTCCAGATGTAATTAGTTAAGATGATGTCATAGTTGAGTAGGATGGATCCTTACCTTTAATCCAATATAATTGGTGTTCTTATATGAAGAGAACAGAGAAAAACTCATGGGGGGGGATATCTTATGATGACAGAGGCAGAGATTGGGGTGGTACATCTACAAACCAGGGAGCAGCAAGGAGTGCTGGCAACTCCAGATGTTAAGAGTAAGGCATAAAATAAATTCTCCCCTCTAGAGCTTTCAGAAAGAGCGTGGCCCTACCAAATCCTTGGTTTCAAACTTCTAGCCTCCATAACTGTGAGACAACAAATTTCTGTTATTTTAAGCCACACACTTTGTAGTGATTTGTTATGGCAGCCTAAGAAACTAAAACAGGAACTAGACCATTTCCTGATTTATCATCATCCTCACCTGAATTGTAATAGCATCAATATACTGGGCATTCAGTGTTTTCCTGGCACTGGGCCAATTGTAAGATGTAATATCTGATTGAATCCTCATAACCCCTTGGTTTATTTTTCCTGATATAAAGATTAAGAGACTGAGCACTGGTGAGGTTGAATCCATTCTAGTAAGAGGTGGACCTTGAAATGAATCCACATGGATTGACTCCAAAACCAGTACTTTGAATCACTATGCTTTTCTGTCATCCACTGAAGCAGTATAATCAATTTCTTTTACTGATTTAAATTTTGAGGATTGTATTTTGTATACAGTATTCCAGCTTCACTTTTTAAATAGGATGAGGTCATTGTTATTCCCCCCACCTCCACCCCATATTCCATTCCATTTCCAATTGTTCTGGCATCCTCTGTGTCCATTATCACTACTCACTTTCCTTCTTTAGATACATTTTAGTCACTAGTAAAGTACAGAATCAGATCAGGAGAAAATTGATTATTACTTGTTTATGTTTCTGAGGAAGAGAATAGGTCAAAATAACTTCTCTGAAGCTTGCGATTCAAGGAGTTGTGTATCTAGCTCTTAGGACACAAATATGCTGTGTCTGCCTTTCCTTCAAGTTATAATTTGGTTAAAAAACTATTCTTGGCTGAAACAAAGAACACTAATCAAAGATTCCTTGGCTTCATGCTCTGAGGCAGTGTTTTAAAAAGCTTTTAAAGTGACCCCAAACCTTTTGGCATGGTTGAGAGAAAAGTCTAGAAAGGAGGAGCCCTTGTATTCTCCCTTTCATTCGATTACTTGATTTACATGGTAAGCTTTTATTTTTAGGTTATACATTAATAAAAATACCTTAAAGTTTTATTTTATTATCTATAAAGTAATTTTATGAATATTGTTTCATTTGATTCACACAACATTCTTGAGATGTATGTAGGACAGATATTATTATTCTCATTTTAGGAATGAGAAAATACACTTGTAGATGTGACATATCTCGCTCAGGGTCATACAGGCTACTGTATGGCTAATGGGAGTGGGGTTAGACTCATATATTGTGGTTTCTAACATCCAGTTAAATTTTCATAAATTGAGGCAACTTATAATAAAAATTAACATTTATATTGTATATTTAATCTCATAATCCTCCAAACCACATTATAAATTAGGTTTCTAAAATTGCTATTTCACTAACTCACACACAGAGACTTAAAAAAGAAGCTTATGAGGGTTGAGTAAATTGGCCAAGGTCCCATCAGTTGTAAGGTACAGAGGATTTGAACCTATCACGGAACACCTACTCTCTGCTGCTTTAACTGCACATCTTCCCAAAGCAAGCATCTGTTAATGGGAAGGTAAACTAAGGAATATGGATGATGATACACCAGAAAGGTCAATCTCAGCCTGGACTCAAAACCCAGACTCTAGTTAGACAGGTGACTGGAAGGGTAGTGTAAGTTGAATGAAAAGACAGAGAGTAGTCCTCTGTCATCCACAGCTCCGCTTTCTGCAGCTTCACTACCTGCATCAACCAAGGTCTGGAGGCAGATGATCCTTCTGCCGAATCATCAAAAGATCAATAGTAGACTAATGCTAGGTCACAGCGCTTGCGTCTTTCCCTTCTCTTCATCTCATGGTAGAGGCATTTCCTCATCTCACATCATCACAAGAGGGGTGAGTACAGTAAAATAAGATATTCAGAGAGATAGACTACATTCACATTGTATTAAGCTCATTGTTGTGACTGCTTCTCAGCCTTTTGGCTAAGATCAGGTATTATAGGATATTGTTATCATTCTTATATTTTTTCAGTTATTAATATCTTACTGTGCTAATTTATAAATTAAACTGTATCATAGATATATAAGATATGTATAGGAAAAAAGCATAGTATATATATATAGGGTTCAAGTATTATCCATAATTTCAAGCATTTGTGGTGGGGGCAGTGGGTCTGGGAACATATCTTCTGTGGATAGGGAGGGACTGCAGCGTACTTTTTTTTACAGTGAAACTTTAGTTGGGTCCAAATTATCTTGGTTCCTAACTCACATCACATAAATAATCTTTATTCTGACAGAGCATTTAAATAATTTACCTGACTTTTAAAACGGGTACTCATAGGCCTTCTTCCTTGTTAACATTTGTTTAGGTGCCCTGATGAGAGGAGAAGAGCTGAAATCCTTGAGTGATGATGGCTTAACCTGCTGTTAAGTGACAGGTTTCAGGACCAGACAATCTATTTCTAATCTATTACCAGTTATCAGAATCTTGAGAAGTTAAAACTACTTTCAAACCACAATGACATGTAATGGGGGAGTTGGGGAAAAAAACCCCCACAAAAAAACAGTCTCCAATTTTTTTCCCCTGCACTTTATTGTTACATATACTGACTATATATATATATATATAATTTTTTTACAGTTAAATCTTAGAGACAAAGATTGTTTCTTTCCAGAAAGCAAGCTGGCTTAGGAACTTTGAATGTTTCATACTGAGCAAATTTCTCTGGACTCATTTAAGAAAATAAATAGAAATCTCTTATTGCAGAGAGATGCTTGACAGAAAATCTTTGCACACTCACTATTGATTTATTGACTTCTCTGTAAAATACTTAGATTGGAGGATATTGGAAGATTTTCTTTAAATAATTCATTGAATGCCTTTAAAATGAATTTAATCTTTAGAGATATTCAGAACCCTTATTTCCAATGAGAAAAGATAACCAATTCTCTTGGAATTGTTTGTGTCCAAATATCAATGTTATGTGAATTATGTTTACTTTCATATGTGCCCTTTAGTGAAATATTCAGAGTAGCTTTTCATTTTTCAGAGCCAACTAATCTTAAATAATTTATTCATCTATAGAATCAGACAAGCATTAAATCACTTCCCAGAATATTGACAAAAATCCTTCTTCTTCTCAATTCAGCATATATTAAAACCCAAAATGAATTCAACATTGGAATAAGTGATGAATCTAATTTGTACTACATGTGGTTAAAAAGCCTAACATTGAGGATATATATATATATATATAATTTTTATCTTTAAAATTTTAGTGACTTATCTTTTAGGATGTTTGGTGATTTTATTGGTTGTCTTACTTCTCTGCTCTCTCTGCTTCTCTGCTCTCTGTACTGGATTAATTAAACACAGTCAATACATTGTTTCTAACTGTGGACTTCAATACAATTGGATGCAGTGTTACAGTACACCTTTTTATAATAAAGAATTTATCAGCCATCACTCCATAGTAAAGGGTTTTCTATGTCCATGTTTTGATTCAGTCTAGTTTTAGGTAGAGGACCAATTTAATGGAAAGACACAGTTTTCTATTTTATCAGTGATATTCTACAATTGAATAACAAATAAAACCAAATCAAGATGTCATCAAGATGTTGACAATAAAACTGGAATGATATTCTGACATTTTTTGGGGTCCCTTTTCTGATATATAATTTTCCTAGTTTTTTCTGTTATATAATATTTATTAGATCTTTTTTATAGAAAGCTAATTCAATGTCACATTTAAGAGTTTAGTTTCTTCTATTAACATTGGAATTTTTGGTTTCCCAGGTTCATTCCTTAGGATTCCATTGCTTTGGGGGCCTAGGTATTCTTTAGTAGAAATTAAGAGAAAAACAATTTGGAACTTTTTTTCTACTTTATTTTATTTTATTTTTATATATATATATATATTTTCATTGGAGTTCAACTTGCCAACATACAGCATAACACCCAGTGCTCATCCCGTCAAGTGCCCCCCTCAGTGCCTGTCATTTGGAACTTTTGCTAAGGCTCTGGTTACCTGAGTTTGGATACTTCTATGTGGTATATACAAAACTGGGGGTACTTTTGGGGACTGCAAATGTTCACTTTAAACTGACTTACTCCCATGTAAAGCAATACTAACTAGTGATTCTAGGCATAGGCTTTATGCTGATATTATGTGTCTGAGTCTGTGTTATTAGTTGTGTGACCTTGGACAAGGTGATTGCTTTACTCTTTAAGCCTCAGTTTCCTCATCTATAAAATAATAATAATAATAAAACAGTATTTGCCTCATAAAGATGTCATGAGAATAAAATATCTAGCAATATGCTTTGATATAGTAGATGCTCAAGAAAAAATACTCTTGTTCCTATATTAATTAAAGGGGCAGAGAGGATAGTAGGAAGACTGGAGATATCAGCTAAAATTTCATTCATCCTTACCTGAGGTCCCACTGCACCGGAGACTGAATTATGCATTTGAACATACATTAATGGGACAAGGACAGGAAAGAAATACAGTCAAGTGGTAACTCGTAGGTGGTAGAATTAGAAGTGATATTTTGTTTCTTCTTTATACTTTTCTGTGCTTCCCATATTTTATGCCATAAAGATGTGTTATGTTTTTAATCCTAAAATTTGTGTTTAAGAAATAATATAAAACTGTGTGGCCCTTTGTAATTTTTCTTCCTATTAACCCAGTTTCAGGAACCTTTGAATGGAGTCCCTTGGAGAGATTTTGCAGGATGATATTTGCTATTGGTATTGTCACAGGGTTTGAGATAAGGGCTACCCTCAGAAAGCTCAAAACATAGGAGTTAGACAAAGCTGGGCTTGAATCCAAGCTCTACCAGTAACAAGCTGTGCAGTTTTGAGAACGTGACTTCATCTTTCTGAGTCTGTTTCCTGATCTGGATCTGTAAAATGAGAGTGACAATCTCGTTTGCAAGGTTGTCATGAGGATTAAATCAAGTGAGAGTTCCTCTGTAGTGCACTTAACACAGTCCAACCCATAAAAGTATTCATAAAATGGTAGCTATTATTATTCCCAGAAAGATTGTTGAAGGTCAACTTCCCCTTTTTTCCGATGAAGCAACTGAAGCATATGGAAGTTACATGACTTTTCTGATACCTTCCAGACAGTAAATGACAGAGCCTGGACTAGAAGTCAGGTTTATTAACATTAGTATGGCATTCTTTCCAACAGACAGGTGTTTCAAAATGTGTATTATTGAATACAATCCTAACAATTTTTCTATATTGACATGAAACCCTGCTATTATTTGCTTATTTTTCTTTATGTGTATTTAAGTAACTCTTCCATGTAAGTAAATTTGTTTAGAAGTTGTGTGTCAATATTTTAAACATAAATTCAGTATCACTTTCAGTGTAATAAACAAAAGGTAATTATGAAATAAATTCAATAACACAATACAAATTTATTATATTTTTAGCTAAGTAGTATGAGAAGCAAGTTCAATGGGAGAACATTTCATGACAATAAGGAATTGTTGCCCATTAAAATAGTAAGAAATGGAAAATCAGAAAGATGTTAAGTTATGGTACCTTTCTGAAAGAGACTGGCCATTTGCACTTGGTTTCAGGATGGATCAGAATGGGTGATGACAATGTACAAAGAATGACCACGGAGTGTGTGCATAACCATGTCACTTCTGTTTTGGAAATGTCTGAAACCATCCCATGCCACTCATCAGATTTCCTAAAAGGGTCTTACTTAAGAAACTACCTACTTTATTCTGATTCCTTAGCCATTCATCCCACTTTCGTGTAGTCTCTGACTTTCCACGATGGTCTTACATGGTGTTACTCTTATGCTAATACGTGGAACATGAGTTTCATAGCAATGAGACAATCTATTTTCAGTGACAGGTTGTAATGAACTGAGAGGGTTACACTATCAAATGCACTGTGGTGGGAGTGATGGCAGTGTAACATATACATCAGTCAAATTGCCATGCTGATTGGGGATATAATAATGTGACCACATGCAGAACAGATGGGGTGAGGCATGTTGGCAAGAAACCTTCTCACCAGGGGTTAAGCCTCCAGAGTTTTCATCAGCAGTATGTGAGTAATTTCTCTGTCTCAAGTCAACATTTTAGGAAGGTAATTACTGAAGTACATACATGAGATTAGCCCTGCAGTCCTAGAAATTAAGAGGAAGGAAGCAAAGGAAGTCATACATATGACTAAGAAACTATAGGGAAGCCCCTCTCCAATTAAAAAACCTTTTGGTTCTAATCCTTTCACTTTGATTTTCTTCATCACTTTCCTTTATTTCTTTAAATTTTTCTCTCTGACAGATTATCATTCAATTTTTCAAGTAACTTAACTCTGACCTCTTCTCATTTCAGCTTATTATTTTTTGAGAAGATCTACAAAGGAGAAATGTCCAGTTGGGGAAAATAAAAGCTTGAGGAGATTATAATCAAAGCCCATGAAATACATGAAGAAGATAAAGATAAAATGGGTCATTCCTAGATTCTAATGAAGATTTTTCTTACAGAAAAATCCCAGAAAAAAACCCAGGTAACTGACATTTAAGGGATCTATGCTGAGATTTTTCAAGAGTCTTTCAAATTGTAAATATCAATGAAATATAAAATATCTCACATAAAATTGGAGAAAATATACTGAACTATGTGTGTGTTTCCTCTAGATTCTTAATGAGTCCTTATATTATAAACTGATGCCAAACTATGACAGTGGATGATTGGTTGGCTGATGATATGAGGATGATCAATTTGATAAATAAGCAGTTTGAGGGGTGGGAGCAACAAGAAAACATTTCTGTGAAACACTTGGTAGTAAATGCATTGGTGAAGCTACTCAGTCTTTAATTTTATCTCTTATTTGATGGTAATTTTCCCACTGGCTGGAACGCTAGCCAAAACATGGTCATGAATTGCTTTCTTTCCATTTTTTTATAAGATCTATTATGGATTTATTCACTTTATAGCTACGAGCACTGCCAAAGTAGTCATTCTTTAATTTATCCTAGAATTCTATGTCAAACTATATTGAGCATGTGAACCATCACTTTCTTAACCTTAAAATTCTATTAACAGTATTATCATTTGCCCTTTTTTTGAGAACTACTTTTTCTCAAGGAAAGAAGTGTGTGTGTGTGTGTGTATAGGTGTGTGTAGGTGTTTTAAATAACATTCAAAAAACTACTCTGTTGCTTCTGGTAAATTGTCCAAACAACACACATTTCTGTCTTCTGGGTCTGGAACATATTGTGGCCCAATTAATTTGAATTTCTCCACATATCTTTTATTGCAGATGACATAATAGCATATTTGAAAAAGTCTAGAGAATCAAAGTAATGCTAACTGAAACAATAAAAAATCAGCATAGTAGCAAAATATAAAATTATTATGTAAAAATCAATGGCAGACATGTACACAAGTAACTAGTTACAAGTTATAATGGGATAGAAGTCCCATTTACAGTAGTGACAGGTAATGCATGGAACAATAATTTAATAAGAAATCATTCTGCTTTGAGAATCAAATGAGAAAAACTTGCAGTATACTGTACTATCAATATAGTATTAGTATACTTAGAATTACGTTGGCTATTATTAATAGATGAAGAGTGACTTGAAGACAAGAGTCCTATCTTACTCAACTCTTTTATCTTCTACAGTGCCAACCAACATACTGGTCATACATTAGTATTCACTGTGTAGTTTGTTGTATCTAGTGGCAAGCGCGCAATTGATGGCCATTGGAAATTCCCAAAGATAAGGTAGAAATGTTCCTTCTCAGTTTTATGTGGTGACTAAGGGTTCCTGGGATGGAGCTCTGTTTATTTTGTGCATGATCCATGCAAAAAAAGTTCATCATAGTATCTGGTTAAAAGAATAGTGGGAGCTGGACTGAAAACCCAATTATCTGCGGAGATTTGCATGCTGATGGTGTTGCTGTATTTGAGTCTGCCAAGTTTGTCCAGTGGGGCTCTTGGAAGGAAAGTATATGTACATTCACAAAGCAAATATACTTAAAGAAACAATTATTTATATGAAAAATTTAAAATGACCTTCCACTCTGTAAACACATAGGATGATCAGTATTCAGTATCTTTCTGGTGGTTTTAGCCAACATAAAATGGCAAGAAAAAGTGATGTTGTACATATTTTAGAAAAGAAGAGATAACTTTTGTTTATTACATTGACATGAAAATTAACTATTTTATGAGTTAATAAAATAACTATTTTATTATAGATGATATGAAAAACCATTAGAAATAAAAGATTTTAGTAAATATAAGATCAACATATAAAAACCAACAGCATTCTCTTATACCAGAAATAACTTGTTAGAAAATATAATAGAAAAATTCTAACCCATCGTAGAAAATGCTTGGGAATAATAAATAAATAAAAATAAATAATAAAACCTAGCAGGCTTTGAATTTGATGCCATCTTCCCCTTTACTTTTAGATTATATAAAGGTCTCTTGCTACAGAAGGTTGCTCATTGGTACCAAGCCTCACTAGCTCTTAAAATCCCACTTCAGAGTGCATCGTTAGAGAGGCAGCAAGCTCAATGGTGAGAACAAGTCCAAAAGGAGGCTGCCTAGATTTGAAACTCAGCTTCAAGATGTAATAGGCAAATCACTGGCGAGCACTGGATCTAATTGTCTCATCTGTTAAATGGGGCTAATAATTATATTTATGTAATAGGGCTGTGAATATTCAATGAGTTAAAACATATAAAGCAGTGTCTGGTACATTGTACTTGCCACAAAGTGTGAGCTCCCATTAGGATTATCACTGTGTATCCTGTTTGATATCATCTACTCTGTGGTCCTACAGAATTTAGTTCCCCCTTAAGATACTCCCTTAAGAGTTACAATGAAGTTAATTTCATCTCCAAAATGTTGTTAACAGGAAAATGACAGATGAATGAACAGCAAAGATGGGTCAGACTCTCAGGTTCAAAGGATTTAGGCATGTTCTCCTGAATGTGCATTCCATCTTCCTACCTCACAAACTTCTATAAAACCTCCCTGATGGTTTTATAAAACTATAAAACCTTTCTAATGGAAAGACATGATATATTCCAGATGAGATTCAATATCATGGGTGTGACAGTTCCTCCCATACTAATATATACATTTAATTTCAGTGTAATAAACTCTCTCTGTGCTTTTTTCCTAACTTAGCAAGCTAATTTTAAATTTTGATTGGAAGACTAAATATACCAGAAAAGCAAAAAACAAATTAAAAATAAAAGAATAATAATGATGGTGTTTGTTTAATTATAAATGGAATCAAACAGTAGATCTCTAGTGATGGTAGCAGTCTAGTGCTGATTTCTAGTACACGGTACATATGGTAGCCATTAGCTACATATGGCTATTTATATATAAATTAATTAAAAGTAAATAAGATGAAAAGTTTAGATATGTAGCCATATCACATTTCCAGTGTTCAATGGCTACATGTGGCTATTACATTAGCACAGATACAGAACATTTCTATTAGCTCAGAGAGTTCTATTGAACAGTACAACTCAAAACAGATACATGATAATCTAGGATAGGATAAAGATAGCAATTCAAATAAATGGTTAAAAGTAGATTTTTTCAGGAAAACATTTAAATTTTTTTCTTGTAGGAAAAGTCTATTATAAAACAATAAAATATTCTGGAGCCATAAGGAAAAATGAAACAAGTAAGATTGTCAAAAAGGAAACTTTTCTGTAAGAAAACTATAAAGAAAATAAATGATAGGTGACAATCAGAGAATTTTTTAACCTAATTGACAAAAAGGGCTATTTAAAGAACTCTTGAAGATTAAATTAAAAAAAGGTAAATTGGGGTGCCTGGGCAGCCCAGTAGATTGGGTGTCCTACTCTTGGTTTCAGCTGGGGTCATAATCTGAGTCATAAGATCTAGGCCTGCGAGCCCTGTGTGTGGCTCCACGCATAGCGCAGAGTCTGCTTGGGGCTTTTCTCTTCTTCTCCCTCTGTCCCTACCTTCTGCATGCTGTGCTCCCTCTAAAAAACTAAACCTTGGGATCCCTGGGTGGCGCAGCGGTTTGGCGTCTGCCTTTGGCCCAGGGCGCGATCCTGGAGACCCGGGATCGAATCCCACGTCAGGCTCCCGGTGCATGGAGCCTGCTTCTCACTCTGCCTGTGTCTCTGCCTCTCTCTCTCTCTGTGTGACTATCATAAATAAATAAAAAATTAAAAAAAAATAAACTAAACCTTAAAAAAGACAAATCTTCAGTAGGAAAAATGAATAAAGCATATTAAAGATCAGTTCAAAAAAGAAAAAATACCATGACCATTCAACTTATGAGTAGATGGTCAATTTCTCTAGTTAAAAAAAAAACAACGTAATTAAAACAACATTAGATATGATTTTTTACCTGTCATATCATCAAAGTTTAAGAAAGAATAGATATAAGGCTTAGCTCATATTATTAAATGGAATAGAGATAGCTACCATATGTTTGGCAAGAAATCTGACAAGAACATAAAAATTTAAAACATGTTTACTTCTTGACTGAGCGATGCCATTTCACATAAAGATGTACTTGTATGTAAAAGATTATTTGCAGGACTATTTATATTCACTCCAAATGGAAACAGTATAAATGTCTGTCTATAGGGGAATTGTTAAATTAATTATGGCATATATGCATGTACATAGTGTACATAAATGTGCACATACTTAAATATGTGCATATGTAACAAAAATACTATATACCCATTCATAGAATGAGGTAGCTCTATATGTTCCAGTTGGAGGAATACCCTCAATGTACACTGAAGTAAAAATAAAGAATATTACTTACAAATAAATATTGCACATTTTATAAATTTATAATTAAATAATTGACTTACAAAATTATTTATAAATAAAACTGAGACTATTATATAGAATACTACCCAAATTTTGTTAAAATATGTTTGTTTTTTCTCTCAAACATGCATATTTTTATATGCTTAGAGATAAGTTAGGAGACTTAAAACCATTTATAATATGCTTTTAAAAATAAAAATATTCATGTGGTAAAATAAGAGAGTAGAGTTATAGATGTAAAGAAAAATTTGGGTAGCCCAAGAAAGAAGGCTTAAAAGTTTTCAGAAAATAAATTATGCTGGTCAGGTTGAGGTAAGTATTACATAATAGGTAGAAAAAATACTATGGAAGTTCCCATAGAGGTGCAACTAATTCTAATCTGAGGGAGGTGGAACAGGGGGGAAGGGGTCTCAGAGGATATTTGAGTTGGTTTTGAAAAGAATAGGATTTTATTGTTCCTTCTTTTTCACATCAAAGAACCAAGACACTAGAGGATTTCTGAAGCAATTCAAGCAATGCGTAGCACATAGTGGAACAATATTTGCAAGACAAGGTGTGAGCTTTATGGTTTACTTAGGGAAAATGTAATTGGGGGCCTGGTGCTTAGGATTGCGGGGAATGGTTGGCAGGCAGGGAGGATGGAGGAGAGAGAGGATGGTAGGAGAGTTTTGAAAGACAGCTTGGGTCAGAATTTACAGGACATACTGCTTTTTAATGAGTTTAGACTGTATCCTACGACCAAGCAATGGAGAACTAGTCAAGGGTTTTGAAGAGTGATGAAGTAAGATCAGACATGTGTTCTAAAAGGTAAGTTTGGTGGCTGGATGATGGATGACTTAGTGAAGGAAGAGACTAAAAACTCTTCAGGGTGTCAAGTGTTCAGCAAGGCATGATGTGATCCAGAACAAAGGTATTGACAGTGAAAGGTGAATGAGAAAGCAAACAAGAAAGAACCTACAAGGTCGCATCTGCAGAAGCTATAAATGTATTCCATTCACCTCATAGGATGTTTTGGCTACTTCCTGGATATTTCACACCATCCTTCCCTGTCATGGGTTTTGTCTATTGCCCTTCTGCCAGGTTTCTCTTTCAGGAGCGGCCTGCCAGCTATTGAGGCTAACGTGGCTTTCTGAATACCATAAGGCTTGGAAGCATTATTGAATTAAACATTAATTAATTAGTGAGGCTCCCCTCATAAAACAGATCCTTTTTAGCCAGAGAAAGCTAAATATCAAAATGTAGAGTGTAAATATAACTATAGCTCACTGTAATTGTGAAGAGTACGCAACAATTTACCTAATGGTTTAGGGTAGGTGTAAAGTGGGTTTAATAGAATCTTGTTGCTGTTCATTTGATCAGCATTGCCCTCCTCTTTTTGCTTTTTTTTTTTTTAATTTTTATTTATTTATGATAGTCACAGAGAGAGAGAGACAGAGAGGCAGAGACACAGGCAGAGGGAGAAGCAGGCCCCAGGCACCGGGAGCCCGACGTGGGATTCGATCCCGGGTCTACCAGGATCGCGCCCTGGGCCAAAGGCAGGCGCCAAACCGCTGCGCCACCCAGGGATCCCTGCCCTCCTCTTTTTGAATAGAGAAAATGAAAAAGTACAAATAAGGGCACCGAAGGTTAAGTGACTCACCAGCTTCTAGGCAGAACTGCTCCAGGAATCATTCAGAGGCAGATTTCTCTTCCTCTAAATTCCCTGAGCTGTCTTGTGGACTTTGTTGCTAAGGAATCTGGCTGGGATTGACTATACATGGGAAGAGAAATTGAAGATTGCCTGGGTGTTGGGTAGTTTTCTTCTCTGGGAATCACCAGATCTTTATCCCTTTACCAGAAAAGCACCATGGTGATAGTTTCTACTCTAGTGACTGCTTCCTATAGGTCTGATGTTCACAGAGAGGACTTCTTGCATACAATGCCAGGCTAGGTGCTGTACGAGAGAAGCCAAGAGACTTGAGACTCAGTCTAGGCCTTAAGAGGCTTGTAGTTCAAATGATGAAACAAGACTAACAAAAGCAGAAGAGTTAACTCAGTGCTAGAAACTCAGAGGAGTAGCCTTCTATATTGTCTGCACGGTACTAAAGACAACTTCTCATCAGAGGTAAGATAGTCTTCAGTCTACATGCGGTTCTTGGGCTACTTGAAAACCCCTCTTCTCTCACAATGGATTGCTCAGCCGGTATTTCACTGACCCTGGGTTGCAATGGTTGAATGATAGAATTCCTTGTGTGATCCAAGTTCCATTAACCTCAAGGCTTTCAGAAAATGGAAAGATTGATTCAGCCCAGAAGTCTTTGATGCACAAGTGACACTGAGGATGGCTGTGTCAGAATAGGCAGGATCTAAGTATCTTTACATCTTCTTCTCGTTCAGGTCCAGGAACTCAAATGCTGATGTGATGCTATTCAGGTCCTTAAAACAAAGCACAATTCTGGAAGGAGCAGGATACACCAACAGTATTTCTCAACACACATATACTGAGATATTGCTCAGTGACAGCTGCTGAGCCATGCACAGGGGAAACAAGAAAGACATGACTCCCACCCTAGAAAAGCTTCTCGGATGAAGTTGGAGAAAGATCAGACTTAGCATCTTCCTATTTCCTGCATCTATTGGAAGATAACAGCTTCCTGTACATCTGGCCAAAGGTAGGCTGTTTTCTCTATCCAGGTTAAACAGGAGCAAAACATATGGAATTTCAGTTGACCAATTATTTAAGTCATTCTCTTGTTACCTCTCTAGGTCTCCTTGAAAGGTCTGGATATTGGGCGAACAGTGTTGGGGCTGTTTACTTTGCTGACTTCAGTGATAATGGACTTCATGCCCTAAATTCTAAGAATGTTCATTTGTCTTCAAGACCTCATCTTCCCCATATCCACCAAAGAACTAGAATGTTACTTTACTGCAGTAATCATTAAGCCTGAAGAATAATGGTTGGAATATTTATTGATGTTTGAATGACTTACATTTTTAAAATATGCTCCAATGGGAAAAATACTTAAATTTCATCTGCATGTTTAATATTTACATGTGTAAAGAGATTCAGAATTACTATCATATTTCTATAGTTATGGTGATGAAAAAAACCATTGTTACACTGATTTGTTTAATTTCCGTTCGTAATTCAGCAATACTACAATCCTGAAGTCATATTCATCATCTTTCCTGCATACTCTTCCCCTAGGCTGTTTGTCCTCCTACTTTCTACCTCATCTCTGTTCAAGGCATTCAGTACCCTTCCTGTAACCAGCAAGAATCTAAACATTAGGATCCTCTTTGGCTTCTCCCCTTTTTTGTACCTGTATGTCTAGTTATTGGCCAAATTATGCCTTGCCATGTTGCCTTTCCCAAGTCTGCTCTCTTCTATAACTTCAGTAATGAAATCTAGTTTTTAATTGCCTTTAGTGGCTGTGTAAAATAAAAACTCCATGTCCTAGCCTTTCTTTACAGCTAGATGTGTTTCTGCATCTTTGACAAGGCAAATGAGATGCAAGCAGTAATGCTGTGCAGCAACTTCTAGGATCGTAAAAGACAATGTGTGTGATGTTTGTCGTATTATTTTTTTGTCGATGTGCTCCCTGGCTGGAGCTCAAGCAGCTATTTTGAAACATGAGACAACAATAATGAGGATAGTGGAGCAGCAGCAGAATATCAGAGTGGTGGCCTGCTAGTGTGGAGTTGCCCTCTCAGCTCTGGACTGCTTAACTCTGAATTTCATGAGAGAAAAATAAATATCTGTCTTTTAGAAAGACCACTGTTTTGGGTTCTCTCTTACATGAGTCAAATCTAATCCTGATTAATACACATATGTTGTTGTCTCTTTCTTGCTGTTATCACTATTGTTATCAATCTCACAGGAGACTAAAAAGCAGAATGTAAGCCATAGAGTAGAAGGCTTAGCAGCACAGGCTCTGGAATAATTTTTGTTTGTTTCTTTTTGCTCTGTATTTAGTTGTGTATCTCTCTGCCTCAGTTTCTTCATTGTTAGATGGGGACCATAGAAGTCTGTTGACAGGAATGAATGAGATAATGTCTATGAAAAACTCATCTGCATAGAGTCCAGTGGCAAGTGCTCCATAAAGGATAACTTTCCTTGATATTATTGTATTGTCTAATTTGATCTACGAGAGAGATCTTAGAACAAATACCACCAGACACGATGTGCTGATACAATGTTTTATAAATAGTAACCTGCCAGTCATACTCTTCTCAGCGAAGTCATTTTCAGGTTTATACCAAAATTTTATATTTGGCATATTTATATTTACATTCAAACTCAAGGTGCCCAAATTTATAGGCCATATTAAATCACAGTCTTCCAGCGACTATGTTGCACACATAGATGTGGCATATTTCTCGAAATATTTTTCAAGAAAAATCATCTTTTATACCATCTTCTTTGGCAGTGGAGCCTCTGTCCAGGTTTTCTAGTTTCTTCTGTAATATTTACCACACCTGCAGGATTATTCTGCTTTTTGCCCTAGGTTCTCTTTATGTAAACATAAGGCTGTGAAACAGAATATTCTCCAACCAATCTCAGCAACCACTTTATTTCTGGATTAAAATTCAGACATTCAGTTAAGCATTTCTGCCAAATCTTACACTCCATTTTTTTTTTATTTTCAAGGATCCTTTAAAAATAAAATTTAAAAACATTGATTAAATATATTTATCCCAATAGTGTTCATGACCTGGCTGAAACCGGCAACATTTTTGTATAGTCTTATTCTTAACAGCCTAATGTATTTTATTTTAAAATCAGCTTTCACGGCACCTGAGTGGCTCAGTCATTTAAGCATCTCACTCTTGATTTCAGCTCAGGTCATGATCTCAAGGTCTTGGGACTGAAGCCCACCTTGGGCTCTGGGCTCCAGGCTCAGCAGGGAGTCGGCTTGGGATTCTCTCTCTCTTTCTCCCTTTGTCTCTTCTCCCTTCTCTCTTTCTCTCTAAAACAAATAAAAGCATCTTAAAAAAAATAAAATCAGCTCTTACTCAGCAATAAAATTGTTGATGCCCAGTCTGTAAGTGTAGCCCGAGCTCTTCTTTGCTGCCTTTCCCCATCCCTTCCTAAATCCCCCTACACATCCTTGCATAGAACTTGATCAAGTCATTCCCTTTGCTCAACAGCTGTGATTCATAGAGCTGTTTTCTCCTTAGCCATCTCTCTATTATATTTTCTATTTTTCCAGTGAATTCCACCAATTCCATGAAACTTGATACCTTCAGCCAAATGTGATATTTCATTCTTCTGCCTTCTCTTATTAAAAAGGAAAAGATTCCTCCCAAGCGTATATTTTGTAGAATTATTATATTTCATCTCCAGTTGTTCAACTTTCTTATTCATGACTGATAAAACTGAACACGAATGGGCAAGACTCCCCTTGATCTCTTCCATGTTGAATGTTTCTTTTCCCAAAGGTCATAAGGAGGGTGGTAGGGCAAGAGGTTAGAGATCCAGGACTCAAAAATGTGAGCAGAGGCAAAATTCATGAAGAGCAAAATTGGAGAGGTCAGGGAAAGAAATTAAAATTGGAGTTGACTCAAAGATTAAATCTTGTTGGATTAATGACCAAGCAAGTCAAAAACAAGCAAAGCTGAAGGAAATTGTTAAGGTGTCTTGGGAAATAGTTTTGATTTCTAGCCAAAGCTCAGGACTGGCAGGACCAGTAGAAGATAGATGATGGAACTGCTAGATGGAAGATGTGGAAGCCCAAATCCAATAGGACCAATTAGCTCTGTATCTTTAAATGACCTTAAAAAGTATTTTTCCAAAAAAAAAAAAGTATTTTTCCATTTTTTAAAAAAGCAGGGTGGGTGGTATGACATTATTAGAAGGAGAGGCAGATGGTGTCACTAATTTGGATTGTCTCCCAAATGATGCCTCTTGGCTCTGTTCCTTGGATTCTGGACCACATTCTGCATTGTGTTGGGTGGCCAACAGCCTCTTCAGGCAACAGTAAGGTAGAAGTGAGCTCAGCAGTGAGCTAGAAGTGGAAACCCTTGTTGCTATGGAATGGTGGAAATATGCAGAATTAGCATCATGAAGGTGAGATTTGAGCTAATTATTAGTACTTCTGCAAGCTGCAAGTTCTAGATGTCCCTGCAGAGTTAATATGTGTATTAAATAGGGGGATTTTCATGGGCTAACTGTGGATTTATACTAAAGGCAAGGCTGAAGGCCCTGTGGTGAATTTTGTGAGTGGACATCTTACCTCATGGGAGCTATATTCTCCTTTTAAGTGTTACAGTTTCCTAGTGCTCCCCTATTATAGTGGTACTGTGTGTGTGTGTGCGTGTGTGTGTGTGTGGGTGTGTAACTCTTTCAACAAAGGATTCAAAGCAGTTTGGACTCTCCCTCCATACTTCTTCCTTATCTCTCTGAGATCCTCGTAGTAGTCTCCTAATTGATATGCTTCTAGCTCCAGCCTTATCCCCTCAATGCTTCATTCATACTGCTGGGAAATCTTTGTCAAACACAAAGCTAATGGTTTTTCATTGCCTAAAGTAATTTGGCCACATATCTAAAGGTGACATTCACCTACATGCCCTATAAAAAGCAATGTTTTATTGTGCAGACATGGCCCTCCACATAATGGCTTTTCACTGTATCTCCTGCCTTATACCACTGTAATCCTTTGCTTTACTCATTTCCCTCTGCATGCAGTTTACTCACACTCCAGATTTTTTCTTGTCCATGTGCCTTGATCACAGTACTGACTGAAAAATCATCCTAAATCTATTGTATAGAAAAATTTATCTTCCAGATTCAATCCAGTATGCATTAAATGCAATATTTTTAATGATGACTTTCCAAGCTCCTTTAAACAAGTGACTCAACCACTCTCTGCTATCTTCTTTAATACTTCATGCATATGATATTTATTTTTTATCATAACACTTATTTTTAATGTTTTAGTATATCTTCATCATGTTTATTAGGTGAGCAAAAAACCCATTATGATTAATGTTTTGCATAGACAATATTCATTTAGATTTACCAAATATTTACCTTTTTTAAAACCTAGTTTTCTTTGTCCAGTCTTCCATTTGGGATCATTTTCCTTCTGCCTGAAAAAATTCCTTTACTATATTATATAGTATGGGTCACTGATAATAAATTCTCTTAGTTTATATTTGTTGGAAAAAATCTAAATTTCATCTTTTCATCTTTTTTTTTTTTCTGAATATGAAGTCCATCCATCTTGGAAGTTTTTTTTTTTTTTGTTTTGTTTTGTTTTAGGCATTTTGTGCCTCTTGTTTTTGCTTAGAAGTCAACCTTCAGAAGTGAATTGCTGCTCCTCTTATGGTAATAAATCAATTTTTTTTTCTGTGGCTGCTTTTAGGGTTTCTTTCTTATCCTTAGATTACAGCAGTTTTGCACCTCAATAATTTTCTCTTTGTATTGATATAGTTTGCAGTTTATGGGGTGTCTTGAATCTGTGGCTTGATTTTTTTGTCTCTTTCCAATTTTTCCTCTCCCTCTTTTTAATGGGACTTCAGTACATGTATGTTAGATTTTTGCACTGTAAATTTTATGCCCTTTGCATTATTTTTCTATTCTTTTTTCTCTATGTTTGAAACTATATATTTTTCTGAACTATTTTCTGCTTTACTTATTTTCCTTTCAACTGTGTCTAATCGTCTATGAAATGTATTAACCACGGGGGGATGGGATGACTGGGTGACGGGCACTGAGGGGGGGCACTTGATGGGATGAGCACTGGTGTTATACTATATGTTGGCAAATCAAACTCCAATAAAAATATGCATAAAAAGAAACATATTAACCATTATTATTGTTTTGTTAAATGCTAGCTGGCTTTTATTTATCATTTTCAGTTCACTACAAAAAATCCTCTCTTGTCTTTTATCTTCATGACTATGGTAATTATATTTAAAGTTTTTAATCTGTTAGCTCCATCATATGGATATTCCGTGTGTCTATCCTATATTGTCTATCTGTGTTTCTCTTGGTTTGCAGTCACATTGCTTTGTGTACTCATGGGTTAGGCTATTCTTGATTGATTACTAGATGATGTATCTAAAATATGGAACTAATTTTGAAATCTAGGATGATGTTATCATTTGCCAGAAATAATACATATTTATGTCTGAAAGGAGGATTCACCAACCTGATTCTCAGCCTCTCTTCCTCTCTTTTGGCAGACACCCTTGGTGGAAATGTGGTCTCAAATACCAGGCTCAACAGCCTGGGTTTATTTCTTCTGCAGATAGTCTTTACTGACTTAGTACTCTGATGCCTTCAACCAAATATTTTTTGTTCAGCAATTCTAGTTTACTCCATAAGAGGGTTGATCCATTACTACTAGAAGTGGAAGTATAAATGATATATTTTAATACATGGGGAAAATTCCATCAAATCCTCCAAAGTGGAGAACATAAACTCTCTTGTTCTTGGTGAAGGGGGGCCATAAGGAAATATTTGTGGATTATTCTTAGCTCCACTCTTAATCCAATTATTTACCAACAGTTTGTAGAGTTATAGTAGTAATTTTGATTTTCCATTTGTCTAGATGTGTACATGAATATGAGGTACTATATTTTTCCAACCTCTTACGTACTTTTCTTGCTATATATGTTTTTCCTGAGAAAACTATATTTCTAATCCCAATCATAATTTAAAAAGCTTTTGATTATTTAGTAGTGATGTTTCTGTCTCACAGTAATACTTGTGAATTAAAATGTTCTCCTTGGGCACTCTTAGTAACTTGCTGTGAAGGAGGGTATTTTGGCTGAGACTCATAGAAGCACATGAAGTTTGTTATCACACTCCTCCAGAGCACCTCTGTTTCCTCTGGGAAGACAAGTCCTTTAACTGGGAAGGAGTTCTCAGGGGAAAGGCTCTAGCCCTCCCTTGATTTACTAGGGCCCTGAATTTAATTAGAGTTTAGAAATATATAGACATGGTTGAAAGACTGGGATGGCTCACCAAAAGCCATATTGGAAGGAGGCCAACACAGTTAGTTCTTGAATCTTGAGAGAAAGATCAAATGAATGTACAAGGAATTATAATAGAGTAGGCCACAGTGAACACGATCCCAAGTGCAGTGTAAGGCTGTGCTTGGCCACCCTCCAGTGCAGCACAATCAGATTGCTGTACCCTGGTAGTATGATAAAAAAGGATCCTGGTGGACAAGTATCCATGTCTCTCTGCTGTGGGATTCCCCCTTTTCAATGATGAATATCTGAATATGTGCCTAAGAACCAGGTTAAAACTGAATGAAGACTTGGAAGAAGATGGTGGAAATTCCAAGGCATTAGCATTGGAGAGTGATGATAATTTATTCCTTAAGGGACATTAGTGGTTCAAGGAAGAGCATAGCCTTTGACAGAGAGAAGCATTGCTGAGTAGGGTAATGGTTAGGAAATGGAGTAGATACTAAGGGATAATTGTAATCAAAAAAGAGCAACTGTAGAGCCACAGTACACGGGACTGTATTCTGTGTAAGATACTTCCCTTCTGGGCAGCCCAGGCGGCTCAGTGGTTTAGTGCTGCCTTCAGCCCAGGATGTGATCCTGGAGACCCGGCATCGAGTCCCATGTCAGGTTTCCTGCATGGAGCCTTCTTCTCCCTCTGCCTGTGTCTCTGCCTCTCTCTGTGTCTTTCATGAATAAATAAATAAAATATATTTTTAAAAAAGATATTCCCTTCTCACCTATTGGGGACTGTTATGGAGTGAATGTTTGTGTTGCCTCCAAATTTATATGTTGAACCCTACTTCCAGCGTGATGGTGTTAGGAGATGGGGTCTGTGGGGGTAATTAATGTTATGTAAGTTCATGAAGGTTAGAGCCTTAGTGAATGAGATTAGTGCTCTTGTAAGACTCACAGGAGAGCTTTCTCCCTCTTTCTACTCTCAGCTGTGTGAGGACATAATGAAAAATCATCAGTCTGCAATCCAGAAGAGAGCCTCACCAGAACCCAACCATGCTGGCATCTGATCTGACTTCCAACCTCCATAACTGTAAGAAATAAATAAACGTCTGTTGTTTATAAGCTATCCAGGCTATGGTACTCTGTAACAGTAGTAAGAACTAACACAAGGACTTCTGTGTGACTTTAAAAAAATGTGAGGGGATCGAGGTTCTGTTACTTAAAATTTGAGAGTCCTTAATCTCTCCTTAAAAACTACTAAGTGCCTTTAATTTCTTTTAAAAAAGATTTTATTTATTGTTTGAGAGAGAGAGAATGAGTGAGCACATGGGCAGAGGGAGAAGGAGAAGCAGGCTCCCCAGAGATCAGGCAGCCTGATGTGGGGTTCAAACCCAGGACCCTGGAATCATAACCTGAGCCAAAGGCAGACACCTAACCTACTGAGCCACTCAGGTGCCCCTTAAGGATCTTTAATTAAAACTTCTGAGTGGGCAGAGCATGAGGGACATTTGTGTTACACAGTTAGTTAACTCTGAAGACGTTCAGATCCAGAGGATGGTGATCCTTGGAAAAGTCAAGACTTCTTGAAAGCCAAGTAAGTGATGATTCAGAATATGTCTGGCCACTGGCCAAAGAAGCTTGATCCCTTGTACTGAATTTCAAAAAAATAATTTTTCTTGCCCTAATTACCCAGGACAATGTTAAAAATATATTTATCTTCTTGAAAAAGATCTTCAGCTTTAACTCCAGCAAATACATTGAATGTAGACAAATAAACTGTGAATTTTGATATGTCTACTAAAACTAGCTTCTCTAGTTTCCATGAACTGCTGTTTCTGAGGGGGCATGGCATTTAGATTTTCACAGAGATAAGTAAGATATTTCTTCCTACAAAGACGTCATTTTTTTTCTGAGTAATATATATATTACTATTACATATATATGTTGTTTTATATATATATATATATATATATATATATATATATATATATATACACATTGTTTTATGAACTGAGAAATTTATATAAATAATCCTTTGGAAACAAATCACACAAGTGTTTATATATGCATTTTATTCTTTCAGTAAGTGTGAAGTCACAGCAAGTGACCACAAGCATCACTGGAATGGCCTATCTGCAGAGCCAAGGGATTGAGGTCCATTCAGGAAATATTCTTTCTAGGATGTGGTAAAAGAAACTGTCAGTTTTCTTGAGGCCTATACTTAACCCTCTCAAATACTACTTTTATTACCAGTGGTAGAGAGAAAGCGTTCATATAGGACTCTATGCGATTATACTCAACCTGCAGGTAAAATTGGGGATTTCTCTTCTTTTACCTCAGAAGGAAGGTATGTTAGTAGTAGATAACCCAGAATGAGTAAAAAAAAAAAAAAATGCCTAGAACTTGTAGAGTCTCAACCCTAGAGACAAAGAAGTCCGATAATGGTACAGTCATGGCAGATTTAACAGGTAGAACTGAAGAGTTCAGCTAGATGATGACAGCAGCTTCCTGGGCCCATGGAAGTTAGGCTGCCAGGAGCAGCAGGATGGGAAAGTGGCAGGAGGAGGGCTAGAGAAGGGGAATGTGCTGTGTTATTGGACCCTCCAGGCCATAACCATGCTGCTGCTTTCTTTCTACCTCTCTTATCTTTGCAAAGCAGTTCAGTTTCTGTAAGCCTTAGTTGCTTCATTTGCAAAGTTGGAATAATAAGACTTTCTTTGTGTTATATTAAATAATAGATGCAAAGTGCTCGATTTATTGTCTAACACATATTATAAGCATTCATATAGTAATAACAGGAGTAGCAGTAATAAATAATTATTCATGTATAGACTTCCCTAAAATTTGATTTTCTAAGAGGAAGAGAGGAATGTCAATCATCCTTGTTTAAGTACTTCAGGATAAGGAGTAGAGAAAAAGAAGAAATTGTATGAAGGGAGCCATTTTGGAAGATGAGAACAGTACTTTGATATTTACTAGATAATTTACAGTACATCACAGTATTGTGATGGGATCTTGAGTCAGAGATAGACTTTGTGGACTTTTACTTCTTGAAGATAATTAATATCCCAGGAGGAATATTATAGTGATAAAGGACTGACAGGCTATTGCCAGAAAGCACCTAGGGATGTGCAAAATTATTCTATTGTTCCAAATATGCATGGGTGTAAGAAATGACCCCTGGCAAAGAGAGATGGCCAGAAAACACATTATGAAAAAATAAGATTTCCCCAAAGAAACTAAGAAGTAGCATTCCTGAAGATATTTTTTGGTGCAACTATATTTGTAAATGCAGTAGTTTCATATTTTGCAAAAACTGAACAAAAAAATGTATCTAACAACAAACATTTGCACTAGGGATGCTAGGGCCTGGCCTGTTAATGCAGAACAAGACATAGCATCTGCTCTGAAGGAGCACATAGAACAAAGTCATTTTATACCCAATAGTGCATTGCTGTGGAGCTGTTTTTGTCTGATAAAGCCATAAATGCAACCAGACTAGAAATGCCATTTTCATGCTTGGAAACATAATCTAACTTCATACTAATTTGGAAGTCTATATGTTATCTGTTCTCTGATTTGGAGGTTTGTCAAAAAGCAATGCAATTCTGATCTGACCATATATTAAAGGCATGATAACATCTATCTGTAACAGTTTTTATTGCTTTCATCATGGAACATGGAATAAAATATCTGATACCAGAAGACATCATATAGATATGTGGTCATTTTGCTGTAAAAGACCATCTGCCTACCTCTGTACAACATGGTTGAAGAAGCATAAAATGAAGACCCAAATCCCTTTATATTCATGAAGACCAGATGCCTTGTGACATGACTGATGGTGGGAAGAGATCCACCCGTGTCTATCCAGAGGGTAGACATTAGGTAATAGGCAAAAGAAGCAGCTGTCAGGAATCTGAAGCACCGTGGCATTTTAGAATTTTATCTTTAAAATTTAGCATGAACTGAAAATTTTAGATTAGTAATTTTATAAGCAACCTTAGAAAAATAATTACACTGTAGAATAGGCAAAATGTAGCTGTTTGGTATATTACATTTGTTATGGCCAGTTCTTTAAAAAGCTATATTCTTGAGTTTTGAAATAAGCTCAATGCTTCTTTTCTTGGGAACTCATGAATTTAGTGTTAAACATAATGTGGTGGACCAGGAACTCAAGCATGAGCCATTTTAATTCTGTATCCAGATAGGGAATGCTTCGTAAACCTGGGCACTGGGAAACAGAAAAGTGATCCAAAGCACTCCTTCCCAAGGCAGAAGAATTTTATAATGCTTGACAGGGCATTGGGTGTAAAATGAAAATTAATAACAATGATTCTTTTTCAGAGATGAGCCTCTCACTTTTGCTGAAGTATTTTAATATGCTGCCCGATTAGAGACAATATGAGAAATGAGCCTCTCTGATTCTCATTTTTGGCTAAAAGTCTTGGCTAGCTGTTGGGACAATCTGTTATTGCTGGCTATTGCTCTGGGGGTGAGTTAATGCCAGCCATTCAGATGCTCACTGAAATCTATATTCACGTGGAATGATGGTTTTCTGCTTCCAAGTGATCAGCTTGCCATTTTTTTTGCAGCATAAGCGAAAAAAACTCCCTTTCTGCCCCTTGGCCTTGCTGGAGTTTGGGGCCTGCAGCTCACATTCTCTGTACTTGCTCAAGCTTGTTAGTCAGTTTACAACCATCTGTCTTTGTACCATTAACCCACTTGATTGGACACCATACTGTTGTTTTGTGTGTCTGTTCTGGTAAATTATATGCATCCTGAGTTGTTCTAATGACATGCTGTTCTAATGACAGCTCCCTCAGAGAGGATCTGGGTAGAAACTACCTCTGTGAGAATCTCAAGCTGTGGCAGATTTTGGCCCAAAAGGGAGGATCCAATAAAGGCAATCCTTGATTCTGCTTTAGGGACAGTGGAAACAATGGAAAAGTGCCATCTTTTATTGGCCAGTGGATATGGCTAGAATGCAGGGAAGCATAAGAGAAAATAAAATGGGCCCTGAAGCACTTTCCTGGCCCTGGTAGAAAACAATGCTCGAATGACCATATGAGAATATTAGTGGTGGGGGCATGAAGATCCTCCTCATCTTTCTCTAACTTGTCCCATTCCTGCCACATCATGGATTATCTCCCTAAATTATGCTCATGCTGCTAGGATGGAGATAAATAGATAAAACCAGCCTGTGCTAAAAAAAACAAAAAAACAAAACAAAAACAAAACAAAAAAAACAGCCTGTGCTTCCCATGAAGACTTCACACGACTTGAGAAGCAGAGCTCGTACCTCTCATAAGGAGAGAAGGCAGGACTCTGGGAACAGATCTAAAATAAATGTTTCTGTTGCCTATCCAGAATTCTACAGCAGACTTTTAAGAAATGCTAGGAGGTCACAGTATCTCAAGATACTGCATATTGTTTCAAGAAAGAAAGGAATGAAAGTGACAGTGGCTGTATGTGAAGCAAGGAAGTGATGGATACTTTCTCCATTTATTAAAAATTCAGATTTTAAATATAGGCATATTCATATGCATTTATGTTTATTTTATATCTATCAGTAAAAGTATTAAAATTCAGGGGCACCTGGGTGGCATAGTTGGTTAACTGCCTGACTTTTGGCTTTAGCTGGAGTCATGATCTCAGGGCACAGAATTTGTTGAAGTTTCTCTCTCCCTCTGCGTCTGTCTACCATGTTCTCTCTCTCTCAAATAAATAAATACATCTTAAAAAAATTGAAATTCAGTTTATACAGTTACTCTCATTCTAATTCCAACACAATAGGTTCCTCCCCCCTTTTCTTATTTGTAACTGCCTCCCTTAATGGTAAGAAACTTGGTTTCCATTATTGACAATATATTTACTTATTTGTTCAATCCTAGTATATATATATAAGGTAGTTTCAGAATTGCTAACTCATGCCTCTGTGAAAAACACATTTACTGACTAGAATACTGTATTTGTGTATAGGTTTTTTGTCTTTAGGATCTAGTCTTATTTTGACAATACATTTTATTTCCTCTTGAATGTAGTTTTCAAGGTGACCTTCTCCAATATGAGCTATAGTGAGATAATTATCAGTCAAATAGATTTTTGGTGGTACAGGTTATCACTGGAATACAACAGTGTGCAAACTGTTTGCAGATAAACATGCTTGTAATCTGTAAGAAAGAAAGTTCACCTAAAGTTTTCTTATTTCGTAATTAGAAGTAGACACTTTGGGTATAACTTCACCATTTTTTCTAGTATCAGCTCAAACATCAGTATTTCTGTGAAGTCTCAAAGCAACCTACTAAATTAAGAGGGAAAAGCCTATACCATCAGAGACATTTTAGATTTCAATTATAGAATTAATAAATCAAAATGACCCAGAAGCTCACTACAACTACCCTTTTGAACAGAGCCTAGCTCCTTTGGAGAATTTCACAATAGTGGATATTAATCCATATTATGTCTGTATAACTATATATATGTTGTATGGTAACTATATAAATTATTTGCACAATTTATAACCTCTAAGACTAATTTTTTCCTGACTTTATATTTAGTGGTAATTTTTCAAATCCAAAGGATACACAAGCAATTCTTTAAAATTCCATTAGAAAATTAAAATAAGATCACATTAATGTTTATACCTGTTAATAAAGCAAAACTTAAATGACAATGTAAAAAAGTAACCATTTATTCAATGCATATGAATTGAATCTCTATTATATGCTAAGTATTGAAAAAAGTTGTAATTAAAATGGACCAAAAATTTGTCTTTACAAACTCATATTCCAGTGGGAGAATGATGGATAATAAACAAAATAAGTATGTTGTGTACTATTGGAAAATGACAGATATGGAGAAAGAAAAGCAAGAAAGATGGGTAGGAAGTGTTACGATCTGGTTAGGTCAATGTAATCAGTATGGCCAGGGAGGGTATTGTTGAAAAAGTGACAATTAGGTAAATATTTTGAAGGATGCGAAGGGAGAATCGGGTTACAATCAGCATGCAGACCTCAAGGCATGAATGTATTTCAAGGAGTAGCATAGAGGACAGGATGGCTAAAGTGAAATGAATTAGAAGGGCTTTTATTTATTTATTTATTTATTTTTTATTATTTTTTTTAGAGAGATTTTTTCCTTTATTTTTTTTTAATTTTTTTTTATTGGTGTTCAATTTACTAACATACAGAATAACCCCCAGTGCCCGTCACCCATTCACTCCCACCCCCCGCCCTCCTCCCCTTCCACCACCCCTAGTTCATTTCCCAGAGTTAGCAGTCTTTACGTTCTGTCTCCCTTTCTGATATTTCCCACACATTTCTTCTCTCTTCCCTTATATTCCCTTTCACTATTATTTATATTCCCCAAATGAATGAGAACATACAATGTTTGTCCTTCTCCGACTGACTTACTTCACTCAGCATAATACCCTCCAGTTCCATCCACGTTGAAGCAAATGGTGGGTATTTGTCATTTCTAATAGCTGAGTAATATTCCATTGTATACATAAACCACATCTTCTTTATCCACTCATCTCTCGTTGGACACTGAGGCTCCTTCCACAGTTTGGCTATCGTGGCCATTGCTGCTATAAACATCGGGGTGCAGGTGTCTCGGCGTTTCTTTGCATTTGTATCTTTGGGGTAAATCCCCAACAGTGCAATTGCTGGGTCATAGGGCAGGTATATTTTTAACTGTTTGAGGAACCTCCACACAGTTTTCCAGAGTGGCTGCACCAGTTCACATTCCCACCAACAGTGTAAGAGGGTTCCCTTTTCTCCGCATCCTCTCCAACATTTGTGGTTTCCTGCCTTGTTAATTTTCCCCATTCTCACTGGTGTAAGGTGGTATCTCATTGTGGTTTTGATTTGTATTTCCCTGATGGCAAGTGATGCAGAGCATTTTCTCATATGCATGTTGGCCATGTCTATGTCTTCCTCTGTGAGATTTCTGTTCATGTCTTTTGCCCATTTCATGATTGGATTGTTTGTTTCTTTGGTGTTGAGTTGAATAAGTTCTTTATAGATCTTGGAAACTAGCCCTTTATCTGATATGTCATTTGCAAATATCTTCTCCCATTCTGTAGGTTGTCTTTGAGTTTTGTTGACTGTATCCTGTGCTGTGCAAAAGCTTCTTATCTTAATGAAGTCCCAATAGTTCATTTTTGCTTTTGCTTCTTTTGCCTTCGTGGATGTACCTTGCAAGAAGTTACTGTGGCCGAGTTCAAAAAGGGTGTTGCCTGTGTTTTTCTCTAGGATTTTGATGGAATCTTGTCTCACATTTAGATCTTTCATCCATTTTGAGTTTATCTTTGTGTATGGTGAAAGAGAGTGGTCTAGTTTCATTCTTCTGCATGTGGATGTCCAATTTTCCCAGCACCATTTATTGAAGAGACTGTCTTTCTTCCAATGGATAGTCTTTCCTCCTTTATCGAATATTAGTTGCCCATAAAGTTCAGGGTCCACTTCTGGATTCTCTATTCTGTTCCATTGATCTATGTGTCTGTTTTTGTGCCAGTACCACACTGTCTTGATGACCACAGCTTTGTAGTACAACCTGAAATCTGGCATTATGATGCCCCCAGATATGGTTTTCTTTTTTAAAATTCCCCTGGCTATTCGGGGTCTTTTCTGATTCCACACAAATCTTAAAATAATTTGTTCTAACTCTCTGAAGAAAGTCCATGGTATTTTGATAGGGATTGCATTAAACGTGTATATTGCCCTGGGTAACATTGACATTTTCACAATATTAATTCTGCCAATTCATGAGCATGGAATATTTTTCCATCTCTTTGTGTCTTCCTCAATTTCTTTCAGAAGTGTTCTATAGTTTTTAGGGTATAGATCCTTTACATCTTTGGTGAGGTTTATTCCTAGGTATCTTATGCTTTCGGGTGCAATTGTAAATGGGATTGACTCCTTAATTTCTCTTTCTTCAGTCTCATTGTTAGTGTATAGAAATGCCACTGACTTCTGGGCATTGATTTTGTATCCTGCCACGCTACTGAATTGCTGTATGAGTTCTAGCAATCTTGGGGTGGAGACTTTTGGGTTTTCTATGTAGAGTATCATGTCATCGGCGAAGAGGGAGAGTTTGACTTCTTCTTTGCCAATTTGAATGCCTTTAATGTCTTTTTGTTGTCTGATTGCTGAGGCTAGGACTTCCAGTACTATGTTGAACAGCAGTGGTGAGAGTGGACATCCCTGTCTTGTTCCTGATCTTAGGGGAAAGGCTCCCAGTGCTTCCCCATTGAGAATGATATTTGCTGTGGGCTTTTCATAGATGGCTTTTAAGATGTCGAGGAATGTTCCCTCTATCCCTACACTCTGAAGAGTTTTGATCAGGAATGGATGCTGTATTTTGTCAAATGCTTTCTCTGCATCCAATGAGAGGATCATATGGTTCTTGGTTTTTCTCTTGCTGATATGATGAATCACATTGATTGTTTTACGGGTGTTGAACCAGCCTTGTATCCCAGGGATAAATCCTACTTGGTCATGGTGAATAATTTTCTTAATGTACTGTTGGATCCTATTGGCCAGTATCTTGTTGAGAATTTTTGCATCCATGTTCATCAGGGATATTGGTCTGTAATTCTCCTTTTTGGTGGGGTCTTTGTCTGGATTTGGAATTAAGGTGATGCTGGCCTCATAGAACGAATTTGGAAGTACTCCATCTCTTTCTATCTTTCCAAACAGCTTTAGGAGAATAGGTATGATTTCTTCTTTAAACGTTTGATAAAATTCCCCTGGGAAGCCATCTGGCCCTGGACTCTTGTGTCTTGGGAGGTTTTTGATGACTGCTTCAATTTCCTCCCTGGTTATTGGCCTGTTCAGGTTTTCTATTTCTTCCTGTTCCAGTTTTGATAGTTTGTGGCTTTCCAGGAATGCGTCCATTTCTTCTAGATTGCCTAATTTATTGGCGTATAGCTGTTCATAATATGTTTTTAAAATCGTTTGTATTTCCTTGTTGTTGGTAGTGACCTCTCCTTTCTCATTCATGATTTTATTAATTTGAGTCTTCTCTCTCTTCTTTTTAATAAGGCTGGCTAATGGTTTATCTATCTTATTAATTCTTTCAAAGAACCAACTCCTGGTTCTGTTGATCTGTTCCACAGTTCTTCTGGTCTCGATTTCGTTGAGTTCTGCTCGAATCTTTATTAACTCCCTTCTTCTCTTGGGTGTAGGATCTATTTGCTGTTTTTCCTCTAGCTCCTTTATGTGTAAGGTTAGCTTTTGTATTTGAGTTCTTTCCTGTTTTTGAATGGATGCTTGTATTGCGATGTATTTCCCCCTTAGGACTGCTTTTGCTGCATCCCAAATATTTTGAACGGTTGTATCTTCATTCTCATTAGTTTCCATGAATCTTTTTAATTCTTCCTTAATTTCCTGGTTGACCCTTTTATCTTTTAGCAGGATGGTCCTTAACCTCCACGTGTTTGAGGTCCTTCCAAACTTCTTGTTGTGATTTAGTTCTAATTTCAAGGCATTATGATCTGAGAATATGCAGGGGACAATCCCAACCTTTTGGTATCGGTTCAGACCCGATTTGTGACCCAATATGTGGTCTATTCTGGAGAAAGTTCCATGTGCGCTTGAGAAGAATGTGTATTCAGTTGAGTTTGGATGTAAAGTTCTGTAGATATCTGTGAAATCCATCTGGTCCAGTGTATCATTTAAAGCTCTCGTTTCTTTGGAGATGTTGTGCTTAGAAGACCTATCGAGTATAGAAAGAGCTAGATTGAAGTCACCAAGTATAAGTGTATTATTATCTAAGTATTTCTTCACTTTGGTTAATAATTGATTTATATATTTGGCAGCTCCCACATTTGGGGCATATATATTGAGGATTGTTAAGTCCTCTTGTTGGATAGGTCCTTTAAGTCTGAGATAGTGTCCCTCTTCATCTCTCACTACAGTCTTCGGGGTAAATTTTAGTTTATCTGATATAAGGATGGCTACCCCTGCTTTCTTTTGAGGACCATTCGAATGGTAAATGGTTCTCCAACCTTTTATTTTCAGGCTGTAGGTGTCCTTCTGTCTAAAATGAGTCTCTTGTAGACAGCAAATAGATGGGTCCTGCTTTTTTATCCAGTCTGAAACACTGTGCCTTTTGATGGGGTCATTAAGCCCGTTCACATTCAGAGTTACTATTGAGAGATATGAGTTTAGTGTCATCATGATATCTATTCAGTCCTTGTTTTTGTGGACTGTTCCACTGAACTTTTCTTAAAGGGGAATTTTAAGAGTCCCCCTTAAAATTTCTTGCAGAGCTGGTTTGGAGGTCACATATTCTTTCAGTTCCTGCCTGTCTTGGAAGCTGTTTATCCTTCCTTCCATTCTGAATGAGAGCCTTGCTGGATAAAGGATTCTTGGTTGCATGTTCTTCTCATTTAGGACCCTGAATATATCCTGCCAGCCCTTTCTGGCCTGCCAGGTCTCTGTGGAGAGGTCTGCTGTTACCCTCATACTCCTCCCCATAAAAGTCAGGGATTTCTTGTCTCTTGCTGCTTTAAGGATCTTCTCTTTATCTTTGGAATTTGCAAGCTTCACTATTAAATGTCGAGGTGTTGAACGGTTTTTATTGATTTTAGGGGGGGATCTCTCTATTTCCTGGATCTGAATGCCTGTTTCCCTTCCCAGATTAGGAAAGTTTTCAGCTATGATTTGTTCAAATACATATTCTGGCCCTCTGTCCCTTTTGGCGCCCTCGGGAACCCCAATTAAACGTAGGTTTTTCTTCCTCAGGCTGTCGTTTATTTCCCTAGAAGGGCTTTTAAGAGCTGAGGATGGAAAGGTAGTTAGGTGGGTACAAGGGCAAACAGTGAGAAGCAAGCTGAGAGTGGAGTGTCTTGAAGCTAACGTTAGGGCTGTAGTCTTTATTTTATTTACAAAGGCAAGCAATGGAGGCTATTGATCAGATGTGAGATGTGATCAAGATCTTGTTATTTCCAGCTAACTATAAACATTTCACGAGCTCAATTCCATATATCCTATTCTGTGATGACCACCTCTTACCTTTTCAGTTTACTTTCTCTAGAAACCCAACTTCAATGATTCTTTAATCCTGCTAAGACCTCCAACCCTTTGATCTCAGCTCCTTTCTCTCCTCTTTATTCCTTGGTGTCCTCTCCCTACTTCTTAGACTGGGGAAATCCTACAGTAGATTAATCATTATGATCATGCCATTGGCTGCACCAAAAATTCACTTACCCTTCTTTCTTTTCTTTATAGTTGTTTGACAAAACCATAATCCTGGTTAAATATAGATCCCCACATTTTAAACCTAAACTGGTGCAGTTAAATGGGACAGGAGGGAAATCACATCTTCAAGGGCTGGTCTTTGAATTCATGACCACGAACCTCAGATACATTCTGGATGTCTCCAGGCAATCATACCAGGTCCATGAGTGGTCATTCATGCTCCTATCCTCCCAGATGATTTATCATTTTCTTATCCTGTTGAAATCTGCAACACATTCTTTTCATCTTTCTCTTCTTGCTTACTATCTTACCAGAATAATTAAGAAACAAAACAGGATCATAGGGGAAGAGAGTGAAAAATAAAACAAGACAAAATCAGAGAGATAGATAAACCATGAGAGACTCTTAATCATAGGAAAAAACTGAGGGTTGCTGGAGAGGAAGAGAGTGGGAGGATGGGGTAACTGGGTGATGGACATTAAGGAGAGCATGTGATATAATTAGCATTGGGTATAAGACTGATGAATCACTGAACTCTACCCGAGACTAAATACAGTATATGTTAATTACTTGAATTTAAACTAAAAAATAAAAATCTATAAAACAATTAAAAATAAATGTATGTGGAATAAAATAAAGAAAATCAGAAGAGACCTTCCACACACTTTTGTACCCATCTACCCACTATCAGTGGCTGCCTGATATCTTGTGCTTTTTTGCCTGTAACCAGAAACAAACTTTAATGCTACTCTCATAAAGCTTAATCCTCTACCTTGTGCACTGAATCCCATTTTTTCAATGTCTACTAAAGCATGTCATTCCTTCTAACCCACAGAATCAATTCTTTTACTTCCTTCTGGAGCATACTCATTAATACGTAACTGTTCCCCTCATTAAAACAACAACAACAACAACAACAACAACAACAACAACAACAACCAAAACATCTTCCTTCAATCACTGTTCCCTTACCAATCCATTCCTTTGCTTTGCTTTACAACAAAATTCTATAGAAATGTTTCTGCTCATGGACTTGGTAGTCTTTCTTTTCATTCTATCATATATTTATCTCCATCAGGATTTCATCTTGACCTTAACCACTAAAATTGCTCTTGTCTCTGCAGGTAACCTTACCAAATCCTCTGTTCACTTCTCAGTCTTACATTACTAAACCTATAATCATTATTTGTTAATAGTCAATTCCTCCTTTCTTCACTGGCTTCCAGGACACCTGGTTTTCTTTTCCACCTTGGTGGTGGCTCCTCTTCAGCTCCTTTGCTGGTTCCTTCACTGTTCCTTGCATCCTACTAATGGACTCCCAAAAGGCTTAGTTTATGATTCTGTTTTATTGACACTCATTTTCTTGGATCTTACCTAGTCTCATGATTCTAAATATTCTTCATATACCAACAACTCCCAAATTTATATCCCCAACATAGACCATTCTCTTATATCTCACTTCCATCCATTAGAATATGGCTTTGACTGTACCTTGAAAATATATTCAGTATACTTAGAATCTGATAACTTACTATCAACTCTAGTACTATTACCCTGATCTTTAGCCATCATGATTTCTCACTGAATTATTACAGTGGCCTCATAATTGGTCTTTCTGATTCAATCTTCCTATACATTTTGTTAGCAAAGTGGGCCATGGACAACATGAGAACAGTACTAGTGTGGAAGCAGGGAAACCTGGAGAGAAGTTAGACAGCAGTAGAGGTGATGATAAGTGGTGAGATTCTGGATACATTTTGAAGGTTGAGCCAACAGTATTTGCTGATGAGAGGAAGAGAGGAGTCAAGAATGCCTTCAAGGTTTTTGCTTTAAGCAATTGAGAGCATGGAGTTTGGTCAAAAAATGGGGGTTCTACATTACCAATAACTCTTAAATTTTACTTTTTTTTGAGAAGCAAAATGGCAACATATGTTGTAGACCTTTAAATATTTACACTTTCTGAACCACTGGTCCTATTCTGATTTTTTTTACAGTAAAAGGAAAAGGCTTTGTTTATAAGCATGGTCATTATAACATTGCTTACAATGGTGCAAAAATAACATGGAAAGTATGTACACCATAACATTAAGTGAAAACATGAAATGATATGTTCACTAAGAGAATACTGTAAAATATTAATGGAAATGGATAAGCCAAAATCAGTATTTGTAAAAATAAATTAGTTAATTATGCTAGGCCAGTGGGAAAATGAGCTATTTGTTTTTAAGTTAAAATATTCTTACTGTTTTCTGTTTGCCTGTTTATTTGGCAATGTCATAACTAAGACCAAATTTTCCTGTTTTAGTCTTCATGACATGTGTGTTTGCATTCTGTATATTCACTAGTTGTTCAAGACAATATTCTGGGATTTTACTTTGTCATGTTTTACCTCTAATTCATCAGCACAACCTGTTGGCTCTATATTCTAAAAAAACAATATTCAGATAGTTTCTCATTACCTTCACTGTTGCTGCTCTGGTTCAAGGCACTGTCATCTCTCACTTGAATTATCATACTACGTTTTAAATTCATCTCCCTGCTTCTGACTCTCTATAAAATGGTAACTTAAAAATAATATCAAAGCATGTTACTTGTCTGCTCAAAACCCAATAGTAGCTATTCATCTTACTGAGGGTAAAAGCCAAAGTCTCTACAGTAGCTCATAAGATGCAGTCTCTGAAGATTTGAACTCCTACTCTCTCTTTTTCTCTCTCTTTTGATTCCTTGTTCAGTGTTATTTTTTATTTTTCTTTTTTACTTTTTACCCTCTTCATCCATTTCTCCCCCCTTCACCTATTGTCTCTGGGAATCACAAATCTGTTTTTTATATCTATGAGCTTGCATTTTTTATTGTTTTTTTCCCCCTAAGATTCCAAATGTACGAGAGATCATATGGAATTTATCTTTCTCTGTCTGACTTATTTTTCACTTAGCATAATGCTCTTGAGGTCCATCCACATTGTCACAAATGGAAAATAATATTTGTGGGTAATATTCCGTTCTATATATATACACCACAATTTCTCTAAGTATTCGTCTATTGATGTACAGTTAGGTAGTTTCCTTATCTTGACTGTTATAAATACTGTTGCAATGAACATAGAGATGTATATATCTTCTTGAGTCACTGTTTTCACTTTATTTGTATAAATACCCAGAGGTGGACTTGCTGGTTCATATGGTACTACTAATTTTATTTTTTGAGGAAACTTCATAGTATTTTCCAGAGTGATTGCACCAATTTACATTCACACCAATGGTGTATGAGGTTTCCCTTTTCTCCACAACCTTGCCAACACTACTTACTTCTTGTCTTTTTGATAGTAGTCATTCTAACAGGTTTATGAGGTGATAGTAAATTGTGTTTTTGATTTGCATTTGCCTGATGATTAAGGATATTGAACATCTTTTTATGTACCCATTGGCTATTTGTATGTCTTCTTTGGAAAAATGACTATTTAGATCTGTTCATTTTTTAACTGGATTTTTTTCCTGTTGGTTGTATGAGTTCTTTATATATTTTGGATATTAGCCCCTTATCAGACATGTGACTTGCAAATATTTTCTCTCATTCATTACATTGCTTTCGGTGGTTTCTTTTTTTTTTTTTTAAATTTTTATTTATTTATGATAGTCACAGAGAGAGAGAGAGAGAGAGAGAGAGAGGCAGAGACATAGGCAGAGTGAGAAGCAGGCTCCATGCACCGGGAGCCCGATGTGGGATTCGATCCCGGGTCTCCAGGATCGCGCCCTGGGCCAAAGGCAGGCGCCAAACCGCTGCGCCACCCAGGGATCCTGCTTTCGGTGGTTTCCTTTGCTGTGCAGGTTTTTTTAGTGTAACATTTATTTTTGCTTTTGTTACTTTTGGCTTTGGTGGCATATTAACAAAATAATTGTCAAGATTTTGTTGTTAAGAAGATTACCACCTGTGTTTTCTTCTAGGAATTTTGTAGTTTCAGGTCTTACATTCAAGTCATTAGTCCAATTGGTATTAATTCTTTTTTTAAAAAAGGTTTTGTTTACTTATTCATGAGAGACACACAGAGGGATTTGGGGGGGGTTCCACATAAATTTTAGGATTATTTATTCTATTTCTTTGAAAAATGTCATTGTAACTTGGTAGGGATTTCATAGATTTCTTTAGGCAGTATGGACTTTTTGTCAATATTGATTCTTTCAATCTAGGAGTATGGACTATCTTTTTTTAAAGATTTATTTATTTATTTGAGATAGATAGAGAGGGGGGGTGTTTAGAGCAGAGGGAAGGGGAGAGAGTCTTAAGTAGATTCTGTGCTGAGCAGGGTGCCCCATGATGGGGCTCAATCTCATAACACTGAGACAGGACCTGAGCTGGAATCAAGAGTCAAATGCTTAATCAACTACACCACTCAGGCACTTCTGGACTATTTTTTTATGCATTTGTGTCTTTTTTCATTAATATCTTAGAATTTTTCGTATACAGATCTTTCATATTCTTGGTTAAATTTTTTTTCTAGGAATTTTATTCCCTTTGATGCAATTACAAATGGGATTATTTTCTTTATTTCTCTTTCTAATAGTTGATTGTTAATGTATAGAAACACAGCAGATTTTTGTGTACTGATTTTGTGTACTGATTTTGTGTACTGAAATTTTACTAAATTCACTTGTTCTAATAGTTTCTGATGCAGTCTTACTTTTTTCTCTATATAATATCATGTCATCTGCAAATAGTGACAGTTTCATATCTTCCTTTCCTATTTCCTTTTCATGTCTAATTGTTCTGGTTATGACTTCCACTACTGTGGTCAATAAAAGTAGCAAGAGTGAGCATCCCTGTCTTTTTCCTTATTTTAGAATAAAGACTTCCAGTTTTCACCGTTGATCTATTGACATGATCATATGATTTTTGTTCTTCATTCATTTTTTGAATATGTATCACATTGATTGATTTGTGGATATTGAACTACCCATGTATCGCTGGAGTAAATCCCACTTGATCATGTTGTATGAACCTTTCAGTGTATTGTTGAATTTAGTTTGCTAATATTTTGTTGAGATTTTTGCATCTATTATTCATTAGGGATATTAGGATATACTTTTCTTTTCTTGTTGTATCCTTGTTCGGTTTTGGTATTGAGGTAATGCTAGCTTCTAAAACGAATTTGGAAGAGTTTCCTCTTCTTCCTTTTTTTTTTTTTTTTTTGGATGAGTTTAAGAAGGATTGTTATTAATTCTTCTTTGAATATTTGGTAGAATTCATCAGTGAAGCCATCTGGTCCTGGGCTTTTGTTTGTTGGAAAATTCTTGATTACTATGTCAATCTCCTTACTAGAATGGTTCTGTTTAGGTTTTCTATTTCAACATGACTCAGTCTTAGTAGGTTGTATGTTTCTAGGAATTTATCCATTTTTTCTGGGTTGTTCAATTTGTTAGTATATAATTATAATTATAATTTTTATTTATTTATTTATTTTTAAAGATTTTATTTATTTATTCATGAGAGACACAGACAGAGAGAGAGGCAGAGACACAGGCAGAGGGAGGAGCAGGCTCCATGCAGGGAGCCTGATGTGGGACTCGATCCCCAGAACCAGGATCACACCCTGAGCCAAAGGCAGATGCTTAACCACTGAGCCACCCAGGCATCCCATAATTATAATTTTTAAATGATTCTTTGCATTTCTCCCCCTTGGTGAGTCATGTCAGTTTCATTTATCTTTCCAAAGAACCGGTTCTTAGTTTTGTCAATCTTTTTATTGTCTTTTTAGTCTCTATTTTGTTTTTTTCTGCTCTAGTCTTTGTTATTTCCTTTCTTTCTAACTTGAGATTCATTTGTTCTTTTTCACTTCCTTGAGGTGTATGTTAGATTTCTTGAGATTTTTCTTGTTTCCTGAGGTAGGCATTAATTGCTATGAACTTGAACTTCCCTGTTAGAACTGTTTTTGCTGCATCCCACAAATTTTAGATATGTTAAATTTTCATTCTCATTATCTCAAGATATTCATAAATTCATCTTGATTTCTTTGATCCAGGCTTGCTCATGGCATATTGCTTAATATCCACATATTTGTGAATTTTCTAGTTTTCTTTATGTAAGTAATTTCTAGTTTCATATCTTTGGGTATGGAAAAGGTGATTGATATTTCTTTTTTAAAAATTTATTTATTTGAGAGAGATGGGGGAGGGGCAGAGGGTGAGAGAAAGAGAGAATCCTCAAGCAGACTCCCTACTGAGTATGGAGCTTGTTGTGGGGCTCAATCCCAGGACCCTAAGCTCATGACCTAAGCCAAAATCAAGTCAGATGCTTTACTGAGCAACCATCCAAGTGCCTCTTGATATGATTTCAATACTCTTAAATTTATTAAGACTTTTTTGTGGCCTATGATATTTCCTGGAATTTTCCATGTGCACTTGAGAAGAATGTGTATTCTGCTTTTAGATGGACTGTTCTGTATATATCTGCTCTGTTCTGTATATATCTATTAAGTCCATCCAGTCTAATGTGTTGTTGAAGGCTGATATTTTTTTAAATTGATTTTCTCTCTGGATAACTAATTCATTGATGTAAGTGGGCTATTAAAAGTCCCTAATATTATTGTACTGCTATCTATTTCTCCCTTTAGTTCTGTTATTATTTGCTTTATATATTTAGATACTCATGATGGTTGCATAAATATTTATAAATGTATTGTCTTGTTGGATTGACCCCTTTATCACTATGTAACACTCTTTTTTGGTCTCTTATTAGAGTCTTTGTTTTAATGTTTAGTTTGTCTGATATAAGTATAGCTACTCTAGTTATCTTTTGGTTTCCATTTGCCTAGCATATCTATTTCCATCATTTTACCTTGTATCTATGTGTGTCCATATATCTAAGGTGAGTCTGTTGTAAGTAGAAAATAGATGGGTCTTTTTTTTTTTTTTTAAATCCATTCAGTCACTCCATGTGTCTTAATTGGAGAACTTAGTTCATTTACATTTAAAGTAGTTATCAGTAGATATGTACTTATTGCCATTTTATTAGTGGTTTACTAACTGTTTTTGTAGTTCCTCTCTGTTCCTTTCTTTTCTTGGTTTCTTCCTTTGTGTTTTGATTTAGTGGTATAATTATACTCCTTTCTCTTTCTCTTTTGTTATTTGCTATAAGTTTTTGCTTTGTGGTTACCATGAGCTTTAGCTTTTGTCTTCATCTCTCCTTCAATTCTGAATGATACCTTTGTCAGAAAGAATCTTCTTGGTTGGGAGTTCTTTTTCTTTACTGCTTTGAATATATATTTGTACCAATTCTTTCTGGCCTGCAAAGTTTCTGATGAAAAATTTACTGATAGTTTTATGGGGATTAACTATACGTAACAAGTTGTTTTCCTCTTACTGGTTTTAATATTCTTTCTTCATCCTTAACTTTTGACATTTTAATTATAATGTCTCTTGGACTCATCTTGTTTGCAAATTTCTGTGATTCCTGGTTCTGGATATTCTTCCTGTTCTCAGGTTAGGGAGGTTTTCAGTAATTATTTCAAGGTTTATGCCCCTTTATCTCTCCTTATTCTGGGTCTAATGTAATGTGAATGAAATTCTATTTGATATTTCATGGCCCCTTATGCTACCTCACTTCTTTCCTTTTCTGTTTGCTGCTCTGATTGGGTGAATTCCACCCAATCAATTAAGACTTGTTTGTTGTCTAACACACAATTTATGTCTTTGAGTTAATTAATCTTTTCTTCTGCTTCAACTAGTGTGTTAATGAATTCCACTAGTGTATTTTCCATTCACTTTCCAGTCACTCACTCTGTGACTTCTATTTGGTACTTTATTATATTTTTCAGCTCTTTGTTGAAGGTCTCACCATGTTTATACATTCTTCTCTGCAGTTTGGTAAGCATCTTGATGATCATTACACTGAACTCTATCAGCTAAATTACTTATCTCTGTTTCATTTTTTTCCCTAAAGTTTTATCTTATTCCTTCATTTGGGACATATTCCTGTTTCTTCATTTTTGCTTGACTCTGTGTTGGTTTCTATACAGTAGATAAAACAACCACCTCTCTAAGTTCCTGAAGGAGATGAGCCTTATTGCTCAACCCTGCCCCAGTTCTTTGTCATCTCCCAAAACTTTATGCTTGTCCAAGCAGCCTATCATATTTTTAATAGATCCCAGTATTCGGAGATATTCCAAGACCTGTAAATATTCTTAAGAGGAGGATTTTAGCACCTAGCCCTGCTGACCAGGGGATCTGGTGTTGTCTCCTGAACTGCATTCACAAGAATTGGAGCTCCAGGTCTACACACGTAGACCTTTTTTTTTTTTTTTTCTGGGAGATAATAGCAAGTTAGAGCAAGGTAGAGTGCCAAAATGGTGTCCACAGCCTATGTTCTTTGAGAGGAGCCGTTAGTCTATTAGATGTGTATCAAACCTGAAGCCAGCATTCAGGCTGAAGCTCCAGGGCAAGCAAAGAGTCCTCCTTGACAGAAAGACTGGGATTATACCTCATTCTGCTGTCTGCATAGTACCTGGGCTGGTGTGGGGAACAGCCTATCAAAAACTATCTCTCTAATTGCCATAGTCCTTTGGGACCCAGGAGTGTAAGGCCTCCTGGCCACCAGAGCCAGGTGATCAAGGGGCTTCCCCTGGATAGCAGCTGCCAAGACTGGGGGCAACAGATATAAAAACCAAGGCATTAGCCATGATGTAAATCTCACACAGACACTGGTTCTCTGGGGTGTGGTAGAGGGAGAAGAAAAAGATAGTACCCTCCCTCCAAAGTCTCTGGAAGAATTATAGTCAGATCCTAGATGTGTGTTTAATTAGAAAACATGCCACATCCATGATGATTAGCTAATAGGTCTCCTTTACAGAAAGACTAACTCCGAACAAAGTCCGCTTCCTCTTACTGAGCTCTGTGTGTGAGAGCTGTTTAGGAACTCTTTCTCTGTTGGCTATACCTGTGTGACCCATGAGAAAAAGCCCAACTGGTCACCAGAATCAGGCTACATAGAGGTATTCCCTGGCAGAAGTCACAAAAATTGGGGTACCAGACAGGGATATGGGTTCCTATATGGGTGACACCAATTATTATAGTCCCATGGGACCAGGAATGCAAGCTTCCTTGGCCTCCAGAGCTAGGTAGTCAAGAGATGTCTCTTGGGTGGAAGCCATAAAAATTGGGGGATAAGATGCATGTAAATGTTCCCTCCCAGGAGATACTGGTGCTTTGGATAATGACAAAGGGAGAATGTGAAGATGGTGCCCACCAGTTTCCATCCCTGGAGAGTGTTCCAGCAGGCTCCTGGCTGTGTGTGTTAAATTAGATGCTTGACTCTCAGGCTGACACTTTAAGCAGTGAGTGTCCTTCACTTTAAGTCTGAACACCTTTGGCTGTCTCTGAGCTTGGCCTGGAGCAAGTGAATCTGAGTACTGGACCCTGTAAGAGCAGTCTCCCAGGTTTCTATAATCTTGTGGCTCTTGTTGGTTTTCCAAGTTAGATGTTTTGGGAGCTTGTGTCTCAGGTGCAGGTTCTAAAATCTGAGGCGCCCTTCCCTAATTGGGGAGAAGCTCCAGGTGTTATGCATTCTCTCAGTTGTGGATCACTGCACTGGGATAGAGTTTATAGTGATCCTGTGTCCCAGGCTCTCAGTGTGGTTTTCTTCTCATTTCTTCAATGTGTAGTCATCACTCAGAAGGCCTTTAGGTTTTTTTGAGAGGAAATTATTTCACATGTAGCTGTAAACTCAGTGTGTCTATGAGAAGAGATGAGTTCAAGATCTTCCTGCATTGCCATTCTGATTTAGAACTCTTCTTTTGAAATATTTTTGTATTCATAAAAGGTAAATATGTTAGAAATTTAGTGTCATCTCTTTAATTTAGACAATAACTGTATCTTTTTATACATTTTTTCTAGAAGGCATTTACTTTTGTCAAGTGATGAATTAACAATTCATTATCTACAAAGATTTTTAATAGCTATTTATAAATAAATTCTCATCGACTTCTACCCTAAGAGTTTTGTTTCACCCTAACAACCTTGTACTTGAATGCAGAATCAAGGGATTTGATTTCAAGACCCAGCTCTGTCAGTTTTTCACTTTGGGATTTTGATTGAGGTAGGTAACTCGAATCAGGTTTTGTGTTTGCAAAATGGAGATATCAATCTCTTTTCTATATACCTGATAGAGTAGTTGTGAAGATCAAAAGAGATAATGTATCTAAAAATGCCTGAAAAACTATAAATCACTACAGAATGTGAGGGATATGGTAATTTAGGGTTGAGATAATTTCTAATTTATTCTGAAATTTTATCCTATCCTTAGGTCTTAATTATCATCTTCTGCTCCCAAAAGTGACGCCTCACTTTTAAAGAATTTAGCAATATTGGAAACATCTTTTCAAAATAAGAGCAAGATCATAGGATGTTAATAAACCATGTGATTGTCTCACAAAGATTGGTAAAAAAAATAGAAATAGGCTTAATTTGTGGTATGATCTTATGCATTCTAGGAGTGCTCTTAACCTGAAAAAAAAAGATAAGAAATCTAGCAAAAGTTACACAAAATTTTAAACACTTGAATAAAGGAAGTAGTAGACTATGTGCAGTCATCTTATCTATGTTTTGAATAGGGCTTTCTGAGCAGGTGAAATATGAAATTAGTTTATTAACAAAAGATTAAATTTTCCATCTAGCTAACAGTATTAGGAAGGTGTCTCGTGCACAGACTCTCAGAGTGCAGAACATCTTTTCATTAATCACCAGCACTTTCTTGAAGAGGAAGATTCACAGAGACAGTAATCCATGGAGAACTGAAGAATGAGTAAAATGCCAGTTTTAAAATGTAAAAAGTTGATATTATGGCTTTTTTAAGAGAAGCAGATTTATGCAGCACGTGTTCAACAATCACAAACAAAAGGCAAATGAAAGGGTTTATTGGTCTGCAAGAAATCTTTGCATTCTCTCCAAAGCTGCATATATGTTATGAGTGATACAACTCATCAGGATAAAAATAGAATGCATTGTAAATTGAGAGAAGCCAATTATTATTTTTGAGAGGACAACAAAAATTTGCCCAAAGTTTATAGCTACTGCTGCAAAAGCTATACAATAAAAGCAATGTGATTATACAGTAGTTTAGCTAAAAGCAAATCATCTGATGCCAGAGTAAATGGACAGAAATAAACTGCAAAGTATATCTTTGCTCATAAAAATGGGAATCAGTTTTGGCCTAGATCCAAGCTCAACTAAATATAAAAACAAGGAGGAAAGACATGGTTTAAGAAGTTTTCTTTCACTCCAGACTGAAGCCCTATTCTTTCCTAATTATGTGCATCCAGCTTTCTCTGCAGTGGCTTCTGAGTAGAAGTGAACTATGTCTGCCAAGAAGGTAGGTAACTTAACATTTTGAATCTCAGTTCTGTCATCTCTAAAATGAGAAAGTGGGAGATCTCTAAATTCCTTCCCAACTCTTCAAAAAAGAAGTATTCTTATTTTCAGTTTTGTTGTTATCCAGCCTTAAACCCAATTTTAGGAGGGTGGACTTCAAATATTTTTGCTATAGAGTGCTAAGTTGATTGTTCCCTAGGACTGTTTGAAATTTTAATTTCTTTTTTATTTTCTCTTGTATTGGAGTCTCTGCACCCTTTATCCCATGTCTTCTTTCCCTTGGCCCATTCCCTCATTTTGTTGAGAACATAATCTCCGGTAGGTCCTGATGAACAAAACAAAAAAATGCATGGGAGGTGAAAATTGAGTTCCTGCACATCTGACAATGAGTTCATTGCATCCTCACTCTTAATTGATTGGTTTCAGAATTCTGGGTTGAAATGCATAGGTCCCTCAGAATTTTGAAAGCTTTTCTCTATGGTCCTATTTAGGGCCTGTGGTGCTGCAGATATGACAAGTACCATTCTGCTCTTGTGTCTTTGTTTATGAGTCTTGTTCTCTCTGAAAGTTTTTAAGATCTTCTCCTTATTTCCAGAGCACTGAAAAATGTGCTGTGGGATGTTTTTAAACATTTATTGATTTATTTTTATTGTGCCTGTTGAACTAGAAGTTCATTCTGTTCTGTTCTTAGAAATTTTTCTTTTATTTTGTACTTTACAAATTTCCCCCACTGTTCCCCCTGATGTCTCTTTCTGTAATATCTATCAATTATATGATTGATTCTCTAATTTCCCATATACTGTCTCTCATTTTCCTACTCTGTTTTACTTTCTGGGATGTTCTCAGCCTTATTGCCTAATCATAGCATTAAATTCTTTATTTCTGTCATCAAAGTTTTCATACCCAAGAGTTCTATTTTGTTCCCTGAAAGTTCTCTCTTAGACTATCTTGTACTTTTTGTCTTTCTGAATATCTTAATTTAATTTTTTGTTTTACTAGAGTTTTTCTTTGGCTTTTTCTTTTCTTTTGAGTTCCTCATAGCTATTAGTTTGTGTTGTTCCTTCTCATTTATATGGAGACTTCCCTAAAATGTCCAATGAACTGTAGATGTCTACTCATATTTAAGATAGAAGCCTTAAAAATCAATTGGAAACTGTTTATATATTGATAGGACTTATTGAGAGTTGTTTTGTGGCTGCTTCAAACCCGAATATTCCTCCAAGGAACCCACAACTGTTAGTGCATTTGAGAACCCTCCCTTGATCAGTGGCCAGTTTCCTCAGGAAGATTCTCTTTAACTTCTGCCTGGCATGGGGTCAGAGTACATGGGAGCAAACTTGGCCTTCATTTGCCCTCAGAACTGAGTTGGAGGAAGGAGGTTAGATGGCAGAAGGGGATGTCATTGTACCATTCCATTTTAAGAATGGCATCTCTCCTTCACATACTCCTGATGTGCCTCTGTCCTGAATTCCCAGCTAGACCCATACATAGTCTCTGCCTAAATGAGAAAGCAGCAGCTGGACTGTGTGGGGCTCTAGAGGTCCAACTGCTAAGTAAACTCTTCTGTCATTGATTTCTCT